>NC_081843.1:27338865-28036365 GCF_963259705.1 Myotis daubentonii
GAGAAAAGGAAGAGCATTTCCCTGAGGCCTTAGATCCTGGGATGCCAACAAAAGCACCCAGTACCCTGCAGGCAGATGCAGCAAGCCTTCCCCAGGAGGCTAGAAGCTGCCAGCAAAGGGAGGAAGGGGCATGAGCAGTGCCAGCGCCTGGGGGTCAGAGGGCACGCACTTCCTAAGAGGTGGGTCGGTTCGCAGGGCTGCAGGCACCTGCTAACCGCCCTCGCAGATCTCGATGGCAGACTCCTGACCCTGTGCTGCCTCCTGGCCTCTCCCCCGAATTGCAGACAGAAGATGTCTCACTGGGCATCACGAACTCAAAGTGGTCAAAGCCAAGTCTCCCCTCACCATGTTCCTTCCCCACTTTCTCATCTGGCCTTGTCTGTGCGTTTAATCACCTCTGTGAGTTTCCAGAGGGTTGCTGCCAGCTGGCACCCCAGCCTCAAAAACTCCCCCGTCCTCCGGGGGTAGGGCTGGCATAATGGACAGGGAAGGGCGTGGGGCGCCTGGAGCAGAGCAGCCAACGGGGGGAAGGTGAGCAACAGGAGGGATGACGGGTCAGGAGTCTGAGATGTGATCCTTCCCAGGCACCTCCCAAAAGCCTCCTGAGAGTCTGCTAACCTCAGAGGCCTCGTGTGAATAATTCTCCGTGGTTTTTATTGCTGTTAAAACAAAAACAAAGACTGTGCTGTGCTGCAGGTAGGAGGCATCCCAACGGAAACAGAGCCCTCAGGGCGGAAAAAGCCAGGAGTGAGCAGAAATCCTGGAGAGGCCTGGGACCTCCCCAGAAATGGGATGAAAGCAGGGGCGGAGGAAGGGACATTCACAGAAATTTTACTGAGATCAGAAGGCACAAAAAGGCCCCCAGATGACATCTGGCTTACATTAAGAAGCAATGGGGCAGGAATAATAATATTAGAAATAGGGTATTAACATTAGAAATGCTGGTAACAGAGGCCACTGCTGACAAGTCCAGAGGTCTTTGCAATCAGCTGAAAAGATAAAAGTAACCTTTATACTCAATAAAAGCTAGTGCCAGTTATTCTCATGTGTATGTATGCGTGTATATACATATATGTGTATATGTATACTAGCACATGTGCACGTATATCAGCATATATATCAGTGTGTATAGATGTATATGACATTTCAGTGTGTACATTTATGTGTATGTGATATGTATCAGAGTGTGTATGGATGTGTATACATTTATTGTATATCAGCATGTATATCAGTGTGCATATATGTATATGATATGAAATATGATCCCTCCCAGGACACCTCCTGAACGCCTCCTTAGAGTCTGCTAAATTCACAGAGGCCTAGTAGGAATCATGTGAATAATCACTTCATTGCGTACGTGTATGTATATACGATATGTATCAGTGTGTGTATGGATGGATGTGAATACATTTATATGTATATCAGATGCATGATATATATCAGTGCATATAAGTATGTATACATATATATGTATATCAGCATATACAGGGCGGGGCAAAAGTAGGTTTACAGTTGTTCATATGGAAAATAATACAATAATTAATGAATAATACTAAAATAAACTGTTTTGCGTACTCACAACTGTAAACTTACTTCTGCCCCAGCCTGTGTGATACATATCAGTAGAATAACATCTCCAACTTGTTTCCTTAGAAACGTTTCCCCACTGAAATTTAGAACAGATACAAATCATCAAGTGCAGACCCCTGAGGTTTGTGAGGTTTCTCACAGGCCTGAGGGACTTTCCTTCCAGTTTAAGCTTCACCGCGCTCTGCGGACGGGCGGACGGGCTGGTGCTTCCCTCAGACCCAGACAGGACCCCAAGCCCTCACTCAGAAACCACAGAGTTCAGCAGGGTTTGCAGCTCTTGTGAAGGGAGGGGTGGGGCTGAGGGACTGGGAAGACACACAGACTGGGTGCCAGCACCTCAGACTCACCACATGGCCTGTGGGTACATGGTTTATTACCCCATTTTGAAAATGGGGGAGCAAGCCCAATAGGCAAAGGGGTGTGCTACATACGGATGTTGGGGGAAAGGAGGCTTCTAAGCTGGGGTGCCAGCCCAGTGAGGACAGGGACTGCCTGTGCCTGTCTTGTTCACTGCAGCATCTCCACAGCCTAGCACAGGTACTAAAAACATGTGTTGGCTAGATGGAAGGGTGGATGGATTGGGTATACCACTACTCCTGTCTTCCACATCTCAGGCCAAGTCTCTGCCTCAAGTCCAGTGGCATCCCCTCTTTCCTTCCTCTCCTCCCTCCTTCCTGCATTCTCCTCTCCCTCCCGCCCCACCCTGCCCCAAACTTTTACAAGCTCAGTCTGGTCTAGAGCTTTGCAACCAATATTCCAGGACATTTGTGATCATGTGCTGCCACCTACAGGGAGTTATGTGGTACTGCAGAGAGGAGTCCCTCTGCCCCACCCACCCCGATTGACTTAGATCCCAAGGAGCCATCGCATAGTCTCATATTATTCAGAAAGAGAAACTGAGGCGTGAAGAGACACTCGGCAAGGATTTGGCAAAGCCCATAGTAAATCGGAGGTGGGTTTAGTCTTAGAATTTTCTTTCAAAGGAAGAAAACACTGGGCTACGTCACATACACTAAGTCCTGAAATATCAGGCAGATACTGCAGACGTGCAGGCAGAGCTGGAGGGCAGGGGGAGGGCACAGTCGGAGGCGGGAGGCGCGTCCGTCTAGGACTCATTATTTCACTTCAAACCCTGCAAGGTGTGTGTCCAGTTAGCGTTATTACTTAAACAAGAAAGGGGATCTCTCACGGCAATTAGGAAACTCCCAGAACAGAAGAGCAGAATAAAGAGTCCTTGAAAATCAGGAACCAGGAAAGTGCAGGAGATCCGGACAAGAGGGAGCCAGGAGCTCCAAGGGTCTCAACCCCCTGCCCCAGAGGTGTTTCTAGAGAAGAGGCCAATCCTGCACTGGAGAGTCTGACTGGGACAGCCTGGGTCCCATGGCCACCTCCCAGCAGGCCCAGAACTGCAAAGTGTCAAATAAAAGTCATCACCCAAAGCAGACCTGCTGAACAACCCAAAGCAACCAGGTCCCCGCTTCACAGGTGAGGCTCCTGAGTGGAAAAGGAGTTTTGATGTGGCCGCTGTGGCGGTCGGGTTCTTGCAGGGTGCAAGGAAGAGAAACATGCTCAGGTTCATTTCAAGAAGGGGTAGGCCGGTGTTAGCCACCCAACCAGGCTCCTCCCAGAGGCCGGATCAGCCTCAGGTTATGCAGTGGGCCTGTCCGCAGCTCTGAAACTGCGTGAGAACCCTCTCAGATGCCCTCACCAGGGGATCCTAGCTCCACCATGTGACTCAGCACCTCTGGGTCTTGGCTATTCCTCTGCTGTCCCCACTCACTCTCTATCTCAGTTTCTGCTGACTCACAGTTCCTATTCATTCATGGCTCCTACTCACCATAGCTTGTATTTTTAAAAATATTTTTTTAGATTGATTTCAGAGAGGAAGAGAGAGAGATAGAAATATCAATGATGAGAGAGAATCATCAATCGGATGCCTCCTGCACACACCCCACTGAGAATCAAACCTGCAAGCCGGGCATGTGCCCTGACCAGGAACTGAACTGTGACCTCCTGGTTTATAGGTCGACACTCAAACAATGAGCCACGCTGGGCGGGCCACCATAGCTTGTACTGATGTAGGGCTTCTGCTGAGAACTTTCCTTCTATCTCTCTGCTTCTGCCCCTGATACTGACACTAATCTTTTCTCCAAGTCTCATATTCAAATGCACCAAATGAAAGCATCTAAATTATCCAGTTGGTCCCCCGTATCCCTATGGGTTGGATTTCTCACATGGGGCCGCCTCAGTCCTCTGACCAGCCCAGATGTCTGACCTTAGGGTGAGTGTCCACTCCTTTCCAATCAGCTGTATCCTGAGCCCTAACGTGCAAAGTGGGGAGACTCAGAGTAAAGAACCCCTCCACAGGGCTGTGGGTATGGCAGATATGTAGACATAATGGGCTCTTCTACAGCCGTCGAGTATGTGACAGGGCCAGGGTTGGAGCCTGGTTCTCTGGTTCCAAGTCTTTCCCTGAGTACACAGGCGGCCTTGCCCTGTGGGATCAAGAAACAATAGCAACTAACACTGATTAACACTAGATGCCAGGCACCATTCTAGCTTCACAGTGAGTAGCTCAACTCACCCCCATCACATTCCTCTTTAATTGTGCCCATTTCCAGAAAACTCATTTAGAAAGAGCAAATATAAGCTCAAGGTTACACTCTGAGTAAGTGGCAGAAAGTGATCTGAACCCAGGCCTGTGTGAACTAGTAAAGGAGGAGGAGAGGAAGACACAGAGAGACTTTTATTGGTTAAAGCTATGAGTTGCCTGGATTTGCACCTTCCAATATGGAAGCCAGTAACCAAATGTGACTATTGAGCACTTGATATGTGGCTGGTCCGAGGATTGTTACCCCTACGAAAGAATGTGAAATATCTCATTAATGTCTTGCATTGATTACATCTTAAAATGATACTATTTTGGATATTTTTTAATTAAACTTATTGGGGTGACATGGGTTAATAAAACCATAAGGGTTCAAATGTACAACTCAGTAAAACATCATCTGCATACTGCATCGTACACTCATGGATATCTTGAGTTAAATTATGAAAATTAATTTACTTCTTCCTTTTTACTTTTCTTTTTAATGATTTTTTAGAAGAGGAGAAAGGAGAGAGACAGAGAGAGAGAGAGAGAGAGACATCAATGTGAGAGAGAAACATCAATTGGTTGCTTCTCATACACACCCCAACTTAGGTATGTGCTCTGACTGGGAATCGAACTGGCAACCTTTCAGTGCACGGGGCAACATTCCAACCAGCTGAGCCACATCAGCCAGGGCTCTTTTTACTTTTTAAACTGGTTTTGTTGATATATAATTCACGTACCATACAATTAACTCACTCAATTAAAGTGTAAAACTCACTGACTCACTGGCTTTTGGTATATTCACAAAGTTGTGCAACCATCACCACAATCGATTTTAGAACATTTTCATCACCTTCAAATGAAACCTCGTGCCCATTAGCAGTCACTCCCCATTTCCTATTTCCCCCCAGCCCTTGGCAACCACTAACCTCCTTTCTGTCTCTATGGATTTGCCTCTTCTGGACATTTCATAGCCATGAAATCATACAATAGGCGGTCTTTTGTGACTAGCTTAGTTTCCTTTTATTGCCAAGTAATAGTCCATTGTGTGGATGGACCACATTTGTTCATCCATTCATCAGTTGTTTCCATTCATCTGGGTTGTTTCCAGTTAGCTGTTGTGGATAATGCTGCTACAAACAGTCGTGGGAGACATATGCTTTCATTTCTCTTGGTCTTTTTACTTTCCTAAATAGGGTTACCAGAAAGATTTTAACTACACACATGGCTGACATATTTCCATTGGAGAACACAGTCCTAGATCGTCCCCCCTGGTTCTGATGAATGTGAAAATACACCAACCAATAAATATTCCACTACAGGCGACCTGCCCCCTGATAACTCAGGCTCCTCCCCACCAAAGCTGACTGGCTCCCAGGATGCATGTGGGCTGGAATAGAGCTGAGGCGGTTTCCATCAGTCCAGGGCCTGCCAAGAAATCTCAACAATTCCAGGGATCCAACAATATAACTCATATGTGACCTGTAAAGCAGAAAAAATGGATCTGTCTCTTACAGAAAAGGTTTGCCAATTCCTGCTCTAGGCCGGCTCACTTAGGTGCTGCTGTCAGAATGAATGAAACTCTCCTATCGCTGCACCACTCTACACATGTTTTTAAAAGTACTTTTATTATTTTTCAAATATGGTGAGGCCAACAGAGCAGCAGACAATGGCCATTGACAAGATAGTTTAGAGTGGCATTAGTAAGACAGCAGAGGAGGAGATGCCTTCATCCCCTGACAAAAAACAACTATTAGAAAACTATGCACAAAGGAAAATAATTGGAAGGTTCAAGAGTCCAATTAAGAACCTACAGGCTGGCCAGCATGGCTCAGTGGTTGAGGGACAACCTATGAACAGGAGGTCACGGTTCAATTCCCAGTCAGGGCACATGCCTGGGTTGCAGGCTTGATTCCCAGTGTCGGGTATGCAGGAGGCAGCCAATCAATGATTCTCTCTCATCATTGATGGTTCTATCTCTCTCCCTCTCCTTTCCTCTCTGAAATCAATCCTATATAATAAAACCCTAATATGCAAATCGACCAAACAGGGGAATGACCTGCGGAACGACCAGTCACTATGATGCACACTGACCATCAGGGGCAGACACTCAACACAAGAGCTGCTCCCTGGTCAGTGCACTCCCACAGCGGGAGCGTAGCTCAGCCAGAAGCCCGGCTCATGGCTGGTCAGCACAATAGCAGTGGTGGGAGCCTCTCCCGCCTCCGCTGCAGGCGGGTGGTAAGGAGCAAGGGGTCCAGGACTGGGAGAAGGATGTCTGACTGCTGGCTTAGGCCCGATCCCCCCTGAGGGGTCCCAGACTGTGAGAGGGTGCAGGCCAGGCTGAGAGACCCTCCCCAAGTGCACTAATTTTGTGCATCGGGCCTCTAGTAAAAATATATTTTAAAAGAACCTACAGCAACAGAGTGGAGCAAAAAAGGAGAATAACCACACAGAAAGGATTGCTTGGGGGAAGGACTGGGCCGAGACATCTGGAGATGGCTGGGAACGAAGACGGGAAGGGGCTCTCTGGATCAGCTCCTCAGTGGGTGCCATCGCAGTCCCAGAAGCCAGCTCTGCAAAGGACCTTGGCAGCTCTTGCCACAGAGGACCTCAGCAGCCCCTGCAATAGCCACAGGCTCCCACAGCTTTCATAGCAGAGGACCTTGTGGTGGTCATCAGCATGGACCCCAGCAGCCTGCTCTACAGGGACCACCAGCAGCTTTCACCATTGAGGGAAGCAATGGTCATCACCACTGTAAAACCTGGAGAGGGAGGCGCTGCTGGGCACCTCCCCCCAAGAAGGAGTGGCTGTGTGCCAGTGCCCCCAACCTCAGCACACCCTGAACCTGAGAGCTACAGCTTCCTTACATGAACCCACACACAGCTACACATCCCCCATGACTGAAAGAGAGCAGGGCTTTCAAGATGACAGAGCAGGTAAATGTGGTTCTCACATTCTCCCATAACCACATCAAAATTACAACTAAAGCCTGGCCTGTGTGGCTCAGTGGTTGAGCAACAACCCAGGAACCAAGACTGGCAAGAGGGGCAGAGACTCGGAAGGGGCTGGTCCCACATCCATGGGAGGGATATCTCCCCTGCGAAGGTCCCTCCTGAGGAGCAAGCATTCCCAGCCCCACACCAGGTTCCCCAGCCCAGGGTTCCAGTGCCAGGAAGAGAGGTCCCAAAACTTCTGGCTGTGAAAACCAACAGGGATTGTGGCTGTGACACAGAGGCTGCTGGAGTCCCAGTTATTCCTCTTTAAGGGCCCAACCGCAGACTTACTCAGACTCACTCTCTGACCTCCAGCATTGGGGCAGCAGCTCGAAAAGCTCCATAGGGAGAACTGAATTGTCTAGCATTAGGGTGAGGGCTGGAGGGGCAGCTTTCTCCCAGACGGAAGTGCAGGCAGAGGCCACTGTTCCTTTGCTGAGCCCTCCCCCCTCAGAGTTGGCAGGTGGGCAGCACACCTGAGTCTTTATCAACCTGGCTCACATTGTTTGCCACACCCTGGATTCCCTGAGACCCTGCTCCACTCAACTTTCTGGCCCACCCAAGCCACTTCCAGGGGCTTTTCCATAGGAATGGCCTGGGGCCTGTCTAGTCTCATGCTTCAGACTTTCCTAAAGTCTCTCCAACAAGCAGCAGCTGGCCCCAGTGTGCTCCATGTCGCTCACTAAGTGGCCCCAGGCCCAGCACTAGCAGCAGCTCACCTTGGTTCACAGCTTGGTCTCCCCTGGGCACCTCCAAGCCCCACACAAGTAGCAGCCATTGCACTTCTGAGTTTATATCCAAAGGAAAGGAAATCAGTATCTGGGAGAGATATCTGCACGCCCATGTTCACTGCAGCCAAGATATGAAAATATTCACAATAGCCAAGGTATGAAAATAACCTAAGTGTCCATCGGTGGATGAATAAAGGAAATATCATATATATATTATACACATATAATAGAATATTATCCTGCCATTTGCAACAACATGGATGAACCTGGAGAGAATTATGTTAGGTGAATAAGCCAGACAGAGAAAGACAAACACTGCATGGTATCACTTATATGTGGAACCTTAAAACACACACACACGTCAAACACATAGAAACAGAAAGTAAAGTGATGGTTGCCAGGGTCTCAGAGGTCGGGGAAATGGGGAGATGTTAGTCAAAGCATATACAAACCTTTGGTTACAAGATAAATAAATTCTGGGGCTCTGATGGTCAGCATGGTGATTACAGTTAATAATATTATAACCTTGAAATTTCTGAGAGTAGATCTTAAGCATTCTCACACACACAATTATGGAAGGTGATGAATGTGTTAGTTACCGCGATTGTAGGAATCCTTTCACAATGTACACATATATCAAATGGCATCACACACATGATGGCATAGAGGAGAGAGGAAGGGAGAGAGAGAGAGCTGCCCTCAAGAAGCCTATAGTCTGAGGGGACAAATGGGACCAATCAGAAAGAAAATTAATTGAACCTACCCTGTGGGCTCCCAGACACAGCCCCTCAACAAGCCTAGTAGAAGCTCCACCTCAAGGGCAGGAGTTTTGGGGTTTGGGGTGTTTTTGTATTTTCCTGATCAGCCCAGTCAGGGCACACTGGAGTCTCTGTGCCATTCTGTTCCCTACACATTGTGTCTCCATGGACCCCAGACCCAAGTCCTGCTGAAGATGTGGTTTGTGTGGCAATGTCTGAAGCTGATGGATGGAAGAGCAGGGAGGGAGCGCAAACTCTTACCCCACAGCTGATGAGCATGAAGAATTTACTCCTGGTTTGCAAGGTCGAAGTTTCCTAAGCTGCCATTTAGAAGCTCCTACCCTAAGAATGAGAGAGTTTAACTTGCTGCACAAACAGACAAGGACAGTGGAGACAGAGGACATGAGAGCGGGATCAACTCCTCAGAGAACACAGGCACCCTCCACCCAGGAAAATCCCACCTGTGAAAATAAGGATTATTGGGCTCTGAAATCTACTTAATAATTGAATAGGAAACTTATTTTGGTTCCCAAGGAAGAAGCCAGACGTTAAGTAATGCAAATTCCCATTCAGCCAGGAGCCAAATAAGCAGAAAATATGAATCACCAGATTCTTCCTCACACACAGAACTACATTCTATATATTTCACAGGAAGAAAACAGAGAAAATCAAATTCTCTGACACCTGGATTTTGCTCTAACAAGCAGACTGCCAAAACAGGCTGGGAGGGGGCTGCCCACATATTCCCAGTCTCTACACCAGCGCCCCGGGGATCACCGCAGACAACCAGCCATATCCTGTGTGTTCCCCTGTGCACCTCTCAGATCCTTGGAGAGGCTGGCTCTTGACCGACCGGGAAGTTACACAAATGTGTGGTCAGTGCCCGGTGGGCGAGAGCCCAGGGCTGAGGAACAGAGAGAGGGGTCAACTCACCTAGTCCTAGCCGAGTGGAGCCAGGGGCTGGGTCCAAATGAAGGAAGACGAGCAGATCTGACCTTCCACACAGCACACAGGTATTTGTATTTGCTCTAAGTAAAGATCCAGCAGAACGTGTTGTTCCCTACTCCCCTGGAGAAGGTGGCTGATTGCGCCAACGCATCTGCCGCTCGAGTTGGAAGAAGCCTCACCTGTGCGTTTGGACTCTGACACTAATAACAGCTGCTACGATGTTCGGAACACTTGTCCTGTGCCAGACGCTGGACTGAGTTCTTTTTTAAAAATATGTGTTTTTATTGATTTCAGAGAGGAAGGGAAAGGGAGGGAGGGAGGGAGGGAGGGAGGGAGGGAGGGAGGGAGGGGGAGAGAGAGAAAGAGAGAGAAACATCAATGATGAGAATCATGGATTGGCTGGCTCCTGCACGCCCCACACTGGGGATCAAGCCTGCAACCCATGCCTGTGCCCTGACCAGGAATTGAACCGTGACCTCCTGGTTCCTAGGTCGACGCTTACCCACTGAGCCACGCCAGCATAGCTGGACTAAGTTCTTAACATGTCCATTCATTGTCCATGTCCATTCTCAGGATAAGCCCATGAGGCCAGGGCAGTGGTTAAGACAGAGCCCAGGGTTTGAATTGGTCTCCTCCAAATACTAACTGTATGACCAAGTGACTTGGCTTCTCTATGCTCAGCTCCCTCATCTGTAAAATGTGTATAACAATAGAACCCACCTAGTGATGCAGACGTAAAAATCAGATGAGTTATTATCTGAACATGTTCTGGGACAAAGAATGCACAGTGCAGGTATGGCTACCATCATCCCTTTTCACAGATGAGGTAACTGAAGCTCAAAGGCAAGAAGGCCAAGCTAATTGCCCAGTCCCACTCACACAGCAGCGAGGTTACAAGCCGCTGTCCCTCGGATGCATCTACTCCCTGCTTTGGGAGCAGTCGCTGGGCATGACGTCCTCTCCCCAGGCACCTACCCACCGCCCACACCACCACCTCCTGGGCTAGAACCACGCACTCCTGGGTGCTCTCCCCACTTCTCCCTTGCCATGCTGTACGCTTTTCTACAAGACATGCAACCCCATCCCACTCCAGCCTGTGTTGTTACTTTAACAGCAAGAGAAAAACATATCAAACCGTGGTACCTCGGTGTCGCCACACATGTGTAAATCTATTCTAGACACATTCCCAACCTCTTGGCCCCAAAACAGGCCTTTATTTTTTAATGAAGAAAGGAGACGGAGGAAGACAGCTGGTGATTTGACTATTTTGGTTTTCTCCATGCCATTCTTCCTATTTCCAGCCACAAAGGAGGAAATCAGAGACATTTTGGCTGTTAGATATTACACAACTTAATGGCGTTCATTTATTCAAAAAATATTTCTTGAGACCCTTCTATGTGCCAGACACGTGCCAAGGCCAGGGCTCCCCCTCTGCTGACAGGAGTGGCTTCTGCACGGTTTAAAATAATCCTTGTAATACAACAAAGATTTCTTGTTATCAGAGGCCCTGCTGTCCATGTCATTTGAATTAACCTTAATAATAATAACTCATCATCTTACTGGCCATGGCCCTAAGTAGACTTTCTGTAAAGTGCTTAGACTGGGAGTCCCCATGTGGGGCCTCCCACACAGTCATTCAGGAGCCCTGTCCCTTCAGGAAGCATCTGCTCCAACACCCCCTCGCTCGCCCCGCCCCCATGCCTGAGGTCCATGGCCTAGGAGTGAGATGACTCTTCTCTTTTGTCTTACACTCTTGAGAGGGTTCCCAATGGGACTACTGGGCCCTTCGTGTCTTACGAATTTTAGAGAACAGATTTTCAATGTTTATGCTCAACTCCTCTGCTCAGCAACAGATCTGGGTATGTCTCCAAAAAGGGTTGCACCAAATGACAGGAACATACTCAGAAACACCCCTCTTCCTGGATTAGCCAGGGCTCTCTGGCTCGTTCTGGAGCCTCTGATGGTCCCACCCACCCTCCATTTGTGAGACACACCAAGACATGTTAAATCCCACTGAGACCCCCATCTATACCTGTAAAGAACTTTACTTCCAAGGGTTCAACAGCTCTCACCCCTCTTTGAGACAGGTGGAGGCCATCCATCACATTTTCGGGCTGCATAAATACCTTTCTTTTAAATTGAGGTAAATTCACATAACATAAAATTAGCCATTTTAAAGTGTAAAATTCAGTGGCATTTAGCACATTCACAATGTTGTGAAACCATCACCTCTATTGAGTTCCAAAACATTTTCATCATTCCAAAACGGAAATCCCATACCCATTAAGGAGGCATCTCCATTCCCCCGTCTTCCCAGCCCCTGCTTTCTGTCTCTATGGATTTACCTATTCTGGGCATCTTATACAAGTGGAATAAAATGTCACCTTTTGTGTCTGGTTTCTTTCACTTAGCTTAATGTTTTGTGTGTGTATTTTTTAAGATTTTTTTTATTATTACTATTGATTTTTTTTTTTTTCAGAGAGAAAGGGAGGGGGAAAGGGAAACATTGATATGAGAGAGAATCATTGATCAGCTGCCTCCTGCACGCCCCCCACTGGGGATGGAGCCACCACCCAGGTATGTGCCCTGACTGGGAATCAAACTGGCAACCCCTTGGTGCACAGGATGACGTCAAACCAACTAAGCCACACTGGCCAGGGCACTTAGCTTAATGTTTTGAAAGTCACCCACATATAGCATGCATCAGCATACTCCCCCCTTTTTATAGATGAATGATACTCCATTGTATGGATATATCACATTTGGTTATTCATTTCTCACGTGACGGACATTTGAGTTGTTCCTGCACTTTGGCTCCATTGTGAATAGTGCTACTATGAACATAAGTGTACAAGTATTTGTTTGAATGCATGTGTTCAATTCTTTTGAGTATATACCTCAGATTGGATTCAGTTTAATTTGTTAAGCAACTGCCAGACTGTTTCCTGTAGTGGCTGCATCGTTTTACATTCACACTAGCAATGTATAAGGGTTCCAATTTCTCCACATTCTCACCAACACTTATTATCCACTTTTCTATTATAGCCATCATATTGTGAAGTGGTTATCTTATGGTTTTGATTGGCATTTCCCTTACAACTAATGATATTGAGTATCTTGTCAATATGTGCATGTTGGCCATTTGTATATCACCTTTAGAGATATGTCTATTCAAATTATCCTTCTTTTTTTTTTCATTTATTGATTTTAGAGAGAAAAAAAAGGAGAGAGAAACATTGATTTGTTGTTCCACTTGTTTATGCACTCATGGGTTGATTCTTGTATGTGCCCTGACAGGATCAAACCCACATCCTTAGTGTATCAGGATAATGCTCTAACCAACTGAGCTACCTGACCAGGGCCCCGCTGCAAATTTATAAGTACCTGGTCTTTTTGTTGTTGAGTTCTAAGAGTCCATTCTATATCCTGGACACTGGATCCTAACCAAATACATGATTTACAATATTTTCTCCCATTCTATAGATTGTCTTCTCATTTTCTTGTGTGTCCTTTGATGCATAAAAGGATTAAATTTTGGTGTAGTCCAATTTATCTATTTTCTTGTTATTGTTGCCTATGCTTTTAGTGTCATATTTAAGACTCATAGCCAAGCCAAATCCAAGGTCATGAAATTTTACCCGTTTTCTTCTAAGAGTTTTATAGTTTTACTCTTAACCTTTAGGACTTTAATCCATTTTGAATTAATTTCTATATATGGTATAAGGCAGTGGCCCAACTTCATTTTCTGCATGTGAATATTCAGTTGTTCTGGGATCATTTGTTGAAGAAACTATTCTTCCTCCATTAAATGGTCTTAGAATCCTTGTAAAAAATTAACTGACCATAGATGTAAGGGTTCATTTCTAGACTCTCATTCTGTTCTACTGATCTATGTTTGTCCTTACATCCTTTATGGATGTTAGTATTCTCCCCGGTGGACTACAGTACTCTTAGGCTATTTGTTTTTTTCTTCATTCTTTTCTCTTTCTGCTTCTCAGACTGAATAATCTAAATTGACCTGGCTTTAAGTTCACTGATTCTTTCTTCTGCCTGTGCAAATTTGATTTTGAACCCCTCTAGTGAATTTTTTCATTTGTTTTTATACTCTTCAACCCCAGAATTTCTATTTTGGTTCCTTTTAAAATATATCTATCTCATTAACCCAGACAGCATGGCTCAGTGGTTGAGCATCAATCTATGAACCAGCAGGTCAGGGTTCAATTCCCGGTCAGGGCACATGCCCAGGTTGTGGGCTCAGTCCCCAGTGTGGGGTGTGCAGGAGGCAGCTAATCAGTGACTCTCATCACTGATCTTTCTGTCTCTCTCTCCCTCTCCATTTCGCTCTGAAATCAATAAAAAAATATTTTTAAGTATGTCTATCTCTTTATTGATATTCTCTAAATGTTGAGACAACATTCTCTTGGTTTCCTTTAGTTCTTTGTCCATGGTTTTCTTTAGTTCTTTGAGCATATTTAAGACAGTGTATTTAAAGTCTTGGTCAGTAGGACCAATACCTAGGCTGTCTCATGTAGTTTCTATTAATCTTTTTTTTTCTGTGAATGGCCATAATTTGTTTCTTTGCATGGCTTGTGTTTTTGTTGTTGCTGTTGTTGAATACTTAATTTAGAATATGTGGTAACTCTGGAATTCAGATTTTCCTTCCTCTCCAGGGTTTGTTGTTACTGTCTATGTAGATTGCTGTTTGCATGTTTAGTGACTTCTTGTAAAATCCATAGTCTTTGCCGCTGATGTCTATGTTCCTTTAGCTTATTGGACAGCTGATATTTTGACAGTTACCTTAAATGCTAGGAGCCAATAAAGGAAATCAGGAAGAATTTTTTTTAAGTAAGAAATCATATTCTCCTGGTCTTTGCGAATTGGATCTGTCAGGGCACTCCTTGAACACTTAGCCAGGCTGTTGACAACTCTGCCTTAGCTTCATTCCTACTTGCAGAGCCTGAAGGCCAGCAAGAGATGAAAGTGTAGTCTTCTCAAACCTTTTCCAAGTATATGTCTCAAGCTTGGCTTTCTTGATTTCCTGGCACACATGGAAGCTTTGAAAAGCTCTATTCCCACACATATTTCTTTCCAAACTCTTCTTTTCCGGGCTTCTTGCTCAATTACTTGTCGCAAGTGTTGCCTCTTGCCCCACGCTGCTGAGGCCAGTAAATGCTTTCAGCAAAAGCCACCTCAGCCCTGAATGAAAAAATAGGAAGCCTTTGCACTTGTCCCTGAAGGAGCCACCAGACAGGTTGATATCCACAACCACATCTTTGAGAATAAATTCCTGGCACTAGCAACCAGCACCAGAAGTCTGGGCCATCACATGGAATGCAAGGAATGGTGGGTTCAAATATAAAATGCCACAACATTCCTACCATAAAGCAGCAGTTTCTCTCTTCATCAAGTTTTCCCTTGGTTATTGTAAGTTTTTACCAGATTCCAGACTCAAAAGCTGATTCTGACATACTTTTGCCAGCTCATTAGTCCCCTATTCCACCATTTTTGGTTGCCCAGCACCCTTTATGCACTCTTCCTGAGTAGAGAGAAATTCTTATTTTATGAGTCTGAAGATCCTGATGGGAGGTCCAGGACTTGTTTTCCCAGTCTGCCTTGCAGCCAGTAGTGCACAGCGAAGGTTGCCCTGCAACTTAGAAATACATCAAGAAATAAATTCATTAAGGAACACAAGCGTGCTCTTGTCACTCAGGATCATATGCTTAGCATTGACTCAGCATGATCTGTAACCCTAAACAACCCATTTCATAACTAACAGTGCTCAGGCCAAACGATGTTCTCCTCACTTCTTGTCCTAAAATCTCTAAACAAAAGGCAATTATATCTGAATGGCACAAAGGGGTGGGGGTTGTGGCCTCTGCCAATGCTGCAGAGACACTGTGCTTCAGAGCATGTGAAGAACTTGAGTGTGAAAACACTTAGGCGAGAGAAAGAACAAATTAACTTTTTAATTAACTTCCTCCTCTCAAGTAGCATGCATGCAATAGGTTCCAGCCTAACAAGTACCATTTTGCAGTAGCGCTGATCCCCGTTTTCCTGATTCTTTTCATACTCCTGATTATTGTAGCTAAGAAACATTTTGCAATTTAATTCATATCACTCTCTAATTTGTATATGAGATCTAGACACAAGTGATACCAATTCTTTATATTAGCAACTACATTAACACTGAAAACTAGAATTGCAAAATCATGTCATAAAAATATTACATAAGATTGTAAAAATTTCAGCTTTAATCAATTTTTATTTAAAACTTTAATATTCATTACTTATATTTGCACTCTGCCCTATAATTTTAATAAATACTTTAAGATATTTAGAAAGCAACTTTGCAAAGTTTTCTGAATTTCAAATTTTACTTTCATTTATCCTATATAATAAAAGTCTAATATGCTAAGTGTCTGGTCATCCAGTCAACCAATCAAAGCATAATATGCTAATGATATGCTAAGGCCCCTCAACTGCTCACTATGACATGCACTGACCACCAGGAGGCAGACAGTTGGCCAGTCAACCAGTCGTTATGACATGCACTGACCACCAGGGAACAGATGCTCCAACTGGTATGTTAGCTTGCTGCTGGGGTCTGGCCAATCGGGACCAAGCAAGACAGGCCAGACACGCCCTGGAGCCCTCCCGCGGTCCCTCCCCGGCTGGCCAACCTACCGTGTCCCTCCCTGTCCCCAGTCGTGCACCAGTGGGGTCCCTCTGCCTGGCCTGCACCTTCTCGCAATCTGGGATCCCTTGGGGGATGGCAGAGAGCTGGTTTCGGCCTGATCCCGCAGGCCAGGCTAAGGGACCCAGTGGTGCATGAATTCGTGCACCGGACCTCTAGTACTTCCTATGAAAACATATTCAAATTTTTGTATTCTTAAACTACATAATTACCTTTTATTTGTCCTTTGAATCATTACTGCCAATAGAACGAATGTAAATTATGCAGAAACTTTTATCGTAACAACATATTTAGTGGTTTTATGAGAATAAAGGCAAGAGAAATAAGTTTATGGATAATAAATATGTAATAGCTCATGAATCATAAACATTTTTATTTCTCACCCAAATACTGCTGGCCCATCATCAACTTGCTCAGATATAATCAAATTCCATTTTCTTTTGATATTCTGCCAACTTCAAAACCAGGTTTGTTTGGGGGTTTGTTGTTGTTATGAAGTTGTCAGGTAGAAAACTAAAACATTTTATTAATCAGCTTATTAGTTTGATTTTTAACCTTTAAATATATAGATACTAGGGGCCCGGCGCACGAAATTCGTGCACTGGGTGTGTGTGTGGGGGAGTGTCCCTCAGCTCAGCCTGGCCCCTCTCACATACTGGGAGCCCTCAGGCGTTGACCCCCATCACCTTCCAATCGCAGGATCGACCCCTTGCCCAGCCTGACGCCTCTGACAGAGGCGTCAGGCCTGGGCAGGGGACCCCCAGACCCCTCCGATTGCTGGCTCTGCCCCTTGCCCAGGCCTGATGCCTCGGCCAGAAGCGTAGACCCCCATCACCTTCCGATCGCCTGATCGGTCCCTTGCCCAGGCCTGACGCCTCCGCCAGAGGTGTCAGGCTTGGACAGGGGACCCCCATCTCCCCCCGATCACTGGCTCTGACCCCCGCCCAGGCCTGAGGCCTCTGGCCCAGGAATCATGCCTGGGCAGGGGACCCCCATCTCCCTCTGATCGCTTGCTCCACCCCCCGCCCAAGCCTGACGCCTCTGACCCAGGCTTCAGGCCTGGGCGAGGGGACCATCATATCCCCCCAATCCCCGGCTCTGCCCCCCGCCCAGGCCTGATGCCTTGGCCAGAGGAGTTGACCCTCATCACCCTCCGATCACCAATCACCAGATCGGCCCCTTGACCAGGCCTAAGGCCTCTGGCAGAGGTGTCAAGCCTGGGAAGGGGATGCCCAGCTCCCCACGGTTGCAGGCTCTGCCCCTGCCCAGGCCTAACGCCTCTGGCCTAGGCGTCCGGCCCGGGCAGCGGGAACCTGCAGCTGCAGCGGCCCCACGATCGTGGGCTTCGCTTTAGGCCCAGGCAAGGGACCCCTAGCTCCCGGGACTGCCAGCTTCGACCATGCCCAGCTCCCATCGCTGGCTCCACCCCTACTTCCTGCTATCACTGGCCAGGGTGGAAAAGGCACCTGATTCTCCGATCATGGCTGGGGGGCAGGGCAAAGGCGGCCCCAGGGCTGCCTTTGCCCTGCCCCCCAGCTCTTAGCTCCCCCCTGGGTTTCCGATCACTGTCAGTGGCAGGGGGCTTCTTCCTGCTTTCCCTTTCGCCTCCCTGCATTGTGCCTACATATGCAAATTAACCGCCATCTTGTTGGCAGTTAACTGCCAATCTTAGTTGGCAGTTAATTTGCATATAGCCCTGATTAGCCAATGAAAAGGGTATCGTCGTACGCCAATTACCATTTTTCTCTTCTATTAGTGTAGATATGGCACTGATCTCTTGCCCTGGCACTGTCAGCTTGCAGTTATCGAGTATAAACCTTTAATCCAAGAGAACAGTGCTTCTCGATTTTGTCCAGCAGGGAAATGTGGAGATATCTGGAGACATTTTGTCTCACCTTGCATCTAATGTGGGGAGGCCAAGAAAGTTGCTAAACATCCTACAATGCACAGGATAGCCCCCACCCCCACAAAGAATTACCCAACCCACAATGTCAGCAGCAGCAAAATTATCCTAGTAAAGGCAGTAGAGAAACCTCAAGCCTCCAGAAACAGCAGGGGCAAGCACTCAGGAGCATGTTAGTGACATAGGATCACAGGGGGAGTTGTGGAGTCCAGACCTAGCTGGCAGCAGAGTTCTCCAATGAACGGGCCAGAGGGATAATGGAAATACCATTTCCAGCTACAAAGCCTCCGAACTAATTCTCTGGCCCTTTCTAATTCTGTTACCTTATATCCTTCAATAAATTAAACTAGCTAGAATGGTTTGGTTTTTTTTACAACTAAGAACTCTAATAAGGCAGGATAGGACCAATATCCCAGCCCCCATCCGACAGGTGATGATGAGACTGATCCCCAAGAAGTCCCAGAGTAGATCAGTGAGTTTTAAGAGTCGTGTTAGTTTGCAATTAACTATAATATAGCTCAAACTAGTAAATTTGAATTCAGCTTCATTAATTTATTTTAAATTTAAATTTGGCTCAAACTAGTACTTTTTGAAGAGGGTGTTTGTTATTCCTTGCTCACAAAATACAGACATGGGAAGGGCAAGGGTATAGATGCTCCGCAGGAACAACTGGAAGCAAGAACTCCAGCACCACGAGGACCTGATCCGTCCCTTCTGTGCTGATCATAAAACATCCAGCTGGCTGTCCATGTGGCAATTACGACAATCAACAGACCTCAAGGTTGTTATCTTAGAATTTCCTCCATTTTAAAGAGATAACCCTCACCTCTCCCCGGTTCAAAACATCCTAAGGTATCTTCAACAGGGTTTGATTGCAGGTGCCCCATCCAAGGACTGAGTATCTGTGCCAGAGGGCTGGGAGTTTGGAGTGTTTGAGAACCTTGTGGATGCATGGAAGAGAAGGAAAATGGGAGGTAATGGAGAAAGCCTTCTCAGTGTGGGTGTGATGGATAGTCTCCTGATATCCACTCAAAGGCCAATTCCTTTTACTTCATATCCCACCCATTTCCTTTTTGTAACTTAAGCCATTACTAATTTCAGAGACTGCTCTAAGCATTTGTATCAGGTTAATAACAAACCCAAATCCACGGTGACTTCTTGCTCTTCCTACATTCCCACGGGTGGGTGGCTGGATCTCTGCATGGTCACCCTGACCCCCAGGCCTGGGCTAACAGGGCAGCTATTCACTGGCACAGAGCCCATCACCACGGGAGAAAGACAAGTACATCTCACACCAGTCACTAAATGCTTCAGCCTGGAAGTAACACATCTCACTTCTCAGCTCATTCATTGGCCAGAATTACATGGAAAGTGCATGTGCCTGGCAGGGAGAGAACCTGAGTATTTTGCAAGCAGCTCTACTTTAATTACCACTCCAGCACTTCGAAATCATTATACCTAATCTTCACAACTACTACAGGAAGCATTACTATCATCCCTATATTAAAGGTGAGGAAACTGACACAGGCAACGCCACTGGCCCCAAATCACAGTTAGAGACTAATGAATGAAGCCAGCATCTGACTCCAAAGTTCGTATTTTTTTACTGACTTCCTTGGCTTATCTTCTGGGTGCTCTTTAGCACTTCCACTGCCTATTCGATCAGTTAAAACATAAAAAGGGGAAACTGGGTGCCAGAACTGTGACCTTAAACTGAATCCTGCCCGCATTCCACTCAACTCCATGTTGCCCACTCGGATTTTTGGGTCCGTGAATTCTGTGGGCAGAACACTATAGCACTGGATAGGACTCTGCTTTAAAAAGGCTTGCTCTCCCACAATGAGGGTCAGAGAGGACTTTAAGCCTGCAGATATCCCCTTAGATAGGCTAAATGCTGTGGACAGAGATGAGTAACAGGGTTCCCTGTGGAGGACTCCATCTAACAAACTCCAACCAGGACAGAGATGTTTTTGCACTTGTACCCACCCCTAGTGCCCGGACATATCTAACACTAGTGAAAACAAAAATGCATGATAGGACATATTAAGGGGCTGGTGTTTAAACGCATTTAAATCCTGACTTTGCCACTTTCTAGCATCTTGAACCAACTTCGCAGCCGTGCTTCATTATTTGCCTGAGAAACCGTAATCAGTAACAGTAGCCATGATATAGAATTATTAAGATTAATGAGATACTATAAAGCTTACTAAGTTCCATGCCTGGCATATAGTAAACATTTTACAAGCACTATGCAGTGGTTCTCAACATGTGGGTCACTAACAATGAAAATACAGCCTGCATATCAGATATTTACATTAAGATTCATTAACAGTAGCAACAAAAATAACTTTATGGTTGGGGGTCACCACATGAGGAACTGTATTAAAGGGTCGCAGCATTAGGAAGGGTGAGAACCACTGCAAGGCCTTTTTATGTTTAGGAGGGGAAAAAAGTGTAAAACATATTCCTTTTGAAGATTTATGGTGGAAGTGACCTTTAACCTGGCTCTTAGGGACAGTTCTCAGGAAAAGGCATTTCCAGTAGTGGTGAGTGTAAGCAAAAGCTGAGGTGGGGCACATTTGGTGTCGAGGATTTAGGACTACCAGGCATGTTTTGGGAGGCAGTGGATGAAACTGGAAAGCCACATGAGAATCAGATTTTGTCTTCAGGGTCAACTTTCTGGCCTGGGATGAAGAAAAAGTAATGAGATATAGGTTGCAGCCTCACCTTGCCCAGAGAACAGAGTGCTCTTCCATCCAGCACTGCTAACCGAAGCACCAGTAACCAGGAATATGCAAGTCTCGAAATGAGAATACAGCATGCCCTGATGTGCTGTGTGGTATCCTTGGCAGTGGTTTGGCCTTTTGAATTAGATTTCCTTCAGCCTGTTCAAAGGCCCTATTATAGAATGTCTCTCCAGAAAAATGCATGGATATTAATTTTGCATGTATTTTCAGAAAGTTGTTTCCCTGACATCTACCTATAGATTCCAGGGTCTTGGTATGTGTTAATGTTCCTTTAACACCAACTTCAAGTGCATCTAGCGGGCCCAGATGATCGAGACGCTGCAGCAGCAGCAGCATGTTGTAGGGAAGGCTGGATTCCCATCACAGTAGGTACAACCGGCTTGTGCCAAACTATCCTGCCAGCAGGAACCTAATCTGTCTCCAGATCCTCAAAACCTGGGTCTAGCTAGCCCCAGCCAACCAGCCCCATGTCATGTTAGAATTCTACTTACTGGGAGAAACTAAGATGGCGGCATAGATAAACACCAGGAAATTGCCGCCTCCCACAACAATTGAAAAATACTGCAAAGGACAGAGCGGACATCATCCAGAACAACAGGAAGGCTGGCTGTGTGTAAATTCTACAACTAGAAGGAAAGAAACGCACACTGAGAGCCAGAGGAGCTGCGGAGGTGAAGTGCAGAGGTACGGCAGCTCGCGCGCGCGTGCGGAAAGCGGGTGGCACCTGAGGACGCGGCTGTCTTTTTGAATCACAAGCTCCCGACTGCTCTGAACTCCGGTTCCGGGAAGTCTCTGGGGACCCAGGACTCATACCGGGAGAAGCTGCACTGTCTGGGCAGCGGGCGAACTTGAGGGCGGCTTTCCCTCAGAGGTGCTTGCAGCAATTATCGGGTCACTGAGACGCGGGACTCCTTAGGGCTGGGCGGAGAATCAGCCATAGCTGCTTGCTCCGCCCTTTGATTCCCTGAGACCACGCCCCACCCAGGATGCTGCAGAGGCTTTTGCATGTGAATGTACCTAACTGCAGCTGAGCCAGGCAGACCCGGAACTTCCAAGAGAAGGCCCAAGGCCCTGCAGCAGCTTGCACAGCTTCACAGCTGAGCCTCTTCGTGGCTCCTGCTGTGTGGCCTCAGGCAGAGGCTGAATTAGCACCTCCTTAGATCCAGGAGCCATTGCACCCAGTGGTCAGAGGGGGACCATCCAGATTGCAACTCCTCAGATCCATAAGGGACACACTCAGGGAGCAGACTCAGTGAGCACCAAAGCCCCACTGAAGCAAGTCTTGCCCCAGAAGGGTGTCTTCAGCACAGAAGTTCTCCCACTTCAGACACAGCTGATTCTCACAGCCAATTGGCTGGAGGTCAATTCCTCCCAGTGATCCTACAACAACCAAGGCACCAAGAGTGCACCAAGAGTGTCCACCTCAGGTAACTGGGGAGGCTGAGCCACTGGGCCCTACAGGACACCTGGCGCGCAGGGCCACTCTATCAACACAGGGAAGCAGCCAAAATGCAGAGACAAAGAAACAGGTCACAAATGGCAGAAATGGAGGAAAGCA
The DNA here is from genome assembly GCF_963259705.1 of Myotis daubentonii. Lineage (NCBI taxonomy): Eukaryota > Metazoa > Chordata > Mammalia > Chiroptera > Vespertilionidae > Myotis > Myotis daubentonii. The sequence continues at coordinate 27,361,385 of NC_081843.1, forward strand.
AACGACTGGATATAGAGTTCAAGGCCACGTTTATAAAGTTTTTCAAGAATTTTATGGAAACCGCCGATAAATTTAATGAATCCCTCAATAAGTATAGTGAGACCACGGAGGACATGAAAAAGGACCAACTAGAAATTAAGCATACACTGACTGAAATAAAGAATAATTTACAGAGATCCAACAGCAGACAAGAGGATCCCAAGAATCAAGTCAAAGATTTGAAATACAAAGAAACAAAAAATACCCAACCGAAAAAGAAAAAAGAGATTCCAAAAATATGAAGATAGTGTAAGGAACCTCTGGGACAACTTCAAGCGTACCAACATCAGAATTATAGGGGTACCAGAAGGAGAGAGAGGGCAAGATATTGAAAACCTTTTTGAAGAAATAATGACAGAAAACTTCCCCTACCTGGTGAAAGAAATGGACTTACAAGTCCTGGAAGCACAGAGAACCCCAAACAAAAGGAATCCAAAGAGGACCACACCAAGACACATCATAATTAAAATGCCATGAGCAAAAGGTAAAGAGAGAATCTTAAAAGCAGCAAGAGAAAGACAGTCAGTTACCTACAAGGGAGTACCCATACGACTGTCAGCTGATTTCTCAACAGAAACCATGCAGGCCAGAAGAGAGTGGCAAGAAATATTCAAAATGATGAATAGCAAGAACCTGCAACCAAGATTACTTTATCCAGCAAAGCTATCATTCAGAATAGAAGGTCAGATAAAGAGCTTCACGGATAAGAAAAAGCTAAAGGAGTTCATCACCACCAAACCAGCATTATATGAAATGCTGAAAGGTATCCTTTAAGAAGAGGAAGAAGAAAAAGGAACTCTACCATTTGCCACAGCATGGATGGAACTGGAGAGCGGATAAATACTACAGGATCTCACTCATTTGTGGAATATAATGAACAACATAAACTGATGAACAAGGGCTGATCCAGAGATGGAGAGGCATTGATTGGACTGTCCGGCCTTGGAAGGTAGGGGAGGGTAGGGGTAAGGGGGAAAGATCAACCAAAGGACTTACATGCAAGCATATAGGCCTAACCAATGGACACGGACAACCGGGGGGGGGGGGGGGTGTGTGTGAGGGCATGAGGGGGGGGTAGAGGGTAACGTGGGGACAAGGACACATGTAATATCTTAATCAATAAAAAATATATTAAAATAAATAAAATAAAATGAAAGATAAAAAAATACTAAAATGGTAAAAAAAAAAAAATTCTACTTACTGGGTCTCAGAAACATGGACTAAGGCCATCTGCCTTCTCATTAACACAAAGAACATGTGTTATTTAATCAACTGGTCATCCAATTTTTCCTACCATTTTCCCATCCCTAACCACATCAAAGGACTGAGGATTGATCCCCACTATATCTTATGACAAATGGAGCCATTTTCTTGCCTATTTTAATATTCGTAGTCAGTGTCCATTACGGGGAGTCTTTCAACTCATTGTGTACTTATTGAGGCACCCACTCGAGGCCAGGCATCATGCTAGGGACCAGATACAAGTTACCAAAAACATGGCCCCTAGCCTTCCATTATCAAATCCTGGCATTAAGAGAGACAATCAACAATAAGCTCTTTGAAGATTCTTCTGGATTCACCTCTGTACCTGACAAACACAACTGTATTTACAGGCGTCAAGTGATTGGGGGCCTTCCAATCAGAGCCTCAAACCCAGACTGTCTCTCAATGCCTGCCTAACATTTAAAAAGGTGGAGCCTAAAAATGGGGTTCCTTGCCACGTCTGTTGGTCTTGGCATCCCCAGCTATTCCCCACATTTTCCAGTAGGCCCTTCTTTCAGAAGTTGTTATTGAATGCTGGCCCTGGGCCTTTTTACGTACTTTCATTTACCAACCCCATGAAGAAGGTTCTCCCTTTTGACAAGGGGACTCAGCTGTCACTTGCGGGAGAGATCACCTTCCACCAGGTCAGTGATGACTGACCATCCTCGTCCAGGCTGAAACAGAGTGCTCAGTGAGAACTGCCTGAACCATGTTAGTCACAAAGTAGCCCTACAGAATAGTTACCAAAACAATCCCAATGGTTAATAGTGAAACATCCTTTTCTGAAGAGAAAAAAAAATTTATACATCATCAAACAGCTGTTAGCATTTAACATAGCATCCTATTAGGACTACTGGATATTTTGTAACCAGACCTGCAATGTGGCAGCCATTGTTCTACTTTGGCTCCCTTGACTAGAAGACAATTAACCCCTTGAGTGCCGGCAATCGCGCTCCTCCTGTCTTTCACTACAAGTGCCGGGAGCGCTACCAAAGTTTTGAAATGGTGTCCAGTTCTAAGTCTGCTTTTATTAGTGGTGATGATATTGCTAAATATGTCAATGTAGTAAAGGTTTCCTTAAGTTTTTGAATATGTAACTTCATTTACTTGCGATTCATAATTTTTTTCCTAAACTGCTGTAAAATCAGCAAAAAAGCCTTGGCAATTTTAGCATAGTTCCTAGGATATTGGTTGGCACTCAAAGGGTTAAGGAAAAGTAGCTGCTATCCTGTTTTGTAAGGCTGAGCTGTCCCATCCATTCCACTCCCATGCCAGGCAATAGCTGGCTAGGTGAACAGTAACTGGGTTCTCTTCTAAGCCTCCTTTCTCCTTGGCCAGACCCACAGTACTACCAAATACTGAGGCTAATCTAGGCTGTCCAATATGGAACCACCAGCCACATGTGGTTAAAAGTGGCTCATCCCAATTAAAGTGTGCTTTAAATGTAAATAAATGTACAATATACATGATTTCAAAGACTTATTACAAAGGGTAAAATTCCACTCACTTCGTATCAATTACATGCTAAAATTATAACATTCTGAACACAAAATGTTATAAAAGGGGAGCGGAGCCCTCATCTATTTCACAGAAGCCAGCCTGCCCTCTCTATAAGCATTTCCCAGGTAAAGTGGTCCAGCAAACTCACTCACTCAACTCCAGGAACACAGTTGTGACAGGTTTACAGTAAAACTAGTTTTTAAAATGCCATTTTACAAACACACTGCAAAAATGCTACTGACATGCCATCCAAATTTACTTTGAGATGGGTCTTAGTGAGCTGTGGGCTCTAGCTGTCAGAGTTAACCATGTATTTTCAGGACAGTTAACAACAGGGCCTGAAATGAGCACTATTGTCAAGCTAAAAACAGGAAAGGCACCACTCCTTTCAGGGTTGACATAAGACTCCAGAAAGGGAGACAGCTTCACCGCCTGGACCCCAACCCAAATGCAACCATCCAGGGCCAGACGCCTTCCTCTGCTGAGCATGAGCGTGATGGGTGAGTTATCACAGACTTTCTTGGTCACTTCAGGGAAACGGCATTCACCAAACAACACAAAGGCTGCGACCGTCGCAGGAGCTCCTGCCACTCTGCTGTCACGTTCAAAACGACTGAGTGAAGCACCAGAGTCCTTTGAGGCATTTTATTTCCACATATGTATCACATCCCTAGAAAAAGAATCCCAGGATTTTCCCTCCTGTGTGTTTTCGTCTTGCTTCTTCATGGTCCATGATGCCCGCTGAGGTTGTCAGTACAATGAAACTATGGAGAGTTAAAAAAAAATGCTGGTGAGTTTTTCCTAAATAGTTCAACATAAAGCCAATTTCTGGTACAGAAAGGCACCAACATTCATCAGTGCTTAAGTCATCTTCCTGTAACAGACACAGAAACTAACACTGGCTCCACAAGCTGGCCATGCACAGGAAACAAAAGACTCAGATCCAGCCTGGCCGGCATGGCTCAGTGGTTGAGCATTGATCTATGAACCAGGAGTCATGGTTCGTTTCTCAGTCAGGGCACATGCCCAGGTTGTAGGTTTGATCCCCAGTGTGGGGCGTGCAGGAGGCAGCCGATCAATGATTCTCTCTCATTACTGATGTTTCTAGCTCTCTCTCTCTCCCTCCCCTCCTCTTCCTTTCTCTCTGAAATCAATAAAAATATTTAAACTAATAAAAGACTTTGTTCCAGAGACCTCAGCCACACAGCTCTGCCCTGAGCTAACACTGAGAAACAATGCTATTAAGCTTAATTGAAAGCAAAGACTGCATTCCTTATTTTCAAAATGTCACTTTCTGCTCTCAGGTAAGGCGACATGGAGTTTAAGCATCACAGTATTGTTATAAACTTGATGGACTTGTTTCTGCCACTTAGTAATTTGGCCTTAGGAGGGGATCACATCAAACATAAACAAAAAGAGCAGACACTAATGGGGACACAAATCTGCAGTCTCTCAGCCTCAGCTCTCACATGCCTCTCAGAATCTGAATCCTAGCCCTAACACATGTAATGCAGCTACACGTGAGTGAAGTCCTTGATACAAGCTGGTTGGGAATGTAGACAATTTCTACTGCTGCAACAACAACAAAAACTCAGCTCATCGAACTTCATCATAGCAATCCTTAAGTCTTAATTTTAACTGAGGAAAATCGACTCACCCAAATTGACGGGACGGAAGCAAGTTGTTCTGCCATTTTTCTAGATCTTTTAGCTGCACATCAAATCTGGGGCTGATTACTCCACACTGTAAAAACATAACATAAAACACTGTTCATACTTCATCAATAATAAAAAAATAGTAACACAAAACAGTATTTATAATTGCTTAACAGTCATGTAAACCAATCAACTCAAAATTTAATGGATAACTATTCTGTACAATATTTGATATAAATGCCATTTGAAAAATATACAGAATTATGACTATGCCAGCCCAGGAAGGAAAAACAAAGTATTGAGAAAGTCAATACAAGAACACAAGGCAACACACATGGCAGTGTTAGGTCACCAGTGTGCACCATTCCCCCATGGGCTGGAAGGCTGTCACAGAACAAATTCTTAGACAAAATAAAGTCAAAACTGTTTTTTTCATAGTAAGGCATGAATGTGTAGGGTCTCAAAACCTTCATCTATATACTAAACATGCAAAACATTAGAATTCCTAAGAAATAAACTCCACAGGCACTATCCTAAAATCTAAGAACACTCACTGCTCCTCACCAATAAAGTACCACTAAACATCTCTGAGGCACACTAACCTACAACCCCAGGCAAACTTTCCCAAACTAATCTGACAAAACGGATGGGAATCAGAAAGAGCAGTTCTTAATGCTATCCCACGTTTGCTACTGAGACACAGCCAACTGTCCTACCAGTAAGAGCTCTCCAAGAGCCAAAGCACAGTATTTTATGTAATCACATACAAATACTAAAACACAATGTATGTTCAAACCTCCACTAACAAGCTACATGAGTTTGACCGTGGGCTCATACAAGATCTGACTAAACCAGCTGGGTTTAGAAAATAGAAGCTGGATGCCCAGCCGGGTGTAGCTCAGCGGTAGAGCGTCGGCCTAGGAACCAAGGTCACCAGTTCGATTCCCAGTTAGGGCATATGCCCAGGTTGCGGGCTTGATCCCTAGTGGGGGACATGCAGAAGGCAGCCAATCAATGATTCTCTCTCATCATTGATGCTTCTATCTCTCTCTCCCTCTCCCTTCCTCTCTGAAATCAATAAAAATATATTTAAAAAAAAGAGAGAAAATGGAAGCTGGAAAAAAAATGTCTTTAATAAGAGCCCAATATGACCCCGTGCTCTATAAATCACCAGAACACCTAAAAATATCAATGCAGGCAGGCCCCCACTATTTCACACACAAGAAACAATGTGAGAATTAGTATCATCAAAGGATTAGTATCATCCAAGTGTAAACTCCAGAGGACTAAGAAAACAGGTAGACAGTTGTGTGCACACCCACACAAGACAACCATTAAAATTCTAAGATACTTAACAGTAAAACGAAAGATTATGAGGTTAGAGCTCATTCAAGTTTTGGAGGAATTACACTTCCCCGGGTAGAGATTTGAATCTACAGAAACAGAAAACAGACCTCTCAGGAAACCTGCTCAAGTACTCCTTTCATATCCTACCAGCTATGATGCCACTTGATTGCCAAGGGCAATCCCACACTGGACTGAAAAAAATACAGTGAGAGAGAAAATCAGTTCTCCAAGCAACCTATAGCTTAAGACCTTTCTGAGCCTCCACTCCACACCACCCAGGTTTTTTATTCCAGCAGAAAAGTTGCTCTCCTTCAACTAGTGGAATTAAACTACCAGCACACCCTTCCCTAACAGATGAATCTTGAGAAACTGATACTGGTTTTGCCCAGTCAGACAGCAAGTGGCAGAACCTATCTTTTAGCCAGAATTTGTGACACTAGTATACCACAGAACAAGAATGCCACAAATGAGTTCCATTAGGGAAATGCTCTGTTCAAACTTACTTCTCAAACTATTATGTACAGCGAAATGTTCAAGAAGAATTTGGTACGCAGCATTTCTCCAATGTAAAGAGAAATGTTTTAATTTTATAGAAACATAATCTTCTGAGGACAGTTTGAAGATATGCTATAAAACTGTCTCCGGCTGGTTACTAAGTAACCGAGAGACCTTAACAGAGCTCAGATCCCAGCTTCCTAACTCCTAAAAAATAGGAAAAACACTGACATACCTTCTACTTCAAGAACACACTGAATCTACTTCAAGAACAAAGACTGAATCTAAATCTTACTTTGGGGTTGTGGTCTAATGATTACAATTAGAAAACAACATACTTAGTTACTAGACAACTCTTCAAATCTCTCATGAAGGCCTCACTCATATCCAGAAGTTTTCATCCAACACCAAGTGTCTACCCACACATGAAGCAAGTTCATTCTACAGGGAGCAACTTTGTAAAAGAAATCTGGATAAGGAAGTAACCTTACCAATCAATCTGACCTCTGCCTCTAACCAGGATTCAATTTCTGAGCCCTCGCCCCTATGTATGTTGGACTACAGGAGTTCAGACTCCCTGAAAACCTGAAAGCTACAAACATGAACAGAAAGCAGGGTAGCAGCTCAGGGACCCTGACTAGCTTACAGACACCTGCTCCCAAAATACCTGCAATCAGTTAAACCACAAAGCCAAATAAATCAAATAGATCTACTAGGTTATGCTGACAACTCAAACTGAAAGGGAACGCAGACCTCAGAGACACACAGCAAATAGAGTAGTAGTAATAATGATAGAGAACCCCATTCTGTCTAAAAACCCAACACAATCACCATGAGAGGAAGGCACAAAAGTTTATACACTGAGAGCATTAGTGGCCTTGGCCACCCAAGTTCAAGCCAGTGAAGCAGGAACTACAGTAACATTCAACTACCAGTACCACCAGGTTCACCCCAACCCTCCCATATCTCCCTTTAGACAGCCCACACTCCACAAACCCTAGGTCAACAATTTTACAGCAACTGCAATCCTGGAGAACAAATGCAAGTAAAATGTGATATAAAATTTAATGATTTTAATCAATTCCTAAACCTAAAGTCTTCACCTAACTAGGTAAAACAAGCACACCACCACTGTTCAGCTTTACAAGGGCAATTACCAGACATCAACATCATGTTAGATAATTCTTAAAGGTGGAAAATACTAAATTCTTACCTTGTTCAACCTGCCTGTGAGGTTCACAACAATTTTCCCAGCTCTGTGGTCATCAATAATTTCAAATTCGCCAATGTAACCTACAGAACATAACCAACTGTATTAAATGGCAGCTATCAATTTGGGAGACCTAAGTATTCACTCTCCTAGTATTCCTGCTGTCTGCCTCCTAGATTCTTTTCCCTCATCTCAGTTATCGTTTCTCTAAGAAGTTTCGGGAAAGAGAGTGGCTCTGTACCACAACTAATCTTTACAGCCTAAGTAATATTGAAAATTCAGGGGCAGCACCCAAACCCAGCCTGCAATTCTTCCAAGTGGATTATGTGCCCTCGCCCCTTCAGACCTTCCCACTTCCAAAGGCAACCCTGTGCCCAAGCCACGCAACCACGCTTTCCATCCCAAGCAGCTCTTGGATGAGCGCAGGAGCCCCTTCGATGCCTCATCGCAGGTGAAGGGCCATTTTCACCCCCAAACACCTAGCAGAGCAAGCCACAAACTTCACCTCTCCTTCCAACCGTCCTAACATCCTCAGTGCTTCCTCAACAGCATCCTCTCTCCAGGCTGTTCCAGGCACAGCCCAGGTCCATCGCCAGCGGTCCCCAGGCACACCAAACGCAGCAACCTACCATGCTTCATCATCACAGTCAGAAACCGGACGATGACTTTGGAGCACGGCCGGATGAGAACCTGGCGCTTGCCTCTCTTTTCGGCATTGTTGATACTCTTCAGAGCATCAGCCAGGACATTCATGCGCACCATGATGGCTGTTCAAGGAAGACAAAACAAGAGTTTCCCGTCACTGCCAACGTCAACAGGCACCCAGTCCCTTCACATCCCTTTTTCTGCCTCTATCATGACCCAAGTTTTCCTATTTCTCAGCAGGACTGTTCCCCAGGATCCCAGCGGAGTGTCGGATACCTGAACGAAAAAGTCAGACACGGTCCGTCCGCTATTCCGCACGGGAGCCGGCAGTCACCGACAACGTTCTCCTGACTTCTGAAACCCAGCAGCCCCTAGACTAACACTGTCCCTTGATCCTACTAACCCAATGTCAGTCTTGTCCTAATTTACAAAAAGATACTACTTTCCACCCAACGCCCGTGTCTATTCAAGAGAAAACGTCGGTCTCTGTGCCACAGAACGTTGTGTCCAACAGCAAGTGTATCACGTGGCGAACAGTGCACCAGAGCGGACTCTCCGCACGGGCACAAACTGCAAGACACTTCGATCAAGTTCTGCAAAGTGAGGACGGAATCCAGATCAAGCTTCAAGCGCCAAGCAGGTTGGCAGGGATCCAACGTGCTCCCTAAAGCTCAACCAAGTGATGGAGGGGAAGCCCTCGGGCACCGAAGCTCCAGGTTAGTTCCCAGCGAACTGCCCGCCTCCCCAGCAGTACTTCCTGCCGAGTCCCCAGCCTCGCTGGCGCCCAGCGCGACCGCAGCAATGCGCGGCCCACGACAGTCCCCGTGCCCAACGCTTCCCGCCGCCTCAGCCACTTCGGGGAGACCCCGGCGCCGCTGACCCCGCGGGGCTCCCGCCTCTCCGGTGCCCGCCCGCGCTGCGGCCTGGGCCCTGTAGGGCAGCTCCCGGGTACTGAGCGTGGGGCACCGAGCGCGACTCTCCCCTACGCCTGCCCAGGCTCCTCAAGGCCCGTATCCCCGGCCCAGACACGGCACAGCATCCTCGCAGGTCACAGAAGTCGAGTCTGACTGCAGGATGGCGCCGATAGCCGACGGATGACGCTGGATTGCCCAGGCAGAGGTACTCACCCGCACGGACCGATGGCGGAAAGAGAACGGGAGGGGCGAGCGCACGGAGTTATGGGAAGCGGGCAGGATCTCGCGAGATTTTCAGAGCACCATCCGGGGCGGCAGGGAAAGACTTTGGAAGGAGGGGTAAAGGGCGGAGCCTCCTCAGGCATGGGCAATAGAGAGTAGATAGCATCGACCTTACCAGGTGAGGCCATGGGTGAGGATAGAGGGAAGGCATCCAGCGATTCTCAACCTGTGGGTCGCGACCCCTTTGGCGGTCGAAGGACCCTTTCACAGGGGTCGCCTAAGACCATCCTGCATATCAGATGTTTACATTACGATTCATAACAGCAGCAACATTATAGTTATGAAGTAGCAACGAAAATAATTTTACGGTTGGGGGTCACAACATGAGGAACTGTATTTAAAGGGCCAGAAGGTTGAGAACCACTGGTCCATTCCCTTCTAGCACTTAATCTCTAAAATAAAAAACTGACAAGGGCCTAGATGTTTGCTAATTTTTATTGCAATAACTCCATTTAGAATAAATTTTAATATTGCGTATTTATAGTGTCTCTGGAAAGACCCACAGAAATCGGTTATTACCTCTGGGGAAGGGCATTAGGAACTGGGATGGAAGACTTAATTTTCTCCCTATACAAGTTTGTTTTGTTGTTTGAAATGTGTGTATACATTACATTTTCAAAGCAGTCAAAAATATTTTTTGTAATCTGTTGTTCCTCTTTGACCCTCCGTAAATTTTAGAAATTATTTACTAGGGCTCCAGGCGTTTCTTGTGAGTTCTGGGAAAAAACATTTGGAAGAAAGTCACAAATGTTTCTAAATAAACACTCAGGATTTGGAGCGGGTGGCTTTTATCTGCCTGTCTGCACCGGGACAAGAACCAGTTTGTATGTCTCAATCTCTTTGAACTTTCCCCAGGTATAAACTGAGGATAGTAATAATACCTGCCTCTTAAAAGTTATTATGAGGAGCCCTAGCCGGTTTTGCTAAGTGGATAGAGCATGGGCCTGAGGACTGAAGGGTCCTGGGTTCGATTCCTGGTCAGGGCACTTGCCTGGGTTGCGGGCTTGATTGCCCAGTAGGCAGCCTATCAATGATTCTCTCTCATCACTGATGTTTCTATCTCTCTCTCTCCCTCTCTGAAATCAATAAAAAAATATTTAAAAAAAAGTTATTGTGAGGGTAAGGCAGAGCAAGTGCTCATCAACATTAACATTCGTTAGTATAAAGCCTCTGCCTAACACACCCCCACTTCTCAAATCCTAAGTGAACCGCAGGAAAGCAAAGCTCCCAACTTGGAGATCTCAGGGATATAGAATTCTCTGGCTAAATATATATTACAAAAGGACCATTTGCTTTTTAAATGAACATTTCCTTGAAGAACTGGTTCCTCTGCACTTACATGTTTTGTTTGCTAAAAATGTGGAATTCACTTTGAGAGCCTTAGCAATAGTGGGGAGTTAAGTGAATAAATTCACTTTAAGAGCTTTATCATAAATAGGAAAATAGCAATATCCACTATCTCTTTATACACTTAATTCATTCATCCATTCACTTAACAGAATATCATGTACCAGGTAGTGAGGGGACAAAAGGACGTTCCTGCCTTAAGACAGAAGTCTTAACACAATGCCAGCCAATGTGCCATTAGTTTGCCAATAAGAAGTGCTGTGGATAGGCAGAGGTGGCCTGGGATATTGCTAAAGCTTTCACAGAGGAAGTGCAATTTGATGTGTCGTGAAGTCTAACAACTTCTAATTCGTGACTGCCACTAAGTGCTTCCTGTAGATTAATTTATTGAATCCACAAAACCAATGGGATCATATACTGCACCTATGAGATCTATACTATTACCCCCATTTCACAAATGAGAAGACGAAGTTCAATCTTAAATTGACTCAATCTTAATTTTTTTTAGTTTTAAAAGTCAAAAAAAAAGGTGTGTGTGGGGGGGAGGGGGGTGTGGATCTAGTTCTACCTGAACCATAAAATGTTAGGGTGAATGGGCAGCAGATATTCTAGCTTTACAACAGCTCCAAGAACTAGGAGGCATGGAATAAAGATGAACAGAAGTCTCAGAATGGCTGGGTTGGAATTGGGAAGTAGGGTAGAGGAGGAGAATTGGAGCAGATGGCCAGGTATAAAGTGCCTTACAAGTTTGTGATTTATGCTGTAGGCAAACTGGAACCTGCTGAGAGGGCTTCAAATAGGATTGATCATGATCTGATTGTTAAATGACAACTAGACCTGGCTGGGCGGCTCAGTTGGTTGGAGTCATCCCATACACCAAAAGGTGGCAGGTTCCTTTCCTGGTCAGAGCACACACCTAAGTTGCAAGTTCAATCCTCAGTCGGGGCATATATGGAAGGCAACCAATCAATGTTTCTCTCACACCGGTATTTCTCTCTCTCCTCCTTCCTCTCTAAAGTCAATAGACATATCCTCAGGTGAGGCTAAGTAAATGGCAACTGTGCGGAAGATGAATTGGCATTAAAGCACCTGACCTAGAAACTACCAAATCTTTACTCTTTTTAGCAGTCTCGACATTTTGTGAATTTGGGATGATAGGACCACCACTGGAGGTAATGCCAAAGGAAGTGTCAAAACGGGACTTTTGCTGTGGTCATAACTGGCACAGGCGTAGCCAGACTGGCGTGGGAAGGAAGCCAGCCGGTGTGACTGGCCAGCCTGAGATGTAATCACAACTGCATGGTATAAATACAGCATTTCCAAGTATCAGGCAACCAACGATGGTGATTTTGTGTTGAGACCTCCCTGTTTGGAATTACAACAAATCCCCAAGAGGCTCCAAAGAAGGAACCATACATTTTTTGCGTATGTGTAGGGGGTGGATGTAGGCCTCAGAATGTAATTTGATTGAATCTGTTCCCAGGATACACTAAGTAGACAGTGAGGTCCAATGATAAAACATCCAATTTGAGCTCTAATGTAAAAAAAAAAAAAAGTTTAAAGTACATACAAGTCACCCACCACTTACTTACTGAGCACCTTGTGTACCCTGGGGTACAGAGGTGCCCATGGCAGGCACTCTCCCTTGAGCCTGCATTGTTCCCTGCCTGTTCTCCCTGGTTGGCTTCTCACACATCATCTTTGGTTATCACTTATTCATTTCCTTTTACATCTAGCATTTTGCCTGGATGTTTGCTGAATGAATACATTTAAACCTTTTATTTTGTTCTTAAAGAGTACCTTACAGGCATGTATTGATCACACAAGATAGTACATTAATCAGATCCATAAATCCACTCAAGTAAATATTGTACTGGCTAAGGTAGAAAGAAACAGGACACAAAAAGGGATACCAGCTTTTATTTTTCCCCTTTTCACAAAACGAAGTAGAAGAAGTAATACAGAATTAAAATCACAAAAGTAGTTGGTAGAACATGTATACACACAAAAAATCCAGGTAAGAAGACAGGCTTATTTACAATGAGGAAACACATGTAAATTAAGGTAGCTTGTAGTATGAAACATAAAACTCAAACATATGCTACATGGGTGCCACTGTTGACAGCAATATTGAAGGGGAGAAAACAACACTTATGTAGGGACAGATATACCACAAGATCCAGGTTTTACAGCATCAGTGCAATAAATTCACAGAACTATATTACAGCTAGTTAATCAGAGTTAAAGAATTGTTCCCAAATATGTCACATTTTCGGCCCTTAAAAGGTTCATTCCACAGATTTCAACTACTCTAAATATCTAGCTACTGAGAGGGAAAATGATTCTGAAACGCTTTCCAAGAGTTAGAACATCGCTATAGACCTAAGGCCATCTATCATGTACACAAGTTTGCTCTCACCAACAGCCCTTATAATCTTTAGAGAAATATCTAGGAAAAACAGTCAGATGCCAGCATAGTCACCACCTCCTAGAGCAAATCTATGGGGACCAAGCAGCCAACAATACCATAAAATGAGAATTGAAAAATGAGTGGGAGAAAATTATTTTCTACTGAATCTTGATGAAACACAGGAAGAAGACTTTTGTCCTTTATTAGCTGGTCTTAGAGTAAAAGTCATAGGCACAAGTCTTCATCTCTATGTACTTTAGTTTTAGACAGCTGAAAATCTGAAACTAAAGTATGCTAAAAATCCTAAATTCAAGCTTTTGGAAGCCTGCTATTAAAAAACCTTTGGGACCTACTAACTTGAAAGCTAAGTGCAACGGGACAAGAGCTCTAAAACTGCCAGGTTCCCCATTTCGGAGGATCAGCTGCTCAGTTTTGCACAACGGAGAAACCAATACATACTAGGGCATGAAATTAGTTTCATTGTATTTCATGAGGGTGCTTCTCCATGGTATAGAAACAGAATTGGTCTCTTCACTGAAGTGGTAAACTTGGTCTCTATATTCTTGAAGCTGGACATTTTTTTAAGCAGACTGGGAAGGAGACGGTACAACCAGTTTCCTATAGCCACAGACCACTACACCTTATATCTAGCTAAAGCAAAGATCAACTTGAACAATTATCCAAAGTAATTTAACTGTACTAAAGATTGAAGTTCATCACTAAATTATTTTAAAGGAAGCTGCCTATAAGTAATCAACCCTGTATGAGAAAAATCAAAACAAGCTGTATTCATGAGTTGTCCATATAAGGCCAATTGATGAGAATGCACCCAGATACACTTGACATGAAGACTCTGTATAAAGCCTTGTGTGGCAAGTCTGAATTTCTAGTAACTAAGGGCAGAATGCGTGAGAGCAAAGAGCTACTTCTGTAACACTTTAGTATCCAGGTAACAGAAACTGTTCCCACCCACAATGTATACTCCATTAATCACACTGAATAAAGAAGATGCGTTACTCGTTTTTCTTTTCTTTTTGCTTAAGAAGCTTGTTCATCTCCCTTTTAGCCATTCCAATGTACTTCGAAATGATTCCATGTTGGTTTAGTCCAGGAAGCAACAGTAAGAAAGTCACTTAAAAATAAACAAACAAACAAAGTTAGGAAGGCAATAATTCACTTCCTAAATGTTAATACATTCTAGAGAAGATAGTTTCCCAGACTATTAGGCATTCTAATGGGAGGAAGCAATATGAAATCCATTACTTCTGTTGATATTCATATCCCAGAAACTTCAACCATCATACCTCCCAATCTCAGATGACACACACTGCTTATTTTTACCTCCTGTACATTTCTTTCTACCTGGTTATTATGTTCTTTGTCTTAACTTCCTGCAAGACCACAAACTTCCTACAAACAAGGACCTGGGTTTTAGATATCTTTCTGGACTCCCACAGTCCCTTGATCAGTGCCTTAAACTTGGTAAGCACACACATGTTTGTTTAAGTTCCTTAGACTTCGTTGGCCAGAATGCGCCTGTGCCCTCAAAGACTTACCTATCAGGTAGGTGAGAAGAAGGTTGTGGACCTGCTGTCCCACCCAAGCAACCGCAGCAAGAGAAATGATCATGGTCATGAAGTACTAATAAAGAAAATAATAAGAATGTATTAACTCCTAGAAACAGACTAAGAAAGTCGTTTTAAAGGTTGGAAAATGATTCAGTTTTTATTACCACTTTTCTTTAAAAATGCTTGGTATCTATCTATAGTATATAAAACCCATAGAGCCCTGCCAGCATGGCTCAGTAGTTGAGCGTCAACCTAGGAACCAGGAAGTCATGATTCGATTCCCAGTCAGGGCACATGTCTGGGTTGCAGGCTCGATCCCCAGTGCAGGACAGGTATGCAGGAGGCAGCCGGTCAATGATTCTCTCTCATCACTGATGTTGCTATCTCATTCTCCCTTCCTCTCTGAAATCAATAAAAACATTAAAAAACAAACAAACAAACCCCCCCCCACACACATAAAAAAAAAACACAAAACAAAAAACATAGAAAACTCAATTAGGCCCCGCTTTATAGAATTTGGATCCATCATAGAACTATTGTAATTCTATATTTAAATTACATAGTTTATAATATAAATGATACAACTTTTACAATTAATAACTTCACGTAGTAAGTTGAATTAGGAAAAAAAATGCTAGCCCTGGCTAGGTACTCAGTTGGTTAGAGTGTCATGCTGATACTCCAAGGTTGTGGGTTTAATCCCCTGTCAGAGCATATACAAGAGTCAACCAATGAATGCATAAATAATTGAAACAACAAATCCATGTTCCTCTCTCAAATCAATAAATTTTTTGTAGGTTAACATCCATTACCTCTTTTTTAAAGAAATCATATCCTTTTTCTTTGTATATATATATATATAGATTTCAGAGAGGAAGGGAGAGGAGATAGAAACATCAATGATGAAAGAGAATCATTGATCAGCTGCCTCCTGCACGCCCCCCACTGGGGATCGAGCCAGCAACCTGGACTGGAATCGAACCTAAGGACCTTTCAGTCCACAGGCTGATGCTCTATCCACTGAGCCAAATCAGCTAGGGGTTTTTTTTTTTTTTAATATATTTTTATTGATTTCAGAGATGAAGGGAATGGGAGAGATAGAAGCATTAATGATGAGAATCATTTATTGGCCATCCACAGCATGCTCCCTACTGGGGATTGAGCCCGCAACCTGGGAATGTGCCCTTAACTGGAATTGAACCAAGGATCCTCCAGTCCACAGGCAGACACTCTATCCACTGAGCAAAACTGGCCAGGGCTCAATAAATAAATTTTAAAAATAGAAAATAAATGCTTTCTAAGTATATGTCTCTTACTTTATTTCAGTAGAAAAAAAGAGAAAGATTTCTCTCTACTAGAATACAAATTAAATGTAATTTTAACTTCTAGTGACTCAGTCTAATACAGATATGAATTTATGAATACACTCAAAAGAAATTAAAGCAATGGATGATAAATATCAAACTATAACTATTCAAACAAAAAGGCTATCATTATATTACACTGAAGTAAAAATTGACTCAACCTTAAAATTTTGCTTTACTTGAATAAATCAAAACAAAAAAAGTACCATTTTCGGCTTTTCTTCCTTCAGTGTGAAGAGGCGTTTCCACCAGCCCACAGTTCTGCGACGAGTTTTTACTAGATTGCTGCAAATTTCATGGAATCTTTGCTGCTGCTCAGTGGTCCTAGAAAAAGGATTTCTCCCTTCACTATAAGCATATCTCTACAGTAAACAGAAATACACCAAAAAAGCTATCTTCTAAAGAAAATCTATATAGAAAACAATGATTCACCATTACTTATAAAGGTGAAAAGTTTTTGTACCATTAAAACACCTCTGATACTGATAGCACAGGAATAAGTTTTTACATAAACATACTTATACGTGTGCATGTACAAAGTAATGGTACTCTACGGTTCTAAAGCCACATTTGGTTAATGACAGACTCAAACTACTATAGGCTGTGCAGAAATCACGGCCTATAGTGCAAATTAATTTCTCTATTCCTTTATTTTTTAAAAAATATTTTTATTGATTTCTGAGAGGAAGGGAGAGGGAGAGAGAGATAGAAGCAACAATGATGAGAGAGAATCATTGATCGGCTGCCTCCTGCATGCTCCCCATTGGGGACCAAGCCTGCAACCCAGGCATGTGCCCTTGATCGGAATCAAACCTGGGACCCTTCAGTCCGCAGGCCGATGTTGTATGCACTGAGCCAAACTGGCTAGGGTTATTCCTTTATTATTTTCCAGATCCCAGTGACTCCTAGGCTGTAGCCCACCAGTGTCCCACTATTTTGAGGAAGATGTGAAGTTTCTACCAAACAACTGTATTTGAGAACTTTTCAGTGAGACAGTAACTACTAGCATTCACAGCATAATACCTTCAACTGGGCTTCATACATTTGATGCCAAGGTGGCAACACACAACTCAAATATAAGTTTAGTCCCACTGGGGGATAATATAATCATAAACAAAACAGCAGTAAAAATACAGAAAGATCCTCCAAGAAAGCCCTTTTTAATTTCTAATGTAAAATTTTCAGCCCTAGCCAGTTTGGCTCAGTGACTAGAGCGTCAGCCCAAGGAATGAAGGGTCCTGGGTTCAATTCTAGTCAAGGGCATGGACCTTGGTTGCAGGCTCAATCCCTGGTCAGGGCTTGTGTGGGAGGCAACCAATCAATGTGTCTCTCTCATATCAATGTTTCTCTCTTTGTCTCTCCCTCTCCCTTGCAGTCTCTCTAAAAATCAATGGAAAAATATCCTCAGGTGAGAATTAACAAAAACAAAACAAAAAATTGCCATTGTACTGTCTTTGTTATTACAGATACAATGGCTGCTATTAAAAAGCAGATCTGCCCTGGCTGGTGTTTCTCAGTGGTTAGAGCCCGCACACCAAAGGGTCTTGGGTTCAATTTCCTGGTTGAGTATGTATCTGGGTTGCAGGTTCAATCCCTGGCTCTATTAGGGGGCACATGCAGGAGGCAATCAGTCGATGTGTGTCACTTACATGGATGTTCTCTCTCTCTCTCTCTCTCTCTCTCTCTCTCTCTCTCTCTCTCTCTCTCTCTCTCTCTTCCTCTCCCTCCCTCTCTTTCACTCTCTCTAAAAAGCAACAGAAAATATCCTCAGGTGAGGATTAACAACAACAAAAAAGCAGGCCCTAAGCTGGGGGATGTATTATCTTCTCTCCTCCAGTTCTCATCCCTGTGAAACTGCAGTAAGAGATACAGTAAGAGGATTTCTGCTGAGCCCTGGAACTTCTTGTAAACAATTTCGACCTTATATGTTGCCCATGGTCAAGGCTGGATTGTGGCCATGTAACAGTATCCTTACTTCCCCATAAAGAACAAACAACAAAACTGCTCTGTTGATAAGGGAGAGCCACGAACTGATTTACCATGAAACTCAGTGTTTATTTCTGAAAACTTTCCTCCCAGAATTATGAATTAGCAGATTAAAATGCCCGCTGGCTGATAAAGTCAAGGTCAGAAGCTGATTCCACTTGTTAAATTTTTATACAGCATTATTACAAACTTGCCCAAAACATAGCAGCATAATTCATTACTGAATGTGAAAAACAATTCAATTCAAAGGACACTTCCTAATATTCATCCATAATGCTATGGAAAACATCTTTAAATAAACATAATTAATTATTCCATAACTTAAGCAAACTTTCTCAACAATGTCTCAATTTTTCTCAAAGATCCAAAGGCTTACATTTAAAATTCTTCCTTTTAAGAATCCTATCTAACAAAGAGGGAATATGCTATTTGACCCTCACACAGTCGCAAAGATGGCAGCGCCCACAGCCAATAAGGAGGGAATATGCTAATTGACTGCCACGCCCTCAAAGATGGCTGGCAGGGGAGGGCAGTTGGGGGTGATCAGGCCAGCAGGGGAGGGCAGTTGAGGGGGGACAGGGCCTGCAGGAGAGGGCAGAGTGGGGGCAATCAGAACAGCAGGGGAGCAGTTAGGCATCAATCAGGCTGGCAGGGGAGTGGTTAGGGGATGATCAGGCAGGAAGCCAGGCGAGCAGTGGGAGCCAGCAGTCCCAGATTGAGAGAGGGATCCCAGATTGGAGAAGGTGCAGGCTGGGCTGAGGGACACCCCTACTCTCACCCCCCACCCAGTGCATGAATTTCGTGCACCGGGCTTCTAGTTATTTAATAATTTGCCATTACCAGGGGAACAAAAAGCTAAAGGCACAAGTAGGCTACTAATCAAATTTAAATAAACAACTGAAGGAGAATAGCAGCTAGGAAGAAAAAATATATTCCAATGTCTAGTTTTGCTCATTATTTCAGTCAAAAGTGAGAATTGGCCCTAGCTGGTTAGCTCAGTGGAAAGAGCATTGACCTGTGGACTGAAGGGTCCCAGGTTTGATTCCGGTCAAGGGCGACCGATGATTTTCTCATCATTTATGTTTCTCTCTCCCTCTCCCTTCCTCTCTGAAATCAATAAAAATATATATTTTTTAAAAAGTGAGAACTGAACATTACAGAGAAGAGAGAAGTTGAAATTCTTTAATATGATCCCTAGCCACTTAACTATATATATCTTGAGAACTCAGTACATGACTAATTCAAAGAATGGTATAAATGAAATTAACAACCCACTTGTATATACAACTTGAACTTACTCTGAAATAATTGCTAGTCATTAAGCTAACTACCACTGCACTGCCTCAACATCTCAACCTTAAACACAAGACCAATCTTAAAAATCAAAATATTTCATAGCACCCAGAACAGTGCCTAACATAAAAGTAGACATTCAATAGTTGCTAAATGAATGGACAAAATCTACCAGTTACTGTTTGTGTATTCATTCAAAAATAACTTGTGAAGTTAATATACTATCTTAAATATCAATGGAAACAAATATAAAATGTAAAGATATTAATTTCATGGAAAGCTCTTGAGTTCTACAATTCTTGATAAAATATTTTAAGTACAATATTTACCTAAAAAAAAACCCTCTCACTTCAATAAAAAAGTCTACAAAGAAAGTCAAAATAAATGTCAGACCACAAAAAGACCTACCTATCTACATAAAACCTAATATGCAAATTGACCGAACAGCAGAATGACCGGAGGAATGACTGGTCACTATGATGCGCACTGACCACCATGGGGCAGATGCTCAATGCAGGAGCTGCCCCCAGCCCACAGGCCCCAACCAGCAGCAGTGGCAGGGGTGGCACCAGGCCAGCTAAGGCGGGTGAGAGCTGGGGCCCCGATCACCCCGCCGGTCCCCCCACAGATCAGCCCTGATCGCCAGCCAGGCCTAGGGACCCTACCTGTGCACGAATTTCATGCACTGGGCCTCTAGTGGAGCTATATAAGTACTAGAAATTAATGATTTATAAATGAATGAGCTAAAAAAAACCCTCTTCATATAAAAGCAATAAATCTAACCCCTAGGTATCTGATGGTTAGCTACTTCTCTGTGATTAGTTACAGAATACTAATCACAGCCAACAGGGTAATTTCTTAGAAATTTGAATGCCAAATTATCAAGCCACTTACCATTTATTGGAGCCAAAAATTCTAGGCGCCAGGATGGGAACAAGGTAGTCAGCCAAGCACAAAAACATAACAAAACAGGAAACACCGGATAGAACAGATGGATCTAGATAATAGATATTCCTGTTTAAAAAAAAATTAATAAAGGTTAGAAAAACAGTCACTTTTCCTAAGTGAAGATGTTTATGCACTTATTCCTCTGGTTCTCAGATGTTATTTGCCCTTTTTATTTAATTTTCTCACAAGTGGTTTTCTGGAAGCTTCATGAAATGATGACATTCTAGCTGCGATGTAAATACCAAGAGAATAAGGCTCTCTATGGTCTTCAATACTGTGACGGAGTGTAAAGGGTTCTAAGGCCAAACAGTTTGAGAATCACTGATTTATTCAACTGCATTATGTTACTGAGTTCACAAAGTACTACAAGTTCTAAAAACTGGGCAAGCTGCACTAAGAAAAGGCATTCTTTACAGATTATGCATTACAAAAGACTTAAGATGCTTCCAGAATGGAAGCTGTGTAGTTCCTGATCCCTTATTAATAACAAACACAAGCTTAAGGAATTGAATCGCTCACTTACAGAAACACCAAGGAAACCACACCCATGATGGCAGGCGGAAACCAGGCTCTTTCCCATCGGAGGACTTTATCGGCCATCAGCATCACCTCTCCCCATCCTTGCAGCTGCTCTTCCAGACTTGCAGTCTCTGCAGCCTATATACAACCAATATTTAAAGCCATCATTTACTACTCTCAACATTCCTGAGAATTAATCCTAGAGAATTAAACTCTTCTAAGACATCAAATATATAAAACAGCTGTAAACCAAATCACTATTTTAAACAAATTAGTTTCTAAAAGAAAAAAACAACTCTAAAATTTTGGTGCCAATGACAAAAATCAGTGGAGAGAAAAAAAATAATTTAATGGTCACTTTTCCAAGTCTAAGAACTGGGCTACTCTTCACATAAGGTAGGGATAATTAAGACCCATTTTACATTAAAGAATGATTAACCAACTTTCCCAAAGTCATGCACTACCAAGCACAGTACCCACAGTATAAAAATAGATCTTTCTATTCGCTCATTTCAGGTGGTTAGAATTGATTTGCTGTTTTGTCATTTCATTGATTTAAACCCCAACTTCTAAGTCCATTAGGATAGCAGCCTCTCCCTGAACAGCGCTCAATAAAATTCTCAAGTAGCTCTTTGTGTAATGGAATCATTTAGATGTTGACATCATTTGCACAAATAAGGAAAACTGCTTTTACCAAATTATAAATGTATACACCTTCTACAGTGCTTCTTAAACTTATGAAGACATTTTGGTTAGACTTCAAATTTCTCTGAAAATCTGACAAGTCAACTTCTAGGATGAGCTAATGTGAAGTGGCAAAACATTCTCTCCTTCAAGTTACACTGTTCTGCTGGAAGGAGTGTTTGAGCTCCAGTCCAGGACCTGTCATTTCAACTCTGTGCTTTGATCAATCCTCTTAAAAGGAACCTGGCAGGGGCTGACTATAGAGGTAGGTAGGTAGGTAGGTAAGGTAGGTAGAGGGAGGTGTGTGTGTGTGTATGCATTTCTAAAAACAAGTGCACACACAAACTACCCTGCAAAGTCTTACTCCCTTACAGCACCTGGGCTATTAGAACACAAACTACCCTGGCAAAGTCTCTTAATCCTTTACAGCACCTGGGCTATTGGAAAATCAAAAGCCAAAAATTAAATTATTTGCTCCTTCTAGTCACTGTGGTGTGGTGTGTGGCCTGCCTTTCCCTGGGAAAAGGGAACAGAGAACATGCACCGGTTTCTCTCGTTTTTGACCAGAGCGTTCTGTGAAATCCACAGTGAGTTCACATTTGTCCGCCTGGGATGCGACCTCACGCCAGTTCCTTCGGACCTCTGCTTATTCTGAAATCGTTCTGCGACCCCCAGACGTACAAATTCCAGACAAACGCCTGGACCTCCCCTCCCATTGTCCTGCCAGCTGGATCCCCTCCCACCAACTTCTTTCTCTAGGTGAACTCGCTGCCTCTCGGCCGTTTTCAGCTCTGCCAGCGCTAACAGAAATGTTCAGCCACAGCCCTTTGACCCTCCACCCATTGCCCAAGCATGGGGAAACGGAACCAAGGGGCGTCCCGGTTAAGATCAAAGCGGGGAGATGCCATACAACTGGGGCCTAAGTCCCAACAGCGCTCGACAGGCCCCTCGCGGCCCTCTTGCCACAGCCCCCCTTCTTCCTCAACCCGTATTCGCGAGGTCTGATCGCGCGCCCTCCTCCCCCCTCCCCCGGGGGACTAGACACCGAAGCAGAAGCTACCCAACAAGCCCGTCGCCAGCGCCAGGAATCCGGGAGAGGGCCGGGCCGCCGCGGGTGATAAACACGAGGCCGCAGCACCGCCGGGTCGAGCCCACCGACGTGCCGCAGCTCCGCCCGTTTCCCGGGTGACGAACGCCGGCACTCACCAGCAAGTTGGTGCTGCGATTATCTCCCTCCGCCATCGTCTCCCAGGTGCCGCTTCAGCGAGCCCAAGGCAACCTCCCCACCAGCCCCGGTCCAAGAACCGCAAGGCGACCCCGGCGCGACGACACGCCCAGCAAACTCCTTATATAGGCCGGCGGCCTTTCCCGACAGCCCCCGCGAAGCTCGTTCCTCATTGGGCACGTCGAACCCAAGCTTCAGGGGAGCCGGACCAACCGCTGCCCAGCGCTTGGCTTGAAATCGAGGTCAAAGGAGAGCGAGGCGTTGCAGGGCCGAGGGGGCGGGGCCACAAGGTGGCCAATCAGCGCCCAGGAGGTGTGCGCGGCCCCACGCAGGTCTTCGGGAAGCGGTTGAACGGCTCCTGCCTACGCCGGGCCTCTGGAGCCCCAGGATTGGCCGCCACGGGTTGTCTCGGACCTTCTGCTGAACCTCAGAGCAGCTAAGGAGACGGAAATGTAGTTCTCGAAGAAAGAAGCCGCGCAAGCGTCAGGCGGAGGGCAGGATCCGGCATGTCTCCCTAACCTCGGACAATGCGGGGGGGAGGCGAGGGCGGACTGGCCGGGCCCCTCTTCCCACCCCGGCCGGTCCTCTTGCCACGCCCCCAGGCGGCCCTGCCTGCGCGGCCCTGCTCCCGCCCCCGGCCAAGCCCGTGAGCCGTTTAGCCCAGGCTTGTGACGCGGGGGCCCTGCCCACCACTGAAGTTTTGAGCTGTTGATGTAGATTTCTGCATTGTTCCTTCCATAGCAAAAGGGCTTTCGCTTGGTAAGGGAGGGGAGAGGTCATCTGGGCTTAGAGAACTCGTGGAAAATGCACCGCGTTGTAAAGCTGGCTTATGGGGTCGTTGTGGGGCACTTGTTACGGAACTGCGACCTCCCTCTCCGAAAGGGCTGGTTTTGACAACCTTCCTTACAGTAGAAACCGTGCTACGGGGAGACGGAAACCTCGTAAGCCAGCGGGTCTCAACCTTCGGGCCCTTTCAATACAGTTCCTCATGTTGTGACCCAACCATGAGATTTTCGTTGCTACTTCATAACTGTCATGTTGCTACTGTTATGAATCGTAATGTAAAGATCTGATATGCAGGATGGTCTTAGGCGACCCACAGGTTGAGAACCGTGGGATTCTTAAGCAATTTAGGAACTAGGTGAACTTTTGAGGCACTTCTTTCTCTCCCGGATTTCAAAATGAACTAACAAGCGCTCTGCCTTTCATCCTTCAAACAAACTCATACCAAATGTTGACCTGGTCGGATGTCTGTTTTAGGAAATCTTACCGAGCGTTTAACGTACAGCTTTTTATCCTTTTATTCTGTACTATGCTATGGAATTTAAATGTTTTAAAACATATAGGTCTACAACTACCAGGTTCTTTTTTAAAAGTTCAGAGAAGGCATAAAGAACTGTGAGAGAATATAGCGACGGATCACAGAAAGCCAGGCGGACAGAAGCATTATGTATTTCAAGAAAGGGTAGGATCTTTGAAAATCATCTGGCTCAGATATAAACACTTGACGGGGTGGGAGGGAAGCCTTTGCAAGGGAAAGGGACTCTTTAATAAAGCGCTACTTTGGGGACTATTATTGGGTGGAAAATGGGAAATGTAGGTAAGGTGCACCGAGCTGATCGAGAGAGCCCATTTTGGGAGATTTTAAAGCTGAAGTTTGAGAGCCAGGGCCTCCCCTCCCTCTTCAAAAGAAAGTCAGCAGACAATAATTAGTCTCAATAATTATATCGAGCACCAAGTGCAAAATTTTGCTAGAGGCACTGTAACACCCACTTCCAAACGAGAGGCCAGTTATTAGCTTTAAAAAGTGACATTTCTAAAAACAAGAAACCCGCCTACTAGAGTAGCTACTTCTGGTTTTCACCCATTTCCCTATGTACAGCTTAAGAAAGACGACTTTTAAACACCCACTTGTGAAATTGTGTAGGTGAAAAAAATGGGAGCAGCTCAAGCAGCAACAGGTTCTTCACGGAGTGTTTTGCTCCTGGAGGGATGTGCTCCCAGAGCTGTTTGCCACTTCACAGCCCAAGAGCACTGCTGTAAGGTCTTCCAACTTTACCAACGGCTTAAAAAACAAAACACCTACCCTTAGTGTAGCTTTCTTTTGAGCTTTGTTTTTGTACTGCAAAAACAGGATGTGATCTTTCAAAACATGCCAGATGACTAAACAGCTAACACTATCTAGCGGCAACAAATGCAGTCTGACTTCCAGAGGATAAAACAAGCCAGACATTTAAATTTTCCTTCAGGTTTTCATGTCCCAGGGAATGTACATGTCCATGTTGTTTTGTGTGTGAGAATTTTTTTGTTAATCCTCACCTGAGGATATTTTTTCAGTCGATTTTTTAGAGTGGAGGGGGAAGACAGAAACATCTTTGTGAGACAGACATCAATTGGTTTGCCTCCCATGCCCCCACAACCAGGGCCAGGGTACTTGCAGCCCAGGTACTTGCCTTTGACCGAATGGAACCTGCTGCAACCCTTCAGTCCACGGGCTGATTCTTACCACTGCGCCAAACCAGCTAGGCTATAGATTCGTTTTTAAATATTGACAAAATTAAGCTTAACAGTTTCTTGATAAGAACTTTCCCACTGAAGTAAAATTTCCACTGCTGTTCAAAAATACTATAGAACTTTGAGGGGAGAAAAAATTTAATTTCTAGAGGTATTCATGCTTTTAAAAAAGCAACCTGCCTGGCTGGTGCGCTCAGTGGTTGAGCATGGACCTATGAACCAGGAGGTCACCTTTCAATTTCAGGTCAGGACACTTTCCCAGGTTGTGGGCTCCATCCCCAGTGGGGGGGGGGCTGTGCAGGAGGCAGCCGATCAGTGATTCTCATATTTTTTTTTTATATTTTATTGATTTTTTACAGAGAGGAAGGGAGAGAGAGAGCTAGAAACATCGATGAGAGAGAAACATCGATCAGCTGCCTCCTGCACACCTCCCACTGGGGATGTGCCCGCAACCCAGGTACATGCCCTTGACCGGAATCGAACCTGGGACCCTTGAGTCCGCAGGCCGACGCTCTATCCACTGAGCCAAACCGGTTTCGGCAGATTCTCATAATTGATGTTTCTATTTCTCCCTCTTCCTTCCTCTCTGAAATCATAAAAATAGACTATTAAAAAAAATAGCTACCCATATAGCAAAATTAAGTTTTCTGGAAACTACTTTGACCAATAAATTCAGAGCTTAAATGCTACATCTTTTTAACCTTTATTTTTTGAAAAACATGTATTTCATACAATCTTTGCCATGGCAATGCAAATATGCACAAAATAGGCATGTATTTTTGTTTTCCAAACAATGCGTTATGAACATTTTCAGGAAGCTGGTGTGATTTGTTCAACTTTTAATCTTAAATACAATCACAAAATTATATCCACCAGGAGGCATTACAACCTTTTGTACAGAGAAGCCACTTCATTTTATACAATGTTTACTAGGACAAGGAAGATTCAGTTCAACTCAATTTGCTCTTATAAGAAGGGTAAAGTAAATTAACAAGTATGATGCTGCCACTGACATTACAGGTGGAAATTTAAACCAGAAAAATAACTGACACAAGAACTTTAAATAGGAACTGAAACTGGGACTATCAGAAAAAGAAGAGGGGGAGGAAATCAGCCTGTTTTAAAGAAAGAAAACATTCTACAAGTCTGTATTTCAGAACAACATGCAATTCCTTGTTTACTGTCTTCAAAAGTAGAGCTAATTGTATGACATTTTTACATTAGCACAACCAACAGCTTTTCCCTACTAAGCCCAGTCTAATTCCCATAGAAAATAAAAGACTCTAAACAGCTCATGTTGTACAATTAACCCTTGAACCTAGAAAGTTGCTCTACGAGTCCATTTGCCCATTTGGAAGAAAGGCATGGTGATATGGTTACCCAGGCCTAAAAAGAAAAGTGCAGCAAACCCTTAAGGGTTAAAAAACAGTGAATTTCCCCTTCCCAATGTTTGGGAAACTTTGTAATGCTAGTTTTTCTCCATAGGAAAAATCTAATAACTCAAATAATGAAAACATCTATCTTCTTTAAGTGAACCTTACATTACTATATCCTACCTCCTTGATTTAAGGGAGGGTGGGGTAGTTCTAACTTTGAACTGTCATTTTACAAACTCAGGAAGAATACAGAAGGTCACTGATTTCATATGCATCTAATATTATGTAAAACAATGGTATTTAAATGTGCTAATGGAAAAGCATTCACTGATTTCTGATGTAAGATGAAAGGACTAACAGGCCAATTGAGGGTGTTTTTCTTTAATATGAAAAGAATTGGGAGAAAAGGACCAGCTTCTTACTGCCAAAACAAGTAAGCCCCCAGAGAAGTCACAAATATGTGGAGGAAAATAGGCCAGGAAGACTTTTCAGTTTAAAGTACTGCCTATAATACCCCAGAGTTAAAAGAACCTAAGATTGCACATCAACTCTAATATTTGGCTGTACTTGCATTGCCCTGCGTGGCATTTTTTAAATGGCTCTTTCCCTAAATTTCACACATCAAGAATAACCACAAAACAATGCAGAAACACCAAACATTGGACAATTATTTTAAAAACTACATACTAAACTTAGTTAATAAAGGCAAGTGTTAAGGGCAGAAGTGATGAAAGTTTTTCTTTGTATTACAAACCCTCACCCTGAACCTGGGTTTGGGCTCTTAATAAAAATAATTTAAGGAAACAGATCAAGAGCTTGATTATCAGTTCTCAAAGAAATCTTACATATCTCAAAAAACAACTCACCACAGTGTCAAGACAAAATCTATTGTCACCTAGCCAACTGTTAAGAACTCAGAAATACTGTTAAAACACACCAAAGAAACAGTAAAAGAGAAATACACTCTATAAAACCATTAAGCCTCCACAGCTTTGTAGAGAAATCAACATTTAGGCAATTCTAGGAAATTAAAGACAACAAAGAAACTTCAATTTCCAAGGGTACTTTGAATGATAGGTTGTAGGTTATCCTGTACCCCCTGAATTCGAGAAAGAAAAAGAGAGGAGCAGACCCCTGGTTTTCCAGAGGTATTCTGTATCATTAAAAATGTATGACTTCATAACCACAGCACTCTAAACTTTACATTGTTAAACGACAATCCCCAAAATATAGCCCTGACTTCTCATTCTCCTTTATCACCAGGGCTTTTTACTGTTGATTAACTAATTGTTGAGTTCTCTTACAGCAGTTTAAAATGGCAAGGCTACTGGTACTTACAGAATCACTTCCCAGAGGAAGCCAAACTGTAGAGATTGGGGTCTTGTCCAGGGTGCAGTAAGGAGCAGCTTTGAAGTCATCAGTTATATCTGCCCACAACCAAACATATATATGCCACACTATTCTCTGAGGGATTATTTAAAAATGAAAATGATGGATAATTTACCAGAGGCACATGTTTTTGCTATAAAGCTGTTTCATTTTTGCTCAGATAAGGTGCCAGGTACCTCTGAAGCCAAAAATTCACAGGTGATAAAGTTCACCTACTTCATTTATCTTCTTTGCCAAAGAGGAAGCAAATTTTTGAATACTACCTATAGGGACAAACTAGTATGAACTGGTTTTATCATTTTGATGGAAATTTTTCCTTGTGACAATGTTGCTGAAAAAGCTGGTCAATCGTGAGGAGCAGAGGTAATCAAGTGATGAATGCAATAGCTCCCACAGCCTCAAGGAAATAAAGCAGTGTGCAAAACACAATATGGCATTATTATTCCAGATAGGTTGTTTTGACTGAGAAAGTAAGGTTAAAAAAGAATGAATAAAATTTGATGCACTAGGTTCCTTAATCTTGCAATTAGACACACACGGGTATTTTAAAAATACCACCTTTCTTGCTCTATCTGTTGAAGTATTACAAAAGCACTGATACTGAAATGCAGTCTAATGGGTAATTATAGATTAATGCAGCAATCAGAATACAGAAAACGCCAGAGCTATGTGGAATTTTTCCTTAATAGTTCTCAAGTTTATCTGTGAGGATTGGCAACTAGAAAGTGATCACAGTTCTAATCTCTAGGATGTAGGAAAAATAGACTCAAGATTTTAAACTGTATTCTTCGTGTTGTGATTTTAAGAATCCTATTCTAATCTGAATTTTATTTTGGATCAACAATTGAGTTTACAAAGTCAGTACTGAAATGCAATGCTCAATTTAACTTGATCATGAAATCACTATAATTAATGTATTACTAAACAGCAAACTATTAAAATTATGCAAAAAGACTCATGGAACTTAATAAAAGGTACTGGTGGTTCTCACTTTTGCTGATGTTTTCATGTACATGTCCTAAAATACCAGGTAAACTAAAGCACTTCTAATTTACACCTTGTAAATTAAAAGTATCAAATGAGAAAACTGAATTAAAAAAACATTTCACTCTACCTTCAAGAGAACATCACTTTATTTTTAATCTGTCATCAACAATGTAAAACTCTAATAGGTATTCTATCCTGGTTTTTAAAAAGGTAAAAAGATTACATTGGTTTAGCTACTTTCTATGAAAGAAACTACAGCAATCACAGAAGAGGGAAAATTTGAATGACCTCCAAAAAATGCACACTATAAGCAAAGGGGAGTGTACATGAAATCAAATGTCTGTTAGATTCATTACTTTTGAATGCACAGTGAAAATTCTGGAAACTGTACATGATAGAATCACAGAAATGACTTAACCAGAATTACATTTTATATGTGATCATCAGACCTTCAAACAATCCTTGAATTTTCCACGTTATCAGTGGTTTTAAAGAAATTTCTGTTTATCACTCCAAATATAAGTTGTGTAACAGCATCAAGATGGAAGTATATGAAATAGAAGGATTGAGCAAAAAGTGAATTTGAAAGATGTCTAATCTACTAGATCAGGTAAAAGGGGAATGGGTAGGTGGTAGGGTCTGGGGAGGAGGATGATGAGTGGGGTTTTTTCCTTTTATTTCAGAAGTAAGTTCTTCCCATGTAGTGTATCTGTTACATAGCTCTCCATTTTCAGTCCATTTCTGAAATTCATATCACATAGCCTTTTTGTACTTACTGGTTAACCCAACCAGTACTGTTGCCAAGCAACAAGTGTTACACGAGAATCTGAATGCATCAAATCTTCCTTGGCTGTGATTTCTTTGCGGCCCCAGTTCTCTGTTTCTGAGCGGGGTTTGTTTTTTCCTGGATTGTACACACAGGGTCAGGTGGAATGGAGTTCCAAATCACTCTGTGCTCCGCAGCATCCCGATTTCTTTCTGCAGCTAACCTCCTGACACATTTGCAGCTGTTCTGAGGCAGAAAGACAATCTCCGTGTTCAGGCGGTGAGCTTTCTTTCCTTCACCCTTGACCCTAGGGTGGCAGGCCATGGTGTTGGGCGTATCCCTGAGTGCAGCTGCCCTGCAGGATTCCCCTCCTTGCGCACCGAGATTTCCTAGGTTTCCTCAGAGTAAGCCCCCAGTTGCATCACCACCGACTGTGGTGTGGCTTTGGATGCCTGAGGCTGAGTTGATTCTGGTGGACGTCTGACCTCGCTTAACCAGACTCATCTACTGTCTTGCCATTCACACCCAGGCTGTCCAACCTTCATACAGCTGAGCCAAGTTATCTAGATTAGTTGCTTCCTTAATGACATAGTCAACCTGTAAAAATGGGCAGGACAGTATTTAAAGACATTTAAGACATGACATGGTTCATATATGAGTAATATGAATTATTTAATATTAAGTTTATAATCACCCAAATTAATTACCCAAAGGAAGTATAGTTGCTGTTGTGGAAAAGAGGTTAAGTAAGCAGAGCTTACCTCATAATTGCACAGCTTAAAAGATGGGTGTCGGGAACCTCACAACCCCTCTGAAATTTATGAATCCTTAGATGAAGAGAGAGCCCCACTGACCCCACAGTTGCTCTTAGAATTAACATGTATAGTCACTGGGAAAATGCTTAGATGCTATGTAAAAAAGTGCCCAGCAGATTCTGGAACACAGTTGGGTGCTCAACAATGTCCACATTCTGACTCAGCTAAATTTTCTTTTATTATAAGAGATACAACCATCTCTATATCCAGAGCATCCATCAGGGTCCAATTATATAGCAAATGCTCACTACATGGCTGAATCATAACCTATGAAAAAATTGTATGCAAAGAACTCTATACTTACCCCATTCCTATAACCCTTAACTTACTTTCATACAAAATGAAATGACTATCAAGAGTAAAAAGTACAATAGCCAAGCCTCCTCTAAAAGATGAACAGAGAGCTATGATGGGACAGTCATGAAAGCATACAACCCATTAACCTATGAGAAAATCAGAAGTAAAGATAATAACCCAGGGTTATTATCCACGAACATTGTCCACAGGTTTTTACAAACTTGATAAATTGCTTCTAAAGAGTGACTCTTGACCATGAATAGTGCAAGCTCAGGTCCTATACAGTGATTTGACAGTGTTTAAAATAAAAAACTTCCCTGCTGTTGAAACTGAATTATGGATGCCAAAACATCCTATATAATATCCTATATAATAATAGCCTAATATGCTAAGTGTCCAGTGGTCTGTTCAACCAAAGTGTAATATGCTAATGATATGCTAAGGCTACTCAACCACTCGCTATGACATGCACTGACCACCAGGGGGAAGATGCTCCAACCGGTAGGTTAGCTTGCTGCTGGGGTCAGCTAATCGGGACTGAGCAAGATGGGCCGGACATGCCCTGGAGTCCTCCCGCGGTCCCTCCCCAGCTGGCCAACCAACCTCCCACGTCCCTACCTGGCCTGATCATGCACCGGTGGGGTCCCTTGGCTTGGCCTGCGCCCTCTCGCAATTCGGGACCCCTCAGGGGATGTCAGAGAGCTGGTTTTGGCCCCATCCCGCAGGCGAGACTAAGGGGCCCCAATGGTGCACGAATTTGTGCACCGGGCCTCTAGTTAGAAAGTAAGACTTTCAAGCCTCAAATTTTTACAGAAAAAGTTACATCTGTAATGGAGAATTGAGAGCACTGCCCTTGACCAAATGATCTAACTTGTGTCAAAGATGTGAAATTCTGAGGACACATCACTGACATAGCATTCCTGCCAAAATGGTGATACTGAATCTAACTATAAGAAAAAAAAATCAAATACAAACAGTCATATTCTGCAAAATAAATAGCGTGGACATATAAAAAATGTCAATGTCAAAAGAAAAAAAGGCTGGGGAACTGTTCTAGACATTAAAAGAGACTAAAAATAGGAAAAGCACATAAAATACAGGCTGAACCTTGATTAGATCTTATATGGGAGTGTGGGGATGGTTTAATCAGAGGACATTTAGGGATAACTAAGAAATCTGAATATGGACTGAATATTAGACAAAAGTCAATGTTATCAAGATGAAATAGTGAAATGTTATAACATCACTGTTGTTTCCTGATTTGGTAGTTATATAATTATATTGTAGCTATATATTACAATGGTTTGTTTAGTAGATATGCTGAAGTATTTAAACATGAAGTGTTATAATATCTACAACTATCAAATCGTTCTGAAAAACTGTGTCTGCATCCACAGACAGAAACTGTGAAGCAGACTCAGGAAAACATTAACAACTGGTTTCCCAGTTCTAGGTAGAGTTTATGAGCATCCCTACATTTCTGTAGGTTTGAAAACTTCCAAAAGAAACAGCTGAGGGGAAAAGAATTCATTTTCAAATTTCATATATAAAATTTAATAACACTAATGAGAAAATTTCAGAGTGATGACCTCAGACAAACTGATGTCCAAGAACACCTTATAGATAGCATTCCTGCACGCAAAATGTCAGCCTCAGTTCATTTGAAACCTTCAGTTAGTCCTCTTTAAAGTGCAAATTAACTGTTTTCTGGAGGAGAGAGAGGGAGGGTCAAGTCAACACGCTAAATTTCTGTTACAAGAGGGCTGGGGAGAAAATAAATTGCTAACAAAGTAGAGTCAGAATAAAGTGGTGAATATTTGTTAATTCCAGAGTTGTTATTCAAAACCTTCTGAATCCTAAAAATAGATTTACGTTTCTAATTTCTTGATGAAGCCCCAAGTATAATGGTGAGGGGATATTAAAACCTCTGCTGTCTCGGCAGCATTAAAATGTGTAATTCAATTTTAAAAAATGGTCACCTACCTGTTCAGCAACTGACATCCTCCTATTTGGATCAACATCTCGACCCTCTAACTTGGCTTTTACTCTCTTCCACACACTGACTGCATACGAGTTTCTCTCTTGCACAGCTATGAAGCAATGGAAACATTAAGTAAGTCAAACCACCACTTTGTATGAATATGTAAGGCATCGTTATTCTAACTAATTACCTTTCCCAGTTTTAGGGTCTCTGACGGCCTTTTTAGGACTACAAGCAACACTCTTGCCAGTCCCAGGAACGGTGCTTGGTGGAGTATCTGCTGATGTAGCAAGATTTTTCTGAATCAGCTTTCTAGCATTCTGTGACATGACATCAGACTGGGTCTTCTGGCCAGTGTTGCTTCGGACTGCTATAGGAAAAGAGTTGGTAGCTCAATTTACATGTAAACAGAAAATGAAGGGGGACAAAGAGAAGACAGCAGGGGGACACTCTCTCAATCACCAACTACAATGTACGGCCTTGAAAACAGATGACTTTATCCCTTGATACAGAAGTAGTTCTCCTAAAAATAACAGCCTAAATAGCTAGACATCCAGATATAAATTTGTAGCTTGTTGTGGCATCAAAATACTATATCTTAACTGTCCAATAAGATTAATATAGAATGGTATATTAAATATGGCCACTAAAAAATAAAAATAAATTTGGCCACTAAGTCATTACAAAAGAAGATTATTTAACTACAGGGAAATTATCAATATTCAATCACAAAAGGCAATAAAAATTACTTCACAGAATGATAACAATTTATGAGTATGTGTATGCATACATACAAAAAAAGTCAATGAACAAACACAAAGTCGTTTTACTTCTAATTAGAACAAAATACAAATTTTTCTAGATTTTCCTAACAGGCATATGTTTCATAATCATAAAATAAATGAATAAAAGGGTATTTGAACACAAAATATTTTTAAACTCTCATATTAGTACTTTTATTTTTTATTTATTTATTTTATATTAGTACTTTTAAAATTAAGCCAAAATTTGTTCAGTTTGAGATAAGGCAAAATTTAGGGAAGCCCTTTAGAAACTTATAACTTACAGTACAGTTAAATATCTTAGCTTCTATATACAGATTAACAGATCAACATTCAGGTGTTTTTTGAAGTAGGAAAGTCCTACCTGCAGCAAAAGAAGGCTGATATGTAGTAGATGATGTTGGACTTGAACATTCATTTGTTGCATCGGTGATTAAAGGTGATGCAAAACTCACTAAATTATTATAGATACTGAAATACAAAAGAAAATGGCTTATGGGATGCTTTATCAGATTACTACTTATATATAAGACAAAGAACATTAAATGAATTAAATAAACAAAACTTAAATAAACACCAGAGGTTTAAACTTTACATTTTACATTTAGGTCAGAAGGTGTCCTTACCTCTGACTTTGTGTTTTCAGTTCTTTCAGGGTGGGTGTTATTTCCTGGAGCATTTCAACATGTTCTTGACTTCGGACCTGACCCATAGCTTGGACTAATGTAAACAGCACCGTCTGAATGTTATCCTGCCATGATTTATATTCACCCAAGAACTGCCTAACACTGTTCTCATAGGGAACATCATCACCATCTGCCAAAGCAGCTTCTTCATCCTAGAATCCATTTATTAATGATCAAGAAAACATGGTTTTTGTTTCAGTAATTACTCTCGACAGCACCTTTTGAATAACATTGTTTTTCAAATATCAATGTGTTTAATCTGCTTATTGCCATTTAAGATGCCCTTTCAATAGGAATTTTGTTTCTAGCACAACATAAAAATTCCAAGTAAAAATAAATCCTAAAATCAAATGATTTATTGTTTTATAATGATGACTAATCTAGCCTTTTCTCAGGGCTCAGCTTCCTTACTGTTTAGATTATGTAGGATACTAGAAAGAAGAGACAATATTTCAATCATTTTGAAGGCAAACTTTGGAGTTTGGAGGTAATGGTGGGAAGAGAAATTGGAGACCTAAACATTCTGAAACTAAGTTCAAGTTTCAGCTATATTATAAAGTATGTTACTTTGGTGAATCAATTTCCTTAGCATTTACTTTCTCAGTGTACAAAATCAGGGTACTACTACCTGCTTAAAAAAAATAGTTGATGAAAACACAAATTAACTCAGATACAAATTGAAAGATGTGACTTGAGAGAAATTGTTTTTTATATTATATAAATAACACTATGTAATTTTATAAAAGGGGGGAGTGATTGTATATTAATGTTATTAGTCTTACCTTAGCCATTGCTTTCAGGAGGTGTTTGACATCTCCAAGTGGCCGATTATGGCCAGTGAGCACGGTCTTTATATTATCAACCAGATTCTGAATTGTTTCACAGACCGTTTCTATCTGTTGTTCTTTCTCTGTCTGAATTGCTCTCTGAGCAGACATATCCTGGGTCAATTGTTTGTGTGCTGACAAAAGCCATTCAGAGCTGCCAATAGGATGTTCAAGACTAGTTTCCTAAACAGAACATGCATTTGTTTGATTTTAAGTATCAGCTGGAATAACATAAGACTCTTTTCTTCTTCATCATCATCAAAAGGCATTAGTAACTCAAGTTGACACAAAGAACTTCAGTTGTCAAGTTATGAATTAATTACCCAGAAAATACTAGTTTAAACAAGCTAAGATTTTTAACTTTTCAGCATAATCATACAGGGAATAAACAAAGTTTATTCAAATCTAAGACATGTAACTGAAATAACAAGATGATCCATATCCAGGACCCCAAATCACTCTTTAAAATGAAACTGGCCCTGGCTGCTGTGACTCAGTTGATTGGAGCGTCATCCCACACACTGAAAAAGTTTCAGGTTTGATCACTGGTCTGGATACATAGAGGAAGCAACGAACCAATATTTCTCTCTCTTCCCCTCTCTCTAAAATACAATAAAAAGTCAAAAAACCCAACGAACAATCTAGACTGTCCTGATACACAGCCTAAAGCCTCCCCACAAAATAGAAACACCAAATTTATCAACTTGGTATTTCTGTACGTAACTCATCTGTCCAGCTTTTATCTTTCACCAGCACTGCGTGCTTGCTACCCTATTGTCAGTGCATCTGAGTCATTTGCTATACAGTATCTCTCTCCTACCCTCTGAACCTCCATAGTAGTCTGAGAATGCTTTCCACTTTTTCATTCACTGTATTATTTGTATAAATAAGTTCCTTAAGGGCTAGGAACAAGACTCAACCATCATTGTATCCCCTCAAAACATCACATATAAAGTACACATTCAATAAATGTAAATTGAGTGAATATATTAATTTTTGAGGGTTTAACTCAGCCTTATCATTTTAAGTACTAAGTCTCTATACTCCCACCAAGATTCAAGACTCACCACTCTCTGTAATAAACGAAGCTCTAACTCAGAAACCGAACTGTTAAACTGTGATGCAAATGAACACATTTGCTGACACCGTTTGATTAGTTCAAATAATGCAGCATCCAGGTTTAAGGCTTCAGCAGTTCTAGTTCGTAAACTTTCAAAATGAATGATATTGCTGCAGAGGAAAGTGACCTGTGAAGAGGCGAAAAAGGAAAGGAACCACCACAAGAAGGGAGGGAAAATGCAATTAATGATATGAAACAACACTACCTATTAATTTCCAGAATTCAGGATCAAAATAGGTTCTGAGAATGTATGAATTATGACTCTTCTGAAACACAGACCTAATCCGTATAAATTATGGCTGTAAATAAGTGTACATTTTTGGTTGTTGATTCAGTTAGGTTTAAGATGGCCCAAAGCACCTAAGTATAATTAAGTATATGTATCTCCTACGTGATTGTTTTTACACAAAAAAATTTGTTTCAAGAGAAAATTGTTAATCATATTCAGCTGCAATTTGTACTATGTCCAAATTTCAATTTGGAATGTTCCCTTTCTACTCCTAACTACAATGAAGACCACAAAATGCTAACTAGATATTTGAAAATATTAAGTACATTTTTTAAGGTAGATAACAGTATTGTGTTCTTAAAGTTATTATCTTTACAGACACACACTGACATATTTACAGATAAAATTATAAAATATGTGGGATTTCCATTAACTATGGGATGGGGGGGAGTAGTAAGAAATAGAGAGGAGCCCGGCTAGTGTGGCTCAGTGGTTTAGCATCAACCTATGAACCAGGAGATCATGTTTTGATTCAGGCCACATGCCCGGGTTTCCAGATCAATCCCCGTGGGGGGCGTGCAAGAGGCACCCAATCAATGATTCTCTTTTTCTTTTTTTCTTTTTAAAGAAAGAAAGAAGAAATAAAATAGGCCTTAAGTAGCCTCGTTGGTGTGGTTTAGTGAATTGAGTGTTGGCCCATGCACCAAGAGGTCACCAGTTCTATTCTGTCAGGGCACATGCCTAGTTGCAGGCTTGATCCCAGTAGGGGGTGGGCAGGAGGCAGCCAATCTCAATGTTTCTATCTCTCTCCCCCTTTCCATTCCTCTCTCTCTGAAATCAATAAAAATATATATATTTTTTTAAAGTAGGCCTTAAATTGATAATTTTTAAATTTTGGTGATGGGTATATGCAATATTAATCTAATTTTGAATCTGATTGAAAATTACATTAAGTTGGGGGTTTTTTGGTCCTCTCTGTCCCCCCACCCCAACAAAGTTAATCCACCACCCCTGGCAGAACACTAAGACATTTTATTGCCATCTGGAAAATACAATATTCAAATCTTTAGAGCACCTTAGATAAATGTGGAATTAAACTCTTTATTTTTCAACAGAAGCTGCTGGGATACTTCCAGTAAGGGTCCTGGGAAATAACTGGTTGTGAGCTCAGCCTAAGGAATATTGCCCCCACCCATAGCCTTTATTGGTCTTTCTTCCCAGAGCTTTGACTAGAGGTAGAGCTCTCAAGATACCCCTAGTTATCCAACACTTAACTTCCAATCAGTTACATAATCTTGCAACTGGAAACAAAGATGGCATACATGAGTCACAATACCTGACTTGCTCTTTGGCTCTCCTTAAGGACAAGATTTCTTCTTTCTGCTATTGTTGCTTCAAAATCTTGTAGTACAGGTGCCAATGCAGGGTTGGCACCACCCGCCCACTTGAGTCGCTGTTCAATACTTGCTTCAAGTGCTGCTAGTTTTTCCTATAAAAAGCCAGGAGAATCTCAGTGAATACTTGACACTCTCAACTTCCTGTCTGTTGAGCATTTTATATAAATACTAGGGGCCCAGCACGCAAAATCGCAAGAGATCCAGAACCCAGAGTCCCGTAGCTCGGCGGGACCCAGAAAGAATCCCGAGGTCACCACTGCAGGAGGCGGGACCCAGAAACCTGCCCGCTGCCCCAGTGGGACCCAGAAACACACCCGCGCCTCCAGTTAGGTCCTCCAGAGTCAAGTTCCCTCCCACCCGTATGTGCTTTGCCGTGCACGCCCTGTGCACACAGCCTCCTGCTGATCGGTTGTTACGGCGTGATGACCACAGGCTTTTTATATAATAGATCAGAGATTCAAAACAAGCAAGATGAGGCATATGCAATTTAGAAAACATCTTTAAATAGTCACCTTTGGAATTAATCTTGATTTTACCTTGAATGTTTAAAGCTAAACAAGTCTGGAGAGGTAAGAATTGGCTTTCAGTTTATTGCTTAAAATTTTTAAAAGGCAGTTTCATTTTCATTTTTAGTCTTTTTTTAAAAATTTTCATTCATTTTATTTTAAATAGTTATATACCCATTATTCTTTTTTTTATTTCAGAGAAGAAGAGAGAGGTGGAGAGAGAAACAGCAATGATGAGAGAGAACCATTAATCAGTTGCCTCCTGCACACCCCCTACTGAAGATCTAGCCTGCCACCCAGGCATGTGCCCTTGACTAGAATCAAACCTGGGACCCTTCAGTCCCCAGGGCGACGCTCTATCCACTGAACCAAACCAGCTAGAGCTCATTTTCAGTCTTTAAAACAAAACACCTTCTACTCCAAATTCCTACTGCACTATTTGTACTTTCTATAAGAAAATCCATTGTACTTTTGGTTGTGAAAAATTAAAATTTTTCTGTTCCACAAATTTTAAAGTTTTAAAATAATGGTAAAAATCTGTCCAGATTATTGTGCAAGGAAGGTGTTATATAACAAAGTTATTTCATTATTTCTTCAACATTTCAGGAGGAGGAATTCACATTCTTTCTCTTTCACCTGCTTCTCTCCCTCTCCCTCCCCTCCTACCCCCTCTCTGTCTCATATACACACACACCTCCAAAATCGGGGGGGTGGGGGGAGGCAAGAGTTTACTCTCCTAAGTTGAAAAGTAGGACTAATATGCCAGAGAAGAGGAAGTATTTTAGTCTTCAAAGAAGTGAGCTCCAGAAAATATTCATTAATATTTTTAAAAATATCCAGAAGTGATTATATTGATTTCATCTTATTAATTTACAAAAAGAATAGTAAAATGTTAGTTACTACTGAGTAAATGAGGTATAAGGATACACAATAAAACATGTGTGTGTGTGTGTGTGTGTGTATAACTATCATCAAGACCAGTTTCTTATATTTAAAAAAGGGAGTTGAGATTAAATATGTAGCTAAGAAATAGGATCAATAATAGTTTGGAAAAATGTTCTGCTAGATATAATAAGCTAGAAAGAATTTCTTATATGTCTGTCAGAAAACAAATTAGGTATTCAAATTTTTCCAATCACCAAAGTTCCCTTAATATATAGATGCATAGTAATCATCAAATTTATTAAAAACTGAAACATATTAGCATAACCAATGGACATGGACACTGGGGCAGTGAGTGCTTGTCCTAGGGAAAAAAAATCCCACCAGAAACCTGAAACATTTAGGATGTCTCTGCCTCAAAATATACCACTACTATAAGCTTCAATTATCTTGGAGGGTAAAAAAAAAAAAAAAAAAGACAAGACATAAGCTAAAAATAAAAGTGACACGTGCATAACCCATGGACACAGACAATAGGGTTGTGGAGGCCTGGGGTGGGGGCAAACTATAAGGAGTCAATGAGAGAAAAAAGGGGACATATATAATACTTTCAACAATAAAGATTTTAAAAAAGAAATAAAAAAATATAAGTGAGAAGGAAAGGTCATGCTTCTGTGGCTTAGAAGCCAAGAACAAGCATCCTCCTATCTAATAAAAGACAAAAACGGTAATTGACCATACCTTCACTACACTTCCCATTGCCTAATGAGGGGGATATGCAAATTAACCGCCACCAAAGATGGCTGCCGGCAGCCACGCAGCTGAAGCGAGCAGGAGGCTTGATTGCTCCAGTGATGGAGGAAGCCAAGGTTCCCCGCCTGCCGCGGCCCAGCTCTGAGCTCCAAAAGCAACAAAGTTTCAATTATAGAAGCTAAACAAACCCCAGATACCTGCTTTCAGCCGGCCGTGGCCATGGAGCTGGAGCCAGCTCTTAGCTCCAGTAACGGCAACAAAATTTCAATTATAGAAGCTAAACAAACCCCAGATACCTGCTTTCAGTAGGCCGTGGCCTCAGAGCTGGAGCGAGGAAGAGCCAGCTCTCAGCTCCAATGACGGCAACAAAGTTTCAATTATAGAAGGTAAATAAATCCCAGAATAAAAGAAAAAAAGGAGCCCTAACTGGTTTGGCTCAGTGGATAGAGCATCGGCCTGCGGACTCAAGGGTCCCAGGTTCGATTCTGGTCAAGGGCATGTACCTTGGTTGCGGGCACATCCCCCAGTGGGGAGTGTGCAGGAGGCAGCTGATTGATGTTTCTCTCTCATCGATGTTTCTAACTCTCTATCCCTCTCCCTTCCTCTCTGTAAAAAATCAATGAAATATATATTTTAAAAAAAAAAGAAAAAAGAAAAAAAGGAGAGGCTGGGAGTTTCAGTCACCGACCAGCCTGAAAACGGCCCTCAGCCCCTCACCCAGACTGGCCAGGCACCCCAGTGGGGACCCCCAC
Source organism: Myotis daubentonii (assembly GCF_963259705.1). NCBI lineage: Eukaryota > Metazoa > Chordata > Mammalia > Chiroptera > Vespertilionidae > Myotis > Myotis daubentonii. Next base: position 27,402,138 of record NC_081843.1, read on the forward strand.
CCTGAAGGGGGTGTGGCAGCCTGAAAACAGCCATCAGTCCCTCACCCAGGCTGGCTAGGCACCCCAGCGGGACCCCCACCCTGATCCGGGACACCCTTCAGGGCAAACCAGCCGGCCCCCACCCGTGCACTAGGCCTCTATCCTATATAGCCTATCCTATATAGTAAAAGGGTAATATGCAAACTGACCCTAACAGCAGAAAGACTGGGAATGACTGGTCACTATGACACACACTGACCACCAGGGGGCAGATGCTCAATGCAGGAGCTGCCCTCTGGTGGTCAGTGCACTCCCACATGGGGGAGCTCTGCTCAGCCACAAGCCAGGCTGATGGCTGCCAGTACAGCGGTGGTGGTGGGAGCCTCTCCTGCCTCCTCAGCAGTGCTAAGGATGTCCGCCTGCAGCTTAGGTCTGCTCCCTGCTGGCAAGTAGACATCCCCCGAGGGCTGTCGGGCTTCCAGAGGGATGTCTGATTGCCAGCTTAGGCCCAATCCCCGGGGAGCAGGCCTAAGCCAGCAGGTGGTCAACCCCCAAGGGGTCCCAGACTGCGAGAGGGCACAGGTTGGGCTGAGGGACCCCTTTCCCCACCCCCCCGAGTGCACAAATTTTTGTGCACTGGGCCTCTAGTGTAGATATGTTAAACAACACAGCACTATTACTTCATTTCATCACAGTCTAGGTTATTCCTAAAAGTAAGATGTGTTGGAAGGAAGATCTGACAAAAACACACCTGAACTGCTGCAATGGAAGTTTCAATTTGGCTCAGAGTATGAAGTTTCTTTTTCATGCTGGTTAGGATGGCAGACCGAGGGGGAGGTGTGACTGACATGGCTTGTGGTCTGTTGATAAGGAGATCTTCATGCTGCCACTGTTCAAAGAAAAAGAAATGTAATAAATTCAGGAGGAAAAAAACATTTAGATAAACAAGTAAAGGGAGCAATGTTGGGACTGAAAGGGAAGACAGAGAAACCCAGCTGCAGCAAAGGGGGCTGGGCAGGAAGAGTAATAAAAGGAAACATTACAAAAGGACCACACCAGGTACAGAATGCCTGATAAATTTCTTGGATCAGTGATTTGCAACACTGAAATAATAATTTTGACAATAGTTACTATTCTATGTAAAAGAATAGTACACAATCCCTCCATCTGAAAGATAATCTCCAGTTAAGAAGCTGAAACAGGTGTGGTGGTGGGAAGGGTTGTTCAGCATGGAGGCTAGCCAAGTGGCCAAAAGAATTAATGCAGCAGTCACAAAAGAAAGAATTCTCAAAACAGAGAATCTAGAAGTGAGAAAAAGGGGTGGGCAACTGTTGAGAGAAGATGAAGTCATCCTATATGTGGTAAGGGTGGCCCAAGAAGGCCCAAGAGATGTTTGGGCAACAATTCAAAAGTTATGCATTATGCTTAGAGTTTAAATTGTGTTCAGATACAACTGAAAGGACTTTTACAATGTTTTCCATGCAGTTGTTAATTTTTAAGGGAATAAACTCCAAATGTATAAAACAATAAAATTTTTCAGCATTACATTTTTTAGAAGTTAAAAAACATCCCAAAAACACATCCGAATGTGCTACAGGGACTGCTAATAAGTGCAATTTCTTAATTTGAAATAAATGCAATTTCATAATTCGAATAATTACTTTTCTTAACTTATGAACTAAGGAAACAGCCAACAATAAAACTGCAAAGAGAAGGAAATACGCTGGGGTTCCATGCAGCTGAAACCACCAATTCCATTATTGGGAAGCAGCTTCAATATAAATGGTACAAAGAAAACATTATTTGTGCCAAAACAGATTCCAGGGCAATGTACTACCCAAATATTACTCCATGCACAACTTGTTTGAAGCTATTGACAATATTGAAGACTATATTTGGGGAAAAAAAAAAGCGGAGGGAGAGGGGGGAATAAGTAGCTACAATTTTACTGTGCTTGGTGTCTTACATAGATTTTTTAAAATATATTTTTATTGATTTCAGAAAGAAAAGGAGAGAGAAAAAAAGATAGAAAAATCAATGATGAGATAGAATCATTGATTGGCTACTTCCTGCATGCCCCCCACTGAGGACTGAGCCCAAAACCTGGGCATGCGCTCTGACCGGGAATCAAACCGTGACCTAATGAGCCACGCCAGCCAGACATGCTAAATTCAAGTTCATAACCTAAATCCAAATCCACTTCACCCCTAAAGCCTTTTCTAGTCATACTGCCCCTAAATAAGCAAGGACAAACACAGGCTTTTAAGAAAAATTCCCAGATGAGACAGATTTATGCACAAAGCTGTTGTCACATCAGAGCATCATGGAATTGGAAGTCACTTTGGAAAGAACCTTTAAATGTTAAACAATACAGGAGGCATATCCACATAACAAACATAATAATGACATAAATAATACTAACCTTTATAATACTGACAGAAACCAATTCAAAGGACACAACTGTAAATGCAAAATTATCTCAACTATATAAAAAAGAAATAAGGATAATTGAAAAAACCAAAATACTAAAGCTAGGTTTGCTCTTGGTTGGCACAGTTCAGGAGGTTTAAACCTTTGAGTGCCAACCAATATCCTAGGAACTATGCTAAAATTGCCAAGGTATTTTTGCTGATATTATAGCAGCTTCGGAAAAAAATTATGAATTACAAGTAAATGAAGTTACATGTTAAAAAACTTAAGGAAACCTTTACTACATTGACATATTTAGCAATATCATCATCACTAATAAAAGCAGACTTAGAACTGGACGCCATTTCGAAGCTTTCATAGCGCTCCCGGCACTTTTGGCAAAAGACAGGAGGAGTGCGATTGCACTCCCCGGCACTCCAGGGGTTAAGAAGTTCTCTGTTTATACTGTTTTATGTTAACTTCCCCAGTTTTTCAAATTCCTACATTGAGGGAAAACACAGTATAAAAAAAACCCAAAAAACCCTACCTGAAACATGGCAATATGTAGCTGAACACGCTGCAGGCTTGTCTTACAAGAGGAGATACTGGTTTCCAACCTGCGCACCAAGTCATGCTTCTTCCAGGCAGTATCGTAGGAACTTGCTAATACAGTTGCCCTGTTCATGACCAACTGAGAGAATTTTCCAACCTGGATGTTGTGCTCCACAGCTTTCTTACACAGATCATCGACAGAAACTTTGCTTTCAGCACCAAAATCCTTTGCCTCCACTTGAGCAATGATGTCCACCCCGAGCGCACTGATGAAACTGCAGAGCGTGAGCCCCAGGGCTTGGTTCGGCAGTCCAATCAAGAGGTGCCTCACGAAGTCAGCTGTGAATGCCTTTATAGGTTTGGCCATCTGGTCTTCACTGAAGCAGGAGTTTCTAAAAAGGGTTTTCACATTAACAATCTGTACCGGCCCATTGACAGCGTTCTGATCTTCCAGGGAACTTGATCCTAAAAGAAGGAAATTGTCTAAAAGTATTTCATGCCATACTAAAATAAGGTAATAATGCTGCTTATTTAAAAACTTAAGATTTTATGAGCTAACAATTAAATTAAGCCTACTCCATCCCACTGCCTTCCAAAATACCATATATATCCAGCATGTTTAAATGTGAAATATTACCTGACAAAGTTTTAGAAAAGGTACCACAGAGCCTGAAAAACTCCTTAATTGTCTGTAGTCTTTTGAGAAAGAAAATCTCTTCTAGCACCTGCCGGTGATTATCATCATCAAAAAAATTGACTTGGGTACTTCGGGCTTCCCTTATAATGTCGATCTTTCGCCAAGCTACAGGAATTTCCATCTTGTTTAACTATATAAATGAAAAAAAAAAAGAAAAAAGAAAGTTCATCTCTCCACTTTTCCCACACTGAACAACTACTTTGTTGCATTTGCATTACTCATAATACCAAGTCAATATTTACCTTTTCAACTAATAAGCCAAAAGCAGTCTCAACTTGGGCAAACATGCCATCAAATGCTACCAAAAGCATCTGGCCAGCTGACATTTTTGGTGTCTCATCAACTGAACCATTTCTTGGTTGAATTAATTCACCATATTGAGCATGAAGTACTCTACAGAGAAACAACAGGAAGTTAAAACCCTCAGTAAAGAGCAATACATTTGGGGGAAGCACAAATGGTCAACAAGTCTCACAGCAGCATGCAGTCTAGAAAAAAAGTCTTTTGCATTAAGGAAGGAGTGTTACAATAAAATGGCATTTGGTGTTAATCACAATGTGAAGTCAATGGTTCTAATTCAGTATTAACAATTATTCATGTGATTAAATTTTATGTAAACTTGAATTGTGACAATTTTAAAAAGAAATATAAAAAAAATTACAGCCTCACATTGCACACAGAATGTGAAATAATACAAACCCCCAATATTAAAACAAAAAGTCAAGAACCCCAAAATTCCTAAGCTGGTGGAACTAGCAAACACTGTCAAGTATGTTCATATTACTGTCACACAGTAGAACCAACTACTGACAGTAAACTGAAATACCTGCCATTTATCACTATTGAGCTGACATGTTTGTGCTATAATAATTATGTTTATTTTTTTCTGCAGAGTAAAACAACTACAAAGAAACATGAGAAAACAGAAAAATTTTGAATGCAGGAGAACAGGAAACATTAAAGAATTATTATTTTTTCTGAAATAATGGCACCAAGATTAAGAAAAAACAAGTTTATGTTTTACATATATATTTCCTGCAGTTAATTTAAGAATGAAAAAAATCTGCTTCAAAAAAATTGGGGTGGTACAACTTAAATAAGATTGACCAGGTTATGGATACATATGTAATACCCTTTGTAATACTTTAAGCAATAAAAAAAATAAAAATAAAAAATAAAAAAATAAAAAAGATTGACCAGGTACAGATAATTACTGATGGTGGTAAGATGGGGGTTCATTATATTATTCTCTCAACTATCTTATATCTTTGAATTTCCCTTTGGGAGTAAGTGTGATGGGACAATTAATTTCTATTCCCTCAATTATATTTTCTGAAATGAACATCAGAATGCCAAAGAATGAGGTTTTGAGTCACCAGGAATAAAGGGATTTGGGGCTTAGCTATGGGTATAGTGCATGGATAGAGATACTGCCCAATCTCTACAGATTCCAAAGTCTAATTGTTTTTCTGGATTTAAGAGCTAAGAAATACAGTATTCAATATCTAAAGTAAATCTATAATATTTAAGCTAACTTACAAGTATTGTTCTGAATTGAGGTGTATACTCCATTAGCTAAGTGAACTGGCTCAGATGCTTTCATGGAGTTCTAAGGGCTGGCTTAAAAAATATTCACACTCCAGTTTGTGCTGTACATGCAGGTATGGTGAAACTATAGCACTAAAAGGATATATGCAGGTATCCAATAAAAATGCATGGAAGCCCGGCCCAGTGTGGCTCAGAGGCTGAGCATCAACCTATGAACCAGGAGGTTGGGGTTCAATTCCCTGTCAGGGCACATGGCCAGGTTGCAGGCTCCATCCCCAATAAGGGGCATGCAAGAGGCAGCTGATAAATGATTCTCTCTCATCATTGATGTTTCTCTCTCTCTCTCTCTCTCTCTCTCTCTCTCTCTCTCTCTCTCCCCCTCTCTGAAATCAATAAAAAAAAATGTATTTTTAAAAAACGGCAAGGAGCTACACACATGCACACACACACAAAAATGAGTGCTTATGTTACTGGTGAAATCTTAGTTCTGTGGACTGAACCGATGTCATATGCATGGTGTTACTATTGTACTATAGGCATGCAAGATGCTAATATTGGAGGAGGAGGAGGGATGAAGCATGTACAAGACCTCCCTACCTACATTTTTTTTACAACTTCCTGTGAATCTGTAATTATCCTATATAATAAAGAGGTAATATGCAAATTGACCACCACACCCTCACAAGAGGGCTGCCTACGACCAGGCCAGCAGGGGAGTTAGTGAGGGATGACCGAACGACTGAACAGGCAGGCTGCGTGGGGCAACCAGGCTGGCAGGGGGGTTAGTGAGGGATGACTAAGACTGAACAAGCAGGCTGCATGGGGTGACCAGGCCAGCAGGGTGGGGCAGTTGGGGGCGACCAGGCCGGCAGGAAGGGGCAGTTATGGGCGACCAGGCAGGCAGGCGAGCAATTAGGAGCCAGCAGTCCAGGATTGTGAGAGGGATGTCCGACTGCCGGTTTATGCCTGATCCCCGGGCCTAAACGGGCAGTCACACCCCCCCGAAGGGGTCCTGGATTGGAGAAAATGCTGGCTGGGCTAAGGGGACCCCCATCTCCCCGTACACGAAATGTGCACTGGGCCTCTAGTTTTCAAATAAAAGGTTTCTAAAATGACATGTACATAAGCATTAATAAGTAATTATATCTGCTCCAAAAATTAAAAGTAAACTTACAGAAAAATAAGAGCTCAAAATGCTTATCTGGCTTCCCCATCTATTTCAGAAGAAAACAGAGCACTTGCCTTGCAACATCGATGTAATGAGCATGTGTTTCTTCCTCAAGCCCCATAGCTGCATTTCTTAAATAGGCTTGAAGAGATTCAACTAGAGTCTGCAGGGGAACGCCATCAGTTGTCTGTTCAATAAGGCTGTCCAGTTCCTGAAGCATACTTTCTAATGTGTATTCTCCTTTCATTAAACATCTCAGTGCTTCTGGAAATATGATTTGCCGGAAATTTGAATTTAATTCCTATAAATATGTAAGAAATATAATTTAACATTTTCTGAGTTTAGGTGACTTCATGCCATAATTTATGCACAAACTTGATGCAAACGCAATTAAGTTACAGATATAACCTCACACTGATCTTTAAGTGACTGCTTAAGCAACACTAAAAGGGGAGGAAGTCAAATTGCTTTTCTGAAGTAAAGAGATGAGAAGTACAATGTTCAACATCTAAAACAAAATTCCAAAATTTAAGCTCATATAACTATTCACCTGAAGTGAGGTGTATACTCCATTAGCTAAGTGAACTGCCTCGGATGCTTCCATGGGGTTTGGAATATCTAAGTCCTGTGGCACCAGGTGGCACTGCTTCAGTAACTGAACCAGACAGGTGACGTTTCCGCTCATACTGCAGAGCTCCTCTAAGAACCAGGCTCCATCCCGAGAAGTCAGGTCGACCAGCTGCTCTCCAGCACTTGAAGCTGCACCTTCCATCATCAGGTTACGCCTAAATGTGATAAATATTTGTATAGTGAACCTGACTTAGCTAAACTCACCCATAAATGAAGATAACTCAAAATCTAAAAGGAAATAAGCAGCTGTAACACTGGGCAAGACTAATGAAAGTAAAAAAAATACCTCAAGCTTGGGACTAAACAAAAGACTCATGAAACCTCAATATGCATCAGTGTGTCCAAGACAACAAAATGATCTCGACATGAGGTTAGGTACTCACCTTGTGAGGGTACAAAGGGCAGAAATAATAACACTTGCTAGACTTAAAGAACCTTCTTCTCCATTCTCATGAAGAAACACTTTAATGCAACGTTCAATTTCTTTCAACTGATCTTCACAAACGGGCACAGTGACAGCTTCCTGTTTCAAGCGTTCCACTTGTCTAATAAGTCTGCTGTTTATGTCTGCTGCGTACCGCTGCAGTGTCATTTCAGTGGCGGTGATGAACTGACACACTGTTGGGGGTGGTTGAGGAGCATACTGCATTTCATATCTATATAAAAATAGAAAGAGGTGCTTGTTATATAACCACTCCCTGCTTATAAACAAGTTTATGGTTTATAAAATACTATATATTGAATATTACATTTGATACTCAAACCTTGAAGAGTAGGAACCATTACTTCCATTTTACAGGTAGAAAAAGTCTCGAGAGCCAAAGTAACATCCCAAGATGACTTATTGGTAAGTGACAGAATCAATGTTTGATTCAGCTCTCTTTACCCTGGTCACACCCCTCTTACACTGGGATACATTTTAATAAATTAGAAAGACCCACTGTCTTATAAGGGAAAACATGACCTCAAATCATCTTAAAATCAAGACAAAAGTGACTCCAGACAAATCCCATCTATCAACCTTATCTTTCAAGAAAAATTAAATACTCTGCAATTAAATAATTGAACACTTTTTTCTAAACCCAACAAGTAGTAAAAAATGAAGTGCTATAAACTTACTTCCTGTAGAGTTCTTGACAGCGCTCTATTGTGGTGTTGCAGATGAGCTCTTCCATCCAGGTCTTCCACTGTTCAATTCGATGTTTCTGAAATATGGCCTTTGGATACTGTAGCGCCACTGTGGCATAGTGATGCAGCTGTTCCAGGCAGCCTCGGAGCACTGAGCGCCTCTGCTGCAGCAGCGCGCCAACCTCTCCCTCCAGCTGCTCGCACTGGCTAATCAAGTGGGCCTGGCCAGCATTCTGCAGAAAGGCTGTCGCTGGTACATAGCTTGGAGGACCTTGAAGTAAAAGTAATTAATAATCGTGATGAAACCATTTCAAATCAGCGGTCACTACCAACGGAGCACAAACCAGAACCCCACACATAAAGACACAATTACAAAACTCACATGCTCACATGTGTTTTCTAAAAAAGTCAACTCATACCAAGGTCCATCTGTGTGCTTATCTCCTGAAGCAAACTTGCAAGTTGTGTAGCCTCTAAATTACTGAATGCAGCCTGATAGTGTGTTATCCACTGTTCAAACTCATTTAGCTTCACCTGGATTGCTTCTTGGACAGCCCTTTGCTGAGTCTGTAGTTGGGTGTGTTCAGAATACCTAATAGAAGGGGGAAAATGTTTAAATTACTTTCTATTATTTCTCCTATGTACTTCCATAACCCTGACTTTGCTCACACTTGGACTGCCTTATAAGCTCCCTTTTCAATCTTGAGGGCACTGCTCTAATGTTGCTTACTTCTCTGGTTTATCCTGACCGCACAGTTCTGTCCAACTATACTCATAACATTTTAAGCAAAATTCTACCACACCAGCCAGGTTCTGTTCTGAGTTAAAGGTTAAAAAAACACTGATGTGCCTGGCCAGTGCGGCTCAGTGGTTGAGCCAATATTGACCTATGAACCAGGAGGTCACAGTCCCTGGTTGCAGGCTACATCCCCAATAGGGGTCATGCAGGAGGCAGCCAATCAATGATTCTCTCTCATTATTGATAATTCTCTCTCTTTCCCTCTTCCTTCCTCTCTGAAATCAATGTGTGTGTGTGTGTGTGTGTGTGTAGACACACACACACACACACACACACATACATATGAGCCGCGTGCAGTGTTTGGAACTTGCATATTCAACACTGAGCACCTGTTCTCTACAAGGTTCATTCACTTAGATCACTCTAATTTAATGCTTAAAAAACTCAGAGAAGTAAATAAAATCATTGCCAATGTATAAATGAATAAAGATTCAGATACGAAGTGTAGAGAAAAAAAACTAAAACCCATGTTTTTCTGAAGCCCAGTTCAGTGTTCTAATCACTATGCCCACTTACCCTTAACAATTATTCAAACATTTAAAGTAAATAAAATAAAGCAAAACAATTTAAGTGAATTCTTGGTTATTAACACTTTGAAACTGCAATCCTTGAAAAAGCTTTTGTTATTTGGGTAAGTTGCTGCAATAAGTCTAATTCAAGTTGACAGTATTTACACAAATATGCAAATTCTCCTTAAAGACATATTATTTAGAAATGAGTTCAACAGTGTTTTAAACCTGTGCTGCAGAGTGTGAGAAGGATGATCCACTCCTTCAGCTCCTTCCAGAAACTCTATTTCTTCCAGCAGCTTGCCCTGCAGTTTTTCCACATCTGTCAATTGCTCTTGCAAGCTTAGGTATTCGTCTAAGCTGCTGTCCAGCTTGGGAAGCACAATCAGCATCTCATCCCTATTCTTAAACCAGTTCACCTGTGAAAGGTATTATGGTTAGGAAGATTCTTACAGGGTCAACTAAGAATCATGCTAGAAGGATATCTTGGACAAATTATTCTATTTAAATCTCAACAAAGCATCACCCATATTTCACAACGATAACAAAATTGTCCAAGTTCACAAAGTAAGACTAAATTCTACTATCCCATACAGTTACTGTCACATCACACAAAACAAGATGAGCATCACTGGCTACGAGGATATTAAAACCAAGACCAAAGGGAGGCTATCCAATTAAAGAAAACTTAAAATAGGCATTGGCAAACACATTTCAACCTCTTTAAAAAGATACAATTTTTCACATCATTGTGTGTCTTTGTATGTATTTCCTAGTAAAAAGACATTGAGGTGCCCTGTTTCACTGCCATTTTAATATTATACATTACAGTCTTGCAAAATTTTTTTTAGAAAAACAGTTTTACTCAAATTTTTAATGGATATGTTAACTCTATTAACAAAAAGATGACAATGACTTATCACTGGCTTCACCTTAATTTCAGCTACTCTGGAAGAAAAGAGGCTGCGGGTGATCTCCCGTTCCATCTCTCTCTTGCTCTGCTTGCTCTCGGCCTGCTGGCCACCTCCACCATAGACAGCACCGGCGAACCCAGCCTCACCCCCAGCTGTCCAGTCCACCAGAGGGTCATACACAAAGGCCTCCAGCAACGTCAGCAAAGTCTCTCTGCCGCGCCGCATTATGTGTAAAACCTGTTTTCAGAAGAGTTTGAGTTTTGCCATGAGTTTCCTCATGAAAATGTAGTTTTCATGCCACATGATTTTTTAATTTAAGAGGTATAAGAGAAAACAACATACCTGCTCACACGAAAGCCTAAAAACACCTTCTACTCCAGTTACACCCAGTGCTGTTTCAATGTTCTGTGTCATCCGAAAAGGTACTTTCTCAGGAACGCGAAGGCTTTTACCTTGAAAAGACAAATCATGGTATTTTTGTCCTTTCACCAAAAAACATTTGACCCTCATAATAAATGTAAAGTCCAAGTTAAATTTACCTTTTTCAAAGCAAACATTGTAATCTATGTGAACAACCTCTCCAGTTGTCATGTCTATGAGAACATTATCCAAATGTCTATCTCCAAGGCCAATTATGTACCCGACCATAGACATGACCGCAGTAGATCTGGCATAAGACTAAAGAAGGGGTGGGGAAATAAGAAAAATGAATTAGCAAATTTCCTTCCAACATGGACCAATGCTCTACAATTCACAAAATTACATAATCCTACTCCTTTGTTTCTAAGTAAATAGCTAGCACTCCTCAGGGCTGCTATGTATGGTCACAGAAGGCTCTGTACTGAGCAGCTGCACACAACACGATGGTCCTCATTGGTCCTGCTTAAGTGATATCAGAACGATAGGGGAGCAGGCCTAAGCCAGCAGTTGGACATCCCCCGAGGGGTCCCACAGACTGGGCTGAGGGCACACCCCCCCCCCCCCGCGCAGTGCACGAATGTCATGCACTGGGCCTCTGGTATCTTATAAGATTCAAATATAGGTCTCAAACTACTAAGTCTGGAGGGAAGCGGGGAGAAAGAGGAGGGTGAACCAAATAGACAGGACAAGACAGGAAGAAGGCAAAAGAATAAATACTGATCAAAATAAAAAACCAAAAACATACCTGTGTGACTCTCCACCATTCATCAGGTGTAGTGCAAGATGACCAAAGCTCTTTAGCAAGGAGATTTGGGGGGGTGGCTTCCATTAACTCTTCTAACACTGCCTTCATCACATGAAGAGGCCAATCCCGTCGGGACACATCCAGACTAAGTCCAACTGCTTTTAAAGCGGGGCCAATTTTACTGTAATAAAGTTCACTAGGACGGGGCACAATTCCAGGATTCTGAGGGGTTTGGTAGGAATCTTGGGCCTGTAAAAAAATTATTTTAAAAGAAAAGATCAATTTTATTTAGATAAAGGTAAAAGATTACTTTGAATGCAAAGTAGTATTTTTAAAACTGTTCTTTTCTGTGGCATTCTCCACCCACCCAAGAGAATATCATGCACCAAAGAGCCAATTCTTCTGGACTATGCATCTTTCTTACAATCTAATATCTTTCTCATAATTAGGTACTACACCTACTACTACTACTACTACTACTACTACTATTTTATTAAAAAGTTGGTCTACTGTTCTATTTTCTTCAAGTTCAAGTCAAGCTCAACATCTTATTTACATTCTTCTTTGTAACGTATAATTCTGTTTAGACTTTATCATTTATATACATATTTCATTTTCATCAGTATGACAATCAATAAAAAATTAATAGATATTTAGATAGCACATCTCTGGTTCCCATCTCTAAGTTACCCTTCAATAATTGTTCTGCAGACTCCTAGGCCTACTTTAAAGCTTGATTCCTTTCAAAATCTAGCTCCTTCCCATACCTACCAATCATGAGGTTGAGACTGTATAAAATCTATCTTTATATCCATAGCACTTAGTACTACTGTTCCTGGCATATACTAAGCAATAAGAAACTTAGCTAAAATATATTCTAAATAAAATTCCTAGTCTAAACAAAGTATAAATTTCACAGGTACAAAACAGTGACTAACTCTAAAGTTGTTTCTTATTTACTATTTAATTTAAAAGAACCTGGGTCAAAGCTATCTACTATTTACAAATTTAATTTAAAAGACCCTAGAAAACACCTAGAGTAAGCCTAGCAAAAAGCACTTAAGATGTGAATTACCAAGTTACTAAGTATTAACCACACTACCACCCTACCTCCCCATATTTGTCTAAAAGATTAACCCAATGTCATTATTTCTATTAAAACTTTATTTTTATAAAATGTCTCTCAAAAACACTTTCCTAGGTACCTCAAATCTGTTCTTTCTTTAACTTACAAACTTACAAAAATGCCCCAGTGCAGTAAAGCCTAAAAATATTTCACATATAACAGCAGCAACTAATATAGTTGTTTAGGCACATTCAAATAAAAGGAAAAGTATACTTGAATTTTTATCAACCTTTTGTGCTTGTAAGGCAGCTTCTCGTTGTTGCCATCGTTTGTAAAGACCGAACAAGGGTGTGGCTCCATCCACCCACTGGATCAGCCCTGACCGAGTTCCTAGTGGTGTTACAGAATAGTGCCGAGCGTGGAAACGAGGTGTTTCCTGGCGATTGATTGTAGCAAACATAGTATTCACGATAGACAGGAATTGCATTATTCTCTCATCCAGATGTAAATCCTCCAATCCTATGGAAACAAAATTAAAGCAGCTAGTGTAGGTGACCAAATGGGGTAAAGTACAATGGGACAGGGTGGAAATATACCACTTTTTTGTGTCCTTCTCAATTAGCAATAGCACTCAAGAAATGATAGCCAGCCCTGACCAGTTTGGCTCAGTGGCTAGAGCATCGGCCTGTGGACTGAAGAGTCCCAGATTCGATTCCAGTCAAGGGCATGTACCTTGGTTGCGGGCACATCCCCAGTAGGGGGTGTACAGGAGGCAGCTGATTGATGTTTCTAACTCTCTATCCCTCTACCTTCCTCTCTGTAAAAAATCAATAAAATATATTTTAAAAAAAGAAAAAGAAAAAAGGTAGCCAAGGAGGTACACTGTGAGCTTTAGAGAACATTCAGTTTGGTCATAAGATATTAGATACTATCATTATTAGCTGCACCTCAGTTGTTCCACTTATACAAATTCATAAGCAGAGAGAGTGGGAATGAAAATTTTTACTCCTCAGCACCCAACTACTTCCATTCAAAAATCACATAAGAGACAGGATACTCCTGGCTATTTATGACATAGAAATTCACCTGAAACAACTTTCTTCTACCACACATGCACAGAAAGCATTAATAATCAAACTCTTCTTTTAAATCTCACCTTTGAAAAGATAAGGATAGCTCTTCCCATCTGACCCCAGAAAGAGAAGTTTCTTTGGCTTGGTTTTGGTAGGTAAGATTGTGATGGTTCCGCCCACACTGTGGATTGTGACAGTGTCTCTGGCTGAGACTTCTCCAGGAAGAGCAATTTCAGTGTTAGTCATGGCAGCCAGCCAAGGGCTGATTTCTTCAAGACGCAAGATGTAACTTGCACGTTTCTGTGCTCTCTGTTGCAAACTCAGCATTATCTACAAGATGGGAAAAACAAGTTTAAATTATCATTATGACCCCTATTTTCTTCCAAATTTAATCTGGCATAAAAGTAACCTTGAAATACCAATTCAAATATCCCTTGCTCTAGTTCCTACATTTAATTTGTTGTTATATAGTTGGGTATTCCTAGGAGGGAAAACACTGCTGTAATGGTATGCTCTAGGTGATTTTTACTTTGTTCAAACCCCTTCCTCCTCCAATCCAAATAAGCAATGAAATCACAGCAGATGGAAGGAAACCACTGCTGTGATCACAAGGGCCTGTAGACTCATTCTCCACTGCTATGCTATGTCAATGCCAAATCAAATCAATTCAGTCCTTGCAAAAGAATAAAAGATGTAGCCAGTGTTGGCTGTCAGATGGACACATCTTTAGGAAGCCATTTGAAAAGTTGGTAACAATTCAGAGCTCTGATCGCTTGAAATATGCAGAAATATACCGTAATCCCTTCAAATAAATGACAGGGAATGGGTCACATGAATAGTTGTGTCCCTACTTGTAGCTAACTCAATAATCTGCATCCAAATTAATGAACTGCAGGTTCTGCTTTCATGTAAAAAACTTTTAAAATCAACCCTTAGCATGTTGTTGCTCATAAAAGAAAAAAAGACAACTGGAAAACTCTCAGGTGCCCACAGACAGGACAATGGATAAACTGTGGTATTTCCCCATAATAGATCAATATTCAGTTGCACACAAAACATGAATGAATCATGATGAAAACAAAACAAAAGCCCTAAGGCTATTTCATCAATAATGGAAGTAGTAAGTATAGACACATATATGCCATATAATATCATTTATATAAAGTTAAAACCAGGCAAAAACTAAACTGTACACCATTTAGAAATGCATCAATAAACAAGAACTATTTTTTTAAAAGTAGGAATCAATTAATTAAAAGTTCAGAACAGCCCAGCTGGTGTGGCACAATGGTTGAATGTCGAGCCACGAACTAAGAGGTCACGGTTCGATTCCCAGTCAGGGCACATGCCCAGGTTGCGAGCTCGATTTCCAGTAGGGGGCATGCAGGAGGCAGTCAAACAATAATTCTTATCACTGATGTTTCTCTCTCTCTCTGCCTCTCCCTTCCTCTCTGAAATGAATAAAAACATATTTTTTTAAAAATTCAGAATAGTGGCTGCATAGAGGAAGACAGAATTAGAGAGGGACATGTGAGACTTCTAAAAAGTTGTATTTCTTTAGCTAATTCTATGTTTTTAGCTGCACTACAGAAAAAAGGGAGACACAGGTATTCTTTTTATTTCTTAAAACTACTCTTTAAAATGAAGACAATCATAAAAAATTTCTTTCAGTTATTTCATATATAAACATACATCCCTCTTGTTTTTAAAAAACAATCCTCACGTCTCCTCCTGTCAGTTTCTTAGTTAACCCCTAGAGTGCTGGAGAGCGCAATCATGCTCCTCCTGTCTTTCACCAAAAGTGCTGGGAGCGCTATCAAAGCTTTGAAATGGCATCCAGTTCCAAGTCTGCTTTTATTAGTGATGATAATGCTAAATATGTCAATGTAGTAAAGGTCTCCTTAAGTTTTTGAATATATAACTTCATTTACTTGTGATTCATAATTTTTTTCCTCAACTGCTGTAAAATCAGCAAAAATGCCTTGGCAATTTTAGCATAGTTCCTAGAATACTTGTTGGCACTCAAAGGGTTAATCTACTGAGAATGGTACAAAGAAGCAAGAAACCGCTATTGGAAAACAAGGACACAGGGTTTGGCTAGGCCACACAAAATAAGCTCCATCTTTCATGTTGGTGTTGTCTTATTGCTTCTAGCTATTCCCTTTCAATTTAGCAGCTTGCATTTACTAAAATTAGGTGCACTTTTTGTTTCTACCCTGTACCTTTTAATAGTTTTCTCACTACTAAAGTAAGGAAATTAGATAGAGACAATAAAGGTAAGCCACACAGAACGAAGGGACAAGAAAAAAAAAAAAAAAAAAAAACAAGGAAAAGCTACAAGGTGCCCTAGCCAGTTTAGCTCTGTGGACAGAGCGTCAGCCCGCGGACTTGAAGGGTTCCAGGTTGGATTCCGGTCAAGAGCACAACTTAGGTTGCAGGTTCGATCCCCGTGTGAGAGGCAACCAGTCAATGTCTCATTGTCTCTCCCCACTCCACTCTCTCTAAAAAGCAATGGGAAAAAATCCTCAGGTGAGGAGAGAAGGGAGGGATGGAGGGAGGGGAGGGGAGAAAAGGAGCGGAAGGGAGGGGAGAAAAGGTGAGGAAAGGGAAAGGGAAGGAAGAGCATTACAAGGTAATAAATAGGCTCCCCCAATTGACAGTGCTATTGCTGTAAAAGATAAAAACCAAAGAAAATATAGAATCAAGGGGATCAAAACTTAAAAGGATTCTCAAATATTTAAATAAACTAATCATCGCCAAATGGTCTACACAGAATTGATTTCAAAACAGTGACTTTGAAAAACTATACAGGTACAAGATTAAATTTCTTAATCTTCTATGAGAATACCGCAGGCAATCAATATTCAGCTTAAGGCCAGAGCCCTATTCTTGGCTAATCTTTTGGAGTAAATTCTTCCTTTGTTGATGAAAGTCTGCCACCCTAGGCCCACTCAAAATGAAGAAAACACCTTTCTCTATATTTCTCATAAGTAACTGGTCACAGATTGTTTTCCACGCGCTTACAAAATCTTCTCGTGTTCCCAGTAAGAAAAGTCCCCTTATTTAAATTCTGAATCTCACATAGAGGACTTCCCATTTTAGAAACATTCTTGAGATTTTTCAGCACCTCTTTAAATGGAATCCAGCTGCTTCCAGGTTTTGCAGGGTTCGATGGCGTCTTCAGTTTTTCTAGGGCATTTTCAATTGCATCACCATAGTTATCCTGAAACCACTTTTCATGAGGTGTTTCCGCAGGGGCCGCCGTGATGCTCCTTACATGCTCCAAAGCAAACACAATAGGCTTCATCAGAGCTGTATGCTTCTCCCGCATGATGGCAATTTTCTCTTCTCTGACCAGGAAAAAACAGAGTTTGATACAAATAAGGAACAATTTAAATATATCAAGTTTAAGTAAACAGTATAAAAGAATAAGAAAAAATAAAGTATTAAAATATTAGCAAAGTGCTCAGCAGATGTGGCTCAGTGGCTGAGCACTAGCCCTGGAGCTAAGTAAGAGATCATGGTTCGATTCCCGATCGGGGAACAAGCCCAGGTTGTGGGCTCGATCCCATGCGGGGGTTGTGCAGGAGGCAGCTGATTAATGTGTTCCTCTCCCATGGATGTTTCTATCCCGCTCCCTTCTCTCTCTAAAAATCAATAAAAACATATTAAAATATATATATATATATATATATATTAGCAAAGTAATGTTTCACATGACATTGTAACAAATCCAGCACATTAACAAAAAAAATCAGCACATAAAAAAGGCAGCTTCCCTTTGCAACAATAGGTGTTAGGAAACTGGATTCCCACTTGCAAAAGAACGAAGCTGAACCCTTATCTTACACTATATTTTTATTAGAGCTAAGACTTTCAAAGAAAACAAAGGGAAAAGGCTTCTTGACACTGGACTGGACAATGACTTCTTGGATATGGCACAAAGCACAGGTAAGAAAAAAATAGGTAAACTGACTACATTAAAATTAAAAACTTATATGTACATCAGGTCCTGGCTAGGTAGCTCAGTTGGTTAGAGCATCATCCCAATAAGCCAAGGTTGCATGTTCAATCCTCAGACAGGGCACATACAAGAAGCAACTAATAAATGCATAAATATGTGAAACAATAAATTGATGTTTCTCTCCCCCTTCCTCTCTTTTCTCTAAAAAAATTTTAAAAATGTAAAAGAAAACATATACATATGTCAAAAGACATTACCAAGAGAGTGAAAAATTATTTTTTGCAAGTCATGTATCTGATGAGTGATTAATATCCAGAATATGCAGAGAGCTAATAAAACACAACAAACAATCTAATTAAAAAATGGGTACAGGATCTGAATAAGGCATTTATCCAAAGAAGATATACATATAGTCAACAGACACATGAAAAGATGCTCAACACTGTTAGTCACTGGGAAATGCAAATCAAAACCACAGTAAGATACCACTTCACACCCATTAGGATGGCTGTTATCAAAACCCAGCCAGCATGGCTCAATGGCTGAGCACTGACCTATGAACCAGGAGGTCACAGTTCAATTCCCGGTCAGGGCACATGCCTGGGTTGCAGGCTCCATCCCCAGTGTGTGCTGTGCAGGAATCAGCCAATCAATGATTCTCTCCCATCACTGATGTTTCTCTCTCCTCCTTCTCCCTCCCTCTCTGAAATCAATTAAATAACTATTTTTTTTAAAAAAAGAATAAAAAGCAAAAAGAAATAAGTACTGCCCAGGATACTGAGAAATTGGAATTCATGTGCACTTTTGGTAGAAACGGAAAATGATGCAGCCAAAGTGGGAAACAATTTGGCAATTCCTCAAAAAGTTAAACACAGAATTACCATATGGCCCAGAAAATCCACTGAATTATATACAAAATAATTCAAAGTAGGGACTCAAACAGTTATCTGTACCCCAATGTTCATAGAAGCATTGTTTGTAAGAGCCAAAAGGTAGGAGGAGCAACTCAAGTGTCAACTGACAGATGAGTACATAAACAAAATGTGTCATATCCATACAAGGAAAGATTCAGCCATCAAAAGAAAAAAAATTCTGATATACATACACTACAACATGAATAAAACTTTAAAACATTATGCTAAGTGAAATAACATAGACACACAAAAGGACAAACACTATGATTCCACTTATGTGAGGTACTCAGTCAAATTCAGAGACAGAAAGTAGAAGAGCGATAACTAGGGTTTGGGGGCGGAGGGGAGGTACTGTTTAATGGGTACAGAGCTTCTTTCTGTTTGGGATGATGAGTAAATTCTGGAAATGGGCAGTGGTGACGATTGTACAACACTATAAATGTACTTAATGCTACTGAACTGTATAGTTAAAACTGGTTAAAAGGGCAAAATTGTATGTTATGTATACTTTTTTTAAAAAAGCAAACTGAACTAACAAGCAAAATAGAGACAGACTCATAGATAGAGAGAGAGCAGGCTGACAACTCTGGGGGTGGGTGGAGGGAGAGAGGAGACGTGGAGGGACTGAGTGAAAAAAGAAAAAAAGGGAAAGAACTCATGGACACGGACAAGGGGAGGAGGTGGGTGGTGGTGGAAGAGGTATACAGGGGGGATAAATGGTGATGGGAAAAAATTAAATTAAATTTTAAAATTTGTTTTAAATTAAAAAAAATTTTAAGAAAAAAGCAGCTTCATTTTTGGAGTATATGTATGAAAACGTACTTGCGTAAGGTGTTATTGTTCTGGACTCTCTTCACCTCATCTTCAAGCTGCTGGATTCGTCTCAGGACGTACATGTGTTGCTGTAATAGAACTCCCAGCCAGAGCTCATCCCAGAGAACAGTGACCCTGCGCAGCTCAGCCACAAGCATCTGAACCTGCAGACACAGCACATGCAAACATGCTCATCTACAAGTCCATAGACAGCACAGCTCTGCAAATACTGGAAACTGCAGGTTAAATATCTTTTGTTCATGATATAATCACAACCTTCACTAGTGATTCTGCTTATCAATGTATATTTGTAAAACCAATTTTGATTATTCTAAAAGCTTTGTTCCTCAAATATTTCCATGACAGTTTCTAATGGGTTTTGTTTATAGGTTGTGTTTTGGGGGAGAATGGTTATAATAAAAATTGATTTAAAACATGGGTTTTCTGTACCTGTAACACCATAGTTGGATTTGCAGAGGATAGCTTATCTACAATTTTGCTGTAGCAATCCTGCATCATGGCTTGGTCTTCATTTAATCCACTTTTGGGTTCATCTTTATTGCTCTCTTGAGAAGCAGGAGGGCTTCCTCCCTCACACTCAGAAACCAGCAATTCTTCTCCTTGAATATTACCAAGTAGGGTTGGAATTGAAGAGGAAAACTTATTTCCTATAACAAAATGAGAGAATAAGGTAGACTTAGGATGTTTCTCCCATGGGCATATGTCAAGTGAGGGAAAACAACTCCAGAGCACTCATTTAAATAACTGGCATTCTGTGCACTAAACTGACCAAACATCATGAATATTCTGCCTTTTTACAAACTGAGCTTTTATATTTATTAATATTTCAAGCTAACAGAAGATCAATGGGGGGAAAGTAAGAAATAAGTCTCAACAAATAAAGTGTTCTCCCAGCCAGAGTCTAGACCAGGGGTGGGCAAACTTTTTGACTCGAGGGCCACAATGGGTTCTTAAACTGGACCGGAGGGCCGGAACAAAAGCATGGATGGAGTGTTTGTGTGATCTAATATAAATTCAAAGTAAACATCATTACATAAAAGGGTACGGTCTTTTTTTCTTTTAGTTTTATTCATTTCAATCGGGCCGGATCCGGCCCGTGGGCCGTAGTTTGCCCACGGCTGGTCTAGAATGTGGTTTCAATCCTTATCCACCAGTTACTCAGCTCAGCAAACAATTTCCCATGCTCAGCGGGTTACTGTGAGACTGAAGAGAATGTATAAAGCATATGTCCTAGGGGCCAGCACAAAGCAGTTATTCTCTCAATAAATGGCAATTATTATTTTGCAAACTCCATCAACTCTGGAATATAAAGCTCAAAAAAATTTACCTAATAAACATTATTTGCAAAATAATTTATACTCAAATTAGCATTTTAATATTCCATACCTGAAGCCTGTGACTCGCTACTAAGCGATATGGTACCCACTATTGCAGGATACAATATGAGATGTGGGGAATCTTGAGCCACACGGATGAGAAGGTTACAAATACTCTGGCGCACATATACTTCAGGGTGGTTTAAGCGTGAGAAAAGCTGTGGAATAATTCCTTCAGGATAAGAAGAAAGAAACATTTTAAAGTTATTAAAAAGGGTCAACATAGTGGATGCAAACGGAGAGAACCTAATGTGCCAGCATCACTTCTAATGGCCTCAATTTCTCCTTGTGATAACAAAGACCTGTACATAGTTCATTTTTTTTTCAACCCTCACCCAAGAATATTTTTTCCCATTGATTTTTAGAGAGAGTGGAAGGGAGGGGGAGAGACTGAGAAACATCGATGGTTGCCTCCCACACGCGCCTTGACTAGCACCAGGTATCAAGCCTGCAACCAAGGTACATGCCCTTGACCAGAATCAAACCCCTGAGTCCTCAGGCTGGTACTCTAACCACTGAGAAGACTGGCTAGGGCTATACACAATAACTCTTGCTTTCCCAGTGTGGTTAGGGTACAGAGCTATAATCAAAATCTAGAGCAATTCAAAATTGTTCTAAGAAATATATTTTCTGAGAATGACTGTAAAAGAAGGCAGAAATAATTTTTACAAAGGGTATATAACATTATTTTTTCAATTACAGTTTACTACTTTCAATATTGTTTTGTATTAGTTTCAGGTATACAGCACAGTGGTTTAGATAATCATATACTCTACAAAGTATTCCCTCCAGTATTTCCAGAACCCACCTGGCACCATACATAGTTACTGCAATATTACTGATATTGACTATACATCCCCAAGACTATTTTGTAACTACCAATTTGTACTTCTAAATCCCTTTATCTTTTACACCCAGGCCCCCGACACTGCTTCCCTCTGGCAACCACTGGTCTGCTCTCCGTATCTATGTGCCTATTTCTATTTTATTCATTTACCTTGTTCTTTAGATTCCACATAGCATACAAAATTTTTTCGAACTTAATTTTAACCACTCTCTCCAAAATTCATTTTGTATATAAAAAGCTTCTGCCTCTCAGCTTTCCATTCTTCTGAAAAGTGAGAGGGAAGTGGTGTAACAGCAGCTCAGGGTGTCATAAGAACTAATGTATCCGCCGTAGCCGGTTTGGCTCAGTGGATAGAGAGTCGGCCTGTGGACTGAGAGGTACCAGGTTCGATTCCGGTCAAGGGCATGTGCCTTGGTTGCGGGCACATCCCCAGTGGGAGGTGTGCAGGAGGCAGCTGATCGATGTTTCTCTCTCATCGATGTTTCTAACTCTCTATCTCTCTCCCTTCCTCTCTGTAAAAAAACCAATAAAAATATATATATATTTTTTTAAATTCTTTTTTTTAAAAATATATTTTATTGATTTTTTACAGAGAGAGGAAGGGAGAGAGATAGAGAGTTAGAAACATCGATGAGAGAGAAACATCGATCAGCTGCCTCCTGCACATCTCCTACTGGGGATGTGCCCGCAACCCAGGTACATGCCCTTGACCGGAATCGAACCCGGGACCCTTCAGTCCGCAGGCCGACGCTCTATCCACTGAGCCAAACCGGTTTTGGCAAAAATATATTTAAAAAAAAAAAAAAAAAGAACTAATGTATCCATTCAGTAACACTGTAAATAATAGATATAAAGAAGGAACTTCTACTTTTTTATTGCCTTAGCTATCATAACCAGAAATAATTTTTGCTGAGACATTTTTTAGACCATCACCTCTCCATGGAGCAGTAGGTGTTGTCTCCAAGCCATGTTCCAGATATTGCCTAAGCTCGCCGGCATGCTTCACGAGCAGCCTGAGCAATCGCAAGGTGGCCATCACAATCACATCATCAGTGCTCTGCTCTACTCTGTGACTTAAATGGAGCCTTGGATCATCTTCATCTAAAGGAATCTAGGGCAAAAGACAAATGGAAGAAATAAATAATTCAGAATACTGTTTTTGTCTATTAGGAAAAAAATTTTGAAAAAATTTTGCTAAAAGAGAAGACTGTGTGATCTACCTGACCAGCATTGAGTTTAAGGAAAGTAAAATATGCACTGCAAGACAATTTGTATAGGCTGAAGATTCTATCCACAACTTTCCTCCACACTTTAATAACTCCTTCTGTAGCATTTTCATCAAGTTCTGACAGCCATGGGCAGCTTGATATTAACTGACGCCAGATAACATCAACCATGTCATCTTCCTCATTATCTTCACTTTCTGTTATCTGAAGTGTTATATCTTCATCCTAAATAAAAATTGGGCATAAAATGCTATTTATAATACAAATTGAAAAGGGAGAAAGGTACCTGATTTTCCTGTTAAATGAAAATATTTTTCTCATTATGAAAGACCAAACTACTCCATATTTAGCATTATATAGGCTAAATGTCAATATGCTTCTCCTTATGGTATATTAATGTAGCTAAGAAGATATAAGCATCTCTCAAAGATTAAAGACTGATTTTTAGACTTTAAATGTTCTACGTTGTAATATAATATCCTGCCTGCAGAAAAGAAAACAATCTGTTCAAAAGGCTGAAGGTACACAGAATAAAGTCACAACAGACCTTACTCCCTACAGTACTGTGCACGCACATAACACAGGCATTGGCAGACAATGATATCTGCTAAAGTGTAGGCAGGAGTGGGGAATTTTTTTCTACCAATGGCCATTTGAATATTTATAACATCATTCTTGGGTCATACAAAATTATCAACTTAAAAATCAGCCTGCTATATTTGGTCAAACATTTAACTCATCCCCAAAGCCTTGGCAGGGCAAGACCAAATGATTTTGCGGGCCTGATGTGGCATGCAAGCCGGACATTCCCCACCACTGGTCTAGAGTAAGAACAGAATCAATAAAATCCAAACTTTTAAAGTCTGCAACTAAATACTTAATAGTCATAACATAACTTTTGAGGGGGGAGGGAGGTAGATCCTACAGATAATCTAGTCCACTGGTTTTCAACTCTGGCTATATATTAAAATCACCTAGTAAGCTTATTACACATGCACACATGTGCATACACACACTCCATCCAGAATATCTGGGGTGGGGCTCAGGCACCAGCATATTTTAAATCTGCCAAGCCTATGTTAAGACCCTAATTTCTGATCAGAACTGCATTTCAAGAGTAATCTACTTTACATAAAATGAATTTCACCCTTTTTAACCAGGACCCTAAGGAACTGACTTGATTTCTCAAGAAATCAGAAAGCTATTAACTCACTTTCATCTTAAAAACCAAAGATTTATTTGAAACAAAACAACACTGAATCAACTATATGTAATCAACCTCAAAACAAATGAATTAGAACAGTGACCTTGACACTATTTCCCCCAAACACTGTATCATGTTTCCTTGCCTGAATCCCTGCTGGCCGACACACAGCCTGACCAAGAATAGCATATATTCTCTCTTTTTCTTCTTCAGTTATAGTGTCTGGAAGCAGATTTTGAACTTCAGATTTTTCTCTAGGCAGCAGACGAACACCTTCTCCCTGACTATAAAAATAAACAAGTAATCGGTATTTCAGCTACTAAAACTTCACCATGTCAGCAGACATTTTAAACCTCTATTTTGCAATGCATTAAATAAATTACACATTTCAACATACATACCTGGCATTGTCAACCACCTTTCTGCCCCACCTATAAGCCCAACTAGCCAAGGCTGCCCAAGATTTGGCTACTTCAGGTGCCTGTACTGAAGATAGGTGATACAACTGTCCCAAAATGAAGTCAGGTTCTCCAACTCCAATATGTACTGCCATGAAGGAAAAAAAATAATGAAAGCAATCAGCAATGTTACATTCATAGATTCTCTCTCTCTCTTTTTTTTTTTAACACTAAAACCAATAAGTTCCACAATACTGTAGTAAATAATTTGATAAAGCATTTATTTGTATTATTTTTTTAAAAGGCTAATATGTTGAGATGAATCACTCAGCTTCGCAAGTAAGCTTAAATTATAACCCTGTAACCTGGCTGGTATGGCTCAGTGGTTGAGCATTGACTTATGAACGAGGAGGACATGGTTCAATTCCCAGTCAGGGCACATGCCTGGGTTGCAGGTTGCAGATTGCAGGCTCGATCCCCAGTAGTAGGCAAGTAGGAGGCAGCTGATCAATGATTCTTTCTCATGGTTGATGTTTCTATCCCCTCTCCCTTCCTCTCTTTGGAATCAATAAAAATACATTATTTTTAAAATCCCACCAAAATTATAACCCTGTAAAAAATGTTCATGTCTTTCATGATGCTGAATTTGAACACCTTAAACAGTTCAGGTGTCAGATATGTTGTAGAATGTCTTGCATTCTGGATTTGAATGGCTATTTTCTTATGATTAGATTCAGCTTAAACATTTTGGCAAATGAATATAAAGGTGATGAGTATACAATCTCATTCAGAGATTCATGAGGTGAGTATCTTTGTCTGTAAGTAAAATTACATTTGTTTTTATAAATAAAAAATTCATTATACAAACAACACTTTTAACCAAGTGTTAGCTGTCATTATCCACTTTAAGTGAAGTATGAAGTGTCTGCAACAGTTAACGTGAATAGTTCCATCTCTCTAGAACCTTCATGCAACTTCTTTACATTCCTCAACTCCCCCAAATTTTCAACACTATTTCAAGAATATAAGTGAGATGAATACCTTTATTCCCAGTTTAAAAGTAAAAATATCGTCTGCTCTCGTGTCATTTGCCAATATGAAGATTTATAAAGAAATATCCCTTATGAATATCAAGACCCTATAAAACACACATTATAAATATAATACTATTGTTAAGTAATTAAGATCCTAGGCTTTACAGCAACAAAATGAAAGTACATTCTCATGTTCAGCAAAGAGGTTAATTACCTCCAAATCTGTAAAAACTAGACAATAGTACCACTCAAATGTTGAATGAATTAACTATCCTGTCTTGTACCTTTCTGTTACTAACACTAGTGTCAGGATGTAAAAGTTGAATCTTTCTGTAATTTCTGTGCTCCACCAGTCAAGGGGACCACAAACTACTATTTTATATCTTTTTTTACTTCTTCTTGTGTGACAAAAATTTTTAGTTATCTGGGGCAGAATCTGATTGCCAGTAAAAACATTTAAGTCCATAAAAGCACTGTGAATTGGGAAGGTGGGAAGTATGGCCTGGGGGGGCAGAGTTCAAGGACTTCCATAGCGGCATTAGATATTAAAGAAATGTGTTTTAGTTACTTCCAGGTAATATAATATACTAAATTTCCAGAGACACTTTTTGTGGCCAATTACAGTCAGCGTAACATTGTAAACTTTATTGATTTGAGAGAGAGAGGGAGGAAGATAGAGACAGAAAAATCGATCAGCTACCTCCTGCATACCTACTACTGGGGATCGAGCCCACAAACCGAGGATGTACCCTGACCGGGAATCAAACTGGTAACCTCTTGGTTCATGGGTCAACCCTCAAACCACCGAACCACACAGGCTGGACCACTAACACTGTAAACTTTAAAACAGGGGGCACAATAACTTTTAAAATTAATATTTTAAAGCTAGTAAGAGAAAGAAATCCTACCTGTAGATTCACTCTCAATCCGAGGATACTCTTCATCCACTGTATTAACTGATGACAGTTCTATTAGCGTGAGTATGTTTTTAGACAAAGTAGAAAGACCTGTAAAGTTCTGCTGTTGCTGAGCTCTGTAAACCTGTTTTAGCTGCCCTGAAATTTCTTTCCATTCTGCCTGGATCCATTTAGCCAGTGTCAGAATTGACTTGGCAACTGCATATTCAGCTTTGGCAGACTTGCAAAAAGATATGGCACAGGAACTCAACATTTCCATTGCGTGTGTTGATTGGCCTATAGAAAACCAAAAAACAAGCCCTTAGAAGCCTTCAAAGCAAACAATGGAAATTTTGGGGTAAATGAACTTTTAAAAACATGTAAATTCAATCGTAATTAATAATCTCTTAAAGCAGGCCTTATTTTAATAACCAGTAACAAAATTACTTCTTTTAAAAGTACTAAATTATAGAGATAAGTCAATACACATAAATTCTTATTTAGGACTAAAATGTTCTGCAACAGCTGGGGGGGCGGGGGGAATTAACATTTCTGCTACTAACACCATACATAGTTGTGTTAGATACCACTATCATATGTATTTACCATAATTCATTTTTACTAACCTGCTGTATGTAGCAATTTGGTTTTTTCAATGTCAAGTTCAGGCCCCCATTTTTCATCCACTTGACCTTGAGTTGACAGTTTTTTAAAATGCTGGACTAAATCCTGTGCAGTGGTGGTCTTTCCCAGATGAACTTCACTACACTGTGCCAGCAGTCTTGTTGCAAGTGACACATTCCCCCGTTTTCTAGCAAATTTTGCTGCTGTTAGACCTAATTCCATGAGATGGCTTCTAATTGGAACTGTTTGTTCTGGAGAGAAGAAAACATTTTATTAGTCCCTGATTGGTCTAGTCCCAGATTTCACAGAAACACAACCAAAAAATTCTTCCCCAACTCTTGCCTTCATAAATAATAAAAACTTTTTTTTTTTTTCATCTTCTTTAAATCTCTAGCAGTCAGCATAGTGCTTGGCATACAACAAACAATAAACACTTGTTGAAATTAACATACACAACAAAGCAGACAAAAGTAAAAACCATTCACTATAAGAAATTCAGTCTTTTAATTTCTGAAAATTTTAAGTAAAGAACCTAGGCCAAAGGGTGGGGAATGAGGGTAAGGCCAGACCATCCCTCCTTCCTGTATAAGTATCCCCTGCCATTCTCTCCTGGTTTATTCCTACCTTCCTGAAGAATCCTTCTCCTCCATTACCCATCCATTCAAGTTGGTGTTCTTCAGGTCGGTCCTAAGGCATTCTCCCCTTCAGTCTACAAACTCTCCCTGAACAATAGTACCTGCTCCTGTGGCTTCAATTACCATACCAATGGTGATGACTCTTGAATCTTTATCCCTAGCCATACCAGACATCTCAGTTCCAACAGCTTACCAGCAGCTACAATCAGGTTTTTCAAAGGCATGTTAACTTAACTCAAGTGAAATCCATTTTCCATCTTCAAACCTTTTACTTACTTCTCCTGTTTTCCCTTTCTCAAGGAAAGGCACATGATCAACCTGACTACTTGAGCAGGTCCCGGAAATCATCTTAAATTTTACTTTCAATCCTCCTATCACATCTGCTTTTTTCTGTCCCTAATGCCACTACCTTTGGTTACCTTTGGAAAGGACTTCAGCCAAACTGGTACCTTTGCCCCCAGTCTTACCTTCTTCTAATCCATTCTCCAACCTGCAACTGATGCAATCTTACACAGAGGAAGTTTGAACACTTCCCTTCCCTTTGATGGCCTCCCACTGCCCTTTTGACAAAGCCAAAACTCCTGAATGTGGCATTTAAGGCACTGATGCTTTGCATTCCATAGCAATCGCAACCTCATCCAGCTTCATCTCTCCCCTTTCTCCCTTAGGCAAATTAGGTTGCCTAAGCATCTTTCATTAATACAACCATTGCATTACTGACTTTTTCCAACTTTAAAACATGTTCAATAAGAAAAGGATAGAAAAGGAGATATTTAGAGTCCTATTATATGCCATGCTCTGTGCAAGAGCTTTTATATACCTTGTCTCATCTCCTATAAATTCTTACAAAGAATCACATCAGTGGGGCAATCACCATCACCAAAAAAGAAAGTGACTTAGAAGTTGAGTGACTTGCCCTAAGGTCCCCAATTTACAAATGCTGGGCTGAAGATCCAAACCCAGGTCTCTATGACATTAAGGGTATGAGTCACACTTACCAATAATCACCCTGCAATGCAAGTGCATACCCCAGCAGTAGCATAGTTGAAATTTAACATTCAAATTTACTCAGTAATCCCAGCTACAACATTTCCAACTAAAATTCAACGATTTCTGGCAAGTTTTCCATTTTAGAGCAGTAAAAGTAAATTACTGTCATCCCTTTAACATGATAGACATTCTTTCTTAGAAATGACACATTTTTCTACCTATTCCTTTGGAGTGTTTAAATTTAACATTTACAGTGTATTATATCTGATAAAGAATCTATACCCCAAACACATAAACAAGTCTTATGACTATTAGAAATTGACCAGATCTAAACACTTTACAGAATATAAGATATACAATGGCCACTATGCAAATAAAAAGATACTCAACATCACTTATCATCAGGAAAATGTAAATACCACAAGATACTACTATATACACACTCCAGGGACTAAAATTAAAGACTGACAACCCCAACAATGCAATGCCAGAGGAATGCAATATGTACAACCAGTTTATAAGAATCTGCCAAACTATTTTGAAAGTTAAACCATATGACCCAACAACCCTACTCCTAGACATTTACAAGAAAAATACAAATACATGTCCACCCAAAGACTTGTACACGAAATTCACAGCAGTTTGGTACATAGTTGCCCAATTTTGAGAACTCAAACATCCATTAAAGGGTCAACAGATAAACAAATTGTGGTATATCCATACAATGGATTCTACTCAACAACAGGAAGGACCACACTGATACTTGTACTATGCGTGACCCTTAAAAATAAAATACTAAGCAAGCAAGTCAGACACAAGAGAGCATATTTTATGATTCCATTTATATAAAACTTTAGTAAAGACAGGACTGGTCTATAGTGATAGAAAGCAAATCAGTGGTTGCCTGGGATGGGCAGATGGGAGAGATAACTAGAAAAGACATAAGGAAACCTTTTGGAGTAGATAAATGTTCTATATTTTTATTTTATTGGTGTTTACACAGGTGAGGATGTGTTAAAAGTCAAAGAACTATACACTTATAATTTGTAAATTATATCTCAATAAATCTATTTCTTAAATAAACCTAGTTACCTTTTATTTTCTCCAACAACTGACTCTGGTACATGGTATATCTTAATGCCTGCATCCACGGCCTCACATCATGTTGTTTACATGAACGCAAAGCTTCACTGAAGAGTGGAATAAGACAGTCCTGCCAGGGAAAAACCAAAACTCCTTAATGGAAATAGGCTCCTTACATGTTTGTAGACTGAGTTTAGTTACACCCCGATAGGGCAGCTACCTCAGCTCTACTTCAGGTTTATATACATTAAACTCTCCCCTTTCTTCATTGTATCTTCTAATCACAGGAGGAAAAGACACTCTAAGAGAAAACTTTGTTTTACCCCCCAAAAAATTGTTTTTCAGAATGTAAATCCAATTTATCAATATACTTATCAATAAAGTACACAATTTTTATAAAAAATAAACAGCATATTTACTGTACAGCAGAGGCTAAATTACAGAAACATATAAAACTATTTCTTCTGCCGAAACCGGTTTGGCTCAGTGGATTGAGCGTTGGCCTGCGGACCGAGGGGTCCCAGGTTCGATTCCGGTCAAGGGCATGTACCTGGGTTGCTGGCACATCCCCAGTGGGAGATGTGCAGGAGGCGGCTGATCGATGATTCTCTCCCATCGATGTTTCTAACTCTCTATCTCTCTCCCTTCCTCTCTGTAAAAAATCAATAAAATATATTTTTAAAAAAAAAAAAACAAAACTATTTCTTCATAAACACATTTTCAAAGATTATAATTCCTTTGGGAAGAGCTTATCTCTGACTAAACTTTAACCTATCTGGGAAAAGGAGAGAATGTCTTCATTTTAGTCAAATCTAAAATTTATATAATCTGCCCAAGGAAGATATGTTTATGTACACCAACATCTTGTCCAAAAAGAAAAAGGAAGAAAAAAATTAAGCAATTAGCATCCTTGAGATTATGTATCTTAGGTTCTTTGATCTGCCTTACACACTTCTCAAATTAAGATCTGCCTGAAAATGGCATTTCAGATTTCTGTATTTGCTAGCTTGTCCAAACAAAACCCACAAATGCTATTTAAATTGAAAAATAGTCTTTGCTCTACACTAGTGCCTATTGATGATTGAAAGAATATCCTGGTAAAGATATACACACCTCTGTAGAAAGTCTGTTAGAAACTGTGTTCTCCAAAGCAAAAGAGCAATACAGCTGTAAGGTACTCAGAACTGGAAGAGATTGGGAGACTGTCAAAGTAGAAAGTCTCAGTGGTCCAATAGCTATACGTGAGGTTTGCTTCAAGTACTTTACCATGTTTCTGAAACAAAATATTTATTATTAATTAATTGAGATGTCTCAACTTGTAACCACTCAAGGGTATAAAGCAGTTTGATAAGATGCTTCCATATTGGCATCCAAAGTGAGGAAAGGAAGAGGATCTGGCCCGCTCTTTAGTAAAATGATATAAGCAAGTCAGGGTATTTGCTTCTGGGGGGAGGGGGAGTTATATTTTATATACTGTCAACTTTAGTGTATATTGGCAAGTGGCATTCACATATACAACTTCTACAACGAAATGAAGCTATCACAACTAGCACTGTAGTGCTCTGTTAACTGCCTCACCCCACCAGAGTACATACATTTGCTGTGAATTATCTATCTATATAAAAGCCTAAGTGACTGTCGCAACTGAAACAACCAGACAACAGAAAAGGCTGCGTGGGGCAACCAGGTTGGGGGGGGGGGGGGGGGGGAGAGGCAGTGAAGGGCGATCAGGCAGGCAAGCGGTTAGGAGCCAGCAGTCCCAGATTGGAGAGGGTGCAGGGTGGGCTGAGGGGACCCGCCCCGCACGCACAAATTCCATGCACCGGGCCTCTAGCGCGTATGTAATGCACATTCACCTCCTTAGGATTCCACTTACTCAGTGACAGGCTGCCACTTCTGATCTTGCTCTAGGTGGTTTAAAGCAGTTGCCAAACAAACAGAGCTTCTTAACAACTGAACTTCAATGGCTTTCTGGAGTTCCCTTGGATCTGGACTCAACATGTTAGGAAGCAGTTTTTTCATGTCTACATAAGTTAAATAGATTCCATTAAAAGTTAATTCACTTTTAATGTACAAATAATAAGATATTTCGACAGTGTTAAGAAATTATCAATACCACCTTTCATATTAGTTTCAAACAACTAAATACTACTTTTGATACCTATGAAAATGATCTACACTAATAAAAGAGAAAAATGGTAATTGGCGTACGACGATACCCTTTTCATTGGCTAATCAGGGCTATATGCAAATTAACTGCCAACTAAGATTGACAGTTAACTGCCAACAAGATGGCGGTTAATTTGCATATGTAGGCACAATGCAGGGAGGCGAAAGGGAAAGCAGGAAGAAGCCCCCTGCCACTGACAGTGATCAGAAACCCAGGGGGGAGCTAAGAGCTGGGGGGCAGGGCAAAGGCGGCCCTGGGGCCGCCTTTGCCCTGCCCCCCAGCCATGATCTGAGAATCAGGCGCCTTTGCCGCCCTGGCCAGTGATAGCAGGAAGTAGGGGTGGAGCCAGCGATGGGAGCTGGGCACGGTCGAAGCTGGCAGTCCCGGGAGCTAGGGGTCCCTTGCCTGGGCCTAAAGCGGAGCCCACGATTGCGGGGCCGCTGCAGCTGCGGGTCCCCGCTGCCCGGGCCGGACGCCTCGGCCAGAGGCGTTAGGCCTGGGCAGGGGCGGAGCCTGCAACCGCGGGGAGCTGGGGGTCCCCTGCCCAGGCCTGACACCTCTGCTGGAGGCCTCAGGCCTGGTCAAGGGGCCGATCCGGTGATTGGTGATCGGAGGGTGATGAGGGTCAACTCCTCTGGCCGAGGCATCAGGCCTGGGCGGGGGGCTGAGCCGGGGATTGGGGGGATATGATGGTCCCCTTGCCCAGGCCTGAAGCCTGGGTCAGAGGCGCCAGGCTTGGGCGGGGGGTGAAGCAAGTGATCAGAGGGAGATGGGGGTCCCCTGCCCAGGCATGATTCCTGGGTCAGAGGCCTCAGGCCTGGGCGGGGGCCAGAGCCAGTGATCGGGGGGAGATGGGGGTCCCCTGTCCAAGCCTGACACCTCTGGCGGAGGTGTCAGGCCTGGGCAAGGGGCTGGCTGATCAGGTGATCGGAGGGTGATGGGGGTCTACGCCTCTGGCAGAGGCATCAGGCCTGGGCAAGGGGCAGAGCCAGCAATCGGAGGGGTCTGGGGGTCCCCTGCCCAGGCCTGATGCCTGGGCCAGAGGCATCAGGCCTGGGCTGGGGGCAGAACCAGTGATGGGGGGAAATGAGGGTCCCCTGCCCAGGCCTGACACCTCTGTCAGAGGCGTCAGGCCTGGGCAAGGGGCCGATCCTGCGATTGGAGGGTGATGGGGGTCAACGCCTGAGGGCTCCCAGTATGTGAGAGGGGGCAGGCTGGGCTGAGGGACACTCCCCCACACACACACCCAGTGCACGAATTTCGTGCACCAGGCCCCTAGTTCTTCATATAAAATTTTAATTTAGAACTCCCCCAAATGAGTTCATTTCAAGGCTTAGAAATCAGTAAGTCACTATTCATAGGGGTTAATCTAGAGCTACTTTGGCAAATCTTACTGAATCTAGCAAATCAATGCTACCACACAAATTACTCAATACTATAGTATACATTATACAAAATTTTTCAGTTGTGATAAAAAAAACTTAATTAATGAACCACATCAAGATGTCAAGCACAAAATATATTTAGTTTAAACACTACTCATGCTATTTCAAGCAAATTGGCTAGATAAATTTCAAAGTATTACTTTTTAAAGTTTGCTTAATTTTAAACTATTTATTTGCCAAATAAACAGAACAGTCCTAAATTTTAAGCTGATTTGCATGGAACTCTGCCCCAAAGTTCATATACAATTACTTCCCAGATTTCCCAGTAAAATACTAAAAGCCAAACATTTTGAGCAACTTGTGAATAAAAGTTATCTCAAATACCTATTTTTTCTTTTGATCCTCCAGCAAGTAGACTGATATTTTCTCCTGGTAACAGTTCTAATTGCTCAGTACATTCAATGAATTCTCCAGACTCAAAACTGCTTAGTGATCTGTAATTAAAATATAGGTTAGCTTGTATTACACCCTATCCAGCCTGTGGAACCATTAAAAAATTTTTTCTAAAAAAATAGAGCAAAATTACTCAGCATTCTTTTGATGAAGCTCTTTCCACAGAGGCCACCATTTTATTTTTATTTTGAAGATGTGACTACCATCTTAATTAGCACTAAAATTGGACTGGCAAACCGGAAAGTCACAGCTTTAGATATTATGCAGTTTAGCATGCTCACCCCTCCATGTCGCCTTCCTCTTTTTGCATGCGCCTATTTTCATTGAGGCCCCCTCCAACAAACTGGCAGTGGACTTCTGCAGGGCAACTTCAACATCTAGTTCTCCCCAAGCTATCACCAGACATCCTATAGGGCCTCACCCATCATCTAAAGCCCAAGACCCTGTAGGTCTCTACTATTTCAATCTTATATCCTAGTCCTGCCTTCATTCACTGCTGACACCCCTCCCTCGTCCCTTTCTACCTTTCCTACTATGTTTCATTGAATCTGTTTTCTCTTCTTTTAAGGAAGTCTTCTTTTCCATCTCCTTCCCTTACCTGAAAATGGTGAACCCTCTGAAACATCCTCCTATAGTCCTGGAGCATCAATGCCAAGATGAGAGGCCTCACCTTCTAGCTCCTCACTGCTACTTTCAGATCCCTGACCCTGTTCCCATTCCTATTGTAGCTGCTCTCTAACCAAGATGACTTAGTTTCTTAATCTCTTCTCTGTGAATCACTCATCTTTTCCTATCCCCCTCACTGTGTTGCTTCCCTTACATCTCAGCCTGAATCCAGCACTGCAAATAGACATCACTTGACTGTACCTGCTTCTACCTTAATAAGCCCCACGCCTGGCTCAACGTAATCACCAGCCTCTCAGGTGAGCCGTATGGCTGATGAACTGTCAAAACACTTACCCTTCTGCCACTACAGGGTCTAAATCTTCTCCAGTGGCAAGTTCCGCCTGTGCCCACTATACTCTACAATGCCCTCACACTTTCAGCTAATGACTGGCTCCTTAGGAAAATAAAAAAAAAGAAGGAACAAAAACCACAGGCTTTAATTTCCTCTACCCTTACCCAACCTACCATCTACTCCCAAAACTATCTGTATCTAACTTTAACTAATTACCTTGAGGCACAGAAAAGGCGGGGTTCAGTTAATCCTTTACCCTGTTTCTTCAACCTCTGCTTTCTAGTGTCTCCTCCCCCTTTGTCTAAAAGAACACTTAATCTCACCAATCATAGCCTATCTAATAATAGACAAACATGGTAATTGACCATGTTTTTTTTTTCAGTCAAAATATTTATTCTGTTCTTAATTGGATTGAATGGTAATACAAATATTGTGAGCCAGATGTATCTTCCTCGTGTATTATATTTTAAGTGCCCAGAACTTTATATAAAACAACACGACCTTGTTTCTCCCACAATTCATACTATGGAAACTTGGATCTAATCTTTGAATAACTTCTTTCCTTGACCATGACTGTTATAGATCTGATAAAACTAGCTCCAGTTAGAAGTTTTGAGGGGGAAAACCTTGCTAAACAGAACCTTCACTATGCCTCCCATTGGCTAATCAGCACAATATGCAAATTAACAAAGATGGCAGCTAATTTGCATACTGCAGGCAGGGCAGGACAGCGCCATCTCGCCTGCCCTGCCGCCATCCGGGCCTGCTATCTGCGACCCGGGGAGGCTGGGCAGGCACTGAGGGATTGGGCCTGCCATCTGCCACCTGGGGAGTGGGCCTAAGCCAGCAAGTGGTTATCACCCGAGGGGTCCCAGGCTGTGAGAGGGCACAAGTGGGGCTAAGAGACACCCCCCTACACCCCCTCCTGTACACAAATTTTTGTGCACCGGGCCTCTAGTATTTAAAATAAACACATAATATTCTACTTCAGCCACAGCTTCTTCCCCTAGACTTCAAGAAAAACTCACTACTGCTCTAGCCAGTTTGGCTTAGTGGATAGAGCATCGGCCCGCAGACTAAAGGGTCCCGGTTTCAATTCAGGTCAAGGGCACGTACCTTGGTTGCAGGTTTCCCGGTATGGTCAGGGTGCATGCATGCAAAAGGCAACCAATTGATGTATCTCTCTCACATCGATATTTCTCTCTGTCTCTCCCTCACCTTTCTACTTTCTCTAAAAAGCAATGGAAAAATATCCTCGGGTGAGGATTAACAACATAAAAAGGAAGAAAAACTCACTACCCATTTAACCTACCTAATGCTTTTCACTTTCAAATTTTTCCACCAACAGTATTCAACCTGGCTGTTTCTCCTTCTCTCTCTATAAAGCTCTTCTTGCTTGTATCCTGGAGCTTCTGACAAAGCTGACTATTCCACTCTGGCTCTCATCTCCCACACTTCCTTTCTCAATATCCTTGTGTTCTCTTTAATGGCTCCTTCCACATCCCTTAACAGATGCTCAAAAGGATTCTGAGCCCTCTTGGCACACTTTCATTTTTACTCACTCTTCTCCAGAGCTTTACCTGTGGTTGGTGGTTTATAAGGGCTCCAGAGTAGAGTCATGCCCTTAATTATTACCTATATGCTCACGATCCCCACATCTCTCTCTAGCTTAGATTTTCCTCCTTAGTTCCAAATCCAATTCTTAACTGCATACTTAATCTCATCTGCATGTTTCACAAACACTTTTCTTAAACATGCCTCATTGTTCTTTGTGCGTTCCTACATCAATTAATAGTATGTTTTCTCCTCCCTCTACTTTTAAGGCCACAAATTAATGGTCTATATGCTATCCTTGCCCCCACATCTCCTGTCTCTTTAAAACACAGCAGAGTGAACCACTAACACAGATCATAACATGCCTTTCCTGTTCAAATTCCACCATACGATTTTTTTTTAGCTTATTAGGGGTCAAAGTCCTTTTCACACATTTCTTTTTTTTTTTTTTAAATATATTTTATTGATTTTTTTAACAGAGAGGAAGGGAGAGAGATAGAGAGTTAGAAACATCAATGAGAGAGAAACATCGATCAGCTGCCTCCTGCACATCTCCTACTGGGGATATGCCCGCAACCCAGGTACATGCCCTTGACCGGAATCGAACCTGGGACCTTTCAGTCCACAGGCCGACGCTCTATCCACTGAGCCAAACCGGTTTTGGCGACACACATTTCTTTTTATTACTAATTTTTACTTGGTTATTTGTTTTTATTAACCCTTCAAAAATGTATTTATAGCTCACATTTATGTCAATGTTTAATATTAGAAGGGTTTTGGGTCTTGATTTAGAAGTTTGATGCTTTTGTGATAGGAACTTAACTTTATTTATATTAATCCTATACAATAAAAGCCTAATACGCTAAGTGTCTGGTTGTCTGTTCAAACAATCAGTGTAATATGCTAATGATATATTAAGGCAGCTCAACCGCTCACTACGACGTGCACTGACCATCAGCGGGTAGACACTCCGACCGGGTCTGGCTGGGGTCTGGCTAATCGGGACTGAGTGAGATGGGCCAGACACGCCCTGGACCCCTCCCATGGTCCCTCCCCAGCTGGCCAATCTCCCATGTCCCTCCCAGCCCCGAATGTGCACCAGGCCTCTAGTTAGCCTATAATAAAATTAGTTTCCTTACATGTTATTTCACTTCACTTAAAAGCCAATTTCCAAGAACCTATCAATGATATCAGTGAGGATTTACTGTATTCATATCTAATTTAGAAACAATGCCATCAAATGTGATCCTTTCTAAAGCAGTGACAAATTTATCTTTATAATAGTCCCTCCCTTATTCATGGTTTCACTTTTTTAAAATATATATATATATATATATATATATATATATATATATATATATATATATATATTATTGATTTCAGAGAGGAAGGGAGAGGGAGAGACAGACAGAAACATCAATGAGAGAGAATCATTGACTGGTTGCCTCCTCCATGCCCCCTACTGGGGATCGAGCCCGCAACCCAGGGATGTGCCTTTGACTGGAATCAAACCCAGGACCCTTTAGTCTGCAGGCAGACGCTCTATCCGCTGAGTCAAACCAGCTAGGACACAGTTTCACTTACCCATGGTCAACAGTGGTCCGAAAATGTTAAATGGAAAATTACAGAAATAAACTATTCATAAGTTTTAAATTGTGCACTGTTCTGAGCAGCATGATAAAATCTCACACCATCCCACCTGGGACGGGAATCATCCCTTTGTCCAGATATCCACATGTATACACTACCTGCCCATGTATACTTAGTAGCCATCTAAGTTATCAGTAAGTTATCAGATGAGAGAAAAGAGTCATACCACATTCACATAAACTTTATTGCAATATATTATTATAACCATTCTATTTGATTGTTAGTTGTTGTTGTTAAGCTCTTACTCTGCTTAATTTATCTTTATCATTGGTTATGTATGTATAGGAAAAAGCACATACAGGGTTTGGTAATATCTGCAGTTTCAGGCATTTACTGGGGGTCTTGGAAAGTATCCCCTACGGATAAGGTGGGAGGTGGGGGGACTACTATATATTCAGTTTTATTTTAGAATAGGAATAGGCTGAGAATCATACCAAATAACTGTTTCAACAATTATGAGTCTGTTTTCGCATAGCATGAATGCCCTCCTCACTTGAATAGGCTCTGAGAATCATACCAAATAACTATTTCAACAATTATGAGTCTGTTTTCGCATAGCATGAATGCCCTCCTCACTTCTAATGTTGGTTTCTCACTATAGTCGTTTTTAGAATGCAGCATTAGAGCTACAACCATCTTGCAATAATAGATATGACCAATTTCAACATTTTTCTGCCACAGAGGAAGCCTTTAAAGTTACTGAAAATTTGTTTAATGGGGTTAAGTATCATAATTTACAACTGAAAAAAAAATCCTTACTTTATATAGTTGAAATCCGCTTTTAGGTTGAGAGAAGTACTGCTGGTACTCTTTTTCAAGTCGTGGATAGCATTCTGCCATTCCTGTACAGCAGCCCAATCAGCAATTGAAATGTAGCACTCACATGCTTTATTTCCCAAATAATTTATAACCTCAGGGGAAGAGTCAGGTGGTTTGGACAACAAAGATTTCCTGGAGTCACCTGAGTGAAAGTATTTATAATACATATAGAGAGATCCAGTGCAGTTATGAATATATCAGAGTGCAGAAATTTAAAAGCATGCAGTAAGATCATCAGTATAAATTATTTGATGACTACTTTTATTTAAATGTTGAATACTCACCGTTCAGAGAATGCTTTGGGCTGGCGCTATTTCGCCCGGCATTGGCCAATGTAAGAACAGATTTGTCGAAACTGGAGATGCAGCAATCAACCCCTGTCATGGCACACAGATGCTCCTGGTACTCCACAGAGGCCTTTTCAAACCTTCAATGCAAATTGAGACAGCCTTATTTTTAAATTATTCACATATTATTTCCATAAAAACTGGAAAGAATGAATCACTCAATAAACTGAGCTAGATAATTAGTTGATTATTTTGTGTGGGGCGTGCAAAAAATTAGATCTCTTCCTCCCAACAACTGAAAATAAATTACATTGTTAAATGTTGAAAAAAAGATAGCAAAAAATAACAGAAAATATTTGGGTAAATATCTGATCTCAATGTGTGCAAAGGCTAATAGAAAAAGAAATACAAGAAAAGAATCCATAAAGTAACAGATCTAATGGCATAATAACCTGAAACTTTTGGGTATAAAAAAAAAACCCCACCATAAACATTAAAAGCAAATTACAAGTCAAGAAATTAAATAGCATCAATAATCTTGGTGTACATTAAAATTTCACAGATCAATAAAGAAAAAAATGAGAGGCCATGAAAACTTAATCTGGGTTTTCAAAAATCACAAATGATCAATATAGCACACAGAGATAAGGTTTACTATTAACCATTAATAAAGCAATGTAGCCAGGGCAGTGTGGGTCAGTGGTTGAGAGTCCACCCATGAACCAGGAGGTCACAGTTCGAGGGCACATGCCTGGGTTGTGGACTCGAATCCCAGTAGGGGGCAGGCAATGATTCTCTCTCATCACTGATGCCCCCCCCACACTTCCTCTCTGAAATCAATAAAAAATATATTTTTTAATTAAAAAAAATAAAGCAATGTAAAATAAAACAAATACTTTCAATGATGATGGTGACCGGGTTCTTGTCTCTTGGTGACACTCAGTGTTCACAAAGGTGAAGATAAGGTATTCTCTACTGTTAGAGATTTAAATTGGAATAAACTTTTCTGTAGGGTAACTTAGTAACAGTATATATCATAGCCTTTCTTCAATCCATAGCCTTTCTTCTAGTAAATCAGCTTGTAGAAATGAATTCAAAGAAAATAACCACAACTATGGGCAAATAGCTAAATGCCAAGGTGTATTAAGAAGGTGTAGTAATGCTCTAACTGGTTTGGCTCAGTGGATAGAGCGTCGGCCTGTGGACTGAAAGGTCCCAGGTTTGATTCCAGTCAAGGGCATGTACCTTGGTTGCGGGCACATCCCCAGTAGGGGGTGTGCAGGAGGCAGCTGATCGATGTTTCTCTCTCATCGATGTTTCTAACTCTCTATCCCTCTCCCTTCCTCTCTGTAAAAAGTCAATAAAATATATTAATAAAAAAAAAAGAAAAAAGACCATCGGAAAACACATATATAATTGCATATTGTTTATTTTTTAATATATTTTATTGATTTCTTACAGAGAGGAAGGGAGAGGGATAGAGAGTTAGAAACATCGATGAGAAAGAAACATCGATCAGCTGCCTCCTGCACACCACCTACTGGGGATGTGCCCGCAACCAAGGTACATGCCCTTGACCGGAATCGAACCTGGGACCTTTCAGTCCGCAGGCCGATGCTCTATCCACTGAGCCAAACTGGTTAGGGCTAATTACATATTGTTTAAAAAAAAAAAAAAAAAGAAGAAGAAGGTGTAGTAAAGTCCTAGTTGGTTTGGCTCAGTGGACAGAGCATCAGTCTTTGGACTGAAGGGTCCCGGGTTCGATTCCAGTCAAAGGCACATGCCAGAGTTACGGGCTCGATCCCCAGTAGGGGGCGTGCAAGAGGCAGCCAATCAATGATTCTTTCCATCATTGATGTTTCCATCTCTCTCTCCTTCTCCCTTCCTCTCTGAAATCAATAAAAATATATTTTTTAAAAAAATGAAGGTGTAGTAAAAAACAAACAACAGAAACAACCTTATTGCCCAACAATAGGGATGTTAAATTCGGGTATATTCACATATAAATATAACTGTGATGTTAAAAATCATATTGTAGAATATTTTAACATGGCAAAGTACTTTTTAAAATATTGCTCAGTGGAAAAAGCAAAACCATGTGGCCAGCAAAAACACTGCTATTTCTGTGTAGAGGGGAGAAAACGACATGAGAAGAAAAAAGAACAAAAAGGCATATACTCGAAAACTAGTTACCATTAGGAGATGGAATTATGAACAGTTCTTTTATTTTTTTTCCTACATTTTACAGATTTGATAAAACTTACATCAATGTACACAGATTATGGTACATTCTCATTTATCTAGAGAAATCGAATGAGTCTGAATGTTAAGTGTACAGGGCTAATAAGCAACTACTCTAGCCATAAAGGATAGTTTGCACCAGACTGATGTGAAAGGTTATTAATTAAGGATCAAGTTCAAAAGCATTTATAAACCAAATAATTGGCAGATCTTGTTTTAAGAAAGAATTCTTATTAATTCACAAATAAGAAAGACACTTAATTTTGCTACTAAAGACAGAATGAAGATGTGTCCTAGTAAAATGATTTATAAGCAAGCTCCAACTGCTAAAATTGATCAAAGTTGTTTTAGCATTTAAATACAATGTTAGCCAGTAATACAAATGATTTAAACATAAAGAAATTCTATCACCGATTTCCTTCCTTCCAACTTACCTCCCTTCAGCCTGTTGGGCCACTGAGTTAATCCAAAGAAGATTTTTCCCAACAATGGAAGATGACCAGACAGCAATTCCCTGTATTGCTTCAGGACAATGAAGTTCACACAGTGCTTCTACCACCATCATGATGGTTACTTCCAATTCATTCCCCTGAAAATGGCACTCAGAAAAATTAAACTCAGGCATCAATACCATTAAATTCAAAATCTTTTCTTAATTTACAACTACTTGTCATAATCAAAGCCTATTTAAGGTCAAATGTACTTAATTATTTTAACAACCATGATATTACAATATTTAGGGTATAATTCTTAAAATTTAATATATAATGTAGCTACAAAAGGTGACTGACAGAACCTTAATAGCACATGGGTGTTAATCTTTACAAAATAAAAAGTTCCCCAATATTTAAACTATAGCGTCTGTAGGAGTAACACATGAAGTAAATAAAAGCCAAATTAAATGTAAGCATGAATTAAAAGATGATTAATTTCTTTTTTTAAAAAAATATATATATTTTTTTTAATATATTTTATTGATTTTTTACAGAGAGGAAGGGAGAGAGATAGAGAGTTAGAAACATCGATGAGAGAGAAACATCGATCAGCTGCCTCCTGCACATCTCCTACTGGGGATATGCCCGCAACCCAGGTACATGCCCTTGACCGGAATCGAACCTGGGACCTTTCAGTCCGCAGGCCGACGCTCTATCCACTGAGCCAAACCGGTTTCGGCAAAAGATGATTAATTTCATGTCTCTGAATATTACCTGACATTACCTTCATTAGCAAACATTTGTTATATTTGGATCCCACTTATTGAGCCCACTTAAAACCCAGCACTTTTCCCATACATTGCAACATTATTATTATATATACTTCTGCATACATTACAATTTACATATACTTTTCTATGCATTATACTATTATCATTATAACTTATAAAAATCATTTCTTCTATAGACAAATTTCTTAGAATTAATTATCTTTAATGTTCCAACCTTATGTATAAGTAATGCATATTTTGACATGTTCTAAGTCTAAAAATATGAATAAGTGACTTTGGAAGTTACTGCTTTTATGAAACATTAGATCAAAAACTTTGAAAATGAATAAAAGTGTTCATTTATTTTACCCATGGATTAATTAAATAATAGCAAAGGAATTAAACCCAAGTTTTTCTATCCGAAAGATTTAAAATTAACTACAAACACACCACTTTACCTGAGATAGATTTGTCTTCATTTCTGAAAGCAAGTCAAAGCCATGTCTCACTGTCACAGCAGGCTGACCTGCCAACAATCCAACCCTCATGATGGAGAGTCGAATCCGAGTCAGCCAGTCTTGACAAGTTTGACGATTGGTATAGAAAAAAGTTCTAATGACCTTTAGAATAAAAAGAACAGGTTCAAATGTCTCAAACACACATACAACAAATATATAAGTCTACTGTGAAGTCGGCTCTACACACCACCACCAGGTTTAACCATGAAACTGCTACAGAACAACACTTAGCCCACTGAAACCAACCTTGGGAGGGGATGTTAGTGCATTAGCACATCCCTCATATGCATTATACATTAACTTCTCCAAATTTTCCAAATACTGCAGAAGAAGAACAAGTCTAAGCTGGTTGCTACTGTGGCCTTCATCATTGTCTGCAGTTGTCCACTGACTAACATCTTGATCAGGATTTAATGTGTGAGCCGCGAGACTTCTAATGATACCTAAAAGCAAAGACAACATTCCATATTTAAAAGAAATCTTTAAAAAGTGCATTAGTACTTGGAGATAATTTCACAAATTCACATTTATCAAGTTTCCTCTGTATAGCCATCATTTAAAAACAAAACTCTCAATATAAAATAATTTTCATTTTTGGGGAAAAGTGTTTTCTCCATACAAATCCCTTAACTGTTTTTAAAAATATATTTTTATTGATTTCAGAGAGGAAGGGAGAGGGAGAGATAGAAACATCAATGATGAGAGAGAACCATTGATCAGCTGCCTCCTGCACATCCCCAACTGGGGATCGAGCCCACAACCGGGGCATGTGCCCCTGACTGGAATCAAACCCGGGACTCTTCAGACAACAGACCGAAACTCTATCCACTGAGCCAAACCAGCCAGGGCAAATCTCTTAAATTTTTAAACAAAAACAGACAACCATGTTGTTGCCAACACAATTATTCAATGAAAGCTTATTCTAACAAAATAGTCTAAAAAATAAACTTAAAAGGAAAAATATCATACTCTCAAATTTTTGTTTTAACAAAGACAAATTTCTTAATATAAGGCTTGAAAGTATTTACATCACAATGTTTGCCAAAGAACTAGTCAATTACCTTCAATTGTCTGGAAGGTATCTTGAGCTCTGCCCAGTGGTGTTCTCAACTTAGAAAGGACAGTGAACTGTGCTGCTTCCCAAATAGCCCACTGCCAAAGGACGGCATCTGTCTTTAGAAGATTGCGGGGAATTGTTGATTGGTCACGCTTATCCAGTCTCTGGCAGCTATAGAACAATCTTTCTAACCAATTGTCCTTCCTGGGAAAAGTAGTTTCATATTTAACAGACAATGACAACTTCATTTTAATAATAATAAAATTACAACGGGAATGGAAGTAGGGAACTACAATTTTTCCTAATCCAAAAAGGCAAAAACTGCAAGTTTGAGAAGCATTATACCCCCACCTCTTATTTTGCAGAGGTCTGTTACAGTCAAAACAGGATGGAAGTATGGTATGGATGGATGATTAGGGTAAAAGGCTCAAAGACAACCTGGCTATC
Organism: Myotis daubentonii; assembly: GCF_963259705.1. Classification (NCBI taxonomy): domain Eukaryota; kingdom Metazoa; phylum Chordata; class Mammalia; order Chiroptera; family Vespertilionidae; genus Myotis; species Myotis daubentonii. Next base: position 27,446,543 of record NC_081843.1, read on the forward strand.
AGGCTAAAACATTCTCTCCAACTAAGCATCTCCAGAATGTCTATTCCCCCAGACCCTGCTCAAAGCACTGATGACAAGTTTAGATCAGTTAACTGTCAACCACATTTCATCTCTCAATTTCAAAGGCCATTTTTCTTTATTCAGATGCTAATTTCAAAGCAATGGTTCCTACTGAAAACTAAAATAATCCATTTTATAATATCATTTTCTATACCACTCCTGACATTTTCTCCTTAAAAGTAGGCGTAGGGCCAAGATATTCAAGTATATGTTACTTTCCCCAGTTAAAGAGTCAAAGAAATATCTCACCCTGTTCTATGAGAGTTCCCATATAAAATAAAACTAATAACATCAGAGAAATCTTGTGGGTGGAATGTATTACTCGGTGCTTTACTCATGTGACTTCTCAATGCTAAAGAAATTTCTTGAATTTCGGTGTGATTGTTATTGCTGTAAACAGAAAATAAAGTCACTGTCATGAAAAATGTTTAGTTAAAAGGTTAGTACATACTATAAATGGGCCATTTCTTTGATAACTAAATTTGTAAGTAAAAAAATAAAATTGAGGCTTTAAAACACAGAATGCTATTACAACTATTAAATTTCTGGTACTTAAACATCCCAAATTAACTTAATCAAAACAATAAACGATCGCAGTTTAGTTTTTTGCAAGTAACTGAAATACTAAGAAACACATTTTGGCACTACATGAATTACTCTACACTAATTATCGTGAGCTTATCTCCCTTCAATCACTGAGAAGGGCCATACAAGATATGACATTAATTCACTAATAGGTGACTTATCTTTTCCAAAACTATGTTAGGCAGTAAAAATATAGTGGAATGTCTTTGCCCCAACAAAACTGTTATACCTCAGGACAACATCTAAAGGAATTGACTTCAACAGCTTTCCAAATGCTTGTCGAATGCGAGTCCCACTGTGGACTAGCTGAACACGGCAAACATCAACACACCTATGAAAAAATGAAACAGATGATACAGGTGTGGCAATATTTCCAAGTTACTAGGGCTAGGGTCAAAAGATAGGATCTTTAGTCCATACCTCTGTAAAAGATCATCCGGCAAAGAAGAGGACAATGCGTGGAGACTGCTGCATGCTTGCAGACAGATATTCACATCTTCGACAAGAGCTATTAAAAATTAAAAGATAGTTATTTTCAGCTTGCCAAAAGAATTTCTATGCCAGCATATCATAATTTTCTGACATTCAACAGTGAGGGCCTACTATGAAGTAGGCTCTGCCCCTGCCTAGAATTCTCACTGGCACTAACGTTTGAGAAAATGATAGTTCAACAAAATCCACTTACTAGTAAAGTGGCTAGTCTTTACCCAAATGTTTTTCTGAGGAAAATTTCAAAAGTTCATGAAACATAACATCACATAAGTTTTAAAATGTGACAACTACTTAAACACCTAAAATTACTTATTTTTGACATATTAAGAATGAAGAAAAAAAATTATACATCGCTCACTAAAATGGGGATTATACATTTCAGGACATGGAAGTACTAAATGACTATCTTTCTCCCATTACCAATGATCCCTTGTTAAGTGTTAACAAAATTAAAAGAAGCACAGAAACTTACTGTTGGCTAAAAGGCCTTTGCAAAATTTATGGAAAGATGGAAGAGAGAATAAAGGTGCATATGTTTCAGACTTCTTCATTAAAACAGCCACTTCCAAAGCCCAAGTCATTAACAGTTTCCTGAAATACAGTGATATTACATTACGAAAGACAAAATCAATGTTAAATATCTCCTCTTCTTACATTAGTTTTATTTTGTGGTTTTTTAAAATATCTCAAGCAATAGGAAACAGAAGTTAAAATTTTAGAAATCCCTTTGTCAAAAATTGCATGCCTTTAAAAAATCTAAATATATTTATCCATAAAATATTGGGGTTCACATAATTCTTTTGAAAAAGAATAAGAAATCCCAGATTAAACAATAATACCAAATTTTAAAGTGCTTCATAATGAAGAAGTTGCTCTACCCCAACTCAAATATTTTCATTCCTTACTCTCAAATCATGAAGTCAAATTAATAAAAAGTGCCCTAGCCGGTTTGGCTCAAGGGGCTAGAGCGCCGGCCTGCGGACTGAAGGGTCCTGGGTTCGGTCAGAGCACATGCCCAGGTTGCAGGCTCAATCCCCAGTAGGGGGCGTGCCGAAGGCAGCCCATCAATGATTCTCTGTCATCATTGATGTTTTTCTCTCTCTCTCCCCCTCTCTGAAATTCATAAAAATATATTTTTAAAAAATAAAAAGTTAGGAAGTGTTAACATAAAATATTACTCGGTTACCTTGTGTCCTGGTTAAGATTATCTTTCTTAAGCAATATTCCCAGGAGATTTAATATAATTGAGAAATGTTTCTTTGTAGCTGTAGTTACAGTACTAATCACGGCTCCATCAAACAAAGACGGGGATGACGAACTAAGACTACTAGATATAAAGTGATCGTGCCTGGAAGACAAAGTTTGGATCATCTTTTCATCTCTAAATTTTTTTTTAAACAAGCAATTCCAAAGTTAAATCAGCACATATTTTTTTTAAAACTGTACTTTAAAGGGCCTATCTAGCCCTTTAAAAACTTTTTCTTCTTAAGAATATTTGTACATACAGTACCTGGTACAATGAGAATATAAAGTGTAAAGCACTGCATACTGAATGGCAGGGAAGTGAACAGCCAGGTCATCATGCACAATCATCAGATTCTTACTCAGGAGTGCAAAGACAGTTGGAGAAAGCGCCCACATCTGATGATGTACAAAAGAAAGTGTTTGACTCATCCAATACATGTACCAAGGTAAATATGTCTATACATATTATAAAATTAAAATGACATTTAAATTTGGAAATAATCTAATACACTGAACAAGGGGTTAGCAAACACCTTTTGTGAAGATAAGAGAGTAAACATCTTAGACTCTGGGGCCATATGACACTTCCATTGCAATGTCTAACCCTTCAATTCTGCCAATGGAGTAAGAAGACATACATAGACAAAACAAATGAGTGGCTGTGTTTCAATAGAACTTTCTTTACAAAAACAGGTGTTTGGTGATAGTTGCATTCTGCGAATATACTATAATTCATTGACTTGAAATTTTAAATGGAAATTGTATGGTATGTAAATTATGCTTCAATAAAGATTTTTTTTACAAAGAGGAAACAATTGGCCCATGGGCTGTAGTTTACCGATCCTGGCCTAAACAAAGCCCTCTCTACCCTTTACTGTAATACACTGGATTTCCTCAATTTTTCATATATTGCAAATGGCAAAATGCCCTGTCCACTGAGAAAAAACATACTGCCACCCTAAGCGTTTTACATGCTAAAATGCTCCATTCCACCTGACTGCTCTATCCCCTTCTCCTTGTTCCCAGAGAGCAGGACATAAACCTCCTCAAATCTGTATACAATGTGAATTACACAACAAATTTTTAAAGTGTAAAGAAAGGAAGAGTCTTCTGCAGCCTTCCAACATAAGGCATAACTGGCAGTGAGGGAAGGAATAGCTATGGAAGGATAGAGATGAGGCAATCTGACCTAACAATATGAACAGCATGCAAGTATAAATATCCAAATCTTGATTTTTTTTCCCTCCCTTCTCTTAGAAAGCATAATCTTAGTTATATGCCATTACTCTTTATTAGAAATAATGTTTTTCAATCCTGCAAGGTCCACTAGAAAAAATATATAAACTGTAGCAATAATTACAAAGAAAAAACAGGGTCACTTCACATTACTAAAAGGAAAGAAACTGTTATTCTTTCTCCAAAGAAATCTTATATATTCCTAAAAAGTAGCCAAAAAGTGAGGCCATATGTAAGCACTGATTTTAGTCAAGAGGAGGAGAAAAGTACCAAGGGAGGAAAGGGCTGCACACAAAAGAACTATATAAATTTGAGCTGTGGAAAATGTTGACAACTTTTCTATAAGCATGTTAAAGTAAATGGGAGAAATTCATAAAAAAAAGTTTTCTATGAAATATAACAAATATTTTAGAAATCTTATCAAGAAGTTGTCAAGAAAAGGAAGGCGAGCTAAAAATATGGCAAAAAAATATTCCTGTTAATTTAAATTATTCAGGCATGTCCTAAATATGGCCATTTGTTCCATAGGGATTCTGTAGATGCACTAACATGACAGTAAATGAAATTCATAAATATGCAATGAGAAGAGAATTCAATGTAGATAAACAAAGTGATTACCAGTAGAGACTCACCCCAATTAGTGAATTTTTGGCATTTCCAATTGTAGTCAGGGCACTGAGGTCAAATATAACTACAAATTTTGCATTGTCTACATTGAATACATGATTCTTAAAAGCCTCGTGCTTTATTTCAGAACAGGCATCAGGAAGTTGTAGACTATGTAGCAGATTGTTTAGGGCACAAGTCATTTCTCCCAAAATTAATTTATAGGCAGTCTCCAAAACAGGAATATTCTTCAGGCTGAGCACTGCTTGATAAACAGCATGGGCTGCAGCAACAACCTGAAAAAGAGAATTTAGGAAAGTAATGATTCAACGGAAAACAAATCTTCTATAATTATATAGAAAATTACTATCCACACATGGTGATGATGCAAATCAATTTAAGATTGGTAAATTTACTATACAGAACACTAAAGATCTTAATTTCAAAAAAACCCAACCTTTTGGGAACCTACACACTTCAGTAAGTTTCTTTGTAATAAGTCTTTACTATATAGAAAGGAAATTCTAAATTAAAACTGGCCATATGAAATTTCTTAAAAGGACATTTTAAAAAAAACAGCCAGTGTCAAAGCACATATACAAACAGAATTTATTAAGATTGGTTTCACTACATCTACTTAGAAAGTGTATAGTGGTTTAGATATGGAGTCAATTGAGAAAGTAATAATGGAGTTTTATGTATGTTATACACAATAGTTCTCAACCAATTTAATGAAAACTAATGAAAATCTAAAAAGAATATCTGGCAATCATTCATCAAGGTATATAGCACTGTAATCTACAAATACCAAGTTAAAACAATCATTATAATCACTATATTCTAAATCAAATATTTGTCAATTCATTTATATAGCCTATAAACAAGATTAACCAAACTCTTTAATGACCTAAATTAAAAGGAGTAATTATGAACATATTACTTACCTCTTTTTCTTTATGATAACGCAAAAACAGTAGTTTGGATGATGGTACAAACAATTTTTCTACAAATGATGATGGTAGTTTTGTATTTATCTGTTCAACAATCTAAGTGAATAAAATAAAAAGAAACGAGCTATCAAGTCACAAAATGACATTGAGGAACCTTAAATGCATACTGTTAAGTGAAAGGAGCCAATCTGAAAAGGTTATATACTATACGATTCCAACTCTGTAGATGACAAAACCCTGGAGACAGTAAAAATGTCAGTGGTTGTTGGGGTCTTAAGAGGAAGGAAGAAGAGAGGAGTAGGTGGAGCACATGGGATTTTTTAGAGCAGTGAAACTATTCTATATGATATTATAATGGTAAATATATGGCACTACACATTTGTCAAAACCCACAGAATGTAGAGTGAACCCTAAACTATAAAATTTAGTTAGTAAATTTTCTGTAAACCAAAAACTGCTCTGAAAAACAATCCATTTATTAAAAAAATAAAAAATACCATATAATATATCTATATCTAGCTATGCTATACATTTTTAAAAATATATTTTTATTGATTTCAGAGAGGAAGGGAGAGGGAGAGATAGATAGAAACATCAATGAAAGAATCACTGATCAGCTGCCTCCTGCACACCCGCTACTGGGGATTGAGCCCACAACCCGGGCATAAGCCCTGAACGGGAATCAAACCATAACTTCCTGGTTCATAACTTAATGCTCAACCACTGAGCAACACCAGCCAGGCAATGGTATACATTAAAAAAAAAACACAAAAATTTTTTAAAATTAATTTTAAGAGAGAGAGGAAGGGCGAGAGGGAGAGAGAAACATTGATGGGCTGCCTCCTGCACTTCCCTCTACTGGGGATAGAGGCCACACCCAGGCCTGTGCCCTGACCAGGAATCGAACCAACGATCTCTTGGTTCATGGGCCAATGCTCAACCAACTGAGCCATACCAGCCAAGGCTGTATCTCCTATACTTTAAATTTCAATTTAACATTAAAACTTTTTTTTTTTACACTGGCAAAGGGAAGTGCAGCTGTGGTAGACGTGTTCAGCAAAATATCATCTAGAATTTGCTTTTAAAATAATTCAGTTGGGGATGGAGGGACAGCAAGGAAGAGGGGGAAGTCAAAGGCCTAGATGAAACTAGATGGGCCATGTGTTTCTAATGACAGAAAGTAAGTAGTGTTAAGTATGTAGAAATTCATTATATTATCTACACTAATAAAAGAGAAACATGCAAATTGGTGTCACTCTGCTACACCCACCAGCCAATCAGATGCGTATGCAAATTAACCCAACAAAGATGGCGGTTAATTTGCATATGCAGGCATGGAGCGAAGATGGAAGGCTCCAGCCAGACTGAAGACTGAAGAGGCTTGGCTTCTCCGCTGTGGCCAGACCAAAGGCCTGGGTCCTGGGTGCTGGAGGAAACCCGGTGCGGGCAGCCAGGGGAAGGAAGGCCTATTGCACGAATCTTCGTGCAACAGGCTTCTAGTTAATAATAAAAGGTTAAGGGGAATATTTATGGTTAACAATTAAAACTATAAGTTTCATATGGGAAACAAAACATACCAAGGTCTTTCAAAATAGCTACCAAGTACCTTCTCTTATATAGTATTTATCAAGATATTATAGATAATCTCATGTGAAGGATGATGTTTCATAAAAAAAAAAAAAAAAAAAGGAATATATCTACTGAGATGAGCCATCAAACACCAAAAGTAAATAGATACTAGGGGCAAAAGCAAAGTAGATTATATAAATAAGACTAATATGCTCAAAATAGCCCCCAAACAACCATATCAATTTAAATTTTAGGGCCTAAATACACCAAAACATATTAAAAAGCAACAAAAAAGAATTCACATACCAATGTGAGTAAATTCAAGACTGAGATGATATAATCTGTGCCACAAGTCTGGCAATTCTCCAGTTGATCTAATCCATATGTAATGACCATGTCACAATGTATAGTCATGCTAGGATCCAAGCTGCCGAGCAAAACACCAACACACTCATTAGCAGCTGTCAACACAGCCTCAGAAAAAAACACTTGATTTGCAGCCGTCACACATCTCATTACTCTGTATAGAACCTGCAAATGGGGAAAACAAGCAGCTTTTTAAAAAAATTCACATGCTTCCACAGAGCAAAAAAATATTTTCTATTTAATGAAGTTTCAACTGAAAATGAACTGCCTGCCTTGTCAGTAGTCTCTTAATATTCTAGTTCTCAGAGATTGAATAATAATAAGGGTATCTTTAGTACAATACACAAAAATGATCTTGCCCAAAAAATTCTATAGTACTATTGTGACAGGAAATGGAATTTGCCATCCTCTATTTCCATTCTACCAGCTTCCTATGCACCCAATATCACTAAATGGCTGAAGTTCAGAATCTTTATAATCATGAAAACACACCAGAACTTAGAACAGTATTAACAGCATTGGAATAATCTGCCATGAGAATAACTTTTTGTAATTTAGTATCTGGGCTTTGGACAATCAATACCAATACTTAGAATTCCTAGAGACCCTTTTAAAATGGAACATTTAAGTCACCTTTAGCTTATGAAAGTTCACGTACTGATGGTCTCTTTTGAAAGAAAAGTATTCTCATTCATAGCATATGATACCTACATGAAGATTATGAAAATCGTGTAGTTTCCAATCAAAACCCCCACTATAATAATCAATATTAATGTACTAAATTTCTAATAAGAATAACTTTGGGGGGAAAAACAACACATTGACACAAAGATAGCTCTAAAATATTTCTGTAATAGTCAACAACCACTACACATAAGTTTTTAAAACCTATGTATAGGTTAAAAAGGCCTAAAAGACCTTCATAAAATAATACATTTAATCTATAACTATCCTAGAATACTATTCCTTTTGTTTTTTATGAGTTAACATATTTCAACACTGAAGTAGTCATCAAACCACCTCTTTGAGATAGCTACAAAGAAACAAAGATTAAACCATTTTTGAGCAGGTTTAAACTATCAACATGCTCGTTTTAATTATCTTCAAGATCAGTCATTTCTGCTCAAATACACAAATAACTTACCAAGAATTACAAACATAATTAATGTCCTATTTTATCTAGCAATATGTTCACCAAAAGTAAATGCTCATAAAAACTAGAGCTTTGTCCAAACAGTAAAATTTTAATTATTTAATTTTTTTTGCTGTATCACACAATTCTCCCTTCTTATTCAAGTAGAGTATAATGATGGGGTTCATGTCTTATGTCTATTATGCTGACCCACTCACCAGACATTATACAGTGCAGCTGATATTGGGGGCTGCAGAAGTGTGGCAATCTTATAACTGGCCTCAGATTTCTACACATTTTAAGTCCTTATATCTTTATATCCTTTGATGTCAGCCTATCAAGTCGTTTCATCCTGTCATACTCACAGAAAATTATTTTTTGAGGCTTTCTCTATAGTGTGCTATTTTTAGTATGTTGAAAACTAAAAGGAGACTCAGTAATTTAAAAGTAAAATAATAATTATTAAAAAACAAAAAATTTTAATATATGTTCAAAACCAAGAATAAATGGGATCAATGAAGGATCTCCTAATAGAAAAGTTCATGGACATTTTAAAATTCACAGTGACCTTTTTTTCATGGGGAGAAAGGAGGAAGTAGGAGTAGGATGGAATATAGTAGAATTCCCAACTTTCCTGGCTATTTAAGAAAGCAGCCAAATACATACATGCTAAATAAATTAAGGGTTAATAACAGAATACCAGGTAAACAGAAGCATTTATAATACAAAACAATTTTATTCTTGAATAATAATTAGAACTCCTAAAGACACTTACATCTGTTACATATGCCTCAGTAATTGGAGGACCCCGAATTGGGCTGAAGCGTTCCCCAATGCTCCTCACCACAGTACTAAATACCCTGAGAAGAGCTGCCAGCTTTGGTAATGACACTGAAGGAGGAGGTATGTCTTCATCCACTGACTCCCCAGAGGCCACATGGCTGAGGTCCTAGAAATGAATTCACAGCATTCTTATTTAAGTAAGACACTTTATAGTAGATTTTTACAAATAAAGAGGTATGAGAAAAGGAAACATGAATCTAGTTGTAAAAGTAGATTTTACTTCTAATTAAATAGGCCAATATTAACCTCAGTAGATTAAGGAAATAACCTCTGTACCAATTCAGATAGGTATTGATAAAAAATAAATTGTAGTACATATATTATAGTTTTATGTTGGTATAAATGAAGCCAAAACTGTTGCCATTCCTAAATTGTTTTTTGGTAAAATCTCATTCCAGGTATTCAAAATACTCAACTAAATAATAAGTACCCCACACCAACATTATGCATGCGCGCACACACACACACACACACACACACACACACACACACGAGAGAGAGAGAGAGAGAGAGAGAGAGAGAGAGAGAGAGAGAGAGAGAGAGAAGGGGGGAGGGGGAGAGAGGAATAAAAGGAGGAGGAGGAGGAGCAGGAGGAGGGGTGGGGGGAGGGAGGTAAAAAGTATAAAATCTGATTCCCAGATTTATAATCTAGTTGCAGAAATAAGATATATTCAAAAGGAAAAGATTAGTAAAAAATGGGATACTAGAACCAATATAGCACTACTGATAATTAAACAATCACATAATGAAAGAGAATTAGATTTTATGGATATTAAAGGGATGAATTTCTGCAAACTAGAATAAGTGGCTTCAGAGAGGCAGATCAGCTTGAAAGGTGGGAGAGGAACAAAGACTTCCAATGTATGGGGGGCAAAGAAACATGTGGAAACAAAATATTCCCTAGCTTTTCTCTGAAAGGGGGCAAGTAGACTGGTGACATTAAAAGTAGTGAATTCTTGCCTGCCCAGCATGGCTCAGTGGTTGAGTGTCAACGAATGAACCAGGAAGTCTCGGTTTGATTCCTGGTCAGGGCATATGCCTGGGGTTGCGGACTTGACCCCCAGTGTAGGACTTGCAGGAGGCAGCCAGTCAATGATTCTCTCTCATCATTGATGTTTCTATCTCTTGCTCCCTCCCTCTTCTTTTCTGAAATCAATTAAAAAAATATTTTTAAAAAATGCAGTGAATTCTTATTGGCTAGGAGTAGCCAAGGTATAACAAAAATATGAAGCTAAATCTTAATGGTAGCTTGAATACCAAACAAGAATTATTGTAGATCTGAGTAGGGAAGAAACCCAGAAAGATTCAGTCAAATAACAGCAGGTTTAAGCCGTAACAGTAGGGCCAGGAAAGCCAAGAACCAGTAACAGACTTCAGCAGCACCCTTAAAACTGCTACAAGCACTTGTACAGCTGCAAAAGTTGGTGGAAGAAACCAAGTCTTGTCCTCCAAAGTATAATCTACAATCTACAATCATGTAAGAGGAAAGTCTTCAGGGGCTTTTATACTTTCAACAATTCACCTCACTTTTTTTTTTTTTTTAAATCCTCACCAGAGGATATGTTTTTACTGATTTTAGAGAAGAGAGAAAGATCAATCGGTTTCTCATACATACCCCCACCAGGGAAGAACACACAACCTGAGTACTTGCTCAACTGGGAATCAAACCAGTGACCCTTCAGTGCACAGGACAACGCTCCAATCAAATGAGCCACACCAGCCAGGCCTCACCTCACTTTTTAAGTCTCTTTTAGTTAATAAAAAATAAGAGTGAACTACAGAAAATGTCTTCAGAAAGCTACCAGCTACCAAGATGATTTCAAGCTTTGCAAAATCAGGCCTACAATTTTTCTTTCAGTCTTTTCAGTAATTCTGTTGGTAACTTAAAAACTCATCTAAGAAAAATAATACATTGACAATGGTCCTATAATTCCTGTTCAAATGTCAGGTGGTCTGACTTATTTTAAAATAAATATAGCACTTTAAGATTTTTTTGTTTTGGTAGCAATTTATTTTTTTCCTTTTTATTGAATTTACTGGGGTGACACTGGTTAATGTTTTTTTGTTTTTAACCAAAATTTTAGGAAATAACTTTGTCTATACTCACCTCAGCATATGCCTCCATATCCTCTAGAAACTGACCAAGAAGAGTAGTAGAAAAAGCAAGATCAGCTACCCAAAATGGCTCCAGACTCTGCAACCACCCTAGGAATCATATAAGAAAGTTTAAAAAAAAAAAATCCAAATAAAAAATATATTTGAGAGCCTTATTTTCTGGTTTTCAACTTTCCAACTCTTAAAACACGACCTGTATCACAAAACCAGGACTACTAACTATTAAGCATGCTAACCATGATTAACCAACATCTTTTAAATGCTGCAAAAATAAATGTTCTCCAGAATATGTATCTCACGTCCTTATTTTTCAGCAGATTTAATAACCATATTGTCACTATACACATGGCTTAGACCAGTGATGGCGAACCTTTTGAGCTCGGCGTGTCAGCATTTTGAAAAACCCTAACTTAACTCTGGTGCCGTGTCACATATAGAAATTTTTTGATATTTGCAACCATAGTAAAACAAAGACTTATATTTTTGATATTCATTTTATATATTTAAATGCCATTTAACAAAGAAAAATCAACCAAAAAAATGAGTTCGCGTGTCACCTCTGACACACGTGTCATATAGGTTCACCATCACTGGCTTAGACGAAAATGCCACAACCTACCAACAACCTGCCTGGTTATTTATCCTAGGGCCACAGCTAGCCACCAAAGGTATGCACTGATTTCCCCAGAATAAATGACACAGAACCAGATTCACCTGCACATCTTATTTTCAAAATTTTACTGCACCAAATAAGAGAAACTATAGCATTTAGAATGGGCTAAAGTGCCCAAGTGAGTCTTGCTAGTCATTCACTTAAACTCAAAAAAATTTTTTCTTTATCATTTATGACAATTTTCTAAATTAATCCATGTTTGTGTGTGTGTTTTAATTAAAAAAAAACAACAACAACATAAGTCACAAATATCTAGGACCTTCTGTTCTATATTTCAGGATATGACCACTATTATATCCCCTCCTACCAGCACATGCCACAAAGGATTTAGTTAAGTCCTTTCAATTTCTTACTGGAGCATTATAATCTCTACTTGGACTCTCCCTATCTACTACAAAGTACACAATTTTCTTTTAAAAAGCTAAATTTACCTAACAAGTAATATTCATTTATAATAGCCAAACTGTATCTATGAAACAATAGCTGGTCTTTGAGGGATCAGTGCTCCTTCCCACAATAGTTACATAATTGGTATATGCTGCACCACTTACCAGACACCTGCTGTGTGAGCGAAGGTTTCTGAGTATGATCTATATGCCATCCAACTAATATATCAACCGTATCCTGGATGGAAACAGAGAAGGGCACCAAGCAATTTAAATTTAAGGTCTTACTACTATTGCACTTGTGGATGATTTCAGAGTAAGTGGCCCTAGAAAGGACATCTACTGTCTACCTACTTGACATTTAAACTGAAAAAGGGAGAGGGCAGCCAGAGGAAAATGGAACTTTGTTTATGACACTGATAAAATATTATTTTTCTTTAAATATCTTAGGGCATGAGTGTCAGAAAATAGATAGTATTTTCTTATAAAAACATTAATGCTGCACCATTCAATCCTGGATCCTTGAATATCACTTAATTATACTCAAAGGAGCAGAAACTTTGTATTCTACTTGAGTTCCCAAGTCCTTATACATGCAATCAATCTCTCACTCCATCATCAGAAAAGAGGGGATTGGGATACTCACCCTAAAGTTAGTGCTGAAAATATGAGGGTAGCATCGAGCTACCAAAAGAATGCACTTAACACATTTGCAAAGTAATTCTGGTGTATCCACATTTTCAAGAATGGACTGCAGGCTGGTCATTACAAGCTAAAAAAAAAAAAATTGCAAGCCATGAACATTCAACAAAACAGGAAGAAAACAAGCAAATTAGGTTCATTATTTAATAGTGACTGTATCCAAATCTGACTATAATACCAAAGAAAATAAGTTCTATAGTTTTAGCTCAAAAAAAGTTGAAAACATTTCATTCCACTAAGGTATTAGGCTGGAAACAAATACTGTTTTCTCCTCTTTGATGTCTGTTAAAATTATTTCTAAGTAATGTCTATTTACATTATTCCTAAGTGCTCTCTTTAATGCATTGATGTGATTACATTTCAAATACAAAAACTAGTATGTGCATAGGAACATTTAAAAAATACCACAATTACTTTCTAATTAAAAAAAAGAGAGCAATTTATGCTTGAAAATATTAATACATGCTTCAAACTGGAATGACTTAGAGATTAACATGGCCCCAATTCATGAGTGACTTACAGGCTCATATTATCACTACATATTTCTTTTAAATAAATAGATGGCATACTACTCATAGAATATTTTGAAGCTATTTAAAGCCACTTTTTTCCCCAAAAAATGAAAGCTTGTCTTTACAAAAGAATGTTATAAATATAGAAATGCTAGAATTAGAAAACAAACATTATGCAACTGCCAATGTTATATAATCTATAGACAGAACATGAATGGATGCTAAAAATCATTGAAATATTACCAAAAAACAGGATACCCGGGAGGTCTCAAAACATCATGCCCAGATTAATCAAAGGGAGAAAAATAAACCTTCACAATGGAAAGACCTAGTAGTCTTCATCTCAACCAGGTAATCAAACTCTTCATCTCAGAGAATAAGACAACTTGAAGTTATGTGCCTACTGGTGTGATGCAATAGTAAGTATAAACTTTCTATGAAGTATTGGTGACCAAAATGTCTAAACTAAATCTAATCAGAAAGAAATAATCAGACAAGCCCAGAAAGTAGATCATTCTACAAAATAAGGGGGACAAAAAGTTACAAAGAACTGTTCTGAGAAAGATTAAAGAGGCACAAACCAAACACAACGCATGAATCTTGATGAGATTCTGGGTCGGGTAAGACAAAAGATATAAAAGACATCTCAGAGGTAACTGTAGAAATCTGAATATAGGTTGTATTATGTAATAAAATTAATTATAGTTTTGTTACATAAGAATAGCCTTATTCTTAGGAGATACATGTCAAAGCATTATGGGGTAAATTGTCATAATATGTGTAATTTATTTTCCAATGACTCAGCAAAAAAGTATATGTGTATGTATAAAAATAAAATAACTGTAGCAAAATGTTAATAAGTGACAAATCTAAGTAAAGGATGTATAGTGTTCACTATACTGAAGTTTCCTGTGGACTTTAAAAGTTTCAAAATAAATAATTTGGGGAAAGTTCATAATATAAAAACTATATACGATAGCCTGGCCAGCGTGGCTCAGTGGTTGAACATGGACCTATGAACCAGGAGGTTAGTTAGATTCCCAGTCAGGGCACACGCCGGGTTGCAGGCTTGATCCCCACTGGGGGGTGTGCAGGAGGCAGCAGATCCATGATTCTCTCTCATCACCGATGTTTCTATCTCTCTCTCCATTTCCCTATCTCTCTGAAATCAATTAAAACAAACAAACAAACAAACAAATAGGATAAGCCTTTTTGGTGTTATGCTGTTTAGTTACAGATAATTTTCTAATCTTTTCAAAAATTTTCTTCATGACCTCTATAATCAAGGGAAAAAAATGCATCCTTTAAAAAGGCAGAATAAAGTAGGACTGATATTAATTTATACACAATTATTTTACATCACTTGGAATAAGAATATTTGACATATTATCAAACCTAAAAAAGCCTAGTATGACTTGTGATGTTCATACTTCTTTGTCTCCCTCAAAAAAATGTGAAGCCCCTCCTATTCCATGAAGTTCCTATTTTAAAACCTGCAAATAATTCTAGTACTAAACAAATTCAAAGGAAAGCTTCTAAAAAGCAGAGGGGTGGGGAGTGGGAAACCTAACTTATTTTAAGGCTATCTTTAATGTGTGTCCTTTACTCAAATTCAAAAAGAGGAATTTTACTTATATCACATTTACTATCAGTAGATAGCTCTATTCTAAATTTCCTTTTTTCCAGCTCCCCTTCGTAGGACATGTATTAAAGACAATTTTCTTTCCAAGCACATCATCAAACACCCCTTTACCCCAATCTTACCTGCATTACAGATGAAAAGGCTTTCTTTTCTCCTACAGTCTCTAGTGCTTTGTAGGTGGCACATAAGTAGAGGAGTTTAACTTCATCTTTTGCAGATGAGCTAAATTTGCTAAAAATCCATTTGAAGATCTTCTCAGCCTCATAGCTCAGAGAAGCACAAAGAAGGCCAAGACAGCAAGCGCCTTCTTGTCTCAATTCCTGAAGCAATTTGCTACTGTATTTATTTTAATGCAAAAAAACAAAATATACAAAAAGCTTAAGCTTTCAAAGATGATAAGAATGACAATATCTTACAAAAGAATGTCTTAAATGATTTTTAAAAAAATTCTATTCAAACTACATGAAAGGTTGAGATTTTATTCACTTTATTCTCTATTCTCTCTATCCTCCAGTACCCAAAAGCACCTTAATTAGACACTGGACTTTCTTTTACAGATTCAATTACTTACAAACAGTAAGGAAAAACCAAAAAATACTAAAATTCATGCTTTCAATTCCATCTCCAGCTTCACTAAATGATTCACAGAAAAAGGCAGCAACAAATGATTAGATAAAACACACTATCCTATCTAATAAAAGAGAAAAATGGTAATTGGCGTACGACGATACCCTTTTCATTGGCTAATCAGGGCTATATGCAAATTAACTGCCAACTAAGATTGGCAGTTAACTGCCAACAAGATGGCGGTTAATTTGCATATGTAGGCACAATGCAGGGAGGCGAAAGGGAAAGCAGGAAGAAGCCCCCTGCCACTGACAGTGATCGGAAACCCAGGGGGGAGCTAAGAGCTGGGGGGCAGGGCAAAGGCGGCCGCCTTTGCCCTGCCCCCCAGCCATGATCGGAGAATCAGGCGCCTTTTCCGCCCTGGCCAGTGATAGCAGGAAGTAGGGGTGGAGCCAGCGATGGGAGCTGGGCATGGTCGAAGCTGGCAGTCCCGGGAGCTAGGGGTCCCTTGCCTGGGCCTAAAGCGGAGCCCGCGATCATGGGGCCGCTGCAGCTGCGGGTCCCTGCTGCCTGGGCCAGACGCCTCAGCCAGAGGCATCCTGCAGAGGCAGGGGCGGAGCCTGCAACTGCGGGGAGCTGGGGGTCCCCTGCCCAGGCCTGACACCTCTGCCGGAGGCCTCAGGCCTGGTCAAGGGGCCAATCCGGTGATTGGTGATCGGAGGGTGATGAGGGTCAACTCCTCTGGCCGAGGCATCAGGCCTGGGCGGGGGGCTGAGCCGGGGATTGGGGGGATATGATGGTCCCCTTGCCCAGGCCTGAAGCCTGGGTCAGAGGCGTCAGGCTTGGGCGGGGGGTGGAGCAAGCGATCAGAGGGAGATGGGGGTCCCCTGCCCAGGCATGATTCCTGGGCCAGAGGCCTCAGGCCTGGGCGGGGGCCAGAGCCAGTGATAGGGGGGAGATGGGGGTCCCCTGTCCAAGCCTGACACCTCTGGCGGAGGCGTCAGGCCTGGGCAAGGGGCCGATCCTGCGATTGGAGGGTGATGGGGGTCAACGCCTGAGGGTTCCCAGTATGTGAGAGGGGGCAGGCTGGGCTGAGGGACACTCCCCTCCCCACACACACCCAGTGCACGAGTTTCGTGCACCGGGCCCCTAGTAAATATATACTATATAATGTTCACTATGTAAGGGCTATAAAAATAGGAAATTCCTAAGTTAAACATAATAAACTTATAAGAATAACAACACTCATTTAAGTATAATAGGTAACTATCAACACTAATAAAAGAGAAAAATGGTAATTGGCGTACGAGCTACCCTTTTCATTGGCTAATCAGGGCTATATGCAAATTAACTGCCAACTAAGATTGGCAGTTAACTGCCAACTCTGATTGGCAGTTAACTGCCAACAGGATGGCGGTTAATTTGCATATGTAGGCACAATGCAGGGAGGCGAAAGGGAAAGCAGGAAGAAGCCCCCTGCCACTGACAGTGATCGGAAACCCAGGGGGGAGCTAAGAGCTGGGGGGCAGGGCAAAGGCGGCCCCGGGGCCGCCTTTGCCCTGCCCCCCAGCCATGATCGGAGAATCAGGCGCCTTTTCCGCCCTGGCCAGTGAGAGCAGGAAGTAGGGGTGGAGCCAGCGATGGGAGCTGGGCACAGTCGAAGCTGGCAGTCCCGGGAGCTAGGGGTCCCTTGCCTGGGCCTAAAGCGAAGCCCACGATCGTGGGGCCGCTGCAGCTGCGGGTCCCCGCTGTCAGGCCTGGGCAAGGGGCCGATCCTGCGATTGGAGGGTGATGGGGGTCAACGCCTGAGGGCTCCCAGTATGTGAGAGGGGGCAGGCTGGGCTGAGGGACACTCACCCCCACACACACACACCCAGTGCACGAATTTCGTGCACCGGGCCCCTAGTATAAAATAAAACAGTAAGGTTCATGACCTGCTGAAAAAATTGTGGGTGCTTTCCAATACTGCAATTCTTTGGAAGCCACCATACAAATAAATGATTGCATACCTTTGGAGAACCCCAAGTAGCCTCATAGACTAGGTTTGAGCTGCCCAAAAAAGGAAGATCCATTTCACCTTTACTCTCTAAGCAATTTCAAAATTCTCTAGTTTATAAACGTTAATTGCATTCATTCATTCATTCATGCCTGCATTAAGAACTTATGTCACTCTATATGTCAATCCTCAATTATTCAGTTATGTTAACAAATTTTTAAAAAATTATATTCCCTTTCAAGTATTCCATTTGTAGTCAGTCAATGGTTATTAACATATAAATACCTTAACACAGATAAAGATGACAAGAGAATCCAGTGAAACATTAAACAGATGTTCATAAATGAAACCAATGGGTTTATCTTGTTTATTTTTTAATGATTTCAAAAAAATATACCTTACATTTTAAATTTAACCATTGTTACTTACCTTTCATTAAGCACATCATGTACAGCAGTCAAGATATTATCCAATTGTTTAACCAGTACCTTAAAAAAAAATTATAAAAACTTCAAATTCCTGTACATTTAAGAATAACATTGTGTACTTTTTCTTGTGTCCCCTTCCAAATTAGAATTGGACAACAGCTCACAGTCCCCAATTAGCATATTTCAGGAATATTACAAGTTTCTTTTCAGACTATGAAAAAAATTTATCCATATAAGACAGAGCCATGATCATCAATGGGGGTAAAAAACTCAAAAGGCTTGTTTAATTTACTCTGAAATGCATTTTTTTAAAATGAATTGGTGGGGAGAGATGAGTATATAATAAAGCAATATGGTAAAATGTTAATGACAGAATTTAGATGATGGGCATATGATGTTTACTATAAAATTCTTTCAATTTTCTGTATATTTATAATTTTTCATAATAAAATTTGGGGATTGGGGGAGAAGCTTGCTTTGAATCAAATATTATTTGATTCATCATACAATTTCTCATTAATTTTTCTCTTACTTCATATCAAATTCTTAATTTAACATTAGGAGAATTACTTGAGGTAGAGAGAAATATGTAACTGCTCTTACATTTTGTCCTTGAAAGAATTTTTCCATTTCTTTGGTCCTGGTCACCAGACCAAACTTACCCATGAACAAAATATGTAACCCCTACCCCAATTTCACATATGAAAAACAACAGATATTCTGTTCTGAAACACAGAAAAAAATTGGAGGACAACACAATACATGTATTAAAAGCACTTTACTGCAGAACCAATGTGGATCCAACAATGATAGATAAATTACAGAATAGGAGCATTAAATGCTAGATCATCATAATACAGGCCAAATTTATCTGGAATAAGAAATCCCTGTTATTGCTCCTTAGAAGCAAGCCTTTTCCCTTCTTAAACCACTCTGGATAGCATTTACCTAGTTTATTATGGAAACACAAAAATTACCAACATTTCCAAGCACGCTATACTTACCAGTTTATTTTCTGGTTGCTGAATAAATTCCTTCAATTGCTTTACAGTAGTCAGTCTTCGGTCTCTGTCGTCTTCCCGGGTGATCCTCCGAAGAAGATTCGACAGTCGAGACTCATCAGAGTAAGACATCGATCGCTCTGTGAATATAAACATTTTGTTATCCATCAAGTATAAATAAGTGTAGAATTATATCCCAAATATTTTAAAGTACATAAAAAATTATAGTACGCTGGACAATGAAAGCAGGTCCCATCACACTTTTGCTCATCACTATATAAACCAAGCCCCAGCAGACAGCTGTGAACATGACAGACCCTCAGAAGAGAAAAACCTCATTCTAGAGCAGTGGTTCTCAACCTTCTGGCCCTTTAAATACAGTTCTTCATGTTGTGACCCAACCATAAAATTATTTTCGTTGCTACTTCATAACTGTAATGTTGCTACTGTTATGAATCGTAATGTAAATATCTGATATGCAGGATGGTCTTAAGCAACCCCTGTGAAAGGGTCATTCGAGCACCAAACGGTTCGCGACCCACAGGTTGAGAACCGCTGTTCTAGAGGATTAGCTGAGAATTCTGTTAAAATAAGATTAGAAGACTGGGTAAGACTTTAAAGATTTTAAAAAAGGGTTAGAAATTGTTTTCTTCAGATCTGTTCCAAACTGATTTCAACTTCCAAGTAAAGAGCATGGGTATGGTAAAAACTTCAATAGGTTAGGGGTAAATTCTCAAACAGGGAGAATACAGGCTATATGCTTCTATTTCTCACCTAGGTATCCCACTGGGAGGCTCAGAGCCACTTGTTCACATTATGAACATTTTCCTAGCACAAAGTTTTGATGAATTGAAATCATGTTTCACTATTACCTACTATGTGCAAGGTATGCTGCCAGTCAGAAAGTGGCAAATCAGAAACTTTCTTCCCTTTACTTTTTAATGACAAGGACAAGTGGGAATGCTCAAATAAATGTTTGACAATAATAAAGATGCATTTAAATACTAAAATTTTCTTTTGAAGTTTCAGCTGT
The DNA here is from genome assembly GCF_963259705.1 of Myotis daubentonii. NCBI lineage: Eukaryota > Metazoa > Chordata > Mammalia > Chiroptera > Vespertilionidae > Myotis > Myotis daubentonii. Next base: position 27,466,682 of record NC_081843.1, read on the forward strand.
GCTATTTATCATAATTAACCAATGTACATTAACAAACCATATCAAAGGGTCTGACAGTTTCAGTTCTAAGGCACAAAAGAAAAACTACAATAAATTACAACATATGAGACAAGAAATAAGAATTTCTGAAATCCCTAGCCCATTGAATATTTCAGTAAGGATGAATACAGAATATGTCATTAGGATACCAGACTGGAAACCTAGATTCTATTTACAATTCTGCCAACTGCCTAACTCGGAGTCTGGGAGGAGAAAGAAATTAGACTAACTTAGCATTAGAGTCGCTTTCCCATTTCTAGCATACGTAAGTCTAAGACTTCAAACACTATTTAGAAACAGTACAACCTCCTATTTAGCATTCTACTTCTGGAAACTTATCTAAAAATAATCATTTTTCAAAAGCTATATGCACAAAGATGTGCACCAAGATCCACATAACACATACATACACACCCCCCAATGGAACAAGTCATAAACTAAATGTCCAAAGAGTAACTCTTTCCAACAAAGTGTATAAATCAGAAATCTTGATTTCACACTCAGTTTTACCAATACAATAAATTTCTCTTGTAGGAAAAAAAAGGTTTTTTTTTACCTCTAATCCCCTGAATTTTCAGGGTACTTTATCTATATACACTGAGGCTCGTGTTATAAGGCAGAAAGAGGCATGATTGCATTTAACTTCAGAAAGGGTCCACTCCATGTATACTCATATCCCCCGTAGGCATTAGGGTTCAAAGACTTGCAGCAATAAGAGCCCACTGTACACATTCAATAGCCACAATAATCAGGAAAACCCTTTCTTTAAAATCTTACCCAGTCTTCCAATCTTATTTTAACAGAATTCTCTTCTAAAAAGTATTAAAACTTTCTGGCAGGAATTTACTCTTAAACAATTGACAGGAAAAGGAATGTAAAATATTATTGCGTACACAGGTTTTTCAGCTCAGAGTAAATTAACCAATTCACACATATGCAAGGTATTAGTACAAAATAAGGTATCTAGGAAAAGAGGAGATACAGGTCTTTGTGGAACACGTGTGTGGTCCGCAGTGTGCCCAGTCTTACCCTGTGATTTCCTCATGTCTTTGATGGCTAATGCACGACTGCCATGCTGAACACTGGTGAACTCAGGGATGGTCACATTGTTAACCCTCAGCTCTTGCCCCAACGACTTCCGACCATAAGTATTTTCCCCAGATCCTCCATTGACACTGTAACCACCTAAAAATAGCAATATTTACATTATTTAAATAAGGCTCTTTGTTTCACTGAATGAATTCCTGAGAGTTCAGGATCTTATTACCTACTCTACAGTTCAACCAGCCTTTGCTTCTCTTACCTGTCCCTGCGCTGCCGGCCTTGAAACCATCTTTTAATTTCATTTTAATAACTTCAATAGAAGATAAGAGAAATGCAAACTAAAGTCAGATTTTCAGGGCAGGAAGAGATTAACAAATGAATTTATATGCATAACCCATGGCCTGGGGAAGGGACTGGAGCAGGGTGGAGGAGGTCAAGGGGATGGGGGAGGGGGGTTTGTAATACTTTCAACAATAAAGATAAATCTTAAAAAACTTTTAGGCCCTGGCTGGTTGGGCATTATTCCAAGCACTGAAAGGCTGAAGGTTTAATTCCCAGTCAGGGCACATGCCTGGGTTTCGGGCTTGACCCCATTGCAGGCGAGTGCAGGAGGCAGCTAATAGATGTTCTGATGTTGTTCTGTTTTTTTCTCTCTCTCTACCTCTTCCTTCCTCTCTCTCTAAAAAGATCAATAAAAATACCTAAAAACAAAAACAAAAAAATCTTTTGGGACAATCCTGGCCAGGTAGCTCAGTTGTTTAGAGCATCAACCCGATATGCCAAGGTTGTGAGTCTGATCCCCAATCAGGGCACAAGAATCAACTAATGCCTTAGCTGGGTTTGGCTCAGTGGACAGAGCATCAGCCTGTGGACTGAAGGAAGGGTTCTGGGTTCAATTCCAGTCAAGGGCACATGCCCAGGTTGTAGCCTCAATCCCCAGTAGGGGGTGTGCAGGAGGCAGCCAATCAATGATTTTCTCTCATTGATGTTTCTATCAGTCTCACCCTCTCTCTTCCTCTCTGAAATCAATAAAATATATATTTTTTAAAATCAACCAATGAATGCATAAATAAGTGGAACAACAAATCTGTTTCACCCTCCTCTCACTTCCTCTCTAAAAATAAATAAATAAATAAATAACACACTTTGGGGAAGTCTAGAGAAGAGATGGTAGTCGACAGACTTCAGCCTTAGTGATACTGTATTTTTCTTTTTTGGCAAGGAAATTGCATTTCTGTATTATAGATATATAAAGTGTTTCAATTTTTTAAATTTAAGGGGATAAACTTATGAAGTTTCAAAAATCTCACTGTATTTTATATGCATATATTTTTTAAACCACCTAGCTCTAAAGTCCAGGGTTTCTTGCCTCTGCACCATGGTGTGCTGCCTATTATGAACTGCTGTTTGCTTTGACATTTTATTAAATATAAAATAGCTATATTCTAAGCATATTAGAAGAAAGAGGTGCAGAAGGGAGAGAAAGGGGAGGGAGGGATGGATAGGTTTAAAAACATAAAAAGCATGCCCCTACCAATAAGGAAATATATATATACCCTTTTCGTCATTCTGTATGTCAACGTGGACTCTGGTATCATCGTGCCTTTGCCGAGACACCACAGCTGAATTCGAAGGTTGCAGTCCATAAGAGGAAGACCCACCCCTATCTCTGGATGAAGAATATTTTAAATTATCTGGGTCGGCTGATGCACTATCAGTTCTGTAAAGAGAGAAGAGTATAAGATTAGAACTTTAAACAAATATTTCTTTTTTTTTTTTAAATATATTTTATTGATTTTTTACAGAGAGGAAGGGAGAGAGATAGAGAGTCAGAAACATCGATGAGAGAGAAACATCGATCAGCCGCCTCCTGCACATCCCCCACCGGGGATGTGCCCGCAACCCAGGTACATGCCCTTGACCGGAATCGAACCTGGGACCCTTCAGTCCGCAGGCCGACGCTCTATCCACTGAGCCAAACCGGTTTCGGCTTTTTTTTTTTTTTTTTTTTAAACAAATATTTCGATAGTAATTTTCAACCGGTGTGCTGCAAGAGGCACACTAGTGGTTCCACAAGAATTTTTAAAACATGCAATGCCAGACTATTTAGTCAGTAATACTGACCTCTTTTCTCTTAGATTATCAAATAAAAAAATATGGCAACAGCCAATACAATAGCTGTCCAGTGTGAATGGATAAAAATTAATATCTTTTTTATTTCCCATTGATTTCTAGAGAGAGTGGAAGGAGAAACATCGACAGGAGAGAGACACATTAATTGGTTGCCTCCTGTACACACTCCTACCAAGGCTGGGAACCTGCAACTGAGGTATATGACCTTCAGTGAGAATCAAACCTATGACCCTTTGGTCCTCAGGCCGACACTCCAACCACTGAGCCAAACTGGCCAGGGCTATACCTTATTTTTTGGTCAGATTGGTGTGCCACAGAATTTTAGTAATTAGTCTATGTGTTCCTTGAAATTAAAAAATCACTGGCCCAAGTAATAAATCTTTCTTTTATATAAGCCTCTCTTTCTTCTCTCCACCTTTTATATTTTTTAAATCATTACTCTTATAAATAAGCACTCCAGTGTCTAATAAGTCTCAATGGATGAAATGCTCATTTTTCAGCTCCTTCTACTACTATTCTAAGGATCCATTTAGAAATATGAGTAACTACAGGATTAAGATTCCCAACTTATCCCACTTTGCTCAAGACTTAACTGATTTAAGCACTAAAGTCCCATGTCCTAGGAGAGTGATGGCGAACCTTTTGAGCTCGGTGTGTCAGCATTTTGAAAAACCCTAACTTAACTCTGGTGCCGTGTCACACACAGAAATTTTTTGATATTTGCAACCATAGTAAAACAAAGACTTACATTTTTTATATTTATTTTATATATTTAAATGCCATTTAACAAAGAAAAATCAACCAAAAAAATGAGTTCACGTGTCACCTCTGACACGCGTGTCATAGGTTCGCCATCACTGTCCTAGGAAGTCCCTCAGCCCTAGGCAAACTGGGACACTTGGTCAGCCTGGTCCAGGATTCTCTTCACATGACTTGATAAAAGAAGTTCCTTAGGGAGAATGCCTTAAAAAAGAGGCATTCATGTTTAGAATATGGAAGGATTTATCTTCAGTTGCCCATTACCTTTGCCTATGTGGGAAATGACCCTGTCAATTGTACACAGTGGCACAGAGTGATATGGCAGAAGGAGGGCCAGAGTTTAGTGTTCCGAGTAGCTTTTGGATCCTGCACTTCATGGAGAGGACTCAGGACTTCCTGTTAAGAATTTAAAGGATTGTGATCCTGCTTTCAAGACTACTTGATGAGAGGAGAGCTAATCTGAGAGCATAGCTGGAAGTAGATCCCTAAATTATGAACTCCGTGGAAGACATGGCCCCTGAAAGCCAAGGTGATACCAAGTCAACCATAGAGTACCACCTAGAGAGAGAGGAAGAGGGAGAGGGAGGAGCAGGAGGTAAAAGAAGTAGTTCTTTCTCCCAGGAGAGATTTATCAGTGGGAAAAATTAATCTTCCCAGTTGTAAAAAAACACTGGCAACATATGAGGCAGTTGCAAAGTTTTACCAAATTACTATTTTTAATATATATTTTTTTATTTCAGAGAGGAGTGGGGGGTGGGGGGGGGGAGAAACAACAATGATGAGAGAGAATCACTGATTGGCTGCCTCCTGCATGCACCACACTGGGGATGGAGCCCACAACCTGGGCATGTGTCCTGACCAGGAACAGGACAGTGACCTCCTGGTTCATAGGCCAATGCTCAACCACTGAGCCATGCCAGCTGGGCCCAAATTACTTTTAATGTACTGCCTCATGGCAATGTAGCATTCTCTCTCTCTCTCACTTGAATGTGTAACTTATTTGATGGAAAATAAATTATAGAATGATATTTGAAAGCAAGTTCAGTGGGATATAAGGAAAAAACACATTAGTTGCAAAGTAAGATTACTCTAATGAACTGCAATACTGAAAGTTACACCAAAGATTCCTTAACTATAAAAAGTATCTATTAAATTTCTAAAAAGTGAGGAAAATGAAAGATATCAGGAACCCAATAAAGCTCAGTTTAAATGTTGCAGCTCATAATCTATTTAAAAATCAAACACTGTCAGCTCTGGATGGGTAGCTTAGTTGGTTAGAGCATCATCCTGATACACCAAGGCTGCAGGATTGATCCCCAGCCAGGCACCAATAAATGCATAAATGAGCGGAACAGCAAATCAATGTTTCTCGTTCTCTCTCTCTCCCTATATCTCTCTAAAATTAATCAATAAATGTTTCTTTTAAATCAAGCATTATTCAGGATAATCCTGGATACCTGAATATTAATAAATGAGGGGCCGTAACCGGTTTGGCTCAGTGGATAGAGCGTCGGCCTGCGGACTGAAGGGTCCCAGGTTCGATTCCGTACAAGGGCATGTACCTTGGCTGCAGGCACATCCCCAGTGCGGGGTGTGCAGGAGGCAGCTGATTGATGTTTCTCGCTCATCGATGTTTCTAGCTCTCTATCCCTCTCCCTTCCTCTCTGTAAAAAAAAAAATCAATAAAATATTTAATTAATTAATAAATAAATAAATTAAGGGTGCCGTTCTAGGGTAAAATTAGTGTCCTTATCCAAGGATCAGCTCTATGCCTCAATGTCCTCATCAGTAAAATAGAGAGCTAAGCTTCATAATTTCTCATGAACCTTATTCTTCCAAGCATTGATCATAAAGTATCAAGAAATAAGACAACATTACATACCATATGGCAACATTTTTAAAAGTTCCTCTCCTACGGATACTTCTTATGAGAAAAACGGCCTTTTGAAAAATCACTTTTATGATACTTACTGAAAACACCTTCTGAACTCATAATTATTTGGAAAACTTAAGGACACTGGCAAGAGCAGAAGCTACTCTATTCCTCAACCCCCATGACCCTACCCCATATATAAAATGACTACAGTGTTTGTAAGTATATTTAATTTAGTTATCCTTTCATTGCCCTCACCCACAAAAATACTAAACATGAAACCTTGCACAGGCTCAATCAGTCAGACACCCTGATCTGTATTTCTGTAGCCACTGTTGATACAGAATACAAACAATAAGCCAAATTAAACTTGGATCCCTAAGCGTCATAAGTCTAAATTATTCCTAAAGGTCTCAATTTGAAACTTGATAAAATTCCGTAACCCTAGCATACTAGAAGAACTAAGACTTCATAATGGAGTATCTCCTTCAAACATACCGGGTTCACTAATTGATAGACAAAGCTCAATACTTTCAACATAGGGGAAAATAAAATCAATGAAATTTCAAGAAAAATGTATGAGGATATTTTCTAAGTATACTAAATCTATAAGTACTTAAGTACCATTAACTCTAAGTGGAGCATGAGGACTTTACAAAAAAACTAATGTAAAAATATTCCCCATGTATCCAAAAATAGCACATTAAATATTCACCTATAATAATCCATAACATACCATTAATTTAAAGGGAATTGAAAAATAAAAGAGCATATGAGCTTTTCTGACAGGTTTTGAACTTTTTGTATGTTTGGCATCTAACACAACCTGGGAAAGAAAGATGTTAGGAAATGAATGAGTGAAGTAAAATAATTCTGCAACACCTAGAATCTAGGTGTTGAAATGAAGTCTACTAATATTCAAATATCGAAATTTCCTTTTTCATTATTTTATATATCACATATATTTCTCTTTTAAGTATTTGTATTATTTTCTGTTAGCATAGCAGTAGACTTAAAGCAGCAGCAAATACGGATCTAAAAAAAAGATCTGGTCTCAAATCGCAGCTCCAGCACTGAAAAAGTACATATGACTGCACAAGGTACTTATCTCCAAGCCTTGGTTGTCTCTGGCTTAAAATGAGGGTAATATCTATCTAATATGGACGGTTGTTGTGAGGCTTAAATAAGATGATGAATTCTTAAAAAATACTCAGCTTATAGCGTACATTATCATAGTACTAAATTAACTCGTTTCCAGTCTAACAAATAATGTATAAGTAGTTCATGAACATATGAAGACAATCAAAGTAAGTTCTTATGCTCAATATATAGCAGATTCTAAGTTCTTCATTGAAGAAATTAAGCAATCTATTCCTACCAACAAATACATTTCTGACTAGCGAGTACTGATTTCAAACTAAATTGGAAAAAAAAAAGAAACAAACAAACAAAAAAACACAAGAAACAGGAGCGAATTCCCAATTTGTTAGAAATACAGCTTTTTAAAATTCCATGAGTTAGGACCATCAAGATTCCCACCACCTCCATAATTTGGGTTTTCAGAGATGAAAATCAAAATTTTCACTAGGGTAGAACCACTGTCTAAAAACTCCCTAATTGCCAAGTTCTTTTAATACTAACTGATTAAAACATTTCCAACCAGAATTCAAGATACTGGTATTCTGAACACAAAAAGCACAAATGGTTCAGCATTTACACAAGATCTCCATTTTATAATTTCTAGACTGCTTAGGTCTCAAAAAAAAAAAAAAAAGTCAGTATCAAGCTGTAATCACCAACAAGATTATCCCAGTCCAATAAACAGAAAACTGTTAAAGAACAGAAATGAACACTTAAAATGAGGCAATCAAAGGCACAAAATAGGAAATGCAGATTTGAACTCAAAGAGGCAGGCATAAATGTTAAGCTAGTTATAAGGGCTGAAAAAGCTATCATCTGCCAGAATTAGTGTCTCAATTTAGTGATAAAAGAAAATGTATCTGTTGAGACTAAGAACTCTAGAGCAAGGATCCAAAAATACCTCCATAGCCCCTTTAATACTCTAAAAATATTATGGAGAGAAAAAAAGAAATGCATCAATTTCCCCAAAATGATTAAACTGAAGTTAAAGCCTGATGTACATGCCACACGAGAGGTAAGTTTCTAAAGCTCATACCTCAAAAATCGCATACTGTATAATATGGAGCCTTTGTGATGTTTTGCATCAAGTCAATCTGTAAGACAGTAGTTACAATATTAGTGAAGGCAGCGAGTTAAAACATTTGTTGTTCACACATGAAGCAAATATCATTCATGGATTAGGTGCTTTTAGTCAAACTATGGCCCTCTAGGTTTCATATGTTGAAGCAAAAACTGAAATGGAAAGCCACTCTGTGCCTTAGAGGATAGAGAGGCTTAAGGGGACAACCAAAAAAAAAAAAAAAAAAAAGTTTAATATACAGAAAAATTTAAATGATCCTTATAACATACAAATCACATGCAAATATAGTTACCGCTCATTTTAGTGGTCTATTCTTAGTATATAGAAAATGTAACAAATCTGAGGAGTCATTTTTGAATGACCCAAATCCTTAGACCTCAAATCAACAATCCACCATATATTAGAGGATAGTACCTCCTGGATAAATGTGGTCTTGTGGTCCAGATGGTCTTATAAGCATTATAAAGAATAACAAAAAAAAGAAAAGAATAGGAAAGAGAAAAAAAGGAAAAGAAAAAGAGTCATTCTGGAAGTATGAAGTCAGGGAATTCCCTATCAGGAAGCATTTCCATAAAGCACCCTGAAATGACTTGATGCAAACACCACACCTGGTGGTGCTAGGGGAATAAGCATCATATTGCTTCAAGTTGTTTTTAAGTAGGCTTATTAAGGAATTTTGCTCTTATGGTGAGATCTAATTTGTAATGGGTATCAACCAGGAAATAAGATTATACTAAAGCTAATGAGGTGGGAATGCATTTGTTCTCTAAAGCAGGGGTGGGGAAGGTGCAGCCCACAGGCCATATAAGGCCCGAGAAATCATTTGGTCTGGCCTTGCCTCGGCAACCACAGGTGTGACTTGAAATTCAATAAATCTAGAAGCTTTTTTCATAGCAACATAAATTTATATTAAGGGAATTATATTAAGTGAATGATGTTATAAATATTCAAATGGCCCTTGTCAGAGAAAAGGTTCCCCACCCCAGCTAAAGCAGTGATAACTCGGATAGTGTCACTGTCACAAAGCAGTTGTAGGATATGCCGAGTTTTTCATACTAACAGTTAATATCACTTGAAAATGATTTACCTTTTTTAGAAATAAATTCAAGTATATCCCTGTGAGGTCTCTTACTCACCTGGATTCAGACATGCTTTTATGAGGAATAAGAAAAAAGGTGAAACTATGCATAACCTTGGGCCTTGTGTACATCACTTTCACATTAGAAACACTACTCTAAAATGAGTCTAGGGCTAAAAATTTCATTTGGGAGACTCAGGGATTTCATTATGTGAAACTCCTCTTGTAGGAGAAAATAGTAAGTTCAAATTTAATGAAACAGAATTGAACCATCATGCCAAACTTATAAATGAAACATCAGTTTTACAATATTAAAAAATATTACGTATATATAAATTCTTGATAAAATTTCCTTAGCTCCTTAAGTATTAACTGTCTATAAATAGGTTATTTGTTACCAATTTTTAAGTATTACTCAAACTCTCAACTAAATAGCCACTGTGGACTCAAAATACGAAAATACATTTATTGTAAACTTGTAAGACTTTTTACCTTTCCCAAAGAGAGGTCTAGCCTTTACCCTGGAAGGTAATCTCTAAACTCTTGAACGTCATACCTAATAAGAGTGTTACTGTTCACCAGGCTTTAGGGCCACACCAGAAAATGTCACTTTATAGTAAAGGATTTCAGTCACATGAATCATCTCAATCTCCAGAAGGGCTGGAGACTAAGTTCAGCCATGTGGGCAGTCAATCATGGAGCCCCAATAAAAATTCTGGACACCAAAGCTGGGGTAAGCTTCCATGGGTGGTTAATACTCCATGCTTATTGTAATGCATCGATACCAGGAAAGTAATACTGTTCACAACTCCACAGGGAAACAACTGGATGCTCCACATTTACAACTTTCCTATACTCTGTCCTATGCACCTTTACATTTGGCTGATTTTACTCGATATCTTTTAGCTGTAAAAACCTGTAACCATGAGTATAAGGTTTCAATGAGTTCTGTAAGTTCTTCTGGTGAATTATCCTACCTAAAAACAGTCTTGGGGTCCTCCCAACTTGCAACTGGTGTCAGAATATAGGTGGTCTTATGGATCACGCCCCCTCTAACTCTGCACCTACCAGTATATTTAAAATCACTGAATATATTCTAATCCAAAATTTAAAAGACTAAATTTTGCTTTTTAATAATATCTTTAGCGAACATAATAAAGAACTGACTTTCAGTGCAGTAAGTCCTCATTTAACACTGTCAATAAGTTCTACAACTTTAAGTGAAATGACATACTAGTATAACAAAACCAATATTGCCTAATTGATATAAATAAGAGATAAGATCCTATGGTGTCTTATGGACATTATACCAAAACATTATTCAAGGACCTGCTGTAGTTTATTTCCCTTCCAAGGAATCTCATGCACCCTCTATTGGCAGACCTTTAATCAAATTAACCAGAGGGAGAAACAAAGCAAGTTAACTCTAGGAGGGTACTACATTGGATTTTAACCTTTGCTTCCGGTGCACAATTGTCTTCAGTGAAAGGCTGGTGAACACACCACTCCTATGTAGTTCTAACAACTGGGTCTTCAATGCTGTGCACATTTCCCTACTCAGGGGGTCTCACCTTTCCAAAACAGCTTTCAAACTTTCTGTACCTTCTTCCTCCTTTTCCCAGCACTGCCAGTGGACTTACAGATCCCTGCTTCATAAGAAAACCCCTGGTGAACAAACCATTCTATAGCATTCTCAATTAGAGCTAGTAATTTTGAGCTCCTACAAGTCTGGTAGGCAACTTACCCAAGCAGTTTACATACATTTATTATAATCCTTAACATAATCCTATCAGTTACCATCTTACAGATGAGGTAACTATCATTCCATTACTGACCTAAAAGGTGCACAGCTTGTAAAAGGCAGAGGAAGAACTCAAATTCAGGTCTGTCTAACTTTAGAGTTCTTCAACACTCTGCCATTGCTGCCAACTTCTTTCCAATATTCCACAAATTCACCTACATCTGCACACACAGCCTTTCCATCACCCTTACATAATGGAACAGGTACACCTCGTATCTACAGCAACCCTCTGGATCCAGACATCCCCCTATCTTCTAAGGTATGCCACTTTCCTTTATCACATCATCAGCATATAATAAGCACTCTCTAGTCTTTCCTTTGTCTCTAGTCTAGACTCTTCACAGACAAACCTCTTGAGAAAAATTTATCTTCTTTGCCTTCACTCATTTTTTAACTATCTGTAATCTGTGTTCCACTATCAGCACTCCACTGAAACTGTTCCTACCAAAGTAGGAACTTTCACTTATGGCCTACTTGTCTCGAAAATGCCATACACCCGCCCTGGTCAGTGTTGCTCAGTTGGTTGGACTGTCATGCCATGCACTGAAAGGCTGAAGGTTCGATTCCTGGTCAGGGCACATGCCTAGGTTGTGTATTCACGGGGCACATACAGTTGGCAGCCAATGTTGCTCTCTCACATCGACCTCCCTCTCTCTAAAAAATCAATCAGCCAATCAATAAAAAAAATCCCACACATTCTTTTCAGTTCACCTTGCTCAGTGCTCCAATGACTTGCTTTAGACAATTGTCTACTCACAGTGTTTCTCAATACCACTCTAAAATTTTTTTTAGTAACTTTAATTCCAGGGGTTCTTTCTACTTTTTCCCAGTCTAAGTTCCTTCTTCATTCCCTTTTAAACAGCATAGATTTCATGGTCTATCATTTTTTTCTCATATTTTTATTGATTTCAGAAAGGAAGGGAGAGGGAGAGAGAGACTGAAACATCAATGATGAGAGAGAATCATTGATTGGCTGCCTACTGCACACCTCCTACTGGGGATTGAGCCTACAACCCAAGCATGTGCACTTGACAGGAATCAAACCTGGGACCCTTTGGCCCGCAGGCCAATTCTCTATCCACTTTAGCCAAACCGGGTAGGGCTAGTGTATCATTTCAATAACACTCTTGCCAATCCCCTAAACCTCCTTTAATATTTTCCTCACACCAATCTGGCAAAATCCAACCATGGATAAACCCAATTATCAATTATCCATCATCCATCAGTAAGCACCACATTCTTAGGTACCTCAATGTTAATCTCCCATTTGCTACATGCATTATCCAGAACTTCCCCATTCTCTTCAGATTCCAAAATACTCTAACTGCCCCCACACATTCTGTCTCAAACACACTCACAAACTCTCACCTGCACCCAATTCTAGAGGCCTTGATTACAACTTCATCTACTTCCATCTTTTAAGTTTTCCCACCAAACTGAATCCTCTCCTTAAATATATAAAACGTTCTGTCTTTTCTTTAAAAATACAAAAACAGCCCTGGCCAGCATACTGGAAGGTTGTGGGTACAATTCCTAGTCAAGGGCACATACCTGGGTTGCAGATTCCATCCCCACCCCAAGTCAGGGCACATGAAGGAGGCAACCAATCAATGTATCTCTCTCCCATTGATGTTTCTCTCTTTCCTCTACCCCCCCGCCTTCCACTCTCTTAAAAAAAAAAAAAAAAAAATCAATGGGAAAAATATCCTCACTCCTCCAGTGAAGATGAACAAAAACCAAAATTTTTAAACACCATAAAAAATTCATCAATCCCACATATCCCTCCACCAATAAATAATCTGCAAACAACGAGTTGTCTCTACTCTCCACTCCCATTTCTTCACTTCTACTAGCTCCTCAATCCTCACTGATCCAATTTCTAATCTACCCCATCACTTTTGGCAAAACCATCTATGACCTCCAGGTTGCCAAATCCAAGATATAGTCCACGCGTCATCTTACTCATCCTCTCAGCAGCTTTCACAGCGCTGCTGAGCAGGGTTGAGCAGGTTGTGGCCTGCACAAAGGTGCCTTTCAGAGAGGAATGAGGTGGGCCGAATAAAAACCATTTTAAAACATCCTTACAAGATTCCTCTATGCTCAGATCCTGAGGATTTAAAGTAACTGGACTCTTCCCTTTCTTTGGCTTATGGGATGCTGTACTCTATTTCTCCCCACCTCTCTGGTCCTATTATTTCAGGAGCCTTTAAATGTTTGCTCAGTCTCTTCTACCAATCCACTAATCTTGGAGTTTCTCCAAGCTTAGGCCCTCTATTCATCTTCCTTTGTACTCTCCCTCAATACGTGCCAATGGCAATATTTATCACCTAACTGTATTCCATCAACTCCCAAACACAACTGGCTCCTTTCCTCCCAGAATCCCCATTGTAATAAATATTTTTCTAATAAACGGCACTACTTAATCAGTCAGATATGTGTCCCCGATTCCAAGTCTCGCCTCTATCCCATCTCTTCTCCACATTGCAACAAAAATAATTCTTGTAAAACACAAATCTGATATCTCCCCATGCCCTTATCCTATGTATCTCACTTCCTTTTTAAGCTAAGTTTCTACCAACCACTCCTTTTACTGTACACTCCATACCCCATCATCCTAATCATTCAGTGCCATGGAAAGAACCACCTTGCTCAGCCCCTGTCTGCCTGGAACAGCCTGTCCTGGTCCCTCGCAGACCCTACCTAATTTCTCTTTATCCTTCAAGCTTCAGCTATCCTTTGGAAAGTTTCTGATTCCCCTGGAACAGGCTAGGAGTCCCTGCCTATATACATGTGCTGCAGAGAACCTAATAGTTTCCTTAGCTCTTACAACATTTGAAAAACTTATTTAAAACTATGTTCTGGCCCTAGCCAGTTTTGCTCAGTGAATAAAGCGTGGGCCTGTGGACCAAAGGGTCCCGGTTTTGATTCCTGGTTTCGTGTCAAGGGCACGTAAAAGGCACGTACAAGGGCACGGACCTCGGTTACAAGCTCCTCCCTGGCCCAGGCCCTGGTCGGGGCTCTAGCAGGAGGCTACCAATTGATTTGTTTCTCTCACATTGATGCTTCTGTCTTTCCCTCTCTTCCACTATCCCTAAAAATCAATGGAAAAATATCCTTGGACGAGGATTAACAAAACAAAACAAAACTATGTTCTGCCAGGAGATTATAAATACCAGAAGGGCAGGGGCCCATTAATTTTGCTTATCACTATATCCATTGACTAGATGGCATATAAATTACTTGTTGACTAAATGATTGCCTATTCTCATAATTGAGGCTTTTCTCTTGACCATGGAATGCAGTCCCCTAACCTAACCCTTTACTCTGTATTTCTTCAAGATTATACTAACTTTTCTTCACGATTCAACCTGCAACCCACACTTCCTCTCCAAAATGTTTTATTAAAATCAATACTTTCTTGATCATTTACTACAAGAGCATTAATTAAGAGTTAGCAACTCCAAATGGTGAACTGAGACCCTCTGTTAATTTACAATCTAGAAAGAAAAAAATTGTAAGTCAATATAAGTTCCAATCCTATATAATAAAAGGCTAATATGCAAATCAACCGAACAGCAGAATGACCTGTCACTATGACGCACACTGACCACGAGAGGGCAGATGCTCAACGCAGTACTCCACAGCAGTACTAAGGATGCCTGACTAACGGCTTAGGCCCGCTCCCCATGAGCCATCAGTCGGACATCCCCCGGGGACTTCGGGACTGCGAGAGGGTGCAGGTTGGGGTGAGGGATCCCTCCACCCCGAGTGACGAATTTCGTGAACCAGGCCTCTAGTTAGGAGTATAAAATGCTGTGATTTTAGGGGGAAAAAGCCCATTGTTCAGCTCACCCTTTAAACTCTTATAGCACTCAAAAAGCATGTACAACACTAGATTGTAATTTACTGGTTGTATACTAGCTTTAATTTCCTCATTTGTTTGAGATGTTAGTATTGAAGGCAAGAGCTACTAACTTATACCACACACCTTTCACAGGGAAAAGAGAACAAATAGTGGTTGCTACATGCAGAGAGTAGGGCAACCAATTAGAAGATGACCATTGTTATTGTTTACATTAAGTAAAAATTTTGTCTTCTAAGTTAATATTTCCATAACTAAAATTTGGTCTATGCATATGATCTTAAGAGTAATTTTTCTGAACACAGAAAAAGAAGCCAGCAATAAAAGGGGCTGGCTTCAGCAATATATTTAAACTAGAGGCCTAATGCATGAAATTTGTGCAAGAGTAGGCCTTCCTTCCCCTGGCTGCTGGCACTGGCTTCCCTCTGCCCCCAGGACCTGGGCTTCCCTCCGGCCACCGGCAGGCACCTGGGACCCAGGCTTCCCTCGCAGCCCCAGCTTCATCCGGAAGGTCGACCAGCCTAATTAGCATATTATGCTTTTATTATTATAAATTCTGAATTTATCTACTCAATATACATTTTTTAAACCTTATTTATTTTTGTGCATCAAAGGACATTATCAAGAGAGTGAAAAGACAACTCACAAAATCAGAGGAAATATTTGCAAATCATGTATCTCATAAGAATCTAGTATATATAAAGAATTTCTGTAATTCAACAAAAAAGACAAACACTCCAATCTAAAAATAGACAAAATACTTGAATAAAAATACTTCTCCAAAAATATACAAAAGGCCACTAAGCACATGAAAAGTTGTTCAACTTTATTAGTGACTAGAGAAATGCAAATCAAAACCACAATGACAAACCACACCCACAAGGATAGCCATAAATTGAACCCTTATACATTACTGGTAGGAATGTAAAATGGCACAACCACTCTAGAAAAGTGTGGCAATTCCTCAAAAAGTTAAATACAGAATTATCATATGACCCAGCAATTCCACTCCTAGGTATATGCCCAAAAGAACTGAAAACAGGTGTCCAAACAAAAACTTGTATGCCAATGTCACCAAAACACTATTCACAATAGCCAAAAGGCAGAAACCTAAATGTCATCAAAGGATGAATGGATGAACAAAGGTGGTATATCTATGCAATGGAATATTATTCAACCATAAAAATGAATAAAGTACTGATACCTGCTACAATATGGATGAACCTTGAAAAGATCAGGCTAAGCAACAGGCCAGACACAAAAGGTTATATGAAATATACACAACAGGCAAATCCATAAAGAAAGTAGGCTTGTGGTTGCTAGGGGCTAGGAAGAGGGGAGAATGCAGTGACTGTTTAATGGGTACAGGTTTCTCATTTAGAGTGATGGAAAGTTCTGCAACTCGATAGTGGTGATGGTTGCACATCATAAATGTACTCAATAACACTAAATTATAAAATAGCAAATTTTACATTCATTTTACCACAATTTAAAGAACTTTATTTATGATACTCTTGAAAAGATAAATTATAGGGGAGAAAAGAACATTAGTTACCAACGGGTGGGAGTAGAAGTTGACTACAAAGAGGCACAAGGAAATTTAAGGGGATAATGGAACTGTTCTATAGCGATTTTCACCCTTTTATGGCACACATAAACTAATTACTGAAATTCTCCAACGCACCAAAAAATATACTTTTTGTCAATCTGACAAAAAAATACCCAAAAAGACATAATTTTTATTCATTCATATTGAAAGGCTATTGTTGACAGTCTAAGGGAAAAGAGGTCAGTGCCCTTGACTAAATAACCAGGTATTGCATGTTTTAAAAATTCTTGTGGCACGCCGGTTGAAAATTGCTGCTATAGCTTAATTGTAGTAGTCATGGTTACAATACGATATCCATTTTTTAAAATATATTTTCTTATTTTTATTGATTTCAGAGGGAAGGGAGAGGGAGAGATAGAAACATCAATGATGAGAATCACTGATTGGCTGCCCCTTGCATGCCCCTACTGGGGATCAAGCCCACAACCCAGACAAGTGCCCTTGACGGGAATCAAACCTGGGACCCTTCAGTCCACAGGCTGATGTTCTATCCACTGAACCAAACCAGCCAGGGCAATACTATATACATTTGTTAAAACTCAAAGAACTACACAGCATATAAATTGTACCTCAATAAACCTAACTTTAAAGGAAATACATTTCTTTACAGTAAAGGTATAAAAATAAAAGACTTGATTTATTTTTAATAATTCAGTATTTCATGTCTTGTATTGCCTACCATATTTAGCCATTCTAAATGGAAAATCATAAAGGTAGCATAGCACTGGCTTAAAGTCATTGTGCTTTCTAATGAAACTAAAGACTGTTAGTGTCTGAATTAATTAATCAGTTATAAGAAGATCTAGAATTTACAGCTTGAAAAGGATTATCTTAGCCAAGACAAAGAAACAAAACAGTGCACGTATACCAGTGAAAGACAACTCTTACCTATATTTTTAATAAGTTTTAAATTTATAGCATAAGAAGAAATTTTACTCTATATCAATGCCCAAAAAATATCTCACAGTCTTTTAGGACTTAATTTTATTTTTCTTAATTAAATTTTATTTATTTGATTTTTAGAGAAAGGAAGGGGGGGGAGAGAGAGAGAAACATCGACGTGAGAGTGAAACATAGATCCGCTGCCTTCTGCATTCCCTCAACGGGCATCAAGCGCGCAACCAGCCATCAAGCCCACAAACCAGGCAAGCGGCTGGACTGGAGATCAACTGGCAACCCATTGATGCACAGGAAGAGACCAAAACAACTGAGCCACACCAGCAGGGGCTAGCACTTAATTTTTTAAAAAGAAATGCACCATATTTTATTGCTTAGCCATTTTGATAAGCTTTCAAAATTGTAGCTGAAAGTCTTATTAACTAACGACTGAGACAATGCAAAAAATTTAGAGTCAAAGCACTAAGGCTGGTAAAATCAGAAAATCATTGGCTAAGACAGAGACATGAAATCCACTGCTAATTTAAGTATTCTGAAGTCCTGAACCTCAACTGGCATAAATTCGTATCTTACTAAGTATCAAGTATACTGGTAGTTATAAAATCTTGTACACTTTTTACCTCCAATACAAATGTGAATTCAATGTTCAGTATTTAACAAAAGGAAACCTTGCTTAAGGTCCCTTTTGCATTACTTATCTTCCCCTTTTGTCTGCAAGTCCTGGAAGTACTTTAGAAACATCCATTTCAGCTGGGAAATGGCCAAGATTGAAAGGAAATTTCTTATTCCATGACCTCCTAGCACAGGAAGAATAAAAAGACAAAAGCCAGGCTCTTCAGTTAAAGCCAAACACCTTAAGGACAGAGGAAATCAAGACTCACTAAGAGCTATATACACTACAGCAAGCATGTTTGACATGCTTGCACTACTGGAATCCTAAAAGAATGAATCTTGAAACCAGACTAGGACTCTAGAATCAAGGAAAAGGCAAGAAACTAGAGGCCCGGTGCATGAATCTGTGCACCAGTGGGGCCCCTTGGCCTAGCCTGCAGGATCAGGCCAAAACCGGCTCT
The DNA here is from genome assembly GCF_963259705.1 of Myotis daubentonii. Classification (NCBI taxonomy): domain Eukaryota; kingdom Metazoa; phylum Chordata; class Mammalia; order Chiroptera; family Vespertilionidae; genus Myotis; species Myotis daubentonii. Next base: position 27,485,071 of record NC_081843.1, read on the forward strand.
CTGACATCCTCCGAGGGGTCCCAGATTGCGAGAGGGCACAGGCCAGGCCAAGGGACCCCACTGGTGCACAATCGGGGCAGGGAGAGATGCAGGAGGTTGGCCAGCCAGGAGGGACTGTGGGAGGGCTCTAGGGCAGCCGTGGGCAAACTACGGCCCGCGGGCCGGCCCGTCTGAAATGAATAAAACTATTGAAAAAAAAGACCGTACCCTTTTATGTAATGATGTTTACTTTGAATTTATATTAGTTCACACAAACACTCCATCCATGCTTTTGTTCTGGCCCTCCGGTCCAGTTTAAGAACCCATTGTGGCCCTCGAGTCAAAAAGTTTGCCCACCCCTGCAGGTGTTTCCGGCCCATCCTGCTCAGTCACGATTGGCTGGACCCCAACAGCAAGCTAACCTACCAGTCGGAGCATCTGCCCTCTGGTGGTCAGTGCACGTCATGGCAACTGATCGACCTGTCAACTGTCTGCCCCCTGGTGGCCTGTGCACATCATAGCGAGCGGTTGAGTAGCCTCAGCATATTAGGCTTTTATTATGTAGGATAGGATGTATACAACTACCTTTAAAAAGCCCCGAAAACGCCGAAACCGGTTTGGCTCACTGGATAGAGCGTCGGTCTGTGGACTGAGAGGTCCCAGGTTCGATTCCGGTCAAGGGCATGTACCTGGGTTGCGGGCACATCCCCAGTGGGAGATGTGCAGGAGGCGGCTGATCGATGTTTCTCTCTCATCGATGTTTCTGGCTCTCTATCTCTCTCCCTTCCTCTCTGTAAAAAATCAATAAAATATATATTTAAAAAAAAAAAAAAAAAAAAAGCCCCGAAAACAGTCAAATGATGACTATAGAGTTATTCTGATAAAACTCCTCTAGAAAACAGACTCAAGCATATCCTCATGGGACTGACATGCATGTGAGATTCTCTAACAATTACATATTTTAAATCTCCTCTTAAAAAAGAATCTTAAAGCCCTGGCTGGGTGGCTCGTCCTGTGCACCAAAAAGTGGCTGGTTCGATTTCCAGTCAGGGCACATATTTAGGTTACGGTTTCAGGGCATGTGTGGGAGGGAGGCAATCAATAGATGTTTCTATCGGGTGAGGATTAAATGATAATAGTAAATGATAATCTTAAAAAGCACTGTGTGAACCTTTAAAAATAAATGTACTGTGTAACAGATAATATTACCTCTTTTTTTTTTTTTTACAGGTGAGAGTGATCAGAAAAATGTGGTTCCAAAAATCACTCGTAGCACATTAAGAAAAAACAAATATCATGCAATTCAGGCATAGGCACTTTTAAAGAAAACTAATAGCAAGCTAGGCACTACATTGCCATAAAGGTATAGTACACCCTACAAATCTTGGGCACAGTCAAGGTTTTGGGGCATTAATAAGAGCAATATTCTAGCATGCATCCCTTAACATGTAACACATGTTAAACAATGACAAATATAGAAAAGACATTTAACTGAATTTCATATTCCATAACAGTGATTCTGAACAAAGATGAGTACATTATTAGAAATATCTTTAGGGAATTTTCAAATTACACATGGCCCCCACCACAACTTCCTTAAAAAAGAAATATACCTTAGGAAAAAAATCTAAAACAACCTGGGTTTCTATTTCTAACTCTACTAATTAGTGTATTTATACTAAGACAATAATTGGATTTTTAAATGGACTCTGACTCCTTTCAACATCCTCAATAACTCCTACAGGACCTATGTCCTTAGGTATCTTGAGGTAGGAAATATGCTGTTAAACAGCAAACTGGTAAAGAAACATACTATCTATAATCAAAGGTAAAATATGTATGGTAATTCCTCCTACTTAAGCACTGGAATTTCTTTTAAGAGGTGCTCTTGAAATAACCATTTCCTACTACTAAAACATAAAGAAATAAAAATGTCTCGTAGATAAATCTCAGAAGATATGGTCTCCTAAATCTAATAGGAAAGATACTTTTCAGAATAATCACACTATTCTAACTATAGGAAAATGTAATAAATGAAGACAGTTTCTGTAGTTATTGAAATATACAAGTAAGCAGCAACCAAGAGCCAAGAAACAATGTTCCCACTCTGCTCAACAGAAGCTAGAAACATACTGAGGTATTTAAAGTAATTAGTCTTAAGTTTAAGAAAGCTATGGAACAGTTCAAAATCATCACTTCAAAATTATCACTTAGGCCATTTTACACCCACAAGATCTATATGAATCTTATCGTTTTCTTTTGTTATACGATATACAAAACACAGTTTAATCAGATTGATTTATGTGGTTTAAAATAAGAACCTTTTAAAATTTCCTTTTACAACAAAAGAGAAAAACAATCAAAGTTTCTAGATATAAAGTTCCTTAGGAAACATCATTTACTCATCTTGAATCAATCTGTAGTGCCAGAATTTAAAATAGCACCAAAGGAGAAACCAAGATGGCGGCATAGATTAACGCCGGAGATTGCTGCCTCGAACAACCAATCAAAAATACATCTAAAAGACGGAACGGACATCATCTAAAATAGCACCAAAATCTCACTCTGGCCAGTGTTGCTGGCTAGTTAGAGCATCGACCCTCGCACTGAAGGAACGAGGGTTTGAGTCTCAGTCAAGGGCACTTACATGGGTTGCAGATTTGATCCTGGCCCCAGTCAGGGCACATGCAGGAGGCAACCAATAGATGAGTCTCTCTCACATCTGTTTCTCTCTCTCTCTCTCTCTCTCTCTCTCTCTCTCTCTCTCTCTCTCTCTCTCTCTCTCTCCCACCCTCTATATATAAATCAATGCGAAAAATATCTTCAGGTGAGGATTAAAATTAAAAAGTACCAAAATCTCATGATAGCTTAATACTATATATACTACTATATACTCTTATAATAATACAAAATCTCATTAATTCCTATTTCTTTAGAGGATACATGTGGGGTGTTTTGCTTTTTTTTTTTTTTTTTAAGTAGTACTTCAAACTATTGCACTGGCAGAATATACCTTTTCCACGATCCTATGGATCCATCTCCCTACCTACTCCCTTTAAAAACAAACGTACACACATACTAGGCTGGGGGAAAGCAATGTAGCATTCAAGTGGTATTCTTATAAGAATTAGTTTTCGGAGAACCAAGATGGCAGCATAGGTAAACACCTGACTTTGCTGCTGCGCACAACCACATTAAAATTACAATTAGAAGACAAAAACGAGTATCATCCAGAACCACGGGAAGGCTGGTTGAGTGGAAATTCTACAACAAGAAGGAAAGAGAAAAGCGCATTGAGTCCAGTAGGAAGTGCAGAGGTGTGGAAGTACAGAGGTGAATGCGAAGGAGGCTGGCAGCTGGGTACGCTGTTGTCTTTTTCAATTGGGAGATACAAGCTCCTGACTGCTCTGAACTCCAGTTCCGGGTGAGAATCTGGGGACCCAGACTCATATGAAGAGAAACCGGACTGTCTGGCATCGGGCCTGACCGTGAGGGCGGCTTTCTAGCAGAGGTGCTTGCAGCGGTCATTATTCCTGCATGGGCGGGGTGCAGGACACAGACCCCCGGACCTTTCCGAGGCAGAGCAGACTGGCAACCATTGTGGTGATTCCCTGAGACCCCCGCCCCACCCAATTTACAACCCCACCCAAGCTGTGCGCAGAGGATTTTGCATATGAATGGCCTGGCCTTTCTCCACCTAAAAACCTGGGCAGACTCAGTGAGCGCCAAAGCCCCATTGAAGCAAGTCCTGCCCCATAAGGGTGTCTCCAGCACAGAAGTTCTCCCATTGTAGACACAACTGGTCCCCACAGCCAACTGGCCTGGAGATCAATTCCTATCAGTGATACCAACAGCAATCAAGGCTTAACTACAACAAAACTGTGCACACAGCCCACAAAGGGGTGCACCAAAGTGTCCACCTCAGGTAATTAGGGAGACTGAGCCACTGGACCCTATACAACACCTGGCACACAAGCCACTCTATCAACACAGGGAAGCATAAAAAATGCGGAGACAAAGAAACATGTCACAAAAGAAATGGAGGAAAGCAAACTACTGGATATAGAGTTCAAAACCACCGTTATAAGGTTACTCAAGAATCTTCTAGAAACCTCAGAGAAATATAGTGAGACCCTCAAGGATATGAAAAAGGACCAATTAGAAATTAAGCATACACTGACTGAAATAAAGAAGAATATACAGAGATCCTACAGCAGACTAGAAGATCCCAAAAATCAAGTCAAAGATTTGAAATACGAAGAAGCAAAAAACATCCAATTGGAAAAGCAAAAGGAAAAAAGAATACAAAAATATGGAGAGAGTGCAAGGAGCCTCTGGGACAACTTCAAGCATACCAACATCCGAATTATAGGGGTGCCAGAAGAAGAGAGAGAGCAAGATATTGAAAACCTATTTGAAGAATTAATAACAGAAAACTTCCCCTACCTGGTTAAAGAAATAGACTTACAAGTCCAGGAAGCACAGAGAACCCCAAACAAAAGGAATCCAAAGAGGATCACACCAAGACACACCATAATTAAAATGCCAAGGGCAAAAGACAAAGAGAGAATCTTAAAAGCAGCAAGAGAAAGAAAGTCAGTTACCTACAAGGGAGTACCCATAGGACTGTTAGCTGATTTCTCTACAGAAACTATGCAGGCCAGAAGGGAGTGGCAAGAAATATTCAAAGTGATGAATAGAACCTACAACCAAGATTACTCTACCCAGCAAAGCTATCATTTAGAATTGAAGATCAGATAAAGAGCTTCACAGATAAGAAAAAGCTAAAGGAGTTCATCACCGCCAAACCAGTATTACATGAAATGCTGAAGGGTATTCTTTAAGAAGAGGAAGAAGAAAAAGATAAAGATAAAAATTATGATCAACAAAGTGACAACAAATACATATCTATCTTCAAGTGAATCTAAAAATCAAGTGAATAAAAAAATCTGTCGAACAGAATAAACTGGTGAATAGAATAGGATCAGGGGCATAGAAAGGGAGTGGACTGACAATTCTCGGGTGGGGGGGAAGGAGGTGTGAAGTGTGCGGGAGGAGACTGGACAAAAATCGTACACCTATGGCCAAAGACAGTGCAGGGGGTAAGGGAAGGAGGTGGGGTGGGAACAGGGTGGAGGGGAGCTATGGAGGGGAAAAGAGGAACAACTGTAATAATCTGAATAAAGATTTTAAAAAAATTCCCATGATATAAAAAAGTTAGGAAAGGTACAAACTACCTTTTAACCTACCCTTTCTCTATTTAATTCCATTTGTACCTGCCCTCCAATATATGTACTCACAAAGATCATGTTTCCTAGGTCACAATTTCAATTGGTATCAAGTTCTTAACATGTGAATAAATTAAAAAATACAGAAAAAAAAGAATGGCGATCTATAGTCAAATTCCTCATGGGCCACTTGAAACAGATTTTTAGGCTAATGAAAGCACAGTAGAAAATGTAGAAAGAACACCACTACTATACTGGAGGGCAATAAACTGCATCTCCACCAACATACTTTTAAGTATGAATATGAACAATGTTACAAATGTCATATGCCATACTTAACAAAAACTTAACAATTATGAGCTTCCACTCATATATATACTCTGACATAAATACCCTTTATGAAATCTTTTTTAAATAATTTTTATTGATTTCAGAGAAGAGAAAGAGAGAGAGAAATGTCTATGATGAGAGAGAATCATGGATCGGCCTCCTGCATGCCCCACACTGGGGATCGAGCCCGCAACCCGGGCATGTGCCCTTCACATGGTGCACAGGTCAATGCTCAACCACTGAGCCATGCCAGCTAGGCCCTTTATGACATTTTTATAAGTTACTACACACACACCCACACACAATCACTCTAGAAGAGAAAAATAAAATTTGAACTAGAGTATGTGTACATGTGTAGATAATTCTAAAACTTTTTGAGGAAGAGATAAGAGAAAAAGTTCCAACATTTGATTCAGACATAGCACTATAAGTAGCATCTGTGTAGCACTTTAATAGTTTCGAAAGTAAGGTCCCCAACTTCTCTTTAACCAGCTCTAACCCTACATCTTAGGAAGGCAAGAATGATCTCAGAGGGACAGTACAAAAGACCTTTGTCATCCCATTCTTAGCCCACTGCTATTTACATGACACCAGCCTCTACTAAGGTAAATATTTGTGAAGGATCAATATTAAAAATGCACACATTCTTAAAAATAAGTAAACCTTGAGGAATCTGAAACACCCTAGTTTCTATCTTCTCCAATGCAATTCTACTAAGAAAACAAGCAGAAAATTTTTAAATGGACTAAAAGAGTGGGGAGAACAGCACTGTTGGTGTAATTTTTATATCCTTAGTAAGATTACAATAAAAATACAGGAAATATTAGCATTATAGTAACTATACAAGATGGGCCACTTTAAATAAAAGGCTTCTTTTACAAAGCTTTGTCTTATAGTCAATCAACTGATAATCCTTCACATTAAGCCTAATTAATTTTTTAAATTTTTTAGAACATTGGATTTTTAAAATTTAAATTCTTTATTGTTTAAAGTATTACATAAGTCTCCTTCCCCCGCCCGCCCGCCCACCTCCCCCCAACTCTCCCCAGCTGCTCCCACCCCCAGCACATGCCCTCACTCCCCTACTGTCTGTGTCAATTGGTTATGCCCATATGCAAGCCTAAATTAATTTTTAATTTCAATATTTTCCAAAAAGGGACAAGATATCACATATTAAAATGCTATCAATATTTCAAATAATGATAAAATTAATCACTTTTAACAGAATTCTAACTCAAACCCTTCCAAAACAATATAAACCATGTCTTCGGATTCCTTTAAACCCAACTAATAAATAAACACTAAATCTCAAGTTGTATACATAGTCCTGCTCTGGGAAACCTGCTACATTTTCACTTTTCTTCACATTTATCCAAAGAATATAAGGACAGGCAAGGAAAACAACCAGAGTGTTAGGAAAGAAAATCCAGGATGTGTTCTCTTTCCTATTAAATATATATTAAGTCAACTGTGCCACATTATGTGATACTGATCATCTTTGGATCTTTTTAATCACCTAATCAGAAAACAGTCCAATTCTATAGAGATAACAAAGTTTTACATCTTTCCTCAAATTAATAGGATTTTCTATCTAAATTCTGGCAAATCTCAGGAAGCCAATGAAGGGGATGAAAGTCCTGCCTTTGGGATATTGATTTTAAGTTGGTTATTAGGAAACAAAAGACCCTCCCACCTTCCTGCCCAAAAGATTCAGATGGAAAAATCTGCTCCAGGAAAGAAACTTTAGCTTATTCACCTTAGCTTAATTTGAGTTAAGACAGATAGAAGGCACCAAGCAGGGGTTATTAGCTCAGCCATGGGCAAACTATGGCCCCACGGGCCGGCCGTTTGAAATGAATAAAACTATTGAAATAAAAGACCGTACCCTTTTATGTAATGATGTTTACTTTGAATTTATATTAGTTCACACAAACACTCCATCCATGCTTTTGTTCCGGCCCTCCGGTCCAGTTTAAGAACCCATTGTGGCCCTCGAGTCAAAAAGTTTGCCCACCCCTGGGTGAGCTACATACCCCTGTGTCCCACTGCAGCAAGAATTTATCTGCAGTATGTTCAGCTCTTTCTCAACTACCTATAAATTGCCTTCTTCCTTTAAAATCCCATCACTAACCATCCCCTTCTCCTTTGCCCAAAAAGAAATATATACACCCAATTTTGCCAAACTGTCTTTGGAATTTTCATGCTTATGTGAATTCTCATGTTAATTCTCCATGAGCATACACTGAAATTTGATTTTCTCCTGTTATCCTGTCTCTATTAATTTGGTTATTAGCCCAGCTAGAAGAATTTAGAAGGTGGAAGAAAAAGGCATTTTTTTTTTTTTTTTTTTTTAGCAGCACACTATCATAGAATCTGCCATTAGGGCAATGAATCCGAATTTCCAGGGTTAGAATGAAAACAAGGAATCTGGAAATAAAGAAAGTGTGACATTTCAGACAAGACATTCCAGGGTTCATATTATCAGGAATACAAACCAAGGAGACCCTGAAGAGGATGAATAGCAGGAGTCATGGATTGCTTCAAAGAACTAAATATTTCAAGATGAAAGTTAAAATTTCAAACGCACATAACACAATCCTTTTAAAATCACAAGATTAAAATGCTAAAGAAGAAAGACACATTTTCAATTAATAAATTTAAAAGAGGAAAAATTTTAATTCAGTAAAAGAATAAAATAAAATGTTACCAATACTATCAAATATGAAGGAAAAAACTAACCTATGTTTGTTATAAAATCCAATATGTATGTACTAGTGGAGCCTTTTTCCTAATCAACAGAAAAGGCATTAACATATTGGATACAGTAAAAATAAATAATGTAAATAAAGATGTAGTAAATATGTAGTTTAACAATTTTTAAAAATCTGTAGACATACATTAGTATACAATTACCTCAAGCCACTGCAGAGCCATTAATAATTTTGGTTCTTTATTACAATAAAAAGGGTAAGGTAAAGGGGAAAAGTAGTGCCTCTCTTATATATAAACAAAGAAAAAGCATAACTTAGGAAGTTCCATACCAAAAAAAAATCTACAATTCTGATACCAGAAACCCCTCTGAAAAAAATATTTTTAAATAATTAATACAAAAAGTCTGTGAAAGGTTTTCAACTATACATGAGGGTCCTAGACATTATCTGAATAATATGAATAACAACCATAACCTCCAAAGCAATAATTTCTAAAAGGACTACAATTTCCTTTTTTGAAAGAATATAAAAATTAATATAAGGGAAGTAATTCACTGTTTAGAAATCTGTTGAATCTGAAAATTGTGGGTTTCAGTCCTTCCCCACTCAGCAGGCATACAACTGGCCAGTTTTGTTTCAAGTAATTCTGAAAGAAAGCCAGAAAGCTCAACTCAGCACTTAACTTTTAAATGATTAGCTTAAAAAATGTACAAGCAGATTCAATAGATACAGGATAAGACAATGTGTAAAAGAACTTTAAATACGAGAGCAAGGTATTTTTTTCAAGATGGGTAAAACTTGTAAATCTTAAAGGACCATGTTCTTTCTTCTGTAAAAGATCTAGCCACCTCAGTCCACTAGAACGCTGTTCCTTTGAACCTGTTCCATCAGCTTATTTAAATTGCTGTCTCTGGCTAACTGGGCTGCTGTACAAAAAATGTTCCTCTCAATGTGCCTCCTACATTAAGAGTTATAAACTCTAGAGTTGACTCTCCAGAAACAAACTTGCAGCATTCCATTTTCATGTATTTACTTAAGAAAACAGAAATACACAAAATAAAGTGTAAACTACTTGATGCACTGCAGTAGAGACGAAAGAATACAGAGGTAAAATGATTATACAAGATGCATGCACAAATGAAGGTTCTATTTTATTGGGGAAGAATACACAGTGAAATGTTAGAGAATGCTGCTGCTTCTCACTGAGGAATGACATTTAGGCCGAGAGAGCACGAGAGTACTCCAGGGTCAAGTATGCTAAGAGCAATCTGTGCAATAGCATGCAGCAAGAACAGCACATGCAAAGGCCATAGGGCAGAAATGAGCTTGGGGAGTGCTTTAGGTAAGAAGACACAGAAGCAGGGGAAAATTGACTCTGGCTCAGCCCTTATGGACTTAAACTAATTGGGGAACATGAGATCAATCATTGAAGTGATAAGCACAGTTAGCTTTCATTGTAGATCTGTCCAAGATCAGAAAGTAGAGGGATCACTGAGGGCAGAGGTAGCAGGGTAAGAGTCTTAAGGGTTATATTGCTGAGAGTATAGCTAACAAGAGTAGGTATGTAGCCCTAACTGGTTTGGCTCAGTGGATAGCGTCGGTCTGCAGACTGAAGGGTCCCAGGTTCAATTCTGGTCAAGGGCATGTGCCTTGGTTGCGGGCACATCCCCAGTGGGGGGTATGCAGGAGGCAGCTGATCGATGTTTCTCTATCATCGATGTTTCTAACTCTCTATCCCTCTCCCTTCCTCCCTGTAAAATATCAATAAAATATATATTTTTTAAAAAGAGTAGGTATGTTGCCGAACCGGTTTGGCTCAGTGGATAGAGCATTGGCCTGCGGACTGAAGGGTCCCAGGTTCGATTCCAGTCAAGGGCATGTACCTTGGTTGCGGGCACATCCCCAGTTGGGGGCGTGCAGGAGGCAGCTAATCGATGTTTCTCTCTCATCGATGTTTCTAACTCTCTATCCCTCTCCCTTCTTCTCTGTAAAAAAATCAATAAAATATATTTAAAACAACAACAACAACAACAAAAAAACCCTTTAAAAAAAAAAAAAGAGTAGGTATGTAGAGGATGAAGAAAGGTACATGAACCTGTAGCTCACAGGAATAAACTTGGCCAAGCAGAGGAGTTCCTCTATGTTCGAGGACACAAATGCCTGAAAAGGTTATCAGCAGATCCATCACCTAAAACTGATTTCGCAGAGATCTTCAAATATCCCAAGTAAGTATGTTTATAGAAAAAGAAATTTGTTGAAGATGATTAGGTTATTAATCCTCAGAAATCACTAAGTTGGTAATAAATTATAAGATAATATTCAATGACTTTTCTACCAAAAAAAAAAATTTGAAGCAAAACCTACCTATACACTCCACCCTTGGTTTGTTTTTTTTTGTTTTGTTTTGTTTTTTTGGGGGGGGGGTGAGGGTGGGAGTGAAAACTAACTGGAAAGTCATAGTGTATTTACATCTTAATTAGGGTCATTGTTACACAGGTGTATACATTTGTCAAAATACACTTAAATTGCCCTAGCCGGCTTTGCTCAGTGGATAGAGCTTCAGCCTGTGGACTGAAGGGTCCCAGGTTAGATTCCGGGTAAGGGCACATGCCTGGGTTGCGGACTCGATCCCCAGTGGTGAGTGTGCAGGAGGCAGCCGATCAATGATTCTCTCTCATCACTGATGTTTCTATCTCTCTCTCCCTTCCTCTCTGAAATCAATAAAGAAATATATATTTTTTAAAAATACACTTAAATTAATACTAAACATGTAAATTTTATCTTAAAAAAGTAATACAATGGAGTTAAAAAATTCAAATGAAAGTACACTCAGCCTGGTCGGTTGCTCAATGGTTAGAACATCGGCTCGTGGACCAAAATGTTAGGGGTTCAATTCCCAGTCAAGGGCACATACCTTGGTTGCAGGTCCCCCAGCCCAGGTAGGGGCGAATGCAGAAGGCAACCAAATGATGTCTCTCTCACATCCATGTTTCTTTCTCTCTCTGCACCCCCTCCTCTCTTCCTTTCACTAACTCTAGAAATCAATGGAGAAAGTATTCTCAGGTGAGGATTAAAAAGAAAAGGAAAAAAGTATACTCAACTAACATAAGATGGAGTAGATCTATTTTAAAAACACAAACATCTCGCCCTGACCAGTTTAGCTGAGTGGATAGAGCGTCGGCCTGCGGACTGGGGGGTTCCGGGTTCGTTTCGGTCAAGGGCATGTACCTTGGTTGCGGGCACATCCCCAGTAGGAGGTGTGCAGGAGGCAGCTGATCGATGTTTCTCTCTCATCGATGTCTCTCTATCCCTCTCCCTTCCTCTCTGTAAAAAATCAATAAAATATAAAAAAACCCCACAAACATCTCTACATCAAAAAACTAAAACTATAGGAACTTAATGAGAAACACTCTACATTTTAAAAAATTAAAATGTAGTAAAAGCTGGAGTGTTTCATATAGGAATTAAACCACGAACTGTCTGCAGTCCTTACTTTTAGGCCTCTATATAAGAGGATGTGTGCGTTTTATTTTGTAGTCCCCAAAATAAAATGGGTTCTGAGAAAACTTTAAGATAGACAAAGACAAATAACCAAAATAATAATATGAGAAACCAAATAAACAACAGCTTGTGTGACTTCATAAAGGGAAGTACACTATAAGGAGCCCCAGGGATTTATCTTAGGTGGTTAGAATAGGGGAAAAAAAGCAAATAAGCAAGTGCTACTATATGCCAGGCAGTGAAGGCACGACATCTTAAATTAAAAAGTTGTGAGAAGTCAATGTTCCCAAAAGACACCATGGATCACATTCCATTTTATGTGTATGACCATTCCATATAATGTAAGTGTCCTAACCTGAACTGAAGTGTGAGCAGAAAAAAAGTACCACTTTAGTGACCATCCTCAAAATCAAAACCAGATAACAAAAGACTGGAAATTCCCATATACAGTATTGGGCTGAATACTTTTGTCTGAATTAAAATCATGAATTATTAACAGAATATTGAGGTCCTTAGCAGTGTCTTGTCCAGACTGTTCTAATTACCTCCTACCTCAGTGTCAGAGCGCGCGCACACACACACACACACACACCCCCCAAATTTTCATCTTCCTAAATTGCACCACTTTTCTGCTGGTAGAAGGTCAATGGTTTCCCAAATAACCTTAAACTACGATTCAAGGCCTACAATCCAGCTCCAATCCAACCCTTGAGCTTTATCTCTTATTTGTATCACTCCTCACAAGTACACTATCCTAAGCAAACTAGAAATGTTTTAGCAAGGACAACTTACATTTTTCCATCTCCCTACTTTCTGTGTGTGTGTGTGTGTGTGTGTGTGTGTGTGTGTGTGTGTGTGTGTGTGTTTTAAGATTCCCGCCCCTCAAGATTAAAAATGGTGGCAGAGCAGGTGGATGCTACACGGACATGCTCTCAGGATCAAGCTGGAATTACAACTGAAATATGGAAAGGCTTCCAGAAAACTCACAGGAGAGAACCCTGATACCCGAGGACCGAAGGTGGAGACCGCATAGAGACTGGTATTAGGGGCAGAGGCACAAAAGGGCTGGCTGGGCACCCACAGACAGCAACTGAAGTCCTGAAGAGATACCTCAGCTGTGTGTGTGTGTGTGTGTGTGTGTGTGTGTGTGTGTGTGTGTTGGGGGGGGGGGGTGCCACTGAGAACTCTGGGATCTAAAGATTCCCCCCCTTCCCCCCCCAACACACACCATTTACTGTCAAAATAGTAGAGATCAATTTCATAGCCCCACTGCTTCCCCACCCCCCACTCAACCATAGCTTTCCCTCCACTGACTCCAGGTTTTAAAATCTGTTAATCACATATAGAAATAATTATACCAAGAATTGTATCACAATTAATATCCATATAATGCTTTACCTTTTACACACTCCTTTCTTATCTGCCATACTAACCTACTAAGGTTCAATTTAAACATACAATTGCCAATTATTTCATAAGGCATATATTTTATTTTATAATGGAAAAAATATATTTCCTCCCAAAATTAAACTCTCATACACAATTATCTGAAAAACAGTGTGCCTGGAAACCTGCGGTACAAAACTCACAATCATTAAATCCTATTAATACTCTATAGTTATAAAATACGTAACTTAATTTTTTCCCTTATGTAATTTATATTATGTATCTATGGATATTAGACAGTACAGACTCATAAAAGGCTGAATAGACAGCTCTGACTTCAAAAATCCAACTTCTCACAATGTCAGATATACTGGTTTCTGGCTTTTCTATCTTCCCAGCATTCTTCCTTGTCTTTTGGTCTGTGACAATGGAGAATAAAGGTATTTGTACTTTTGAGAACTTTAATCTTTCTAGATTTTACCAAAAATTGAAGATATTTTTAATATACAGTTATGTCCTTTTAGAATTATGAAAGATTGCAAGTCTGGACACTGTAAGGCACCTAGTTATCTATCTGTTAAACGAATCAAGCCTTAAGATTTCCAAGTATAGAAGTAAAATCTATTTATTTTCCATTGACCTGGGTGCTTCCTCTTGTTGAACTAATCTATTTTTGACTTCAATGTCAAATTAATCATGTCATTTGGAATATTAAAATGTACAATAACTAATTATACATTTAATTTTAAAAACAAATCATGCTGATCTCTATCTTGATTGGTACTAGATTACTTCCCAAAATAAAGTGAAGAAAAGTGAAAGCTTTGGCTAGCAGCAATGATTAAAAAAACAAGTATTTGCCTAATCACTCTTATTTGAGAGTACAGTGAGTGGAAAGGAAGACTATAGCGCTAGATACATGCTTTCTGCTGAAGGTATGCTTCTAGCAAAGGTGGGCTTGCTCTGATGCCCTATGTCACTAGTCTCTTCAGCCATCTGGAACACTTCCTGTCAATATGTGTGAAGTAGCATGTGTGGCCATGATTGACTCAACAGTCGGTTTTCAGACTGACAAAAGCCTGTATCTAGGGAAATAGAACCAAATGAAGCAAAGGAGGAATGGTACAGAAAGGCAAAGAATCTTTTAAAAAACCAAAGTGACTCAGATGAACCACAGGAATCTGCATGCATTTGAAGATGTTTAGAAAAATAAGCCCTGGCCCAGTAGCTCAGTTGGTTAGAGTGTCATCCCGATATGCCAAGGTTGTGGGTTCCATCTCCAGGCAGGGCACATACAAGAAGCAACCAATGACTTCTTAAATAAGTGGGACAACAAACTGACAAATGGATGTCTCCCTGTGTCTAAAATCAATCAATAAATAAAAAAGTAAAAAATATTTACTGAAGCCCTAGCTGGTTTGGCTCAGCGGATAGAGCATCGGCCTCCGGACTCAAGGGTCCCAGGTTCGATTCCAGTCAGGGGCATGTACCTGGGTTGCGGGCACATCCCCAGTGGGGGGAGTACAAGGGGCAGCTGAATCCATGTTTCTGTCTCTTGGATGTTTCTAACTCGCTATCCCTCTCCCTTCCTCTCTGTAAAAAAATCAATTAAAAAAATATATTAAAAAAAATTTACTGAAAAAAGAAAACCCCATTTAAATAGGGGGAGGATCAAGCTCCATTCTGTCAGTTAACTGAAGACTGTCACCTTTCCTGAAGTGAAGTGGGGACAGGACAACCTCAAATTTAACTTAAGAAAATTTATGACCTGGCAAACATCTGAGGTTTTTTATTGGCTATTGAACAAAACAACTGAGGTGACCATGCAAATAAAGCTACAGTGTATTGTCCATACTTCTCTGTTCCCTCCTCTACCTAAAAGTCAAGTATTTCCAACATCTAACCAACTGTTCCTCTGTGTAATCAAGTATATCTCACATATCTGTCCACCTAGGCCTAAGTTCTGAGAATTTATTACAGAGCATAGCTCGAAAGCAAGCATACACTGCCTTGCCCCCGCCCACCCCACATATCCAGGAAATAAAACTTTAAACAAAAAATACATGGATAATATTAATAATCCATGTACATAGTCCATAACTGTGTAAGTTATTCTGCTTCATATTGGTCAAATAAAAGTCAGGTGACCCCATCAGGTGGATGCAACTCTGCTCATCCATTTACTTAGAATTACAAGCTACAATTTATTCTTTTCCAAAAGCTCTAGGACTCTTTGAGAAGGGCATTTTATATAGTCCCCTAAAGGGATATTACATTATTTTATATATGCTGACCACAATACCGAAAAATGAAAAATCCATTGTCAAAGAGCTCTCAAACGTCAAATTTTATCATCCGATTGCTTAGATGCAAAAAAAAAAAAAAAAAAGAAATCACACATTTCACTGAAAGTACAAAACAACTAAGAATGTTAATTACGGATAAAAACACTTAGTCAACTGATTTTATTTAAAGCACTCACAAACCCTCCCTGGCTATACTTTTCCAATTTTTTAAAAACTACATAACATCTCAATTCCAGATTCAGAAATGGACTTTTAAAGTCATCTAGTTAGACTCATCAGTTCTCAACAGACACCCAATTTCGTAAGGCATATTAAATGGAATAGGATGCATACCACCCATTAGCCAAAAGATTATTTTATTTTTCTATCAAGTCTTAAGATGTTACACGCTAACATCTTACTCAGTTACTTCTTCCCAAACTGTTGGAATTCACATCAGGAAGCAAAAGTTGTCCCAACAACCTGGGTAACTTACATGTGTTTGGCCAGTTCCTGGACAATCATAACGTAAGTGTGCTTCAGAGTATGAAAGCTCCATGAATCAACTAATCCTTAAATACTGCATACACTTAGGGAATTCCAGGCACCGGGCTAAATTCTAAGTACTGGTCTCTGAATATTACAGGCACTTAATTCAATAAGAGAGGTAACAACCAATCAGTCCCAAATTAACTAAATTAAGCACCACGGCCCACGAGTAATCAGAAAGACACCACATTGAAGTGGATGCTCCTATTTAACATATTCAGCATCAGCTAGGCCCCAAAGCGGTTTGCGAGCGAACCCTCCATACAGGAGGCAATTCGCTGCTCCTCCGAGCGAGTGGTCAGGTGTGAATTGTTCTCCACCGAAACTTCATTTCCCAGGACCAGAGTTGGTGGGCCTCACTAGCGCACTCCCAGTCTCGTCCCATGCCCCACAGCTACCCTGCCTGAAGTCAGAGCAAAGCCTTCGAGTTGGGTGGTGTTTCTTAAATTATTAACACGTGGGGTGTGGGGGGGTGGTGTCACAGAAGAGCTCACAATTAAGGAGGTCTTTCCTATGGGCGCTGAGAGGGCGAGGGGCCAAGGAAGTAGGAAGTACAGAGAGGGTCCTGGACTCTCAGGGTCCTCCCACGCTCACCCCAAATTGGGGAGAAGATGGGAACTAAAATGTGTCCCCACCACCGAGGCCCCGTTCTTCGCCACCCTTGACCCCAACTCCTAGGCCGGTGCCTCCGCCGGGCGCGCTGGGTCTCGGCTCCAGCCCGGGGAGAGGAGAGGCATTTAGGCCGGGCCTGCCCGCGGCCTTCCTCCCGGAGCCGGGGCGGGAGGGGACCCAGGAAGCCGCGCCCGGTTCCCGGGGGGTGGAGGGCCTAGGCCGCGCCTCCCAGCCCGGCAGCCTCAGGCCTTGGCGCCCGAGGCGGGCCCAGGGGTCGCAGGGGCGGGCAGCACTGCGCTCACCCACCTGGGTTGCCAGTCATTCCAGCTCCGCGGGTACCTGGTGCCGCCGCCGCTGCTCAGCCGAGACCCTGGGGCTCTGCGGCTCATTACCTTCCCCGACACGACATGGCCAGGCGCCGCCGCCCGAAGAAGCGCCAGTCGCCGCCCGAACTGATCGCTGCCGAGACTCTGCTCCGGCCCGGGGATGAGGAGGAAGCCGGGGAGGAGGAGGCGGCGGAGGGCGGGGGAGGCAGACGGCCGTTCCGGGTTCCGCCTGAGCTCACAGCGCAGTAGGAGGAGGAGGGAGCGGCGCGGCGAGCGGGAGGCGGAGGAAGGGGAGGCGACGTCTCTTCCAGGCCCGCGCGCGGCCCGCGACGCCGGGACCCAAGAGGAGGAGGAGGACGGCGAGGAGGAGGCGGTGGCGGCAGCTCCTCACGCTCACACACACACAGGCACAGCTTCCCCGCCTCCCGACTCCGCCCGCCGCTGCCGCACGGCATGCTGGGAGCGGGAGGCGGGGCGGGCGCCCGCCCAGCCAGGGCACAGGGGCGGGGCCTGGCGGGCGGGGCGGGGCCTGGCGGGCGTGGCTAGAGGGCCGCCCTCCCGCGCCCGGGGCACGCCTCCACCCAGCGAACCTCGCCAAGGTCCCTGGGCCCGCAGCTTGGGCTCCTGGGAGCGGGCATGTCTGCCACCCCTGCCCGCACCCCCTCCCAGCACGCCCCGGAAGGCACCTGACGCTTGAGAGCCGGACTGTCAGCGGTCAACAGGCATCCACTCCGAATCCCGCGCGCGCTCACCTTCCCCACCCTGTCCGGTGAAAAGTAAAAATAATAAAAAAGAAAGGGCGTGGTATCCACCTAGCCAACCCCCACCTGAAGTGTGCCCTGGAGTCCTGACACCTTGACCATTTCTTCACATTGGTAAGCACTAAACTAAATGGAGGGAGAAAGGGGAGCAACCACCAACCCCTGTCCTCACAACATGAACTGTGCTTTGACGTCCTCTCACCCTAACACTTGCCCACCTACGCCACCAGAAAGGGTTTGGCTAAAGAGTGTCAAACTCTCCCTCCCCAACCCCTCCCACAGTCTCCCCTAAAGACTTTCTTTCCTAAAGCACCCAATGCACCCTGTGGTTGCAGATTCAGAGAGTAAAAGTGGATAAGATTCACATCAATCCTTACTTCCCGTGTAATCTTTGTCTTACCCTATATAAGCAGCTGGCTTATGAGGGGCTGCAGGGCAGATTTTTGTGGATGACCTGCTCCTCTCCCACACTGCCGGCAGTATTGGAATAAATTCTCATATAGGATTTAAAAAAAAAAAAAGATTCACATCAAACAGGTAACTGAGGAGTTACCTTTGGAAGAACAGTCAAAGGGTCTTAACCTTATCTGTCCAGAGCATCTTAATCTATTGTTTTTTGCTGCAAGGAAAAGTGTTTGTGTGATTTAAAATTATTACCAAAAGCACTTGAAGATTATGAAATGTTGGTATCGCCACATTTCAATTTGCTTATCCCCCCAACCCCTCAGTAAACTATGATTCTGCTGATTCTAAAGGATGGAAAGTTAGATTTTCAAATGAGCCCTCTCTCCCCACACCCATCTCCCCATTCAGGGGAAAAGAAACTCCTGCTCTGAACTGGAGCTGATATCTGACTCAATGCAGAAATTCCCCCTAGGTCTGACCCAAGGATTGTCATCCACATGTGTAAAAATATAATGTAATAATACACCCAAGTTAAGAGGGATATGTTCCACAGGTACAACTCCATCCTAAAATTTGCCCTCCTACCTCCACATTTGCCCACCTCCTTCTTGCTAAGGGGAGGATATGAAGAAGGGTCCTATTAGTTGTAAAAAAAGGTCCTACAAGAGGTGTCCTTTCTTCTTGATTTATTATTTCCTCTTCCCTGTTCTTCTATGAAGAGAAAAAGTCCCTCTTGAATCAAGTCCCAAGATTAGGGTCTCCTCATTAGTGTGGTCCTCTCTGGGAGACTGTTATTCCTGCCACAAGGTATTTGGGTTTTGTATGTTTGTGGTTAATGTTTCATCACATAAGCAATAAGGAATACATTATCCTCATGTATGGTTTAAATGTACAGCCTAGTCATGATTTATTCTTTCATTCAACATTCAGCAAAATTTATTGAGCATCTGTTAACCAAGTAGTTGGGAACATGGAGAGTGGTCAAGACTTAATCCCTGTCCTCAAAGAACTCTGGAAGTAAGGGTCAGAAAGATAGATTTATTATAAGAAATGACTGAAATATTTAGGTTTGCCCTCTCTCCACCACCCTGCAAGCCTGTCTTGCATTCTGACTACAATGTCCCCCTCTCCCAAAGCCGTTTCTTAATTTTAAATTCCAAATGTCCTTGGGCCTGTTTTCCTCAGATCCTTTACTTTGTATGCACCAGGTGAGTTGATGCTTCCCTCCTCTTTGCTCAGACCCATGAGCAAATGGTTGATGTGGCCGATAAAGCTTGTTTACTTCCTTCAATAGTTGATTGCAATAATGATACAGCGAACAAATTATGTCAATTACTCATGTTCTAAAATGATTTGCAGCTGAATAGCTAGAACCTTAGACCCCTGAGAAAAATTCCAGGAGTCTTCTAACCTTTCCAAATTATAAAACAACAGCAGAGTAATTTGAGAAATTTGAACTGGGTTCAAATTCCAAGTCCTTCACTTAAAAACTGAGGGAGTGTCAGCAACCTCCTGACTCTCACAGTGCCCCAGTTTTTCATCTGTAAAATAGAGATGATAACAGTAGTGCCAATCCCTTAAGAATTAATAGAGATTGTAAAGTTCTTTGCACAGTGCCTGCCACACAATAAGCAATCAATAAATGATAGCTAAATATCAGATCTACAATTGAAACACATGGTTATTTGGATATTTGACCAATAAAGGAGAAAAAAAGAAGTCACTGGCAGGTTGCTCAAACAATTGCTTCTTATTTATCATTGCTTTTTGTACTTCTCCCACAGAAATCATTAAAAACACTCAGTGTTGGCAAAGGGACGGTGTAAGGACACCAAAGATAGGTGTCATTTGGCACAACTTCCTGGAAAGCAATTTAACAGTGTGCATCCAAAGACTTAAAATTGTTAATACCCTTTCCCCCAGTAATTCCACTTCTGGGAATCTACCCTAAGAAAATTTGCCACACTGCAGCCAAAGTGATTTTCTTAAAATAAAAATCAGATGTTACCATCCTACTTTAAACCCATCAATGGCTTTCCATTCTTCTTAGAGTAAAATTGAGACTTGTCGCCACTAAGAGCCTATAAAAGCTGGTTCCTTTTACATTGCAAATATTCCACAGCAGCTCATATCCAGATCAGGATCCTAAAGGTGGGTCTCAATTTTATCTTCACTATGCCTAGGCTGCACCCCAGACCACTGGGTGGGCCCAGGCATCAGTATTTTTAAGACTTCCACAAGGGATTCGACTCAAGGTTTAGAAACACCACTTTCAAGTCCCTAAGCACTGAAAATGATCTCCGTGCCTCCTCCAACCTCAAATCCCAGCAAGTGTGGGTTACAAAGACAATTCCAAACCATTGAGTAAAAAATAATAGTTGAAAGCCCAGTTTTTCCCATGGCAACTACTTGTATACTTTGAAATGTATATATCAAAAATGGTCAAGTCTCAAAACTTAAAAAAAAAATTTTTTTTTTCATTTCTTTTGGTGGTTCTGCTTCACTGGTTCCATTAGCACTTCTCTACTCCACTCCATAGGGACCACTTTTCTGTTCCTGAAACACACCAAGCCAGAGCCTCTGGGCTTTAGCACTTGCTGTTCCCTCTGCCTACAATGCCTTTCCTACGTTTTTTCCATCAGAGTTGTGTGGACTGCCAACAAAAAGTCAGCCAAGATATTCCTTCAGCAAAAAAGGATTTTTTTCAGGGGGTAAGGCATGTAGTAGATTACAATCCAGCATGCTTCGCTCTAGCAAGCCATAGTCAAGTCCTGGGAAACCAAAGGAGAGGAAGTTCGTTAGTAGAGGGGAAGAGGAAGTTGCCGGAGGCAGTGCTGTTATAACCAAAGAGTTCTTCCTGTAGTGCTTTTGAAACGGGTGTGTGAGCTCCTCCTCCTAGACCTCCCAATTCCTGTCCAGGTTAAAGTCTGTCATTAATTTTGACTGGGTGAAAGTGAGTGAAGTTCTTATGGTGCCAAATTCAAGGAGGCACTCACTCTCAGGATTGTGTGTGTGCCAACCCTTTCTCACCCTGCTCCTGGCAGCTTTCCATGGCCCATCTTAATTCTTCTAAGAGGTTTTCCCTGACCTCCCAGCCCAAGAAAGCTGGCCAGTACCCTTTCCAGGGACTCTCCTACACACCCTACTTCTTTCATTGGTAACACTCACCACCAGCTGCAAGTACAAGGTTCCTCCCACCCCATTCATCTGTCACACCCTTAGGAAATGGGCTCTGTCTGAGAAAGCAAAGTCCACACCTGTCCCAGCTCCATCCTTTCGATCCCCAGTATATAGCACAGCAACCTGACCCAGAGCAGGCACTCAAAAATCATTGTTAATGGGAGGAATGAAATGGAAATGAATGAAAACATAGACTAAGATTAATACAAACGTGTTCATCTCAGTTTTACTTATTAATAGAAAGAAAAGTCCAACAATAGGAAACTAATTAGGAGATAGTACATTCATAGTTAGAATTTTATGCAACCATTAAAAATTATACGTATGAAGAAGTTTTAATGAAATCAGGAAAATATTATGTAAACTTATTAAAAAGAAAAGCATGAGATTTAGAAATGAACGTGTGCTGGAACCTCAACTGAGTTAAAAATGGGAGGGGGAAGTTTCATAGAAAAAAAAGGTTAGAAGAAAATATATTCAATTTACCTAATATTGGTGTCCTGTGAAAAGTGGGATCATGGTTGACTTTTTTCCTGATTATTGCTAGTTTTCTAATACAGAAGTAGTAGTTATAAAACAAAAAAAAGTTTAACTAAAATTAGGCATTCAGTATATATGTGTTGAATGAGTGGACAAAGAATGAGTACTCACAGGGTGTGGCACTGACCCACATAAACCAGTTAAATAAACTTTGGCCAAGGCATTGAGTCTTAACTCTAATAATAGTGACTAACTCTAGCTAATATTTATTGAGCATTTACTAATGCCAAGCACTGAGCCAAATGATTTGTGTGGGCTACTTCATGGAATTCTCCAAAACCACACTATGAACTGGGTACCTCTAATGCCAGGAGGTACTGAGCAGCCTGCCCAAGGTCACCTGCTGGTAGTAGGCAGTAACTGTCACAGGCAGGGACAGAAGGGACATTTGGTCCGGACCTCACATTCGTCAAAGGCCTCAGATCTAGACCTTTGACATTATTGCCTAATGAGGTTATGCAGAGTCACAGGGGCATGGTGACAGGAAAGAAGTCTGGATTTTAAAAATTGTGTCCCCTTATTGGCCCACGCACCTGTAGAGGCTCTGCATGAGCGCTTCATAATAAAGATATTATTACCTGGTGAATAGATCATTGTATTGCATTGTAGTTCCCTACCTTGTGTTAAAAGTGCTCAGTTGTGCCCTAGCCGGTTTGGCTCAGTGGATGGAGCATTGGCCTGTGGACTAAAGGGTCCCAGGTTCGATTCCGGTCAAGGGCATGTGCCTTGGTTGCGAGCACATCCCCAGTAGTGGGTGTGCAGGAGGCAGCTGATCGATGTTTCTCTCTCATCGATGTTTCTAACTCTCTATTCCTCTCCCTTCCTCTCTGTAAAAAATCAATAAAATATATATTTTTTAAAAAGTGCTCAATTATAAAAAGGAAAATTCTTAAAATATACCATAAATTTTGTGCCCTGTCTGCTATTTCTTACAATTTTAACATACTCAGAGCCTCAAACACTGAGAGTTGACCTGAGCCTTTCTTAACTTTTGAAAGACCCTGGCACCCAGAGTCCTTAACCACCAGGATTTTCCCAGATAGATCTTCCAAATTTCCTAGATAAATATTCAAATTTACATCCTTATAAACAAAAGATCAGGTTCTCTCTTTTGTTCCCTTTAATCCCCAGGCCTGGCACTGGATTAACCCCAGTTAGGCACCAAGCATGGAGGAACTTCACCGTCCAACAGGAGATTTGAGTACAAGAGTGACTTTAAAACACAATCTTAAAAGCAAATCTACATCAGAGAGACATTACAGAAGATTTAAAAAGAAGAAAAACAGCAGTCCTCTTATTCCTGCTCCTAGATAGGAAATCGTTGTCACAGTCAGGCTCCCTTGGTAAGGGCTATTTTTATAGCCAGTTTTCAAGCTGGTGCTGGAAGAATTTGGCTGGGAAACCTCATGACACATTTGAAACCTCCACTCAGGCTGCCTCAGCTTGAGGCAAGGGCCAAGCTTCTATGAATCAGGACGCAAGACGTGCTGCCCAGTGGCTCATGCATTCTCCAAACAATAAAATAGGAGGGTGGTGACGTCCAGTCAAAGTTATTTCAGACTGATAATGTGGAGGAAAAGAGGGGTGAGATTCCCCCAGGCTTGGCCTCAGTGATGCCCAAGCATTTGCGTGGCAGTTCTAAAGAAGCCACCTCCTTTGCTTCCCAAGATTAAAGCTATATCAGGGACATGTGCAAATAAAATGCAGATTATGTAAATGACAGCTCCAACAGCAAGTCATTGCCATGTACTGTTTGTAGTTACCTTTTTTTTTTTTTTTCAGTTTCCCACTGAACTTTATTAGAATTATAAAAATGCATTCTCACAGAGAGCGTTTTGGGTTCCAATACATATTTATTGCTCCACTGTCCATCCAAACTTGTATTTCCAGAATCATTGATCCATATGTCATTCCTATTGTTGAAGGAACAAGCCGGCATGAGAGTGGCCCAGGGAAGGAGGACTCCCTGAGGTCCATGCAGCTCAGCCCATCTCCCCAGGTGTTGGGAGGGTGTGCTGGTCTCCTGAGTCACCTAAAATTGCTGTATGCTCATACCACCTATGCCAGCTACTTAGATCTTTTTTTTTTTAATTAAATCTTTATTGTTCAGATTATTACATTTGTTCCTCTTTTTTTTTTTCCCCCCATAACTCCCCTCCTCCCAGTTCCCGCCCCACCCTCCACCCTCACTCCCCACCCACTGTCCTCATCCATAGGTGCACGATTTTTGTCCAGTCTCTTCCCACATCTCCCACACCCCTTTCCCCCCCAAGAATAGTCAGTCCATTCCCTTTCTATGTCCCTGATTCTATTATAATCAACAGTTCATTCTGTTCATCAGATTATTTATTCACTTGATTCTTAGATTCACTTGTTGATAGATGCATATTTGTTGTTCATAATTTGTATCTTTACCTTTTTCTTCCTCTTCCTCTTCTTAAAGGATACCTTTCAGCATTTCATATAATCCTGGTTTGGTGGTGATGAACTCCTTTAGCTTTTCCTTATCTGTGAAGCTCTTTATCTGACCTTCAATTCTGAATGATAGCTTTGCTGGATAAAGTAATCTTGGTTGTAGGTTCTTGGTATTCATCACTTTGAATATTTCTTGCCACTCCCTTCTGGCCTGCAAAGTTTCTGTTGAGAAATCAGCTGACAGTCGTATGGGTATTCCCTTGTAGGTAACTGAGTTTCTTTCTCTTGCTGCTTTTAAGATTCTCTCTTTATCTTTTGCTCTTGGCATTTTAATTATGATGTGTCTTGGTGTGGTCCTCTTTGGATTCCTTTTGTTTGGGGTTCTCCGCGCTTCTTGGACCTGTAAGTCCATTTCTTTCACCAGGTGGGGGAAGTTTTCTGTCATTATTTCTTCAAATAGGTTTTCAATATCTTGCTCTCTCTCATCTTCTGGCACCCCTATAATTCTGATGTTGGTACGCTTGAAGCTGTCCCAGAGGCTCCTTACACTATCCTCGCATTTTTGGATTCTTTTTTCATTTTGCTTTTCCGGTTGGATGTTTTTTGCTTCCTCGCATTTCAAATCATTGACTTGATTCTTGCGCTCCTCTGGTCTGCTGTCGGGCGTCTGTATAATATTCGTTATTTCAGTCCGTGTATGCTTAATTTCTAGTTGGTTCCCCAATATAAGATCGAGGGTCTTATTAGTTTTCGTGTAGATCTCATTAAGTTTATCGGCAGCTTCTAAACAGTTCTTGAGAGACCTTAAAAGTGTGGTTCTGAACTCTATATCTTCCTTTGACAATTTTGTCCTGTTTCTTTGTCTCCGCATTTTGTTATGCTTCCTTGGTGCACCCCCTAGTGGTCTTTGTTCGCAGTCTTATAGTTAAATCTTGATTGTTGTAGCTAATTCCAGGGAGGGTTTGACCTCTAGGCCAAGTGGCTATGAGAATCAGCTGTGTCAGCAGTGAGAGAACTTCTGTCCTCTAGGGAGGTGCTAATCTAGCCTTTGCCTGAGGCTATCCGGCAAATGGTTCTGCGCTGGGCTTGGGCGGGGCGGGTCGCACAGGATCAACAGGGTGGGCCGGAGAGAGCAATTATGGTGGCTCTCAGTCCTGTCCCCAGGGGCTCTGCCTCTCTGAGTCCCAGCACCCGCTGCAAAGCTCGGAGAGAAAGCTGCACTCGCTCTGACCGAAGCCAGACAGTCCCGCTTCTCCCGTTTGAGTCTGGGTCCCTAAAGACTCGCCTGGATCTGGTGCTCAGAGTCTGCGACTCCCTCCCGATTGAAAACGCCAACCGCGCCCTCCGCCGCCAGCCCGCTCCGCGCACTCCGCACCTCAGAATTTGACTTCAGCACTGCGCCTCCTCTGAGTGTCCGTGTGTGTTTCTCTTTCCTCCTAGTTGTAGGACTTCCACTCAGCCAGCGTTCCTGTGGTTCTGGGTGATGTCCCTTCCGTTTTTTGGTTTCACTTTTGAAGTAGTTGTTCAAAGCAGCAAACTCTGGCGTTAACCTATGCCGCCATCTTGGTTCTCTCTAGATCTTAACAGATCTGTAGTTACCTTTTAACACATGCATATCTCTTTACTTAGTAAATGTCTTTATAAATAATTGAATTTTATGGAGGTTAGACTTTTTACTTTTTTTAAAAAAATAAATGTTTTATTTTAATTTACTGATTTGAGAGGAAGAGAGAGAGAAGGGGTGGGACACAGGGAGGGAGAGAAACAGATTTGTTGTTCCACTTATTTATGCATTCATTGGTTGATTCTTGTACGTGCCATGACCAGGGATCGAACCCAAAACCTTGGTGTATCAGGAAGATGCTCTAACCAACTGAGCTACCCAGCTAGGGCCAGACTTTTTACTTTGAATGCTAACTGACAAGCACTGTTTGGCCAGAGAGAGTGCATCTTCCTTTCCGTCTGGCTTTTATATAGCAGTGTAGCTTTGGTTTTTAACTCATTTCTTAAAAATATTATTTTTCATTCAACATTATTTTGTATTAGAGGCCCGATGCACAAAATTCATGCAAGGGCGTTGGCCCCAGCCCCTGCCTGCCGCCATGGCTGGGGGGCCTCTGCTGCCTCGGCCTTGGCCCCCGCCCACTGCAGCTTTGCCCAGAAGGAAGGACATCCAGAAGGACATCTGGTCTAATTAGCATATTACACTTTTATTATTATAGATTAGTTTCAGAGTACAGTGGTGGTTAGACAATCATACACTTTACAAAGTGTTTTGATATTTCCAGTACCCACCTGGCACCATACATAGTTATTACAACACTAGAGGTCCTGTGCACAAAAAATCCGTGCACTCGGCGGGGGGTGCGGGGGGGTGTGGGGGGGTGCGTTTCCTCAGCCCAGCATGTGCCCTCTCACAGTCTGGGAGCCCTCAGGGGATGTCCAACTGATGGCTTAGGCCCACTTCCCATGGGGGAGGTGACCAGGCCAGCCGATCAGGGGATGGCGCCAGCTGGTGAGTGGCCAGTCCCCCCGCTCCCACCTCCCTCTGCCATCACCCCTCTGTTGCCACTGGTTGCTGCTGCCCACCCCCCCCCCCTTTGTGGTCCCCTCTCTCTGCCTGCTGGTATGCACCTTGGCTGGCCTGGCACCACCTGCTCCCCAGCCCCGCCCCCCTACCAGTCATTCCTGGTTCGGCTGATTTGCATATTAAGCTTTTATTATTCAGGATTGCTGACTATATTCTCTATGCTGTCCTTTTAAGTTATGGCTTCTAGTGTCTTTCCCTGGGTTCTTACCCAACTCTAGCTCCTTAAACATCTTGCTGAAAGTCAGGGCCCTCCAGGATTGGGCTGAAGAGAAAAGATATTAATGTGTGGTGGGGGTGGAAAGAGGAAGTATGCATAGTGAAGTTAAAGCAAGGTAAAGGAGGAGGGTGCCTTCAGTATTTGCTGTCACTACTTGGAAGTCACCCAAATCTGATGATGATGATGATGATGATGATGATGATGATGATGATGATACAATTCATATTAACAATAGCTAACATTTCCGGGGCTCTTGTTACCAGCCAGGCATGGTGCTAAGGGGCTTTACATAACTAGCTCATTGCTAATTAAATCCTCAAACTGACCACATAAAATTGGTTGCCCTTCTTATTCCCATTTTACAGATTATGAAGTAGAGGCTTATAGAGGACACAACTCGCCCAAGGTGACATAACCAGTAAATAATAGAGCTGAAGTTTAAACTCACATGCAGTTGTCTCGCCTGTCTCCACGCTGCCCCTATAATTTACCTTAGCCAACAATCAATCTATCCAATGGTATGAGTAGCCCATGTTCTTAAAAGCAATCAGTTGTCACGAGTTTAATTCATTACAGTTAAAGAGTTGAAGAGCCCACCAAGTAAGGGAAAGGTAAATATTTCCCTCCGGAGCTTCTTGCTAAAATAGAAATGTCTGGCCTCTTTGGTGATCTGCTATATGTCATAACTAAAATGATCCCTTTGCCCCATGCCAAGGAGGCAAATAAAGGCTTATTCTGGAAGGTCTTTTATGCTAAAATTATTTGAAGGTCACAGCGCTTGGCATGGTGTTTGAACCACCCCCCAGGCATGCCACCTCTCAGGGGACCCTACCCGCTGGGCCCTGGAAGAAGATTCTCGGAAAAACACTTGAGGTGACTTTTGGATGCAGGGGAAGCAGATGGCCGAGTATGACATCACCTCAGGTCAGGGAAACAGAAATATGAAAATAATAGGATTGTAGAAAAATAATAGCCTAATCTCCAAATTATCAGCAAGTGTTTGGGAAGTGTTTATTCACAGCAAATACCAGGATGGAAGAGAGCTAATAAATGACAAAGCCTGGCCTTGTGCTGCCCAATTTAAAAGCAGATAACACCTTTTCCACCATTTTGTTAAAATAATAATGACTACTTACTGAAAATTTTAATTACATTTAATGTATATTTTAATTTCTAACCACTACCATTCCTCAAACTCTGGGAGGAAAATATTATCAAATCCTCATTTTCACATAGGAAGAAATGGCACTCAGGAAATTTAGCGAGTTACTTGCCACCCACCTGGTAAGTGGCAGAAACTGGTTTTGAACCTTGGGTTTCTGATATCAAAGATACCCGCTACCTGAAAACCACCTGAGGGGCATCTGAGGAGGAACATTTTTCCGACCATCCTTTAATGTACCAAACTTATGAACATCAAAGGACACTATCCACAAGTGAAAAGGCAACCCACGGAAGAGAGAAAATATTTGCAAATCATATACCAGAAAAGGGGTTAATATCCAGAATATACAAGAACTCTTACAATTCAACAACAAAACAAACAGCTCAATTGAAAAATGGGCAAAAGCCCAGCCAGTGTGGCTCAGTGGTTGAGCATTAACCCATGAACCAAGAGGTCCCCAGTTCAATTCCCAATCAGGGAACATGCCCGGGTTACGGGCTACATCCTCAGTGGGGAGTGTACAGGAGGCAGCCGATCAATGTTTCTTTCTCATTGATGTTTCTATCTCTCTAGTCCTCTCCCTCCCTCTCTCTTTAAAATCAATAAAAACATGTTTTTTTTAAAAAATGGGCAACGGGCCCAGACCAGTTTGGCTCAGTGGATAGAGCATTGGCCTGCAGACTGAAGGGTCCCAGGTTCGATTCTGGTCAAGGGCATGTACCTTGGTTGCAGGCACATCCCCAGTAGGGAGTGTGCAGGAGGCAGCTGAATTGATGTTTCTCTCTCATTGATGTTTCTAACTCTCTACCCTTCTCCCTTCCTCTCTGTAAAAAAATCAATAAAATATATTTTTTTAAAAATGGGCAAAGGACTTGAATAGACATTTCTTCAAAGAAGATACACAAATGTACAATAAGCACATGAAACGATGCTTAGCATTACCAATCATTAGGGAAATGCAAATAAAAGTCACAATAAGATACCACTTTATATGCATTAGAACAGCCATCAACACTAATAAAAGAGAAAAATGGTAATTGGCGTACGACGATACCCTTTTCATTGGCTAATCAGGGCTATATGCAAATTAACTGTCAACTAAGATTGGCAGTTAACTGCCAACAAGATGGCGGCTAATTTGCATATGTAGGCACAATGCAGGGAGGCGAAAGGGAAAGCAGAAAGAAGCCCCCTGCCACTGACAGTGATTGGAAACCCAGGGGGGAGCTAAGAGTTGGGAGAATCAGGCGCCTTTTCCGCCCTGGCCAGTGATAGCAGGAAGTAGGGGTGGAGCCAGCGATGGGAGCTGGGCACGGTCGAAGCTGGCAGTCCCGGGAGCTAGGGATCCCTTGCCTGGGCCTAAAGCGAAGCCCATGATCGCGGGGCCGCTGCAGCTGCGGGTCCCCGCTGCCCAGGCTGGACGCCTAGGCCAGAGGCATCAGGCCTGGTCAAGGGGCCGATCCTGCGATTGGAGGGTGATGGGGGTCAACGCCTGAGGGCTCCCAGTATGTGAGAGGGGGCAGGCTGGGCTGAGGGACACTCCCCCCCACACACACCCAGTGCACGAATTTCGTGCACCAGGCCCCTAGTTACAAATAAACAGGCAAATAAATAAACAGAAAATAAGAGTTGGTGAGCTTGTGGAGCAATTAGAACCCTTGTGCATTCTGGTGGGCATGTAAAATGGTGTAGACACTATGGAAGTTCCTCAAAAAGGTAAAAAATAGAATTACCATATGATTTAGAATTCCATTTCTGGGGATAAAAGAATTGAAAGCAAGGACTCTAGCAGATATTTATACCCATGTTCATAATAACATTTTCAAAGCCCAAAGATGGAAGCAACCCAAGTATCCAAAAATGGATGGATGGGTAAACAAAAGGTGACATACCCATATAATGGAATATCATACAGCCTTGAAAAGGAAGGAAATTCTGAGATATGTTATAATATCGATGAATATTCAGGATAATATGCTAAGTGAAATAAGTCATATAGTAAAGAACAAATACTGTATGATTCCACTTATAGGAGGAACCTAGAGTAGTCAAATTCATAGAGACAAAGTAAAATGGTGGTTGCCAGGGCCTAGGCAGTGGTTCTCAACCTTCCTAATGCTGTGACCCTATAATACAGTTCCTTATGTTGTGGTGACCCCCAATTTCATTGTTACAAATTGAACATAATTAAACATAATTAAAGCATAGTGATGAATCATAAAAACAATATGTAATTATATATGTGTTTTCCGATGGTCTGAGACGACCCCTGTGAAAGGGTCGCGACCCACAGGTTGAGAACCACTGGAGGGGAGTTATTGTTTAACTGGTACAGAGTTTCAGTTTGGGAGGAGGACAAAGTTCTGGAGATGGATGGTGGTGTTAGTAGCACAACACGTGAAAGTACTTAGTGCCACTGAATTGTATACATAAATGGTAAATTTTGTATTATGTACTAGAGGCCCAGTGCATGAATTCGTGCACAGGTGGGGTCCAGCCTGCCTGGCCCCAATTAGGGCAGATGGAGGCTGGGCCTGTCAGGAGGAGGAGATGGCGGGAGGTTGGCTAGCTGGCCCACCCTGATCAGGGCCCAAATTAGGGCCAGGCTGAATAGGGGAAGGGGCTGCAGGTGATTGGCCAGCAGGCCCCACCCCCAACTGGGGGGGGCAATCGGGGGGGTGGGGCTGGCTGTGGGGAGGGGCTATGGGTGGTGGGCCAGCCAGCCCCACCCCCGAATGGAGTTTGGGAGCTGATCTGGGGTCAGTGGCCAGGGGAGGGGCTGTAGGAGGTTGGCCAGCCAGCCCCACCCCTGATTGGTGTGTGGGGAAGCGATCAGGAGTGGAGCTGGCTGGGGGGAGGGGCCATGGGCCGATCAAGGTGGTGGGGGCTGACTGGGGGTGGGGCCAGCTGTGGGGAGGGGCTGTGGGTGGTGGGCTGGCCAGCCCTGCCCTCAAATGGGGTAGGGGGTGTCGATTGGGGGCCAGCGACCTGGGGGAGGGGCCATGGGTTGTTGGCCGGCAGGCCCTGGCCCTGATCAGAGTTGGGGGGGCTGATCAAGGGTGGAGCTGCTTGCGGGGAGGGGCCACAGGCGGTTGGCTGGCCTGCCACTGATCAGGGTGGGGGGGCTGATCTGGGGTGGGGCTGGGCAGGGGGAGGGGCTGCAGGAGGTTGGCTGGCGTGTTCTGCCCCCTATTGGGGTAGAGGGGGCGATCAGGGGTGGGACTGGCCGGGGGAAGGGCCACAGGGGAGTTGGCTGGCTGGCCGCACCCTCCCCTCCCCATTGGACAGGTTTAGGGGCTGCAGTGGGCGTCATAGTGACCGGTCCTTATGGTGTTTGGGTCGCTGCCTTTTTATATATTTAGATATTTTGCCACAATGGGAAAAATGGTAAAGGGAGAGAGAGTACAAGTCATAGGAGCTATTACTATTCTCTACTTAATAACTGCCTTCCTAATGATAACAGGAAACAATAACAATACTGTATATATTTTTTTAAAGTATTCTGTCATTTATTTGCTCTTCGGCCCCGCCCCCGCTCCCGGTCAACCCAATGACTCTGATCCACAGCCAGAGACTAAGTCCGGGCTGGACATCTGGTCGACCCCCTCTCTCTGTGGATGGTGAGGGCTCCACCCAGAGACCAAGTCTGGGCCGGGCCATCTGGTCGACCCCCTCCACTGAGCAACCATCTCCCACGGCCGCCCCTTTTGGGTAGGGAGCGGGCCCTCGGCACCCCTGGGAAAGGGGCCTCGTCCACCACCATCCACCCGCCCCCGCCCCCGCGCCCGTTTCCCCTCCCAGCACGAGGCCCGGAGGCGTGCGGCTCCCCCACCCTGGCCCCCTTTCCATCCCAATAACAATATTTTTTAATTATTTTTAAATAATGAATTAATATTTTTTCTTACATGTTATTTATAGAAATAATTTTTAGATTAAGAATTATTGCTAGTACAAGTTTGTTCATAGAATAGAGTTTGGAAAAACTGCTGAAAACCTCATTAACTGTATTTAAACTTTATGAACAAGAGTTGCAGTTTAGACTGACATTATCCCATATGGTAGCTACTAGCCACTGTGGCTACTGAGCACCTAAAGTGTGGCTGGTTCCCATCAAGATATGCTGTAATAAAATATACACCAACTGTCAGACTTATTACCAGACATAGAGTGTAAAGATAAAATTGACAAATTTTATACTGATTATATGAAGTGATAATATTTGGATATATTGAGTTAAATAAAATATATTATTAAAATCAATGTCGCCTGTTTCTCTTTGTGTGTGTGATGCCTACATTGTGTCTGGGCAGCTCCAGAGCTACAAGCTGTTCCTGGGGCACTGGCAGCTTATTCACAGTCTCTGCTGACAATTATGAACCAGGGTCTCCTTACAAGACCTAACCTTCCTACCCTTCAAGGCCCAAGTCAACTCTTCCATAAAGTTTATCTTTTCCTTCATACCTAAACTCCCCCTTTTCTGACCCAAAAGGATTAACTTAACCACTCATTTAAGGCACTTAGGTGTATTACTAGTTCTTAATTCCCCAAGCAAACCAATGTGGGTAGTTTGTAAGAAGTCTCTGATTTGGGGTGAGGAAACACACAATAAGTATCCTATACATTCTGGCTAGTCTACCACCACAACTGATATCAATAATCAATCACAACACTATGCCCATGACAGAACTTAGGAATCAATCACAGCATATTTTTCCTCCAAGCCCATTGAAGGTCTTATTATCAATTTCAATACAGAGCTCCAGGCAGCTACTACCCATTGATCAAAGTTACCATGAGACAAAACACAAACGTATTTGCCATCCTTTTAATAGAGTCACTTAGTGGGTAGGATTGACAGAGTAAATTTAGCAAAGAGGCACAAGTTTAAATTTTTCTCTCTGCATCACAGGCTATGTAACAACAAAATAAGGCTGATAAGTAGATTTTATCAATAATGTGTCAAAGTATGTTATCATTGTCTGATATCAGGTATGTGGGTAATCCCATGTTCCTAATGAGTAATGTCATTATATACATCAAGGCAGGGTCTCCAAGAGTGAGTTTCAAGGAACAATGGTTCTGTAGGATATTAATAAATATTCAATAAAAAATGGATTTTCTATTCAAATAAATGAGAAACATCAGGTTTATAAAAAGTAAAAATGATTTATTGTTACTCTCTGAGAAAGGGATCTAGTGTGCTCCCCAAGTTTTTCAACATGGAGTCCCATTTTCATATCTTAAGGAGCTATGTTCTAAGAAACATATCTTAGTAAATACTGTTCCAAAGATTAATGCTTGTTTTATTTTTGAAAATGGAGAGGGGGGTACATTGATGCTAGGAATCATTGTAGTCTTTCCTTTATTTTCAAATTCATTTCTTCAAACCCAGGCATTTATTGCCAACAATTATCTGATGGCAACCCGTGAGCGATGAATCATTATAATTATTTAGAGTGAAAGACAACTCAGCTTTGGCCTGATCCAACTCCCTGAGTTTGCTGATGAGGAAACTGAGGCTCGAGGAGATTAAGCATCCTGCCCAAAGTCACCAAGCGTATCAGTGTCTAAGATATTGGAAGGCTAAAAAAGAAGTTAAAACATGAAGTGGCTCACCTACATAATCTCCTATCCCTAGACTGCCCTCATCTATCATTTGTTTACTTGCAAGAGAAAATTACATTTTGCAGGAGGGCTGTAAATATAGAGAAGAAATTTATTACAGCAGAGAGCAGTGCAGCCTCGGAGCGCTCTCAGTCTTCCCGAGGAAACCAGGCAAAGTGAAAGTTCACGTTGGAGCTCTTTATATTAATGATGATACCACTCAAAGAGCTTCTCTAGCTTGGTTTCTAGAGTTCTGGACATAATTTTTCACATTGTCCTCAAAACATGGGCCCTGTGCCATGTAAGGTTAATGGTTGGGGTTGGCCTCTCA
The DNA here is from genome assembly GCF_963259705.1 of Myotis daubentonii. Classification (NCBI taxonomy): domain Eukaryota; kingdom Metazoa; phylum Chordata; class Mammalia; order Chiroptera; family Vespertilionidae; genus Myotis; species Myotis daubentonii. The sequence continues at coordinate 27,519,186 of NC_081843.1, forward strand.
ATGGAAAGCTTAGTAGAATTTGGACAACTCAGCAGACCTCCACTTGGGACTTAATGCCATATTCTGCTGATACCATCGTAGAGACCACATAGCACGTGTCCCCATACTCCATGACGTTTACTCTCATATAGCCCAAGCAGCTTTCTCCCTGGCAAAGCTAATTGGCACTGACCTTCACTAGGTCAGGATTTCTCAACCTCCACACAGTGGCATTTGGGCCTGAATAATTCTCTGTTGTGGGGGCTGTCTTGTGCCTTGTAGGTGTTTTGTAGCATTCCTAGCCTCTACTCACTGGACACCAGTAGCATCCCCCAGATTGCAATAGTCAAAAATGTTTCTAGACCGGCCAGTGGGGCTAAGTGGTTGAGCATCAACCTATGAACCAGGAGGTCATGGTTTGATTCCCAGTCAGGGCACATGCCCAGGTTGCAGGCTCAATCCCCAGTAGGGGGCGTGCAAGAGGCAGCCAATCAATGATTCTCTCCCATCATTTCTCATCATTGATATTTCTACTTCTCTCTGACTCTCTCTTCCTCTCTGAAATCAATAAAAAATATACTTTAAAAATATTTCTAGATATTGACAAATGCCTCTTGGGGAGCAACTCTGCCCCTGGCTGAGAACCACTGTTCTAGATGAATTCAATGAGGATGACTGCTATTTTAACTAGAGAGTCAGTTTCCACTAGACAGTAAGCTTCTCAGGAAACATGTATTAATCATGTATCTTCCATCCCTGGCACATAATAAGTGTTCATTCATCAATTTCATTTCAAAAATATTTATTAAGCACTTATTATGTGCCATGCACACCTCCGGGGAATAGGAGTACAGCAGTGAACATCAGATAATCCCTGGCCTCAAGGAGTTTACATGCCAAAGGAGGGAAGACATATAATAAAAACATAAACAAAAGCATAAGTAAATATATAGGGTAATTTCAGGTACTAAGTGCTTTGAAGAAAGAGGGATGCTTGCCCTAGCTGGTTTGGCTCAGTGGATAGAGAGTTGGCCTGCAGACTGAAGGGTCTCGGGTTTGATTCTGGTCAAGGGCACCTACCAAGTTGTGGGCTTGATCCCCAGTAGGGGGCGTACAGGAGGCAGCCAATCAATGATTCCCTCTCATCATTGATGTTTCTATCTCTCTCCCTCTCCCTTCCTCTCTGAAATCAATAAAAATATATTTTTTTTAAAAAGAAAGAGGGATGCTTTAGCTAGAATAGTCTATTATTTGGAATTTAGTTGGTAAGAGGATCCAAAATAACAGTGGCTTAAATAAGATAAAAGTTTCTTTCTCTCACAAATAGAAGTCCAGAAGCAAGTAATCCAGGTCGGCTATGGCCATTCTGCTCCATGAAGTCCTCAGAGATCCAGGCTCCTCCTATTTTGTTGCTCTGCTGTGCACAGGCCCCATTTCCAAGGTTACCTCATGATCTTAGATGGCTGCTCCACTCCAGCCATCACATCACATTCCAGCCGGCAGAATTAATAGAAGGTGGGGGGAGGCAAAGGGTATATGCCAATTATCTTTTAAGGACGGTTCTTAGAAGCTGCCATATTATATTTCTGTTTATATTGCCTTGGCCAGAACTTAGCCATGTATCCATAAACAGTTTAAGGGGGATTGGCCTATTTTGCACTCAGCTAAAAATAAGAGGTTCCATTTTTTTTTTTTTTTTTTGAGGGAAAGAGGGAGAACTAGAAGTCTCTGTCAGAGAGAGTATGCACGTGGTGAGAAGTGATCACATTTTGCATATAATGCCGTGGAATATTGGTGCCTAAGTACATAGGGCTACTTGAGGGATTAGATGTGGGGTATGATGGGAATAAGAAAAAAATAAGACTATTTCCCAGGGTTTGACCTGAGCAACCAGTGTATGGCAGTGTCCTTTACTGATCTAGGAAAGGCTTGAAAGGAGTCAAATTTGGGTCAAGAGTTCTGTTTTGACCATGTTAAGTCCAAGATGTGGATGAGATCTCTGAGTAGAGACGCCAAGCTGAGAGCTGAATATAAAAAATGGGGCCTAAAGATGTAAACTTGAGAGTCATCAACCTAAAGATGGTACTTGAAAGATAAGTATGAAAACAATGTCAGAGATAATTGGCTCAAGGAAAAGGAATACCTTTTCAGTGCAATTAGACAAATTAAAAACCCTAAATCATCCATCCTAAAGGCCCTTGAACTTCCCCAGAAGTCCCCTTCAGGATCATCAAGTATGCTACTCTTGATCTTGGTCTTCTAAATAAACCTGTCTTGGAATGTCAAGCACCACTCATAACAAGCAAAAAGCTTTGTAACATCATTTGTCAAAAAAAAAAAAAAGGAACCGGAAAGAGTTCTTCAGTTGTACTTGCCTCCCCATCAGTGCTGCTTTTTTTATTTTTAAAAATTTGCAATTGTGCAACATTTAGACCATCCTATAGTTTACATAGGCTTTTCCAGATTTGCCTTGGGGAAGCAACCAACGGATGCCGTCTCCATGGGAAACAAACTCTGAGGCGTACACTTTGAGAACACAATCTGCTTGCTGCTTACAAGTTACACAGTGCCACTGCATGACTGTAATCAGACCTAACCCCTAACTCCAAAGAGTTTATAATCCTATGTAATAATAATAAAAGGCTAATATGCACATTGACTGAACGACAGAATGACCGGTTGCTATGATGCACACTGGCCACCAGGGGGCAGATGCTCAATGCAGGAGCTGCCTCCTGGTGGTCAGTGCACTTCCATATGGGGAGTGCCACTCAGCCAGAAGCTGGCTCATGGCTGGCCAGTGCAGTGGTGGTGGCAGGAGCCTCTCCCACCTCTGCGGCAGCACTAAGAATGTCCAACTAACGGTTTAGACCCGATCCCTTGGGGGCCTAAGCCTTTAGTCAGACATCCCCTGAGGGCTTCCTGGCTGCCAGAAAGATGTCTGACTGCAAGCTTAGGCCTGATCCCCTGGGGAGTAGGCCTAAGTTGACAGGTGGACATCCCCCAAAGGGTCCTGGACTGTGAATGGGCGCAGGCTGGGCTGAGGGATCACCTCCTCCCGAGTGCACAAATTTTTGTGCACCGGGCCTCTAGTATAATAATAAAAGTAATAGTGCTAGATACCATTATTTATTGAGCACTTACTATATGCCTGGTACTTTATAGACAGAATTCTGATCTTCACATAGGCTTGATGGGAGGTATTATTCTTCTTATTTCACAGATGAAACTACCAAAAATCACAAAGATTATGTGTCGCGGTAAAGGATCTGATCTGCCTTTCCTTAGGCTTTTCTACAAGTCCAATTTTTTTCAGGAAGCCTTATTATTTATTGGGGCATCTCACTTAGCTCTTTGTTCACCTAAGAGTAGAAATTCCATCTCATTCTTTAAACGAAAATAGTTTTATTTTCTTTTAAAGAGGAAGGGAGAGGAAGAGAGAGATAGAAACATCAATGATGAGAGAGAATCACCGATCAGCTGCCTCCCGCACGCTCCTCACTGGGGACTGAACCCTGACGGGGAACCGAAGAACCATTACCTCCTGGTTCATAGGTTGACACTCAACCACTGAGCAACACGGCCCAGGCTGTTTCGTTCTTTTTTTTAACCAACTACGGTTTCTGGCTTATAATGACCACTCAAATATTTACTGAAAGAATAAACTGGAGACACAGCGATGATTACACAAAAAGCAACAGATTCATTAAAGGGGTAGAATTCAAATTCTAAAAGAATCCTGGGACATCACTTAGTCTAGGGGTCATTACCTGGCTGGCCCCAGGTGAACTATGGCCTCAGCAGTGTTTTGTGTGGTTTCCAAATTGTGAAAGAAAAAAAAAATACAACAACAAAAAGTTGTATTACTTTTCAACATTCAAAAATTGTGAAATTACAAACAAAAATCCAGATTTTTTTTGCTTCCCCTGACATCTGCCAACACTGGACCCACATTCCCAAGGTTAACAGGGAGAGGAGAGCAGAATAGGGGCTGCCCTTAGTCCTTTTATGTTTCCTCCCTGGCTCCTAGAGGCATTTGAATTTGCAACCTCAACTGTCAAACTCCCTTATTATAGAAGTGAGAAAATTGAGGCCCAGCATAGCAAGGTGACGTGCCACACGGGACCCAGGTGTTCTCACTCCCAGCGGTGGCCCTTTCCACTCACCCCTGCGCAGGCATCTTGAAAGTCCTATTTGACAAGACTACACATAAACACACAGGTACAGAGATGAGTGTGCAGCCACATCTCATTCTCAGTATGAGGAAAAAGACACACTATGGGGATGGGTATTCTTTTAAAAAGATCTTCGTCAGTTAAACAAATCCCAAGGCAATAAAGATTCCATTTTCTTTCGTCACAAAGTTGGCCTATTCTAATCTGAGGCTCTTTTCACTTCCTTAAGAAAATAGTAAGTACAAGTTAATATATATTCCAATTCTGAGATGGCCTTGGTTTCACTTTCTAAATCATCGGGCAGCGATCTGAGAAATGAATGAAAGAAGAAATGGGAGGGTGGAGCCGACAGAGAATAAGAAGCAGCTGGTTTATAAGGAGGCCTCCGGGGAACAGCTATTAGACAATGTGGTAATTAACATGGTGAACAGAATTGTCCAGAATATATCCAAATGGGAATGAAAGTGTTTCCTCCTCCCTTACTCGTCCGTACCTCCCTCCCCTGAGACTTGCTCACTGAACTTAATTCCTCTTTCTCATCATTCTCCCCTCCCCCCGCCAGAGCCTCCATTGATGGAAAGAGGGGGAGAATCACCAGAAAACCGGGAAAACAAAAGCAGCAACCTCTGGACCCGATTCAGTCAATCATTGACCTCTAAGTCAGAACGTTTCAGACACAGGCTTCAGATGGCGTTTTTCTGTACCCAGGCCAGTGCTGGTCACATTTTACTGTGCTTACGAGTCCCTGGGGATCTTGCTCAGGTGCAGATTGACTCAGCAGGTCTGAGCTGGGACCTGAGATTCTGCATTTCTAACAAGCCCCCAGAGGATGCTGATGCTGCAGATCCAGAGGCCACACTGTTGAGTAGCCAGGCCCCAGAGCAAAGCACTGGTTCTCAAACGTGCCTGCCCCTCGGACTCACCTCAGGCAGGGGTTCTCAACCTTCCTCATGCCGCGACCCTTTAATACCGTTCCTCATGTTGTGGTGACCCCCAACCATAAAATTATTTTTGTTGCTACTTCATAACTGTAATTTTGCTACTGTTATGAATCGTAATGTGAATATCTGATTTGCAGGATGTATTTTCATTGTTACAAATTGAACATAATTAAAGCATAGTGATTCATCACAGAAACAATATGTAATTATATATGTGTTTTCTGATGGTCTTAGGCGACCCCTGTGAAAGGGTCGTTTGACCCCCAAAGGGGTCGTGACCCACAGGTTGAGAACCGCTGACCTAGGGGATCTTTAAGAACTACTGATACCTGGGCCTCACCGCCAGACTCTGATTTAACAAGTGTGGGTGAAGCCCGGGCATTGGGATTTTTCAAAGCTTCCCAGGAAATGCCAGTAATAAACACAATTTGAGAAGCACTAGAGCAGCAGTGGCTCAGTTGATTGAGCATTGTCCTGTGCACCGAAAGGTTGCCAGTTCGATTCCCAGTCAGGGCACTTAGCTGAGTTGCCTTTCAATCCCCCATTTGGGCTCGTGTGGTAAGCAACTAATCTCTCTCCTTCTCTCTCTCACCCTCTCTCTCTCTCTTCCTTTCCCCCTCTCCTCTGTCTAAGCATGTCCTTAGGTGAATATTTTTTAAAAAGTTGTTTAGAGCAGTAGTTCTCAAACTGTAGTGTACATTGGAGTCACCTGCACGGCCTGTTAAAACTCACAGATTACGCCCTAGCCAGTTTGGCTCAGTGGATAGAGCGTCGGCCTGCAGACTGAAGGGTCCTGGGTTCGAGTCCAATCAAGGGCATATGCCCAGGTTGTGGGCTCAATCCCCAGTAAGGGGCATGCAGGAGGCAGCCGATCAATGATTCTCTCTTATCATTGATGTTTCTATATCTCCCTCTCCCTTCCTCTCTGAAATCAATAAAAATATATTAAAAAAGACAAAAAACACACACAGATTGCTGTGACCCACCTGGCAGGGTTTCAGTTGGTCTGTGCACGACCTGAGAATTTGCATTCCAACCAGGTGTGCTGATGCTACTGGTCTAGGGATCATGTTTGGAGAATCACTGCCAGTAGGCTGGTGAAGAAGAGAAACCATGCAGACCGCCGCTGTCACCAAGGGGAGGCACTGATCTTCACATAAGCATGAACTGTCAGTGCAAAGAAACTATGTTGGCTGCTCTCCTGCCACCTGGAGAGGATTGCCCACCACCAACAGCCAGCTGGTGGCCCCTGCTTTATGCCATAAGACTTGCCAGCTCTGCACCTGTCCACTCCATGTGGACAACCCCCTTTGCCATAGTTCAGGCCAGTTGTAGCTCCTCTACAATAGAGGGTGGTGGCCTTGTCCCCCGAGAAGTGGTGCTGATGGGAGGGTGAATGTCTGCCGTGGGCAAGCTGGAGATCGCCTACCACGTCTGGATGGTGGTAGAACATCCATCCACCCTTGCTTCATGAAAAGCCCATGATTCCATCCACAGAGACGGTTTACTACCCTGGTCCCTGGGCAAAAGGTGGAAGGGCTTCACTGTAACCACAGGGACACTGAGACATGATAGAAGGAGTAAGTAGTCTCTCACGGAGGCCAGATGGAAGAATCAGAACTGTCTCTTAAAGAAACACTGAGCTCTTTATTCCAAAGAGTTATTTTCTGAATAGGTGTAATCTTTTCTCCAGCTTTTAATTCATGTTTTACATTAAAAATAAGCAAAGAGCATGTGATAAATTTACAACTACGCTTCAAGATGAAGCACAGGTGAGGCCCAGCAGATCTTTTTAAATATCTATTTTGATCTTCCCCAAAGAAAATTTCTTTATTTACCTATTTGTTTTCTTTCAGGGATATTTTCATAATCAGTGGTCTAAGTTAAACTGCACTTAAAAAAAAAGGTAGCCCTAGCCGGTTTGGCTCAGTGGATAGAGCGTCGGCCTGCGGACTGAAGGGTCCCGGGTTCAATTCTGGTCAGGGGCACATGCCCAGGTTGTAGGCTCAATCCCCATTGGGAGGATGTGTAGGAAGCACAAATGATTCTCGCTCATCATTGATGTTTCTATCTCTTTCTCCTTCTCCTTTTCTCTCTGAAATCAATAAAGTTATATATTTTTAAAAATAATATAATTTAATGTATAACATTGTATAAATTTGAGGTCTATAACATGGTAATTAGTATATCCATATATTGTAACATGATGGCCACTGTAGTAATAATTAGCTCCTCTATCATGTCACATAATTACCATTTCTTTTTAGTGACTGGAATAATTCAGATCTAGTCTCTAACAAGTTTGATGATTATAATACAATATTGTTGTCTATATTCACTACAGTTGCATTAGATCTCTAGCACTTATTTCCTGTTTGTTACAAGTTTGACTAATCCTTAGGAGAAAATAACCCCAGAGATGTGGAAAGTGTCATTTATTAAGCACCTACTATGTCTCAGGGACAAACCTCTTCGTCTTCATTAGATCAGGAATTCAGTATAAAGCTCTGTTATCACTGGGAAGTATGACTGTCTGGATTTTTTTGGAAAAATATATTTTTAAGCAAAATAGCCTACTCAGATAAAACATTCTCGCAGAGCAAATGATGCAGATATTGAAGAAGCATGAAGAGCCGGGAATGTATGTGGGCCATTAAGCCATAGAAATTTTCTGGGCCTCACATGGTAGCCATTAAGCCTCCTGCTGAGAGCTGGTTATGTAATGACACCACAAAGTTTTAGCAATTGTTTTTAATGGGTTCCCAGGCCTAGGGGGGCCCAGGAAGGGTTGGTGGGTGGTAAGGCTAATTTTTGCCTGCTGGCAGAGACTGTAAGTATTTTTTTGTTTTGTTTTGTTACACGTAAGCCATAAATTATATAGCAAAATAAAGCCATGAATAAGGCGAGGGACTAATTCCTCCCCCTCCTCCCCTACATACTGTATCAAACATTGGCTTTGAGTTGGGCAGGCATGGCTCAATGGTTGAGCTTCAACCCAGGAACCAAAAGATCACTGGTTCAATTCCCAGCCAGGGCACATGCACGGTGGCAGGCTCGATCCCCAGTGTGGGGCATGCAGGAGGCAGCTGATCTATGATGTTTCTCTATCAACAATGTTTCTATCTCTCTATCCCTCTCCCTTCCCCTCTCTTTAAAAATCAATAAAAACATAAACCAAACATTGGCCTTGAAAATGACTATGTTCATTCATTTCATAGGCATATTTTGGAACCTACTACATGGTAGGCACTGGGTTTACAATGGTGAACATAATAGATATAACCCCTGTCCTCAAAGAGCTTCAGAGCCTGCAGAAGAGAGAATACGAGCAAATATACAACTGCGTGCTGTATATTGAGACTTCTTGCTTTGTTGTAGAGATACAACCCCTAGTTGTACATGTAAGAGAAAAATAAGAGGAGATCATTTATATTGGAAGTCCAGGGAAAGTGACTTTAGCAGGGCCCTAGAGGGTGAGGAGTTGGTGAGAGGAAGAACATTTCAGCTAGAAGTGAAAGGTCCTTGGGGTGGGAAAGAACTTGGCAACCTCTGGGAACTGAAAGAACCCTGGAGGAAAGAGGATGGATTAGTCATAGTTTGTGAGAGAAAGACATTATAAGGAATTGGCTCATGTGATTATGAAGGCCGAGTCTCCAAGTCTGCTGGAAGCCCGGGAAAGCCGGAGGTGTAATTCCAGTTCAAGACTGCAGGCCTGAGAACCAGAGGAGCCAACGTGTAACTTCTCCTCTGAAGGCCAGAGAAGACTGCATCCCAGCTCCGCAGTCAGGCAGAAAGTGGGAATTCTCCCCTTCCCCTTTCCTTTTGTTCTCCCCATGCCTCTGGCTGAATAGATGAGGCCCACCCACATTAGAGAGGGCAATCTACTTTACTCAGTCTACTGATTCAAACACCTAGAAGCGTGTTTAACTGGGTTTCTGGGCATCTTGTGGCCCAGCCAAGTTGACATGAAATGAACCATCACAGAGGATGACAGCTAGAAGAGGCGAGAGAGGAGGGCAGGGAGGTGTGGTTTGTACGGAGTGCGCCTGGTTAAGTTGGAAATGTTTCCTAGAATCCTCTTCCCTGTCAGATTAGCAGGAAGGCGAGTGCAGCAGCAGCCATCACCAAAGATCATCATGGTCAGACACCTGCAGGTTCCACCTGTCCTTGCTCTCCTCTGCTCTGCGTCCAGCTCTTTGCCTGACTGCTGACCCTGTTGACCAACAGTGGCCCCTGTCCCACCCCCAGATGCTTTGTGGCAGTGACTACATGAAGGCACAGCTTACCATAGAGCCTTTCCTTGGCCAAATGTTATGTTGGTGGCCAAATATACTTGGTTGGTCAGGTTAGTGCCTCCTTTGATCCTCCAGCTTCCCTCTCAGACTGTCCATTCTCTGGCTCTTCCTACAGCTCTGCAAGATCTAATTCCTAGAATAAATCTCTCATCCCCTAACCCAGTGGTTCTCAACCTTGGCTGCACATTAGAATCACTGCCCTAACCCATAATGTTTCTTTATTGAACCCTGACTGATACAGTGGACCAGTGGTTGGCAAACTCATTAGTCAACAGAGCCAAATATCAACAGTACAACGACTGAAATTTCTTTTGAGAGCCAAATTTTTTAAACTTAATCTATATAGGTAGGTAATTGTTATTAACTTAATTAGGGTACGCCTAAGGCTTAGGAAGAGCCACATTCAAGGGGCCAAAGAGCCACATGTGGCTCGCGAGCCGCAGTTTGCCGACCACGGCAGTGGACCATACCACATAGGCCAAGTTGAAGGACAGGGGAAGCTACTGAAGACTCTAAACCAGCGATTTGGTCTATATCTATGATTGGGGCTCCTCAGTATACCACCAGGATTCAAGACCCTCTCCCCCCCATATTCTGAACAGGGCAGGACACTAGGCAGAAAAAAATGCCATCAGACTATTTCCCAAATCTGCCCCAGGTTCCGGGTGCATTCCTACCTCACTGGCAAGCGGTCATTATGAGTTTGCTTCTCAGTTGGACAAGAAGAGGTGTTGTTTGTATCTAACAGGTAGGATTAATGAGTAAAAGACTGCAGCCCTCTGTGGTGGTGTTTATATGCGAAAGCTTTGGGGCAGGCACAGGAACAGGTTGAATGAGTTGACTTTTGGACCCAGAACAGCTGGAAATCTGCCCTCCTTCAGTTTGTATGTGCACAGCTCCAGCTGAAGGAGGCAGTTGTGGCTATGATTCAGAATCAGCAAGGGCTTTAAAAATATACCATCGCTCCACTGCAGGCCATTTCAATCTGATTTCTAGGGGTGAGGCCCATACATATTCGTGTTTTTTTTAAGCATCAAAAATGATCCCCCAAAGTAGCCAGGGTTGAGAACCCATACAACCATAGTGAAGAGGCTACAAAGCAGGGGGACCCAGGGGCCACATCAACACTAATAAAAGAGAAAAATGGTAATTGGCGTACGACGATACCCTTTTCATTGGGTAATCAGGGCTATATGCAAATTAACTGCCAAGATTGGCAGTTAACTGCCAACAAGATGGCGGTTAATTTGCATATGTAGGCACAATGCAGGGAGGTGAAAGGGAAAGCAGGAAGCAGCCCCCTGCCACTGACAGTGATCGGAAACCCAGGGGGGAGCTAAGAGCTGGGGGGCAGGGCAAAGGCGGCCCTGGGGCCGCCTTTGCCCTGCCCCCCAGCCATGATCGGAGAATCAGGTGCCTTTTCCGCCCTGGCCAGTGATAGCAGGAAGTAGGGGTGGAGCCAGCGATGGGAGCTGGGCACGGTCGAAGCTGGCAGTCCTGGGAGCTAGGGGCCCCTTGCCTGGGCCTAAAGCGAAGCCCACGATCGCGGGGCCGCTGCAGCTGTGGGTCCCTGCTGCCAGGGCCGGACGCCTCAGCCAGAGGCATCCTGCAGGGGCAGGGGCGGAGCCCGCGTGATCGCAGCGCCCCCCGCTGCCACTGCAGGTCCCCGCTGCCCGGGCCGGATGCCTAGGCCAGAGGCATCAGGCCTGGGCAAGGGGCCAATCCTGCGATTGGAGGGTGATGGGGGTCAACGCCTGAGGGCTCCCAATATGTGAGAGGGGGCAGGCTGGGCTGAGGGACACTCCCCCCCCCCCCCCGACACCCAGTGCACGAATTTCATGCACCGGGCCCCTAGTCTGATATAAATACTGTTTTGATAGACAGTATTTTCTTCCAGAAATTTGAATCCAAAGCTAATATTGAAACAGGGAGATTGTAAATGTAAACCTGAACTTCCAGTTTCTCTTCTCTGACAACCTGGCAGGATTGGCAATCCCGGGCCCACATTCTCATGTGGCAACAACAGTTAAGAGCTGAGCAGTCACTTCCCTGAGGGAGCCACGGGCTCTTCCATTAGCCACAGTCTCCACTAACCCCTAATGTTTGCCCAGCCCGTTTCACTCATTTTATTATCTGCCTATCCACTAAAGACACTGGATTTGGGGGCCTCAGGGGGTCAAAAGCAGGGGTCAGCAAACGATAGCCCTCTGGCCAAATATGGTTTGCTGCCTGTTTTTTTGTGCCTTGCAAGCTAGGAACCGTTTTTACATTTTGAAATTGCTGGAAGAAAAAGTGGAAGAATGATATTTTGTGACACTTGAAAAATTAGATAGATTTCAGTGCCCATATTGAAGCAGGGGTCATGACCATGCTTGCTTGTTTATGAATTGTCTGTGGTGCTTTCGTACTACAAGGGCAAAGTTGAGTAGTTGCAACAGAGAAGGCATGGCCAGCAAAGCCTCAAATATTTGCTAACCGGACCTTTACAGAACAAGTTTGTCAACTAAGACAATAGGATTTAGAATTGAAGAAAGGTTTGAACCTCAGATCCATTATTAACCACCTGAGAGCATTTGGGCAAATTATGTCACCTCTCTATAAAATTCAGGGGACTACCCTAACCGGTATGGCTCAGTGGATAGAGCGTCGGCCTGAGGACCGAAGGGTCCCAGGTTCGATTCTGGCCAAGGGCATGAACCTTGGTTGTGGGCACATCCCCAGTAGGGGGTGTGCAGGAGGCAGCTGATCGATGTTTCTCTCTCATCGATGTTTCTAACTCTCTATCCCTCTCCCTTCCTATTTGTAAAAAATCAATAAAATATATTTTAAAAAATGCAGGGGACTGTGATGACGCAAATTAAATGACTATGTATGGCCCACAGCTTAGTGCCTAGAAAGTGCAGAATAAATTGTACCCAATGGAAGAGTGAGACCAAAAATCACTCTTTGAAATTGATAGTGGTTTTCAGTGAATAATATAAAAAGAACCAGGACTCTTTAACTATCTCTTTGTAATAATTCAGGTTGAATTATTATTCTACATTAGATATCTTCTAAATGTGAAAACTGTAATACTTACCAAATACAAAATCAGCTTTTTACTCATCATTAATCATTGTCTTTAGCATCAACAATTGGAGAGTGAACTGTCCAAATTGAGTGAAAGCTGTCTTTTCTATGATATCACTTTATATTATACATTTTAAGTTTATGAATTATCCAGGAGCTGATATTCTCATTAAAAAATAAAATTTTGCCCAGCCAGTGTGGCTCAGTAGTTGAGCGTCAGTCAACTCATGATCCAGGAGGTCACAGTTTAATTCCTAGTCAGGGCACATGCCTGGGTTGCAGGCTTGGTCCCTAGTAGGGAGTGTGCAGGAGGTGGCTGATTGACGGTTCTCTTTCATCACTGATGTTTCTATCTCTCACTCCCTTCCTCTCTCTGAAATCAATAAAAAAATTTTTCATTTCCTCTGATTAATCAAAGTTGGCCACATAAGAGACTTGGCTAGAAGTATTTTAATCTAATTAAAGCATCAGAACTTATCATGCACTTAAAATACACATAACATATAATGGACCATTTTAAAGTGTCCAATTGTGTGGCACTAGGTATATCCACAATGTTGTACAGCCATAATCACTATCTAGTTCCAGATTTTTTTCATCACCCCAGAAAGAAAGCTGGCACCCATTAAGTAGTCACTCTCCATTTCCTTTCTCTTGAGTCCCTGGCAACCACTAATATGCTTTCTCTTTCTCTGAGTCTGCCTATTCTGAATATTTCATTTCAGTGGAATCATACAGTATGGGGCCTTGCGTGCCTGGCTTCTTTCACTAAGCATCATATTTTTAAGGTTCATCTATGTTGTGTTGTGGCTGAATAATATTTAATTGTATGGATAGCCCATGTTTTATTTTTTCATTCACCCATTGATAGACATTTGGGGCTACTGCGAATAGTGCTGCGATGAACATTCAGGTACATGACTTTGTTTGAAAACCTGTCGGAGCTCTAGTATTGAGAGCCTTTCAGACAGTGCGAAGTCTCTTTGAAAAACATGAACTGGTTGATAGTTCAGGAAAAGACTGAGACCTGCATGGAAGGGTCTTGATAACGCACTTGTTTGCTTGCTTTGTGCCTGTCTTTTACCTCCTTGAAAGCAAGCGCCATGAGGACCAGGACTGTATCTGGTATGTTCACTGCTGCACCTTGAGAGCCTGAATACACAACTAGACAATGGCCTGACCACACATAAAAAGAGAATTCTGACCCACAATCCACATCAGCCAGCCCAGCAAACCATCCCATTATCCACAGTAACCAACCTAGGGAGCCATGCTGCTATCTCCAAGCCAGGCCGAGTGGAAGGCAGACCACTATCTCTAACAACCAGACTAGGAGCCCCTGTAGCAATCAGCTCCAAATGGCCAGAAACCTAGCACCAACCAGAGAAAGCCAAATGTGCACTCCTAACAAGTCACCTGGGATGCCCCACTTCCAGTTAGGCGCCTGCAGAAACCCCATGCCGACAGCCTCAATCAGGGCACACGGGGAGCCTTCCTTTCTTCCATTGTAAAACTTTCCCACTCTTCGGCCGGCTTTTGAGTCGCTGCCAGAACACAAATGGTGGTGGCTGAGTCCTTGCTATAGCAACCTCTGAATCAATAGCTTCTATTTGTTCTCCTTTAGATAGTCTTTGTCTGTTTCTACAACCTCCATCCTCTGGGCAGGCCTTGCACACAGAGGGTGTCTGCACAGTCACTGTTGATGATGTGAGCACACACGGCTGAGGAGGGGCCGGCGCAGTCTTCTCAGCCCCCTGCTAGGACACGCAAGCCCACAGCACACTCTTTGGTCTTATCACAGCCCCATCCTCTCTCTAACTCCAGACCTGCCCACACAGTGGCCAACTCACTATCTCTACCTGGACACCCCCAGGTCCCTGAGCTACAGTAGGTAGTTAGATAGTTAGGTATTAACAAAAGAGAAGGGAGAAAACTGGCTAAGCCTGATTAAGTCAGGAAACTACAGTTTCACAGAAACTCCAGGGAATAGCCAGAATCGCCGGCCAAATGAATTAACGTCCAAGTGGGCAGGAAAGACCGGCTTTCCAATCACCCCAGGGAACAACTGGCCAGTTCCCCTAGATTAACGGGGAGGAGAAGGAAGGGTAAACAGTGAGGGGGAAATTTTCTCTGCTGAGGCATGCGCAGTAGAAGCCTAGATGGCTCAGGGGGAGGTCCTTTTACTATGACCAAAAATGGTGACCATAAAGGGGAGGAGAAAAGCTAGGAAAGGGATTGAATAGGGGGAGGCACCAGCCTAGCCCCAGGAAGAGCCAGGAAAGAGATTGGATAGTCTGAAAGGAAGCTTACTCTCGCCCAAACCCAAGGAAATGTAATCAAAGCTTAACAAAGGCCCATCTCTCTCTCTTCGGCAGCCACTCAGGCTGAAGCTCGATGCCTATCGCAGGCTGCATGGGAACAGAGACGGTGCTGGACTACTGGAGCCTCGGATGCTGGGCTGATGGCACAGTAGCTCTGGGTCCTGCCCCTCCTCCTGGGCTTGGTGGGGACAAATGCGGGCCTGCGGCCCCAGAGGCTGGACTCCTGCAGGGAGACAGCTGAGCCACCTGGTCACGGATGAGACATCGCCTAAGCCCTTTCCTTGTTTTTGCTCCAATAAATCTTGCCACTATGCCTCAAATCCTCCTCTGGGTATATCCCCGAAATGCATTTCCTGCGATGCTGTGGAAGAATCCTATTTATTCTGGCAACACCTGGGACTCAACATGTCCCAGACCTACTGGTCACTTCCTCCCTTCCTCCTGCAGCTCTTTGCCTGGTTTTCTCACCCAGGAGCCCCACCGAGTGCCCCAGCTGGAATGTTGTAGGCAGTTAGACAGGCATGAGCAGAGCAAGGACCATGGGCCAGGTACAGAAGGTAATCAGGGTGGAAAGCCCCAGGTGCCTGGCAATAGACAATAAATTGTAGGGTGGGACCGAGCCCCCAGGGTGACTTTCCTCCCCTAGCAGATAGCTGGCCACGTGGTTTGGACCCCTGACCTTTCCTCCCTAGAGATAACATCTATGCCTCAGTTGTATTCCAGCTCCAGGCCCAGATAAGCAACCAGCCACAGCTGAAGTCTGGATCAGGGACATTGAATGATGAATGACCTCCTGCCCTGGCCACAGCCAACCAATCAGTGAATGGACACACCTGGAAAACTGCTGAATACCCTATTGAGATCTTCCCCTGGGACCTCCCCTAAAATCTCCGCCCTTAAAATCCTTAGGATGGAGGACCCAGTGTGCTCTCCCTCCCTGGAACATGCCTGCTCCCCACCCCGCTGCCTTCTGCCTTTCCCTTTCTCCTCTCCCCGACCTCATACACCCCGGCCCTCACCTCCACCTGTTACCATTAGCTTCCCAAGCCCCAGGGCCCTTCCTTACCTCCATAACTCGTTTCCTAAGCCCATTTCTTCCAGGAATTACTTTTTCCACCTCTGTGATTTACCCAATACATGTTCTCTTACAGTTCGGGTCTTGCTCTGAATTCTTTCCTAGCCAGAACACAGGTGCCAAGGCTGCTGAACCCAAGTTTGGTCCGACCCCACCCGTCAGATACCCGGGACCACCTACAACAGTCACTCTCATCTGCCCCAACCTGTAATCCATCAGTAAGTCCTTTTGGTTCTATTCCAGAATGCCCGGTGAATCCGCCCTTTCATCCGGCTCCATTCCTAGGTCAGGCCTTCATTGTAGCAACAACCCAGAACTGGTCTAACTGCCTTCAGTCTGGCCGCCAAAGCAGCCAGGGGACATGTCCCTAAACACCCCATTTCTGACCAGGAGACCTCCCTGCATAGCAGCCTCTTTTGTAACAGGTCACCATCAGGTTAGAGTCTAAATTTAAGAAGCTTTCTGGAGCACCCCAGACCTGGTCCCGGCCCCTTTCCAGCTTTAACTCTAGTGCAGCCTACATTCTAACCTTGAGCACTCGATGGCACTCCCTGCCCTCTTTCTGTCAGGCACACCTCCTTTCTTCCCTCCCTCCCCTTCCCTACTTGGCAGGTGGCTCCTCTTCTTCAAGCCTCCGGAGTCACTGCCTAGGTCGTGGAGCCTCCTGGCTGCTGCCACATATCCTCCTGCTACTTGATGCTGTGGGCTTATTATACTAGGACAGTGGTTGGCAAACTCATTAGTCAACAGAGCCAAATATCAACAGTACAACGACTGAATTTTCTTTTGAGAGCCAAATTTTTTAAACGTAAACTATCTAGGTAGGTACATTGTTATTAACTTAATTAGGGTACTCCTAAGGCTTAGGAAGAGCCACACTCAAGGGGCCAAAGAGCCGCGTGTGGCTTGCGAGCCACAGTTTGCTGACCATGGCCTTAGGATGAGATTTGTTGTTTAGCCCCCTCCCTTCCCCCATCATGTAAATTCCTAGAGGACAGGAGTTTTAGTTTTTAACCATTGTCATCTCAGAACCAAGCGTAATGACTGGCACTTGGCAGAAATAAAAATGTCAATATTCGTTGAGCAAATAAATATTTGCTAAAGAAAAAAGCTACATCGGGGCAGATTTCCTAGCACAGTTTAGGGCCAGTAGTGAAACAGGGAAACCCTCCTCCCCAAACTATTGGGAAAGGGTTTGATATGTGATAGTTGGATAAAAGCAATGAAGTCATCATTCTGAGACAATGAGGAAATGAAAACTTTATTGAGCTTCCTTTCATGCCTTTTGCTGTCACCAGTGTCTTTGCTGTCTTTACCCCCTATTGTTATGTTCTCAATTTTATTTGTAATAATTGACCCATGAAACTTGTTTTTTAATAAATGTTAGGAATATGGAGGATATGAACAATTACATAACTTTTTTAGGAGTTTATGGTAGTTCTGTGTATTTAATTTTTATAGATTCTTTTTAAAGGAAACCTTTATTTTTCATTGATTTCAGAGAGAAGAGGAGAGGGAGAGAGAGATAGAAACATCAATGATGAGAGAGAATCATTGACCGGCTGCCTCCTGCACGCCCCCCACTGGGGGGTCGAGTCCGCAACCCGGACATGTGCTCTTTACTGGAATCGAACCTGGGATCCTTCAGTCCACCGGCCAGCGCTCTATCCACTGAGAAAAACCGGCTAGGGCTAAAATAAAATAAAATAAAATTTTTTTTTAATATATTTTATTGATTTTTTACAGAGAGGAAGGGAGAGAGATAGAAACATCGATGAGAGAGAAACATCGATCAGCCGCCTCCTGCAAATCTCTTACTGGGGATGTGCCCACAACCCAGGTACATGCCCTTGACCAGAATTGAACCCAGGACCTTTCAGTCCGCAGGCTGACGCTCTATCCACTGAGCCAAACCGGTTTCGGCTAAAATAAAAATTTTATTTTTAAATGTTTATTGTTGCGAGTATTACAGATGCCCCCCTTTTCCCTCCCCATTTCTCCCCTCCACCTGGTTCCTGCTCCACCCAGGCCTTTACCACCCTATTGTCTGAGTCCATAAGCAATGCATTTATGCATATGAATTCTTTGGTTAATCTCTTCCTGCCCAGCCCTGCTTCCCTCTGAGATGCATCAGTCTGTTCCATGTTTCCATGCCTCTGGTTCTATTTTATTCATCAGTTTTATTTTGGTTATTAGATTTCTTGTTCATTTATTTTGACTTTTAGATTCAATTGTTGACAGATATGTATTTATTGCCATTTTATTGTTCATATTTTTTATCTTTTTTCTTCTTCTTCTTCCTCTTCTTAAAGAAGACCCTTCAACATTTCATGTAATACTGGCTTGGCGGTGTTGAACTCCTTTAGCTTCTTCTTGTTTGTGAAGCTCTTCTTCTGACCTTCAATTCTAAATTATAGCTTTGCTGGGTAGAGTAATCTTGGTTGTAGGTCTTTGCTGTTCATCACTTTGAATATTTCTTCCCACTCCCTTCTGGCCTGCAAAGTTTCTGTTGAGAAATAAGCTGACAGTCATATGGGTGCTCCCTTGTAGGTAATTGCTTTTCTCTTGCTGCTTTTAAGATTATCTCTTTGTCTTTAACCTTTGGCATTTTAATTCATGTGGTCTGGGCCCCTGATCTTGATGTGCCTCGGTGTGAGCCTTTTTGGGTTCCTCTTGTTTGGGACTCTCTGTGCTTCCTGCACTTGTAAGTCTATTTCTTTCACCAGGTAGGGGAAGTTTTCTGTCATTATTTCTTCAAATAGGTTTTCAATATCTTGATCTCTCTCTTCTCCTTCTTGCACCCCCATAATGCAACTGCTAGTCCATTTGAAGTTGTCCCAGAGGCTCCTTACACTACATATTTTTGGATTCTTTTTCTTTTTCCTCTTCTGGTTGAGTGTTTTTTCCTTCCTCATATTCCAAATCATTGATTTGATTCTCGGAATCCTCTACTTTACTGTTGAATCCCTGTTCTTTATTTCAATCGTGTATGCTTAATTTCAGACTGGTCCTTTTTCATGTCTTTGATGTTCTTGAAATTCTCACTAACATCATTGAAAGTGTCACTAAGTCCCTTGAAGTCCTTATTAAGATCCTTGAGTAACATTTTAACCATTGTTTTGAACTCTGTATCTAGTAGTTTGCTTGCTCCCATTTCTTTCATTTTTCTTTGTCTCCACATTTTGGATGCTTCCTTGTATTTGTTTCTATGTATTGAGTAGAGCCGCTATGTCTCCTGGAATTGGTAGAGTGGCCTTCTGTAGTAGGTGTCCTGTAGGGCCCAGTGGCTCAGCCTCCCCAGTCACCTGAGCTGGGCACTCTAGGTGTGCCCCTGTGTGGGCTGTGTGCATGGTCTTGTTGTAGTTGAGCCTTGAGTGCTGTTGGTGTCACTGGGAAGAATTGACCTCCATGCCAATTGGCTGTGAGGATCAGCTGCGGCTATAGTGGAAGAGCTGCTGAGCAGGAGCTACCCCTATGCAGAAGGACTTGCTTCAGTGGGGCTTTGGTGCTCACTGATTCTGACCCTTAAGTGTGACGCTTGTGAATGTGTAGAGTCGTTATCTGGTATGGTCTGAAGCGGACACCAGGTGCACTGGCTCTGGGGCTACCTGGCAGGAGCTACAGAGTGATTTGCAGATGGCTGCAACTTACAATGAGCTTGAAAATGTGCAGGTGAGGTCAAGTGGTGAAGCAAGGCAGGCTGGTGCTAGTGCTGGGTCTTGGGCCTCTTATTGATAGGTATGGGGCACACTAACGCCAGCTACTGCTTGGTTGAGAGATTTTAGGAAAGTCTGAATCCTGAGGCCATTCATATGGGAAAGCTGCTGCAAACAGCTTGGGTGGGGCTGCAAATTGGATGTAGTGGGGTCTCAGGGAATCATTAGGTCAGAGCAAACAGTGTGAGCCAGGCTGATGGAAACTCAGATATGGCTGCCAGTCAGCTGTGCGAAGGGGGAGGTCTCAGCATAGGAACAATGACCCCTGTGAGCACCCCTGTCTGGGAGAAAGCTGCCCCTGAGTGCTTGCTCCGATGTCAAACAATCCAGTTCCTCCCCATATGTTCTGGATCCCCAGAAGCTGCTGCCCCAGTGCTGGAGCTCAGAGGGAGCAGGGACCATGTAAGTTCACATTCTGGCACTTCAAGAGGAACTGCCTGGGACTCCAGCAGCTTTCATGTCACTCAGCCACAATCCCTGCTGGTTTTTACAGCCTGAAGTTATGAGGGTTTCTCTTCCCTGGGCCGGGGCCCCTTGCTCCTCACAGGAGGCCTCCACAGCTGAGGTTAAAAACACACTACAGGTGCATGTCAGACCAGCCCTTTCCTCCCTAATACCCTTCCTACTAGTCTCAGTGTGCTTTCTTCCTTACTTCTCTAGTTGTAGGACTTCCAGTCAACCAGATTTCAGATGGTTCTGAATGATGATTGTCCTGCATTTTAGTTGTGATTTTGATGTGGTTGTGGGAGGTGGCAAGTACCAGTGTTTACTTATGCTGCCATCTTGGTTCTCAACATAAACTTGTATTAGCTTTTTAAAATTAGGGATCATGGGAAAAAACTTCTTTCATATTTCTTCCCTTCCTTTTAAAAAAACATCTTAACCTCTATTGAGTAACTTTATGGTTTTTTTTTTTTGTTTTTTTTTTAAATATATTTTATTGATTTTTTTACAGAAAGGAAGGGAGAGAGATAGAGAGTCAGAAACATCAATGAGAGAGAAACATCGATCAGCTGCCTCCTGAACACCTCCCACTGGGGATGTGCCCGCAACCCAGGTACATGCCCTTGACTGGAATCGAACCTGGGACTCCTCAGTCCGCAAGCCGACACTCTATCCACTGAGCCAAACCGGTCTCGGCAAGTAACTTTATGTTTTTTTAATCTTGTTTTCCTCTTTGCCTAATTTCCATAAAGTTTGAAGCTGAAATTGTAGCTCATATTTTATAATTATATAGTAATATAGTGCATACACTTCTGAACACTAACTTGACAGGTTATTATTTAACCTTTATTTTTCCTTTTGATGTTTTTGCCATTTTTCCAAGCTTAAGTATACTATGGTTTAAAAAAAATTTTTTTTAATTAATAGACTGTTAGAGTTGTTTTATAGAAATACGTTTACAGAAAAATTGAGCAGAAAATACAGGGAGTTTCCACATGTTCCCTCCACTACATACTTCCCCTATTATTAACAATTTGCATTGGCATGGTCCAATTTGTTACAATTGATGATACAATATCAAAATGTTGTTATTAACTGAAAATTTATAACATATTAGGGTTCACTCTTTGTGGTATACAGATCTGTGCGTTTTGACAAATGCATAATGCCATGTAGCCACTATTTCAGTATCACACAGAATAGTTTCACTGCCCTAAAAATCCTCTGTGATTCACCTATATATCTGTCCCCAGCACTTAGTCTTGTTTCTATTATGAATTACATAAGAAAATGACAGAAAAAAATCATTCTACCCTATCATCCTATTTATAAAAACTTTCAAACATCCTTAAAGGCTGGAAAAATGATATAATGAACACCAGGACACTTTCCATGTATATTCAACAATTTTTAACATTTTGCTGTTTTTGCCTTCTATTATTTATTTACTAGGGGCCCAGTGCACAAATTTGTGCACCTTGATAGGAACTGTGGGCCACAAGGCTGTGGTGGGCACAGGGGCCAGTCTTGGCCCATCCTCCACGTCCCGGCCTGGCCCCTCCCTCCACGGCTCTGGTCCCCTGGCAGCCCGGCTCCCGCCACCATCGCTCCCGAGTGCTGATGGCGCAGGCCCCGCTTGCTCGCATCCGCTGACAGCATGGAGCTATTGGGGCAGATGCAAATGGGGCTGGTGCTGTCAGCGGGTGTGAATGGTGGCTGCTGCCCCAATCGCCCCTCAGGAGCAGGGGGAGGTGGAGAAGCCCTCAGGGGCCGTCAGGGCCAGCAGCTGCTGCTCGCACCCACTGATGGCGCTGAGCGATTGGGACCAGGGCAGCGGGTGCGAGTGGCAGCTCCGGCGCCGGCTGCGGGTGCGCACGGGGCCTGTGCTGGCAGTGGGTGTGAGCGCCAGGCAGGACCACAGCACATGAGAGCAAAGAATTTTCAGTAACCACCAGAGGTTTGCCCCCAACCAAGGTACATGCCCTTGACCAGAATCGAACCTGGGACCCTTCAGTCCGCAGACGGATGCTCTATCCACTGAGCCAAACCGGTTAGGGCTGGTTGTCTCTTTTTATTCAGAACAGACCTCTCATCTTTTTCTATCTTTTGGGGGAGGGGGGCATTGACTTTTTTTAATTATGTAAGATATACATAACATCTCTAAGTGTTCATTTAGTGGTATCCAGTACATTCACATTGTTGTCCAGTCATCACCACCACTCATCTCCAGAACTTTTTCATCTTGCAGAACTGAAACCCTTTATCCATTATCCTATCTAATAAAAGGCTAATATGCAAATAGACTGAACAGCAGAACAACCAAACAACCGAACTGGTCGCTGTGACGTGCTATGACCACCAGGGTGTGTGTGTGGAAAGTAGTGGGCCTTGGCCGCGGCTGGCTGGTGGAACAGGTGAGCAGGGGCGCCAGACCAAGGGAGGTCACTGGTCACTGTCATTGGGGCGACCTCTGGTGGTTACTGAAAATTCTTTGCCATGGTCCCACTCAGAGCTCACACTCGCGGCTGGCACCGGAGCCACCACTTGCACCCACTGCCAGTACCAGCCCCACTCGCAGCAAGTGCCGAAGCTGCTTCTCGCACCCACTGCCCGTGCCCGGTGCCGGTCCCGATCACTCGGTGCCATCGGTGAGTGCAAGCGGCAGCTGCTGGCCCTGATCACTCCTGAGGGCTTCTCCACTTCCCCCTGCTACTGAAGGGCAGTGGCGACCGCTCGCACCCGCTGTGGGCGCCGGCTCCAATTGCTCCATGCCATCAGTGCGTGTGAGCGGTGGCAGGAGCAGGGCTGCCAGTAGATGGAACCAGGGGCCGCGGCAGGAGGGGCCGGGCAGGGGTGCAGATGATGAGCCGAGACTCGCCCCTGTGCCTACTGCAACCTCGCAGCCCACAGTTCCTTTCAAGGTGCATGAATTCGTGCACTGGGCCCCTAGTACAATAATAATTCCCTATTTCTTTTCCACCCAGCCCCAGGCAACCACCACCTTCAAACTCATCAAGATTTATACATTAAATATGTACAGCTTTTTATATGTTATAAAAAGTCCATGTCATCTACTTTCTGAATGACATAGACTTTTTAAAAATATGTTTTTTATTGATTTCAGAGAGGAAGGAAGAGGGAAAGAGAGATAGAAACATTAATGATGGGAGAGAACCACTGATCGGCTACCTCCTGCATGGCCCCTGCTGGGGATGGAGCCCGCAACCCAGGCATGTGCCCTTTCCAGGAATCGAACCCGGGACACTTCAGTCCGCAGGCCAATGCTCTATCCACTGAGCCAAACTGACTAGGGCTGACATGGACTTTTTTTTTAACATATAAAAAGATGAACATATTTAATGTATACATCTTGATGAGTTTGAAGGTAAACACACCTGTGAAACTGTCACCATAAATAGTGCTGTAAACATAACCATCACCTTAAAAGTTTTTTCCCTCCCTCTTTGTATGTATGTGATAAGAATATTTAACCTATGATCTACCCTCTGAACAAAATTTTAAAAATACAATACAGTATCATTAACTAGGCACTACATGCACTATACAGCAGATCTCTAGGACTTATTAATCTTGCATAACTGAAACTATATACCCTTTAACTAACACCTCTGGATTCCCCCTTCATCCAGCCCCTGGAAACCACCATTCTACCCTCTGCTTCTGAGTCTGAGTGTCTTAGCTTCCTGATATGAGACCATGTAGTATATGTTCTTCTGTGTCTGGCTTATTTCACTTGGCACAATGTCCTCCAAGTTCATCTGTGTTGTAGACTTAATACCAATCTTTTTAAAACTCTTCCAAAAAGTAGAAGAAGAGGGAACACTTCCTAAACTCATTTTATGAGCCTGGCATCACTCTGACACCAAAACTGGACAAAGACATTACAAGAAAAGACAACTATAAGCCAATATCAATGAATATAGATGTAAAGCCCTCAAAATATAAACAAACCAAATTCAATGACACATTAAAAGGATCACCCTGCTGATGTGGCTCAGTGATTGAGCATCAACCTATGAATCAGGAAGTCATGGTTCGATTCCCGGTCAGGGCACATGCCTGGATTGCAGGCACGATCCTCAGTGGGGGGAATGTAGGAGGCAGCCGATCAATGATTTTCTTTCTTCATTGATGTTTCTCTCTCCCTCTCCCTCTCTCTCTTCCTCTCTGAAATCAATAAAAATATATTTTTAAAAAACCTCACTATCAATACAGTGAAAAGGCAATTCACAGAATGGGAGAAGATATTTATGAAGCAAATATCTAATAAGGAATTAACATGTAAAGAACTCAACAACAAAACAACCCCATTAAAAAATGGACAAAGGCCTGGCTGGTGTGACTCAGTGATTGAGAGTTGACCCAGGAACCAAGGATCAAGGTTCAATTTTGGGTCAAGGCACGGGTCCAGGTTGCTGGCTCCATCTTCAGTAGGGGGCGTGCAGGAGGCAGCCAATCAATGATTTTCTCTCATCATTGGTGTTTCTATCTCTCTATTCCTCTCCTTTCTTCTCTCTCTAAAAATCAAGAAAAACATATTTTTAAAAAATGGACAAAGGACTTGGATAGTCATTTCTCCAAATGATATACACATGGTAATAAGCACATGAAAAGATGCTGATGCTCAACATTACTAATCATTGGGTAATGCAAATCAAAACCTCAATGAGATACGAGCTCACACTCATTAGAATGCCTGTTATAAATAAAAACCAACACCAAACCAGAAAATAGCTAGTGTTGGTGGGGATGAGGTGAAATTGTTACACTTGTGCATGGAAGGTGGCAGGTGAAATGGAGCAGCCATGTACATTGGCTTCTCAAAAATTAAAGACAAAATTACCATATAGTGCAGAAATTCTACTTCTGAAATTCTAAATTTAATTTTTTTGAAAGAATTGAAAGCAGGGTCTCTAAGATATTTTGCACACCCATATTAATAGCAGAATTATTCACAACAGCAAAAACATGGATGCAGCTCAAGTTTCTATCCACGGATGAATGGATGAACATAATGTAGTATGACACATACAATGTAATATTATTCAGCAGTAAAAAGGAAGTAAATTCTGACTCATGTGACAAGATAACTGGACCTTTAAATCAGTATGCTAAATGAAATGTCAGACACACATACCACAAAAAACAGATACTGTGTAATTTCACTAATATGACAACTTATCATAGTCAAAATCACAGGGACAGAAAGTAGATTGGTGGCTGCCAGGGGGAGAGAGGAGTGAAATGGAGCGTTATTTAACGGGGACGGGGCTTCAGTTTTGCAAGATGAAAACATCTAGAGATGGATGGTGGAGATGGTTGTACAATAATATGAATGCACCAATACTACTTACCTACACACTTAAAAGTGTTTAAAGTGATACATTTTATGTCATAAATATTTTCCCATAATTAGAAAAAGACCATAACAAGTGTTGGTGAGGATGTGGAGAAGCTGATACCTTTGGATACCGCTGGTGAGGCTGTACAATGGTACAGCCAGGTTAGGACCAGTCTAGCAGTGCTCCTGGTGGTTAAACATGGAGTTACCATTTGCCCCAGCAAATCCACTTCTAGGTACATACCCAAGAGAAATGGAAACATATGTCCACATAAAAACATGCACACAAATGTTTATGGCAGCATTATTCGTAATAGCCAAAAAAAGGAAACAACACGAATGTCCTTCAACTGATGAATAAACAAAATGTGATGTATCCGTACAATGGTATATCATCCTATCTAATAAAAGACAAAAGGGGTAATTAACCATACCTGTGCTATGCTTCCCATTGGCTAATTAGCGAGATATGCAAATTAACTGCCAACAAAGATGGCGGCCGACAGCCATGCGGCTGAAGTGAGCAGGAGGCTTGCTTGCTCCAGTGATGGAGGAAGCCAAGGTTCTCTGCCTGCCGCGGCCTGCTCTAAGCTCCGAAAGCAATAGCTCCAAAAGCAACAAAGTTTCAATTATAGAAGTCAAACAAACCCCAGATACCTGCTTTCAGCCAACCGCGGCCTCAGAGCTGGGAGCGCCAGTGACGGCAACAAAGTTTCAATTATAGAAGGTAAATAAATCCCAGAATAAAAAAAAAGAAAGAAAGAAAGGAGATGCTGGGAGCTTCAGTCGCCGGCCAGCCTGAAAACAGCCATCAGCCCCTCACCCAGGCTGGCCAGGCACCCCAGCGGGACCCCCACCCTGATCCGGGACACCCTTCAGGGCAAACCAGCCGGCCCCCACCTGTGCACCAGGCCTCTATCCTATATAGTAAAAGGGTAATATGAAAACTGACCCTAACAGCAGAAAGACTGGGAATGACTGGTCACTATGACACACACTGACCACCAGGGGCAGACGCTCAATGCAGGAGATGCCCCCTGGTGGTCAGTGCACTCCCACAGGGGGAGCTCTGCTCAGCCACAAGCCAGGCTGCCACCTGCCAGCACAGTGGTGGTGGTGAGAGGCTCTCCTGCTTCCTCGGCAGCGCTAAGGATGTCCGACTGCAGCTTAGGCCTGCTCCCCTCTGGCAAGTGGACATCCCCTGAGGGCTCCCGGGCTGCCAAAGGAATGTCTGATTGCCAGCTTAGGCCCAATCCCCTGGGGAGCAGGCCTAAGCCAGCAGGTGGTCATCCCCCGAGGGGTCCCAGACTGTGAGAGGGCACAGGCCGGGCTGAGGGACCCCCCGCCCCCGAGTGCACAAATTTTTGTTCACCAGGCCTCTAGTTCACCCATAAGAAAGAATGAAGTACTAGTTACAGTAAAACATAGATGCATCTTGAAAATATCATGCTAAGTGGTAGAAGCCAGACACAAAGAAGTCACAGAATATTTGATTCCATGTATGTGACATGTATGACATGTCCAGAAGAGCCAAATCTATAGAGACACAAAGTAGATTAGTGGTTGCCAGGGGCTGGGGGAGGGAGCAGCGGGGAAGGACTACCAATGGGGATGATATTTGTTTCGGTGCCATGAAAACGTTCTGAATTAGACAGTGGTGATGACTATACTAAAAACCAGAGAACTGTACATTTAAACACGGTGAAGTTAAGTATGTGAATTACATATCAATTTCTAAAACTACAAAAAGACTCACCTGGCCCTAACCAGTTTGGCTCAGTGGATAGAGCATCAGCCTGCGGACTCAAGGGTCCCAAGTTTGATTCCAGTCAAGGGCATGTACCTTGGTTGCGGGCACATCCCCAGTAGGGAGTGTGCAGGAGGCAGCTGGTTGATGTTTCTCTCTCATCGATGTTTCTAACTCTCTATCCCTCTCCCTTCCTCTCTGTAAAAAAATCAATAAAATATATTTAAAAAAAAAAAAAAGTACTCACCTGGAGATCTTGATAACATGCGGATTCTGAGTCCGTAGGCCTGGCGTGGGAGCCCGAGAGTCTGCATTCCTAACCAGCTCCCAGCTCATGCGGACACTGCTGGGCCATACTCAGCGGCAAGTCCAGGCTGCAGCCTGCTCCTGACTGAGCAGGGCAGCTTACACAACACGGCAGCTCTGCCCCCTGAGCTCCCGAAAGGGCGGCGGCCTAAGAACAGGACCCTGAAGCCAAGTGCACTTTAGCCCCGTCACTGAGTAGAAAACAGTCGCTGTAATGGGGCAGTGTCATGAGGTCAGCGCCTCTGTTATGAAAACAATCTGTGGTTTGGCCTGGGTGTTCACCAGCAGCAAGAGACCATTACACAGCAGCCGCCTTGTATCACAGCCTCAGTGCACACA
This sequence comes from Myotis daubentonii, assembly GCF_963259705.1. Classification (NCBI taxonomy): domain Eukaryota; kingdom Metazoa; phylum Chordata; class Mammalia; order Chiroptera; family Vespertilionidae; genus Myotis; species Myotis daubentonii. Next base: position 27,546,955 of record NC_081843.1, read on the forward strand.
TGGAAGGCACAAATAAAATAAATCCAGGAAAAGTTCACAAACGGATGTAACTTGCTGTTTCTTATGGCTGGGCAAAAGGTCAGTATGTTGACACTTTCCGTAACACGTTTGGCAATAGTTATTAATTCCATGCCAGAAAGCTCAGCTCATTGCATGTTAAATCCGTAACCTGTGTTGCTGAGGGCTTGTTTTAATTTCTTTCTTGGAGCCTGGAATTGATGTGATATTAGAAAAATAGACACAATGGGGATGATTGAAATTCCAGGTGAAAACCCACTGAAAGAACCACAGACCAAACTCAAGGGCCAACTAAACATTCAAATAAATGTCTTCCTTTTCCTGAAATGATAATGTGTGGGAGAATAAAAAGAGAGCAGTTGATCCCTGGATGGTGTGTTTCAGTGGTCAGAGCTTTGGCCCGCACACTGAAAGGGTCTTGGGTTTGATTCCTGGTCAAGGGCATGTACCTGGTTGCAGGTTGGATCCCAAACCCTGGTAGGGGCGTGTGTGGGAGGCAACCAATCCATGTGTCTCTTTCCCATCAATGTTTTTCTCTCTCTCTCTCCCTCTCCCTTCCTTCCATTTTCTCTAAAAATCAATGGGAAAAATATCCTCAGGTGAGAATGAACAACAACAAAAAAAGCAGTTTATATTTATTGAGCATCTAATAGGTTCCAGGCACTCTTCCTGTGTTTCTTGTTTATATTTATTAAGAAAGCTGTTGGGTACAAGTAGCAGAATACCTGACTATAGTGGATGTCGTCATCAGCTATTGCTGGGTAATGAACAATGTACTAATCTCAGTAGCATGGATAGCAACTTTTTTTCTTGCTCATATAACTGTGGATTGACTGTTTTAGGTTGGGCTTAGCACCAGGGCTTGAGTTTGGTTAAGTCCTGCTTCCCACATCTTTTCTAAGACCAGCAGGTTTCTTAAGGCAACGTTCTTCTCATGGAGATGGCAGAGGCACAGAGGGCAAGCCCAGCAGCACGGGAATTTTATTTTAAGGCTCTGCTTACATTTCATCAGCCCGTATTCCATAGCCAATGCAAGTCACATTACCAAGACCAAAGTCAAGGTCTTTGGGGAAGGAGTAAGAAAATAGTATGGTGGCAGGTGGGTATAACAAAGACCATGAACTTAGTGCCTGAGTGAGAGCAGTTTAGAAAACACTTCCGTAAACAATGCTATGATAAATATCCTTGGGCACATATATTTATGTACTTATTCGATGGTTTCCTTGGGACGAATTCTTATAATTGCTTGAGCGGTAGCCACATTTCTAAGGTCTTAAATATCATCTGCCAAGCTGCGTTGCATAAAGGGTGCCCCAATTCACTTGCCCACATTTTTAAAAAAATATATTTTATTGATTTTTTTACAGAGAGGAAGGGAGAGGGATAGAGAGTTAGAAACATCGATGAGAGAGAAACATCGATCAGCTGCCTCCTCCACACCCCCCACTGGGGATGTGCCCGCAACCAAGGTACATGCCCTTGACCGGAATCGAACCTGAGACCCTTGAGTCCGCAGGCCGATGCTCTATCCACTGAGCCAAACTGGTTAGGGCAACTCTCCCGCATTTTGTTGGATTATGAGCTTGATGAAGACAGAGACTTTGTTTTGTTTATTTCTATAGACCCAACATTTATAATAATACTTAGAAAATAGTAGGTTCTCAATAAAAATATGCTAGTTGGGTTTGCCAAGAACTTTGAAGGGTCTGAGATCTTACTCTACTTGGAGGTTAACAAGCTGAGGCTGACCTAAATGTCTTCTAGGGACCAAGTGGTATCACGGATCACTTTAGCTAAAGTCAGGGACAAGTTTCATACCACCTATTCTAACGGGATGACTGCCATCACAGGGATAACTGCCCACAAGGTGCAAAAAATAAAGTTAGGTACCATTCTGGGAATATCAGGGTAGCCTCACTTTGGAGTCATGATCTCTGTAGTCACCTGCAGGCTATAGGATCTATTTGTGACTTTCTCTTAAACACTTGAAGATCTTTTATGACCACCCCCACAGTATAGGTGCAAGTCATTGTTTTTAGGAGGGAGATAAGCTCATGCCTGGCTTGCACATGGGAAGTATAGTCCCAGGGGTGCACATGATGCTCCTGGAAAGGGAGTGTTGCTTACAATTGTCGGGGCCTCCCACGTGGAACCTACATCAGCCAGAGGGTACATGGTGATAATATCTCAAACATGTCCTCCTGGCTAGCTGGTCAGCCTAAAGTCTCCAGGACAGTTTGATTAATTGAGAAATTGCCGGAGGGCAGTCAATCCAACCTGTCCTGTTTGTCTAGGCCAGCTGGGGCATTTGTCCACCCTACAGAATGATGGAGCAATGCCTATGGGAATGAAGATGGACAAGAGGTTGATGGACAAGAGGTTTTGGTGGAAGGTAAAGGAGCTGGGGCCAGCCCCTGCTGTTCTCAACATACTGCTCCCTAAGGCTCAGTAGATAGTGATCAAACCATGATCCAAGTTGTCTAATGGGGGCAGGGGGATAGCAGACCAGGAGACAGACTTAAGGCACTTGAAGCATGTTGGGAACCAGAGCATTTTCTTTTGAAAGGACAGCTCTAGAGGTGGCTCTGAAAGACAGGATCGCTAATGTCCTTTCCTTCTCCATAGCTCCTGGAGCCTGGAGTCCAGGGTGCTCCTCCCTAGGTGCCTGGGTTCTTGCTGCCTCCACTGCCACAGTGTGTCTGTTCCAGTAGCTACAACCTCACCTTTTCCATTCAGCTCCCATGCACGCCCTGCCCTCTTGTCTGAAAGGTTGGTGCAAGGAAAGGGGCATTGCAATAAAACTTATGGAGAACCATTATGGCCCAGCTTTAGGGGAACTCAGTGCGCAGGGCTCACTATCCTTACTATCATGATCTAGGACCATGTTAATCCAATAAGAGAGTTCAAGGGGCTGAAGCAGAATCAAGTTTGAATCTCCTAGGCCCAGGTTTCTACCTGGTGATGGTTAATTATATGTGTCAACCTGACTGGGCCACGGGGCACCCAGATATTTGGTCGAACATTGTTCTGGGTGTGTCTGTGAGTGTGCTTCTGATCGAGATGAACACCTGAATCAGTAGACTGAGTAAAGCAGGTTGCCCTCCCGAACGTGGGTGGGCCTCAGCCCATTCACTGAAGACAGGGATGGAATAAAAGCCCAAGTAAGGGCCTGGCCAGTGTTGCTCAGTGGTTGAGCGTCAACCCATGAACCAGGAGGTCACTGGTTCGATTCCCTGCCAGGGCACATGCCCAGGTTGTGGGCTCGATCCCCAATGGGGTGTGTGTAGAAGGCAGCCAATCAATGATTCTCTCTCAATCATTGATGTTTCTCTCTCCCTTTCCCTTCTTCTCTAAAATAAAAAAACACACCATATTTTTAAAAAAGCATAAGTAAGGAATAATCCTCTCCCTCCACTTGACTCTCCTCAAGTTGGGACACTATCTTCTGCCTCCAAAACTCAGATGGGGACTGGGACATCCCCGTCAGCTCTCTGGGTCTCTGGCTTGCCCACTGAAAATCTTGGACTTCTCAGCCCCCTTAATCATACATGAATCATTACTGTTTCCTAATGTTTCTTTTTCTCTGGAGGACCCAGACTAATACATCCCAGGAGGGGACAGCCTGGGTTACTATTAGCGCAGAAATGGTCAAGATGGAATCCTGAATTTTCAAAATAAGTCACCTCCACGCCTTTCATTCTGATCATTACTCAGGAAGTGGCAAAGAGGAGATGATCCCTTTCTGGGGACAACTGCGTTCAGTGGCCAGACACCTGACTAAGGTGGTTGGACCAGGGGGAGGCTAAAGAGGGAGTCGGAAATCTTTCTGGGTTGGTTTTGGAGAACTCAGTAATACCAGATGCTTATGGATGTTAGGGGGTGTTAAGGGCTGCATCGTGTCTCCTCAAAACTCATATATCGAAGTCCTATCCCCCAGTACCAGTATTTAGAGAGAGGGCACTTAAGGAGGTAATTAAGGTAGAATGAGGTCATTAGGTTAGACCCTAATTCAATCTATATGTGATATATATTCACATAAATATAAACTACTCCTGTGCCTCCAATAGCCACCATTTCCACAGGAGCAGCCACTGTTTACTTTGTCACCCGAATCCCCTGGAATAAACCAGGGATGAACATCACAGGTAGGGCCAGCCTTGCCCATCTTCAGTGTCACTACCAACTGGGGGATTGCTCTCCAGTGGGTCCTGCCCCAGGGTCTTCATTGGTTTTTGAACAGCTACTTGAGATTCATGGTCAGGTCACCCAAACCAACAGCCCCAAGTCCCCTAAGAAGCAGCAACCAGGAAGGTAGGAATTCTTGGGGAAATCCCGGGAGCTCCCCGTTTTCTCTCTCATCCTGCAATTAGAAAGGCCCAACTGCTTCTTGGAAACCCCAGTGTAGCATCACATGACCTAGTTGTCAAACTGAGACTAGTTAAAACAGGATTTAAGCCCTAGCCAGTTTGGCTCAGCAGATAGAGCGTTGGCCTGTGGACTCAAGCGTCCCGGGTTTGATTTTGATCAAGGCACATGCCCAGGTTGCAGGCTGGGTCCCCAGTGGGGGATGGGCAGGAGGCGGCCAATCAATGATTCTCTCTCATCATTTGTGTTTCCATCTCTCGCTTTACCTCTCCATTCCTCTCTGAAATAATTAAAAAATATTCTAAAACACGCGCGCGCGCACACACACACCACCACCACCACCACCACCACCACCACCACCACCACCAGTATTTAAGACTTTGAAAATGGTCAGGGAAGATGGATGCATCCAGAAAAAACAGAAGGACTTGGGAGCACCCACCATCTCTGTAGATTCAAGGTATTTCCTGTGAATAAATGAATAAAGACACAATACTTGCCCAAGGTCACACAGCCAGTTAGCCAGGGCTGGAGCTCAACCCCAGGACGGCAGCCACGGCTGCTGGAAACTTCTATAGTACAGTGTAATCATCTGGAATTTCTTTCTTCTTTTTTATTTATTTTTATTTTATTTTTTATTTATTGTCTTAAGTTTTATATATGTCTCCTTTTCCCCCAATTGATCCCCCCACCAGTCATTCCCACCCTGTGCAAGCCCCGACAGCCCCCGTGTCTGTGTCCATTGGTTATGCTAATATGCATGCATATAAGTCCTTTGGTTGCTCTCTAACCCTTCCCCCCCTACCATTTGTCTTTGGATCTATTCTTGTTTATCAAATTATGTTGGTCATTATATCCCACATATGAGTGAGATCATGTGATATTTATCTTTCTCCAACTGGCTTATTTCACTTAGCATAATGCTCTCCAATTCCATCCATGCTGTTGCAAATGGTAAAGTTCCTTCTTTTTTAGAGCAGCACAGTATGGAATTTCCTTCTTCCATGAGCATCTGTCTGCCAGGGCATTGCCCACACTAGAATGCAATGATTTGTGACTTGTCTGTCTTCGCCATATGGCTTTGAGCTCCTGTGACATATTATCTATTTACCTATGGGTTACTTTCAATCTACTCCCATTAGGATGCAAACTCTATAAAGGCAGGGCCTTTCCTTTTTAGTTGATGTGAAACTCACATAACATGAACGTAGCCATTGTAAAGTGTACATTGTTTCAGTGGTACTAAGTACATTCACAATGCTGTGCAGCCATCACCTCCGCCTAGTTCCAAAACATTTCCATCGCCCTAACGGACACCAGGACCAATGAAGCAGTCCCTCCCTAGACTCCCTTCCCTCCAGCCCTGGCCACCATTGTCTACCTTCTCTGCCTATGGATCTGCCTCTTCTGGGCATTTCATATAAATGAAGTCCTACAATATGTGATGGCCTCTTTCACTTAGCGTTGTTTTTGAGATTTACTCAGGATGTAGTATGTATCAGTATTTTATTCCTTTTTATGGCTGAGTAATATTCCATTGTATGGATAGACCACCCGTTCTTTATCTGGTCATTTCTTACGGCATTTGGGTGTTTCTATCTTTTGGTGACTGTGAACAGGGTAGGATTTTTATTTCTATTTTTTTGTCCACTCGTTTTCCCCAGTGCCTAGAACTGAGGAATGAAGGACAGGCCAGGCATTACTCATTTCTGGTACAGCACAAGCCCTACCAAAACGCTTGTAGATCTGAGATCAAAAGAATAAGTGATCAGAGAGGCAATAACAGTAGAAGCCACTTCAGGGGAGGAAGGCAGGGGGAGGGGGGATCGGGAGAAAAGCTTTCTATTTTCTCCCTTTTGAACCTGAAAGAGTGAATCATGATGGGAACAGACAGACATATTTATATTCCCAGTTCTGAGGAAGGAGGTCATCTATCATCAGACAGCAAAGGCAACACGATGCATTAAGATGTTGGGAGAGTCACAGTAAATCAAAAGGAGGCGGAGAAGGCAGAGCCTACCTGTGGGCGAGCTCCAGGGAGCAAGCCATTGCAATCCAATTGCTTCCCCACAGAGGACTTCATCACATTGCTGAAATTACCACGGAGCCTACTGCAGAAAAAAATAGAAAGGGCGAGGGAGTAATTTCTCTTTAATTGTTGATGCAATTTGGAAGAAATTAAATTGCAATTATGTTCGTTTACTTATGAGGATAAGGAGTGTGAACACCCTGTGGGGACCCCTATCAGCCTTTTGAAAATAAGAAGGCTCTTTGTTCGGAATGGTTCCCTTGGGACCGCCCTGGTCCTTAGCGGGTTTGGCTGCTTCGGGGCGCCCTCTCGTGGCCATGAGTGGAAGGTTTGTCAATTACTTTCCGTTCCCCATCACAGGCAACCACAAATTAATTCAAACCTTTTAAAAAATATATTTTTATTGATTTCAGAGAGGATAGGAGAGAGAGAGAGAGAGAGAGAGAGAGAGAGAGAAACATCAATGATGAGAATCATTGATTGGCCGCCTCCTGCATGCCCCCCACTGGGGATCGAGCCCGCAATCTGGGCATATGCCCTTGTCTGGAATCCAACCCAGGACCCTCCAGTCTGCAGGCCAATGCTTTATCCACTGAGCCAAACCAGCCAGGGCCAAACTTATTTTTTTTTTAAATATTTTATTGAGTTTTTACAGAGAGGAAGGGAGAGGGATAGTTAGAAACACAGACATATGTAATACTCTTTGTAATACTTTAAGCAATAAAAAAAAAAGAAGAAGAAAAAAAAAGAAACACAGATGAGAGAGAAACATCGATCAGCTGCCTCCTGCACACCCCCCACTGGGGACTTAAACTGGAAAGTACGTCGCAGCATGTGCCACTCGGGGGTGCAGGAACGGCTATCTAGGTCAACAGAGTTTAAAAACTGTAATTATAAAGTTAATTATGATTATAATTTTAAGTAGTTTTGAAGATCATAAAATGAAAAGTTCGGTTCCTGGACCAGCTTTCTCCCATCCCAAATGGGATTGATCAAGTGTGTATCTCAGAAAATTCCAGTTTTCCTATGCATATCCTCCTTTTCCTTCTTCCTCTTTCTCCTCCTCCACCGCCCCCCGTTCCTTTTCCTCCTTTCCCCACTTCTCAATTACAACAGTGCAGCAGCTATCCTTCTGTCTTTGCTCATATTCCCGGTAGTGGGGCAGGCACATCACTGTGGCAACGATAAAGCTAAGAGGCCACTGCTGACACTGCGAGTGCCTCTCCCCTCCCTCCCTTCTTGTCACAGTAGTCACTGAGAACCTCCTGGTTGTTGGGCCGGGAGCTGAGGACAGGGAGGTCCATGAGCCGTGGCCCCCACCCTAAGGTGCTGTGTATTTGGGCAGATGGACCCTTGAGCAAATCAACACCTGTGGTGTAATGTGCTCTACATACGAGGTGGAATAGAATGTACTGCGTGGACCTGGGCGAATCAGGAAGGCATCTCGGAGGAAGCAACACATTTTAGATGTCCAAAGAACTCTCTGAGATGGGAGGGGTGACATCCTTTGCACACGCCCTGGTGGAGCCATAATTCAATGTGGCAAGAGTGATGGGAGGAATTAGGCAAGAAAGGGCAGGGCCATATAAACAGGGGCCTTGTCAATCATTCCAGGGAGTGTGGGTCTCATCTTGTGATCCTCTGGAGACCACCTATTTCAGAATTCCCTAGGGGAGAGGGATGTCTTTATTTAAAAATGGAGAGCCCAGCTGTGGTAGGCAGTTAGACAGACATGAGCAGATCAGGGACGACGGGCCAGGTGCAGAAGGTCACCAGGTTGGAAGGCCTTGAGTGACGAGCAAAGGACAAATGTAGGGTGTAACCTTGCCTCCAGGGCGACCTTTCCTCCCCTAGCATATTGCTGATCAAATGGTTTGGACTCCCTGGTCTTTCCTCCCTAGAGATAACATCTAGGTCTCAGTTGTATTTCAGCTCCAGGCCCCGAACAGCAACAAAACCAGCCTGGGCTGACCTCAGGAACAGCTGCTTTGGATAATGACCCCTGCCCTGGCGTGGACTAATCAATCAGTGGAGACCTGGACCCTGATGAATATTCTGAGATCTTCCCCTGTGACCTCCCCTAAAATCTCCACCTTTAAAATGCTTTTTCCAGAGGATCCAGAGTGCTTCCTCCAGGGAGCACACCTGCACCTTTCCCTTCTTCACCCCTCTACCCCAACTTCCCAGGTGCTTACCTTTACCTTCACTTCCAACCTTCAAGGGCCCTTCCTTTACCTCTATATCTTGTTTCCTAAGCTCATTTCTTCCAGGAATTACTCTAGCTCTGTGATTTTATAAATAAACTAGAGACCCGGTGCACAAAAATTTGTGCACTTGGGGGGGTCCCTCAGCCCGGTCTGTGCCCTCTCACAGTCTGGGACCCCTCGGGGGATATCCACCCGCTGGCTTAGGCCAGCTCCCCAGGAGATCGGGCCTAAGCTGGCAGTCAGACATCCCTCTGGCAGCCCGGGAGCCCTCAGGGGATGTCCACTTGCCAGTGGGGAGCAGGCCCAAGCTGCAGTCAGACATCCTTAGCGCTGCTGAGGAGGCAGGAGAGTCTCCCGCCACCACCGCTGTGCTGGCAGTCATCAGCCTGGCTTGTGGCTGAGCAGAGCTCCCCCTGTGGGAGCTCACTGACCAACAGAGGGCAGCTCCTGCATTGAGCATCTGCCCCCTGGTGGTCAGTGTGTGTCACAGTGACCAGTCATTCCCAGTCTTTCTGCTGTTAGGGTCAGTTTTCATATTACCCTTTTACTATATAGGATAGAGGCCTGGTGCACGGGTGGGGGCCGGCTGGTTTGCCCTGAAGGGTGTCCCGGATCAGGGTGGGGGGCCCACTGGGGTACCTGGCCAGCCTGGGTGAGGGGCTGATGGCTGTTTGCAGGCTGGTCAAGTCCCCCAGTGGGAACCCTCACCCCATGGGGGTGTGGCCAGCCTGGGTGACGGGCTGAGGCCTGTTTGCAGGCTGGCCACAGCCCCTTCAGGGTGGGGGGAGGGGGTCCCGCTGGGGTGCCTGGCCAGCCTGGGTGAGGGGCCGATGGCTGTTTGCAGGCTGGCCACAGCCCCTTCAGGGTGGGGGGTCCTACTGGGGTGCCTGGCCAGCCTGGGTGAGGGGCTGATGGCCGTTTTCAGGCTGGCCACCGCCGCAGGCTGGAAGCAGGTATCTGGGATTTATTTAACTTCTATAATTGAAACTTTGTAGCCTGAGCAGAGCTCAGGGCTGGCCAGGGCAGGCAGGAAGCTTGGCTTCCTCCATCGCCGGGGGCAATGCAAGCCTCCTGCTCGCTCCAGTTCTGTGACTGCAGCCATCTTTGTGACGGACTGACGGAGTGAGGAGTGATGGTTAATTTGCATATTACTCTTTTATTAGATAGGACTAGGGGCACAGTGCACAGATTTGTGCACCTTGAAAGGAACAGTGGGCCACGAGGTTGCAGTGGGCACAGGGGCAGGTCTCAGCCCATCCTGCCGTGCCCCCATACCCTGTCTGCCGGCAGCCCCATCTGCTGACAGCGGGGAGCGATTGGGGCCAGGTGCAAGGGGGGCCGGTGCCGTCAGTGGGTGCGAGCAGCGGCTGCTGCCTCTATGGCCCCTCAGGGGCAATTGGGGCTGGCAGCCGCTGTTCACACCTGTGATCAGGACTGGCGCCAGGCGCTGGCAGCAGGTGCAAGTGGGGCTGTCGCCGACAGCGGGTGTGAGCACTTGGTGGGACCATAGCATGTCAGAGCAAAGAATTTTCAATAACGACTAGAGGCTCGCCCTGATGACAGTGACTGGCACCCCGCCTTGGTCTGGCGCCCCCGCTCACCTGCTCCACCATCCCGCTGCTGCCTACACCCACCATGTTCCACATGTGCCCCCTGGTGGTCAGTGCACAGTTGTTTGGTCCATTTGCATATTGGGGTTTTATATGTATAGATATTCTCTGATACTTCGAGTCTTGGCTCTGAATTCTTTCCTAGCCAGAACTTGAGCCCTGAGGTTGCTGAACCCAGTTCCAGTCTGACCCCACAGGCCTAACACCCGGTGCCGTTCCCACCACCTACAACACAAGGACTCACCCAGATCTATCAAGACATACTCTCTGGAGACAGAGCTTTGGATTCCGTATTTTTAAAATCAAGTTCCTTTGGCTATTTTTAGATTCACTAAAGCCTGAGGACCCTGCTGTTGGCAAATGTAAATGTGTAATTGCTCATTACCAGGCGTCATTGTTTACTTAGGTTATGTGGATGAAAAGGGGGCCACATACTAAACCCAACAAGCTCAGGGACTGCATGGCAAGCCTTACAAACTCAGAGACCAAAAGTAACCACATAGACGGTCTGAACTTAAAAATTCCTAACTGAAAGTGAGTCATGGTGGGTAGTCACATCCTGGGCTGATACCTTTCTTTACCTGAACTGAGCCTGCCTATGATCTTTCTGCATCTATGATAACATATCTTTGTAACAACAGACCCTTCAGGGCACAAGACCACAGGAGCCTGAACTGTCATTGTTATCTTGTTCTCCTGCATACCATCTCTATGTGCTGTGCATGTCAATTGTTAACTCTCCTGTACCCACCAATGTAAAAGAAGCATGTATCTAATCCCATAGATTTCCCCGCTTTGCTTTCTCCTGCCTCCCTAATCTACCACTGTAAGGACAGGGAAAGGCCTTTCCTTTTCTTTGCTGAGGTCTTCCACAATTTATGAAAAGCATCTGGTAATTAAGCTCCAAGATTGTTGGCTCCTCTGATTCAAACAGCTCCTCTGTTCAAACTGCGGGACAAGATAAGCTACTCTCAAGGCTACATTCTTGCATCCCCCTCCTCCCTTCTGTTTTCACAACTCAGGGATAACTCCTTTCTCCCTTCCCTTCAAATAAGCATCTTTTAAATTCTTCATAACTTTTACTCTAAGCATGTTTTACAGGGTTGTGAAAAGTACTGATAAGACACCTCCCTAGGACCGTGGTTGGCAAACCGCAGCTCGCGAGCCACATGTGGTTCTTTGGCCCCTTGAGTGTGGCTCTTCCACAAAATACCACGTGCGGGTGCGCACGTACAGTGCGATTGAAACTTCGTGGCCCATGCACAGAAGTCAGTATTTTGTGGGAGAGCTGGTATTTTGTGGAAGAGCCACACTCAAGGGGCCAAAGAGCTGCATGTGGCTCGTGAGCCGTGGTTTGCTGAGCCACAGTTTGCTGACCACTGCCCTAGGACATCTGCCAGACTGTCTCCTGGAAAGCAAACAAACTAACTTTTCAAGACAAACTCCCAGTATCTGTTCAACTTCAACTAAATCTTCCTCCCTTCCTTTTTGCTTAGCAACAGCCACTGCTTAGACAAGCAGGCCACCCTTTCTCCCTTGCCCATTGACTAGCAATACCGGGCCATTTCCTTTCTTGGAAAGTAAAATAAACTTCCTCTCTGCATCTCTTCTTTTAATTGTGAATTCTTTCACAGCCCACGGCAAACCCTAACAATCACCAATGAATTTCATGTAACCCTCCTTATACCACCTCTTTTGATTCTAACGTATAAAATAAACTGCAAAACTGCCTTTCTCCAGAGCATTTTCTCAACCCATTGAGATTTTGCCTCCCGTTGAGATTTTGGCTCAAATGAACTCATAAAAATTCTTACAGGTTTGGTTGTTTCTTACTAATGAAACAGTCAGAAGCAAAACAAACAAACAAGTAACTGTTCTGAAGAGTATTGAGAGACAAGGTTTACATATCAGTCAGAAAAATAATGAAACAAATTAGATTAAGTTAGATAAGACTGGTTAATTTTCTACAAGTCAAAACTCAAAAGTCATGTTTGGAGTTAACTTTGTTACTGGGCTGTAAAGTTATAACATATCACAATCTTACAGGACAGTGAACGACTATGTTTGATCAACTGTGGATTGTTCATCAAAATCCCATGACAAAAAAGCTAGATTTTCCCAAAGTGTCAACTAGCGAGTCAAACAGGCTAATTAGCAAAGGCTCTCTCTCAGGGATCAGCAAACCTTTTCCGTAAAGGGCCAGGTGGTAAATAATTTAAGCTTCACCAAAGCAGGCGTTGGTCATATGTAAGTGAATGGGCATAGCTGTGTCCCAATAAAACTTCACAAAACCAGGTCAGAGGCCAGATGTGGCCTATGGCCCTAGTTTGTGAAGGCCTGCTAGGATTTAAACTCCAGCGGCTGTGCCCCTAACTACTAGGTGCATGGCCTCAGGTGCACTGCCTCTCTCTCTGGCCAGCCAGTCCTCTACTAGGGCACGGACATCAGCCAGTGGGGGTCCTGGAGCTCCAGGGAGTGATCAGGCTGAGCAGCTGTGCCGGGCACAGATGCAATGGATCCTTTTTTGTTCAGAAGAGCCTTTAAGTTTAAACACACCAATGCCAGGGACAGTCATTTCACAGAGCAGCAAAGCCCAGGGCTTGCTTAGCAATGGCCACTGCTTAGAAGAGCATGAACTTAGCTGCCGACTCTGGAGAAATTATGGAAATTCCAGAGAAGGGCTCCATTTTTTTTATAATCCCCACCTGAGAATATGCCCATTGATCTTTAGAGAGAGGAAGAGAGAGAGAAATATCGATGTGAGAAACATTGATCCGTTACCTCCCATACACACCACATGAGATGTAACCCAGGTATGTGCCCTGACAGGGAATCGAACACACAACCCTTTGGTGTATGGGACGATGCTCCAACCAACTGAGCCACCCGGCTAGCGCAAGAACTTCATTTTTAAGGGTGAGCACCAAGCACCCATTGCCACTTAGGAATGTTCTGTTCTCATCAGAAGATGGCAAACGTTGGGAAGCATGGAATAGTTTTGTTCTCTTTGCAGTAACAATCTCAAGTTCTTGGGGATAATTCTTGACTGACTAGGTTGCATTTCACAATCAGTGTGATAGAAGTGGCAGAATCACCAGGTCAACTCAGGCCTCAGGAGCTTTCTTTTTTTTTTTTTAAAATATATTTTATTGAGTTTTTACAGAGAGGAAAGGAGAGAGATAGAGAGCTAGAAACATCGATGAGAGAGAAACATCGATCAGCTGCCTCCTGCACACTCCCCACTGGGGATGTGCCCGAAACCAAGGTACATGCCCTTGACCGGAATCGAACCCGGGACCCTTCAGTCCGCAGGCCGACGCTCCATCCACTGAGCCAAACCGGTTTTGGCAGGCCTCAGGAGCTTTCATTGTACCAACTGGAACCCTGAACCCATCATGATTGCAGATTTTTCCCTCCATGCACTTCAGGCGCTAGGATGCAAGCGAATGAGTATGACAGAAGCCTTATCAGAGGTTGTCACATGGCCGAGGGGACTCAGGTGTCCAAGGAAGCTCGCTCACAGGGCTGTGGACTGGAGGCCTCAGCTTCTCGCCACAGGAACGTTTCAGCAGGGTTGTCTGTGTCCTCACAACCTGAGGGCTGATGTTCCCCAGTGAGGGACTCAAGACAGAGCAAGGAGAAACACACATTGTCTTCGATGACCTACTAGTAGACTTGAAAGTCACACGCAGTCATTCCCCCAGTGTCCTAAAGGTCCCACAGCTCTGCTCAGTGTGGGAAAGGACGCCAAGGGGCGTGAGCACCAGGAGGTGACGATCACTGGTGGCCGTCTTGGAGGCCGTCCTGGAGAAACATTCTGGAGGAGCTGAGTCTGGTAGAAGCAGATCATGTCTAGGAACAGATGTGGCAGGAATAGAGGTGTGTGTGTGTGTGTGTGTGGCGGGGGGGGGGGGGGCGGGCGGGACGGGGGCGGGGAAGCAGTTTGGGGGAAGTGTCCACCAAATATAAGAGTTTTAACTGGAATCCAACAAACATTATTTTTAAATCTTTTTTAAAAAAATATTTCATTGATTTTTTACAGAAAGGAAGGGAGAGGGATAGAGAGTTAGAAACATCAGTGAGAGAGAAACATCGATCAGCTGCCTCCTGCACACCTCCTACTGGGGATCTGCCCACAACCAAGGTACATGCCCTTGAGCGGAATCGAACCTGGGACCTTTCAGTCCTCAGGCTGACGCTCTATCCACTGAGCCAAACCGGTTAGGGCTCCAACAAACATTAATACAGGGGCATCACATGACCCGTTTCAGGATGCTTATTTTGCTGGTAATATCTCTAGCAGATGCAGAGAAACATGAAGGATTGGAGGTAGCAGGTCTATTGGAGGATTGTTATAACAATGTGAGTGGTTAGGAGGCAGGTAGGGGCTGCTGCAACAAAGAGACCTTAGAATAGGTGTTTGTTTCTTGTTTCTCTCTCATATAAGAGTCTAAGTTGGGCCCTGGCTGGTTTGGCTCACTGGACAGAGCGTCGGACTGCAGCCTAAAGGGTCCCAGGTTCGATTCTGGTCAAGGGCATGTACGTTGGTTGCGAGCACATCCCCCCTAAGGGGTGTGCAGGAGGCAGCTGATCGATGCTTCTCTCTCATCGATGTTTCTAACTCTCTATCCTCTCCCTTCCTCTCTGTAAAAAATCAATAAAAAATATATTAAAAAAAAGAGTCTAAGTTGGAGGTCGAGCGCTCGAATTGTGAGATGATCGGGTTGGAGACACAGGCTCTTCCCATCTTCCCATTTTGCATGCTCAACACAGGGTCTCCACCTTATGATCTATGATCCAGAATCAAGTGCTCTTGCTGAGGGAGATATGATAAGATTTGGTGATTGGATGAATGAGGAGGGTGAGGGAAAAAGGTATCTCAGATGACAGTGAGCTTTCTAACTTACAGTGTAGAAGGCACCTTGCCCCTGGGTCCTGAGCATGTACTTACAGATAGGTGCCTCTCCTTCCTCAGAAAACACTAACCCTCCCGATGAGTCTTCTCTTGTACCCAGCTTGTTCTGGCTGCTCTCCACCCCCAAGTGTACTGCCAGCTGCTGTTTACTTAGGAAATAAAAACTAATTTTAGTGTTAGCTTTAGCAGAACCCAATCTCAGAGCAAATCAGCTGCTGCCGCCATCACACAAGTAACCAGGGACTTCAGAGCCAAATGGAAATGGTTTCTGACTTATCGGCTCTCTGGGGTTATCTACGCCTCAGCACAACCCTACAGCGGAGTTAAAAATGACTGTTTCACCCCCTTGAACTCTGAAAATACCACGTTCATTATATTTGCTTTTTCCTCCATCTGGGATACTTCTTCAGGTCTCTGGTCAAATTTCACCTTCTCAGTGACGGCGGTGACTACCCCGTGCAAACTAGCACCCCAGTCTACGCTCATAGTCACCGGACCCTTGACTGCTCTAGTCGACTTCACAGCACCCATCACCAACTGACAAGTGATAGATTTACTTGCCAAGCAGGTTATCCTATCTCCTCACCCCTTCGGTAGATGATGAGCCCATGAGGGCAGCAACTTGTGTGTTCTGGTCTCTGCTGTGTCCCCAGTGCCTTGAGCCGTGGGACACCTTGACCTGTATTGGCATAGGGGCTGGTGCCGGCAAAGCTGGGAGGTACGGGAAATGGATCCTTCAAACAAACTGCTGGTGGCAATGTTGTTCAGAATCAACTTTCTGGAAACCAATTTGGCTTGATTCTCTTCCATGCTTATCCTAAGGATATAATCAGTGATGCTGACAAATATTTAGAACAGAGGTCAGCAGAGCTTTCTATAAAGAGCCAGATCATAAGGAACTGAGGTTTTGTGGGACATATGGTCTCTTTTACAACAACTCAACTCAGCAGTGAGAGCAGCCATAGATTATATATAAATGAATGTGTGTGGCTGTCCGTGTTCCAGTAAAACTTTATTTATAAACACAGGCCGAGGGCCAATTTTGGCCCACAAAACTGTAGGCCATTTATATTTAGGACATGTCATTTATAATGGCATATGTTGAAAATATCCTAACTATTCAACAATTGGAAATTATTTAAACCAGATTACATCCACAAGGTGAAATAATGTAGCCACTAGAATTTTTTTAAAAGAAATCATAATGCACTGGGGATTTGTTTAGTGCATAATCATGTGGATGAGAATCAGTTTAGACCAGTGATGGTGAACCTTTTGAGCTCAGCGTGTCAGCATTTTGAAAAACCCTAACTTAACTCTGGTGCCGTGTCACATATTGAATTTTTTTGATATTTGCAACCATAGTAAAACAAAGATTTATATATTTTTTAAAAATTCTTTATTAGTTAAGGTATTACAAATGTGTCCTCATCTCCCCCATTAAATCCCCATCCCCGCCCCCCGCCCCACCACTCATGCTCTCATCCCCCTGTTGTCCATGTCCATTGGTTTGGCTTATATGCATGCATACAAGTCCTTTGGTTGATCTCTTCCCCTTGCCCCCTCCCTCCCCTACTTTCCCTCTGGGGATTAATAGTCTCATCGCTGTTTCTCTGTCTTTGGATCTGTCCCTGTTCATCAGTCTATGTTGCTCTCTATATTCCACAAATGAGTGAAATCATGAGATATTTATCTTTCTCTGACTGGCTTATTTCACTTAGCATAATGCTCTCCAGTTCCATCCATGCTGTTGCAAAAGGCAAGAGTTCCTTCTTTTTTACCGCAGTGTAGAATTCCATTGTGTAGATGTACCACAGTTTTTTAATCCACTCATCTGTTGATGGGCACTTAGGCTGTTTCCAAATCTTAGCTATGGTGAATTGTGCTGCTATGAACATAGGGGTGCATATATCCTTTCTGATTGGTGTTTCTGGCTTCTTGGGATATATTCCTAGAAGTGGATCACTGGGTCAAATGGGAGTTCCATTTTTAGTTTTTTGAGGAAGCGCCATACTGTTCTCCACAGTGGCTGCACCAGTCTGCATTCCTACCAGCAGTGCAGAAGGGTTCCTTTTTCTCCACATCCTCTCCAGCACTTGTTGTTTGTTGATTTGTTGATGATAGCCATTTTGACAGGTGTGAGATGATACCGCATTGTCGTTTTGATTTGCATCTCTCGTATAATTAGTGACTTTGAGCAGGTTTTCATATGTCTTTCGGCCTTCTGTATGTCCTCTTTCGAAAAGTGTCTATCTAGGTCCGTTGCCCATTTTTTGATTGGATTGTTTATCTTTCTATTGTTAAGTTGCATGAGTTCCCTGTAAATGTTGGATATTAAACCCTTATTGGTGATAACATTGGCAAATATGTTCTCCCATGCAGTGGGTCTTCTTGTTTTGTTGATGGTTTCCTTTGCTGTGCAAAAGCTTTTTATTTTGATGTAGTCCCATTTGTTTATTTTCAAGATTTATATTTTTGATATTTATTTTATATATTTAAATGCCTTTTAACAAAGAAAAATCAACCAAAAAAATGAGTTCGTGTGTCACCTCTGATATGCGTGTCATAGGTTTGCCATCACTGGTTTAGACATTAATAAGAGCTTGAATTCTGAAGTCAAAGAAATCTAAGCTTGATTCCAAGCTTCCTGGCTGTTTGACCTTGGGAAAATTGCATAATTTATGGTAAATCTTGGTTTCTTCATTTGAAAAAATGGAGAAAAAAAAATCTATCTTGCAAGGTTGTTAAGAGATAATGCATATAGCATATTACTTAGCATATAATAATTAACAAATAATTGTCCTAAAATGGTGAAATTAAGTATGGAGCCCTGGCTGGGTATCTCAGTTGATTAGAGCTTTATTGGTTAGACCAGTGGTTCTCAACCTGTGGGTCACTACCCCTTTGGGGGTCGAACGACCCTTTCACAAGGGTCACCTAAGACCATCGGAAAACACATATATAATTACATATTGTTTTTGTGATTAATCACTATGCTTTAATTATGTTCAGTTTGTAACAATGAAATTGGGGGTCACCACCACATGAGGAACTGTATTAAAGGGTCGCGGCATTAGGAATGTTGAGAACCACTGGGTTAGAGCATCGTTCCAATAAGCCAAGGTTGCAGGTTTGATCACCAGTCAGGGCACATACAGCTATCAGCCAATGAATAAATAAATAAGTGGAACAACAAATCGATGCTTCTCTCTCTCACTCTCTCCAAAATCAATTTGAAAAAAGAAATTAAAAATGTATTTGTTTTTATAGTTTTGTGGATTGACAAAATATGTAATCCTAGATTCACTTTGTATCATGGCCCTGTGCCAGGTGGTGCTGAAGTCACAGCTACTGTTTCGATCCTCTTGGGCCTTTAAAATATACAGAGTGCGATGATTGACAGTGGTAGGGGTTGAGTATACTGTGTTTTTGAAAATCCGATTCCTCCATCTCCCCCATTGTTTTTTCTCTCCTTCCTTATCCCCACATAAAACTTCATTCTCTGCTTTGTGCTCTTCTCTGTTTACTTCTCTGTCTCTCTCAAAATACTTGACAACTTTCTCCAATTATAACTGCCCCATTACCCTGATGATTTCCACCTGACATCTTTGCTTTACTTAGATTTCTATTCTTAGTGCATTTAAAATAAAATTCAACTTTCCAAGTTCCCTTTGCAATAACCCTTCCCAAACCAATCTACCCTGTCCACACTCATGTATGCATCAAAAGTCTTATTGAGTGTTGGTATAAAATACAGATTCCCTGGGCCCCAACCCAGGCATATGGACTCAAATCTCTGGGAGAGGAATTTTTGGTAAAGGTTATTCTAATAAGATTCTCACACAGGATCTGATTAACAGCCAGGTTAGGGGATCACTTCTCACTGTTGAATTTATTACATTTGCAATTTTTCATTGATTATATGTGGGTGAATGTCTGCCTCCTATGCAAGATCCTGAACCTCACAGATATAAGACTGTGTGTCCAGCACATATAATGCATTCAGTATGTGTTTGCTGAAATGAATGAATGCCTACAACAGGATGCAGTGATGAGGTTCCCACAACCAACCAGCAGGTGGCACAAGAGGCCAGGCCACAACTGAGAACTTAACATAAATTGTTTCCATTCTTTCTAAGATTTAGAATCATGGGTGGGTTTACAGTTTTAAAAATGTTTCTTACCAACAAGGCCACAAATTTAAGGAAGGGTTTCTATTTATGGCATATTTAAAGCCCTCTTGGGGATCCTTTTGAAACTCATTTTAAAAAGGAAATGTCAAATGAATTTCTCTAGAAGAGGAGTGATTTTCTTTCCTCCAACTATTTCATCTATTAAGTATTTTCAGAGTGCTTGGTATTTGAAACGTGCATCTTTTAAAAACATGGTGGGGGGGAAAAGGTGGTACTGCTTGCACTTCCCTGGACTTCAATTCTTCTTTGTGCAAAATGGAGTCAGAAAAGATGGTTTCGCAGAGGGTCCTGGGGGGCGTGGGGTTGGAGTTGAAAAATTCTTAATCTGGGGGCTGGTTATACAGGTGTGCTCAGATTGTGAAAATTTATAAAGCTGTATACTTACAATAGGTGCATTTTTCTGTGTGTATGTGATACTTCAAAATGGGTAAAAAAAAAAAATCAATAAAGGCCCAATAATAGTTTCCTACTGCCGCCGTAACAAATGGCCACACATTTAGTGGCTTAAAACAACAGACATGTATGGTGCAGTTGCTATGTAAAACATTATGTAGGTTCCTCACAAAAGTAAATAGAAGTACCATGTGATCCAGCAATCCCACTTCTGGGTATATATCCAAAATAATGCAAAAACAAGATCTCGAAGACATATTTGCACACTGGTGTTCACTGCAGCATTGTTCACAAATGCCAAGAGGTGGAAGCAACCTAAATGTCTATCAACCAATGCATGGGTAAATAAAGTGTGGTACATACGTGTAAAGGAATATTATTCAGCCTTAAAAAGGAAGGGAATCCTGTCACATGCCTCAACATGGATGAACCTGGGGACATTATGCTGGGTGAATGAACAGACCATATAAGGCCAAACATTGCATGCTTCCACTTATATGGGTTATCTAAAGTAGTCAAACTCTTAGAAACAGAGTAGAAAGGCGGTTGCCTGGGGTCTGGGGCGGGGGGAGGGGGCAGCGGGGGGAGGGGGGAGAGGAGGGAAAAACAGAGAGGTGGTTTTCAATGGTATAAAGTTTTAGTTTTGCAAAGTGAAAAAGTACTAGAGATTTGTTGCACAACAATGTGCATGCAGTTAACGCTATTATACTTATGATTAAAGATGGTTAAGATGGTAGGTACATTTTACGTTATGTGTTTTTTTTAACCACAATAACTTCCCTCCCCCAACTTATTATCTTATGGATCTTTAGGTCAGAAGTCCCAAATGGATTTTCCTGGGCTAAAACCAAAGTGTTGGCAGGGCTGCATTCCTTTCTGGAAGTTCCAAGGGAGAGGCAGTCTCCTGCACATTTGTGTTGTCGGCAGAACTTAGTTCTTGTGATTATGGGGCCGAAGCCCCAGTTTCCTTGCTGGCTGTCAGCTGTTTTCGCTTCTGGATGCTGCCATGTCCCTTGGTCCCCTCGATCTATCTTCAAAGCCAGCGATGGTGAGTGGAGTCTTTCTCCTGTTGAATCTCTCTGACCCCTTCTTGTCTCTCCCTCTTCCATTTTTAGGACTCGTGTAATTAGATTGGGCCCTCCTGGATAATCCATTTCAAGATCTGTAACTTAACCAGTTAACTGCCACACGTCCAAAACAGAAACCATCACCACATGCCATAATATTTTGAATTTAATTTAAAAAATCAATTTGCAATGAATATTATAAAAATAAATATATTACAATTCGGGTGTTCTTGAATATTTTCAGCTGAAAATTCTTACGAAAAAATTATTTTAAAGCATCTAGAGATGCTTATAGTGTACAAAGTGTTCAATTTGCCACATAAAGTAACACATTCCCAAGCAAGTCCTGGGGAATTGGGGTGCGGGCATCTTTGGGGAGTCCATTATTCCCCCCACCACAGGCCCCTTTCGGCCCTCACCTGGTCATTCTAATGTATCTCCACACGAAAGCAGGAGAGATGATATGAGAACAATATTGATTCTCACATGAATATAAGAGTTCAGATTTATTGAGTGTTTGTGTGCCACACGGATTTGAGGTACATCACAAGCCTCATCTCATATAGTTCTTCTAGGGGGTAAATGCTGTTTTACAGCCATGAAAACTGAAGCCACAGTGGTTAATTAACCTGTTTAATGTCACACTGACATTAGTAGTGGATTAATAAATTTGAGATTTATGTTCAGTCTGTATAATCAGTTGGCTATAATGCCTCTTAAATAAATGTAATAATATTGATGGCAAAATATTAATTAAAAGATCATCACAGCCCCAGCTGGTTTAGCTCAGTAGATAGAGCACCCGCCTGTGGACAGAGGGGTCTTGGGTTCGATTCTTGTCAAGGGCACCTACTAGGGTTTCAGGCTTGATCCCCAGTGGGGGGTATGCAGGAGGCAGCCAATAAGTGATTCTCTCTCATCATTGATGTTTCTATCTATCAATCTATCTATCTATCATCTCTCCTTTCCTCTGAAATCAATAAAAATATAAATTAAAAAATAAATAAAAAATAAAAGGTCATCACACTTGTATATTTAAAAGAACTATTAGTGGGGAGAACCAAGATGGCGGCATAGGTTAACGCCAGAGTTTGCTGCTTTGAACAACTACTTCAAAAGTGAAACTAAAACACGGAACGGACATCACCCAGAACCACAGGAACGCTGGCTGAGTGGAAGTCCTACAACTAGGAGGAAAGAGAAACGCTTAGGGACACTCAGAGGAGGCGCAGTGCTGAAGTCAAATTCTGAGGTGCGGAGTGCGCGGAGCGGGCTGGCGGCGGAGGGCGCGGTTGGCGTTTTCAATCGGGAGGGAGTCGCAGACTCTGAGCACCAGATCCGGGCGAGTCTTTAGGGACCCAGACTCAAACGGGAGAAGTGGGACTGTCTGGCTTCGGTCAGAGCCAGTGCAGCTTTCTCTCCCAGCTTTGCAGCGGATGCTGGGACTCAGAGAGGCAGAGCCCCTGGGGACAGGACTAAGAGCCGCCATAACTGCTCTCTCCGGCCCACCCTGTTGATCCTGTGTGACCCGCCCCGCCCAAGCCCTGCACAGAGGCATTTGCCGGATAGCCTCAGGCAAAGGCTAGATTAGCACCTCCCTAGAGGACAGAAGTTCTCTCACTGCTGACACAGCTGATTCTCATAGCCACTTGGCCTGGAGGTCAAACCCTCCCTGGAATTAGCTACAACAATCAAGATTTAACTATAAGACTGCGAACAAAGACCACTAGGGGGTGCACCAAGGAAGCATAACAAAATGCGGAGACAAAGAAACAGGACAAAATTGTCAAAGGAAGAAATAGAGTTCAGAACCACACTTTTAAGGTCTCTCAAGAACTGTTTAGAAGCTGCCGATAAACTTAATGAGATCTACACGAAAACTAATAAGACCCTAGATCTTATATTGGGGAACCAACTAGAAATTAAGCATACACAGACTGAAATAACGAATATTATACAGACGCCCGACAGCAGACCAGAGGAGCGCAAGAATCAAGTCAATGATTTGAAATGCGAGGAAGCAAAAAACATCCAACCGGAAAAGCAAAATGAAAAAAGAATCCAAAAATGCGAGGATAGTGTAAGGAGCCTCTGGGACAGCTTCAAGCGTACCAACATCAGAATTATAGGGGTGCCAGAAGATGAGAGAGACCAAGATATTGAAAACCTATTTGAAGAAATAATGACAGAAAACTTCCCCCACCTGGTGAAAGAAATGGACTTACAGGTCCAAGAAGCGCGGAGAACCCCAAACAAAAGGAATCCAAAGAGGACCACACCAAGACACATCATAATTAAAATGCCAAGAGCAAAAGATAAAGAAAGAATCTTAAAAACAGCAAGAGAAAGAAACTCAGTTACCTACAAGGGAGTACCCATATGACTGTCAGCTGATTTCTCAACAGAAACTTTGCAGGCCAGAAGGGAGTGGCAAGAAATATTCAAAGTGATGAATACCAAGAACCTACAACCACGATTACTTTATCTAGCAAAGCTATCATTCAGAATTGAAGGTCAGATAAAGAGCTTCACAGATAAGGAAAAGCTAAAGGAGTTCATCACCACCAAACCAGGATTATATGAAATGCTGAAAGGTATCCTTTAAGAAGAGGAAGAGGAAGAAAAAGGTAAAGATACAAATTATGAACAACAAATATGCATCTATCAACAAGTGAATCTAAGAATCAAGTGAATAAATAATCTGATGAACAGAATGAACTGTTGATTATAATAGAATCAGGGACATAGAAAGGGAATGGACTGACTATTCTTGGGGGGGAAAGGGGTGTGGGAGATGTGGGAAGAGACTGGACAAAAATCGTGCACCTATGGATGAGGACAGTGGGTGGGGAGTGAGGGCGGAGGGTGGGGCGGGAACTGGGAGGAGGGGAGTTATGGGGGGAAAAAAAAGAGGAACAAATGTAATAATCTGAACAATAAAGATTTAATTAAAAAATAAATAAATAAATAAAAAAGGCATAGTCAAAAAAAAAAAAAAGAACTATTAGTGAGCAGTGAGTTCACGAGAGTGGAGAGTTAGACATAGGACCATATTTATTTTATGATCAAAGACTGTGGAGCTCAGAGGGAGAAAGTTACTTGTCCAAGGCCATGCAGCCAGATGAGGCCTTAGATCAGTGGTTCTTAACCTGTGGGTCGCGACCCCTTTGGGGGTCAAACGACCCTTTCACAGGGGTCGCCCAACATCATTGGAAAACACATATATAATTACATATTGTTTTTGTGATTAATCACTATGCTTTAATTATGTTCAATTTGTAACAATGAAAATACATCCTGCATATCAGATATTTACATTATGATTCATAACAGTAGCAACATTACAGTTATGAAGTAGCAATGAAAATAATTTTATGGTTGGGGCTCACCACAACATGAGGAACTGTATTAAAGGGTCGCGGCATTAGGAAGGTTGAGAACCACTGCTTTAGACTCTTAGTCCCGCTAGACTAGAAGCATCTTGTAATGGTAATCTTTCCCATCTCTCTGCATGTGGGTAGGACATTATATAACCCAGTTTACAGAGAAAACTGGCTTTGCGGGTGTAAGTGATAGTGCTGAGATAATGACGATTAACTTGCTTTCCTAATTGCACATGAAAGGAAGGGTTCTTTCAACTCTTGCTTCATTCAAAAGATCACACTGGGGAAGACCTGGTTTGCCCACCTGCAGCCTGAGTCCTGATTTTTATCCTGTGTCCTCCTCCCCATGGGACTCCAGAATAACCCCTGATTGGTTCAAGCCCCTCGTGGTGGCACCAGGCTTAGCAATGGGGATTTGGTCCTGATCTGGCTCATGGGACACGAGGGGAGTCTGGTAGGAGTTTGTCCTAACTCCCCTGGGATTATAAGGATACATGTGGCAAGATGTTCATCCCTAGACTGACTCTGCCGATATTTGGCTCCCCTTTCTGTGGCTGGAGTATACTTTTTTGCCATCTGAACTCAGGCAAGGTCATGCGACTTGTTTCAGGGAAAGAAAATGGAGCAGGTGACTTGGGTCACCTGGGGCTTTAAGCCAGTGTGTGCTCTGTCACCCTCTCTTTTCTCTCTGTCACACTGTCCTGCTAATTCAGATAATGGCTGCGCTCTATCAGCCTGGTTCCTGGAGTGAGGATGACACAGGGCAGAGCCCAGGTGACGAGCAGAGGAAATACAATAAGCAAAAATAAATAAGCCTTTCTTGTTTTCATCTAAGACTTGAAATACTCATCACAGCAGCCTAACCTAGCCCATCCAGACTGATGGAGTTTGTAACAGTGAAAATTGGAAGTAATGCTAAATCTACCACAGGGGACTAAGTTAATACATTATAGTACATTTCAACAATAGTCTAGTAGCACAGTCATGCCGCACCACATCCCCACAAAGTCCATCTCTATTACTGAGATGGAAAACTGTCCATATTGTTAAGTTAAAAAAAAAAAAAAGCAAGCTGTGGCACTGGATGGTGTGGCTCAATTGGTTGAGCTTTGTCACATTTCCCAAAAGGTCACCAGTTCAATTCCCGGTCAACAGTCAGGGCACAAGCCAGCTCGATCCTCAGTGGGGGGCATGCTGGAGGCAGCCGATCTCACATCGATATTTCTCTTTATCTCTCTCTCTTTCTCTCCCTCCCTCTCTTTCTTTCTCTCTCTCTAAAAATCAGTAAAAGCATATTTTTTAAAAAGCAAGCGGTGGAACAGTGTATTCAGTATGATCACATTGTTGTAAAACAAAAAAATTTATGTCCATGCTAGCATGTGCATGGGAAAGAGCCCACTAGAGGAAGACATAGCACTGGCAGCAGCAGCAAGCCTCCATATCAGATTTCTGTATTGTTTCCATTTTTACAAAATCTGAGTCAAGATTCCCTTTGGTCTGATGGGTCTGTTTCATCTGTGAGTTGGCAGCCCGACTGGATTATGCAAATTGGCTTTCCCCTTGGCTGGATTTAACAACCGACAAGGTTAAGTCTGGAGGCGAACTCGTGGATTTGTTAAGTGGGAACAGGCTAATAAATAAGGCGATTTGAGCAGCATTCCTGTATTTTTTCTAAGCCCATCAAAAGTGCAGAATATAATTAGCAGTCATCTCAATTCCCAGCGTAAACAATGATGATTACAAACTGATGAAGACTTAGACGGTCTCTGTGCCTCCATTTGTCACTTATGACTCCAGGACCATTGTTTTCATAGAGCAGCTTTAACAACAGTGCGGAAACTGACTGGGAGTGGGGGTTTGTCTTATTCATTGCTGAATCCTCAGTACCTGCTTCTGCCTTGGCCTAGGGTAGGTATTCATATAATGTAATTCAGAAAATGTCTCTTTTCAATAATAATTATTACTTTAAAGATATTTAGCCCTAGCTGGTTTGGCTCAGTGGATAGAGCATTGGCCTGAGGACTGAAGGGTCCCAGGTTCAATTCTGGTCAAGGGTATGTACCTTGGTTGCAGGATCGATCCCCAGCCCTGGTCAGGGTGCATGCGGGAGGCAACCAATCGATGTGCCTCTCTCATGTTGATGTTTCTCTCTGTGTGTGTCTTTTCCCTTCCTTTTTACTCGCTCTAAAAATCAATGGAAAAATATCCTTGGGTGAGGGTTAACAAAAAATAAAAATATTTTACTTTTAAAATGATCATACAGTAAAATGGGCCTCTTTTTTTTTGGCATGCATATCTATGAATTCTAGCACATGTATAGATTCTATAACCACCACCTCAATCAGAATGGAGAACAGTTGCATCACCCCCAACTCCTGGCAAACACTGGCAGGCTCTGTGTCACTACAGCTTTATCTTCTCAAGAATGTCATATAGATGTGATCATACATTAGATAATCTTTTGATACTGGCTTCTGTCACTTGGTTAGTTTTTTTTTTATTGCTGATTACTATTCCTCAATAACATTTTTTGAGCACCTACTATGTGTCAGACACTGTGCTAGGTACTGAAGATACAACAAAAGACAGGGCAGATACGGTTCTTATTGGTTTAGAGCTTGTAGACATCCACCATAGATTCACAGAATGTCAGAGTCCTAAGGGGGCCCAGAGATCATCTAACCATAGCTACTCAAAGTGTGGTCTGTGGGCCAGGATCAACAGCATCCCCTGAGAACCTGACAGAAATGCAGAACCTCAGACCCCACCCCAGACCCGCGGATCGCACTCTGCCCACTCACAGGATCCCAGGTGATTCCTCTGCCCAGGCACTCTGAGAAGTCTTCCCTTGCCCTCCGTGGAGTACAGCAAATCCTGCATCCCGGCCCAACACCTGTGCGGTCTTTGCATGAACACCTCAGTCATGGGGAGCTGTTTCGTGCTTCAGCAGCCAGCCCCTTCATGAGGAGCAGTGCAAATAAATTGTTTTTTCTTTGTCTCAATGGAAATTTGCTTTTGTATAAATTCCACACTCCGGGTCTCGTTCTGACCTTGGGTCAATCCAAAGCACACACACTCTTCTTTCACCTAATATCTCTGGTTATTTAGAGACTTAGTGTCCTTATCTCCAGGCTGAATACCTCCAGATGCTACAGCCATTCTTTATATTCATTTATTCACCCACTTAGTATATATTTATTGGTACCGACTATATCCAGTCACTGAACTTGACCTATTTAAAAACATGTTGACAGTTAAAATGGGTTAACTGGACATTATAGTTCTGAGTACTTATTTTTTATAATATAATGGGTTTATATTTAATATCAACACCATTGGGGTATTACTCAGTTAACATAAAGGCTTTAAAAAAATCAAATCTCTCCTCTCTTTTAATGTCAAAACAAAGTATTTTTTTAAAAAATATATAGTTTATTGATTTTTTACAGAGAGGAAGGGAGAGGGATAGAGAGTTAGAAACATCGATGAGAGAGAAACATCGATCAGATGCCTCCTGCACACTCCCTACTGGGGATGTGCCTGCAACCAAGGTTCATGCCCTTGACTGGAATCGAACCTGAGACCCTTGAGTTTGCAGGCTGATGCTCTATCCGCTGAGCCAAACCGGTTAGAGCACAAAGTATTTTTTTTACAGTAAATCTTTTCTCCATTTCAATGTTAGATACACTGAATACATTTTTAATCTTTTTCCCCAAAAAGATATGAAAGTTTTAAGTCTTGACTGACTGTACTTGATATCTAATATCTAAGTACAATATTAACTCGGGAGATAAAACAAAAATCTAATAAAAATATGGAGAAAAGACTCCTGAATGATGCAGGAGGCAGTGATTAGAGCTGAACAGGGGTGACTTCCTAGGACTCTGGGCAAGAGTTTCCTTCTTCCAATTCCATGTCTTTGAGAATTTTGAGACTATTAAATATTATTATGCAAGTTTCAACCATCTTACTTCTCCGACCCTTTTTCTAACCAGCAAATACAAATTACAGAGTGCATTTTAAAAATATTTTATTTTATTATTTTTTTTAATCCTCACTTAAGTATATTTTTCCATTAATTTTTAGAGAGAGTGGAAGAGAAAGGAAAATACAGAAAGCAATATTGATGTGAGAGAAACACATTTTTTTTAAATTAAATCTTTATTGTTCAGATTATTACATTTGTTCCTCTTTTTTCCCCCCCATAACTCCCCTCCTCCCAGTTCCCGCCCCACCCTCCGCCCTCACTCCCCACCCACTGTCCTCATCCATAGGTGCACGATTTTTGTCCAGTCTCTTCCCGCATCTCCCACACCCCTTTCCCCCCCCCAAGAATAGTCAGTCCATTCCCTTTCTATGTCCCTGATTCTATTATAATCAACAGTTCATTCTGTTCATCAGATTATTTATTCACTTGATTCTTAGATTCACTTGTTGATAGATGCATATTTGTTGTTCATAATTTGTATCTTTACCTTTTTCTTCTTCTTCCTCTTCTTAAAGGATACCTTTCAGCATTTCATATAATTCTGGTTTGGTGGTGATGAACTCCTTTAGCTTTTCCTTATCTGTGAAGCTCTTTATCTGACCTTCAATTCTGAATGATAGCTTTGCTGGATAAAGTAATCGTGGTTGTAGGTTCTTGGTATTCATCACTTTGAATATTTCTTGCCACTCCCTTCTGGCCTGCAAAGTTTCTGTTGAGAAATCAGCTGACAGTCGTATGGGTATTCCCTTGTAGGTAACTGAGTTTCTTTCTCTTGCTGTTTTTAAGATTCTCTCTTTATCTTTTGCTCTTGGCATTTTAATTATGATGTGTCTTGGCGTGGTCCTCTTTGGATTCCTTTTGTTTGGGGTTCTCCGCGCTTCTTGGACCTGTAAGTCCATTTCTTTCATCAGGTGGGGGAAGTTTTCTGTCATTATTTCTTCAAATAGGTTTTCAATATCTTGCTCTCTCTCATCTTCTGGCACCCCTATAATTCTGATGTTGGTACGCTTGAAGCTGTCCCAGAGGCTCCTTACACTATCCTCGCATTTTTGGATTCTTTTTTCATTTTGCTTTTCCGGTTGGATGTTTTTTGCTTCCTCGCATTTCAAATCATTTACTTGATTCTTGCGCTCCTCTGGTCTGCTGTCGGGAGTCTGTATAATATTCATTATTTCAGTCCATGTATGCTTAATTTCTAGTTGGTTCCCCAATATAAGATCGAGGGTCTCATTAGTTTTCTTGTAGATCTCATTAAGTTTATCGGCAGCTTCTAAACAGTTCTTGAGAGACCTTAAAAGTGTGGTTCTGAACTCTATATCTTCCATTGACAATTTTGTCCTGTTTCTTTGTCTCCGCATTTTGTTATGCTTCCTTGGTGCACCCCCTAGTGGTCTTTGTTCGCAGTCTTATAGTTAAATCTTGATTGTTGTAGCTAATTCCAGGGAGGGTTTGACCTCCAGGCCAAGTGGCTATGAGAATCAGCTGTGTCAGCAGTGAGAGAACTTCTGTCCTCTAGGGAGGTGCTAATCTAGCCTTTGCCTGAGGCTATCCGGCAAATGCCTCTGTGCAGGGCTTGGGCGGGGCGGGTCACACAGGATCAACAGGGTGGGCCGGAGAGAGCAGTTATGGCGGCTCTCAGTCCTGTCCCCAGGGGCTCTGCCTCTCTGAGTCCCAGCAATGGCTGCAAACCTCGGAGAGAAAGCTGCACTGGCTCTGACCGAAGCCAGACAGTCCCGCTTCTCCCGTTTGAGTCTGGGTCCCTAAAGACTCGCCCGGATCTGGAGCTCAGAGTCTGCGACTCCCTCCCGATTGAAAACGCCAACCGCGCCCTCCGCCGCCAGCCCGCTCCGCGCACTCCGCACCTCAGAATTTGACTTCAGCACTGCGCCTCTTCTGAGTGTCCCTAAGCGTTTCTCTTTCCTCCTAGTTGTAGGACTTCCACTCAGCCAGCCGAGAGAAACACATTAATTGCCTCCTGCACACGCCCCAACCAGGACCTGGACTGGGGAGGAGCCTGCAACCGAGGGACATGCCCTTAACCAGAATTGAACCTGAGACCTTTCGGTCCACAGGCCAATGCTCTATCCACGGAGCCAAACCAGCTAGGGCAGAGTGCATTTTTCAGTGCATTATTTGTTATTAAATTTTTTTCCCCATTCAACATATATACATTTATAGGGAAACTAAGAATGTAGAATTACCCTATTTACTGTTTCTTGGGAACAGTAAAGACACCAGAGCTCAGTTTTAACCTCAATAGCACAAATATTTTCAGGGCAAGGTTTGATTCAGGGGGCCCTTCAAGTCACACCTCTCCATTTCTCTTCCTGCATGTGCCCCAGTGCGTGTAATGCTAAGAACCACGCCTAACAAGAGAGTGGCTGCATCTCTGGCTGCTGCTTCAACAACAGGCAGCACCGAAAGCAGTGAAATGAGGACTGAGAACAATTGTGCTGAAACTGAGGTCATGATGCTGGGACCTGGAGGTGGCTGGACGTTGCGTGCGGAAGGTTTCAAAGAAACAGTCTACAATAATAAACGCGTAATATGCTAATTAGACCACACGTCCTTCCGGACGACCTTCCGGACAAACCCGGGGCTGTGAGGGAAGCCCAGGTCCCCGGTGCCGGCAGCCGGCAGCCCGGGGAAGGAAGGCCTACTCTTGCACGAATTTTGTGCATCGGGCCTCTAGTGTGTGTATAATTCTATCTGACCTGCAACACTCCCTCCTGGAGCTCAGAACGCTGAGGCTAAGAGGTTCCACGTGACTGCACCTTCCAGGAGCAGCCATACAGGAGTCTAGGTCTGAGGACTTTTTCCCCCATATGTTCTTATTTATTTCATAGAGAGGAAGGGAGATAGAAACATCAATGATCAGAGAGAATCATGGATTGGCTGCCTCCTGCATGCCCCACACTGGGCATCGAGCCTGTAACCCGGGCATGTGCCCTGTCTGGGAATCAAACCATGACTTCCTGGTTCTTAGGTCAACCCTCAACCACTGAGCCACACTGGCCAGGCTAATTCTGAGTACTTTGGATAAGACATAAATGAAGGTTTAACATGGCTAGCTGGGACTGGAAGACACAAGCCCACATGCCAGGTAACCAAAATACGCCATTGAAAGGGGCGTGGTGGCTGCTGTTCAGCACCAGTCTGTCGTCCCCCTATGGAAAGTAAGCTCCACTACTGCACAGCCTTCTCATTTTTCAAGATGTGTCAGAGATGTAGACTTTGATGTGAATTTTCTAATTTTCAGATATGTGCAATTATCCCAGGCAGGGGTATCAACTGCTAACAGATCCTCTGTGGTTGGCTTTAAGCAGAAAAAAAGGCTTATGGGAAAGGTATGTCAGGTAGCATAGACGGTGGGGAACTGGACTCAGGAAGTGGGCAAGAACCAGGGGAGCCCAGCAGCTGGGAACACAGCTGGAACTTGCCAAAGGAACAGGCTGGTAAAGAGCTGACACTGGCACTGCTGCACAGGACATGGAGCAGCACCCCCCTAGCTCATCAATCCCACCTCCTTTGACATCTTCCAACTACCCACTGTGTTCAAAATGCTGGGTGTGGCCCTAGCTGGTTTGGCTCAGTGGCTAGAGTGTCAGCCTGTGGACTGAAGGGTCCTGGGTTTGATTCTGGTCATGGGCACATGCCCGGGTGGTGGGCTCGATCCCCAGTAGGGGGTGTGCAGGAGGCAGCCGATCGATGATTCTCTCTCATCACTGATGTTTCTAACTCTCCTTCTTCCCTCCTTTCTGAAGTCAATGAAAATATATTTTTAAAAAATTTCCTTCTATTTTTTCTTCGTAAGTTTATTTTGAAATAATTTCAGACTTACAGCAAAGTGGCAGGAATAATATAAAGCACTTCCACATATCCGTCACCCATGTTCCCCAATTAACTTTTTGCCATATTTGCTTAATAAGTCTTTATTTTTTCTAAATTGTTTAAAAATAAATTGCAGGCCGTGCCCTCGGCAGTCCAGGATCTACCTCTTGCTTCGACAGTGTTTGGGCGGAACAGACCCAGGGCCGCCCCTTCCTCCCGCCTCCGGCCTCTCCAGCGTCTCACCCAGAACCACCTTCTGCACCGCCTCCAGGACCAGCCAACACGCCCTACCTGAGCTCCTCACTGCCGGGCGGCCATGGGCTCCCGACCTCCGCAGAATGACCACCGAGGTGCAGGCTCCCACCTACCTCTCTCGCGGCTTCTATTCCACCCGAGGCCGTGGCTCTGGAGGGCGAGGCCGCGCCCCTCGAGCTGGCGGAGAAGAAGCGCCAGGCGCCGAGCGGCTCTGCAAGGGGCACAGCCGCGCGGGGCCGTTCTCCTCCGGGCCGGGCGGAAGCCTCCCCACGGCGAGTGGGCGAAGCTCAGGACGCCACGGAGCCGCCCGGGCCTTGGAGAGGAGCCTGAGCCGGGAGGCCCCGGCGGAGCGGCAGCCCTGGTTCCGCCCGCGCAGACCCTCAGCTCCGTGACCTCCTGGGGAACCACTTCCGGGTGAGCAGGTGAGCCTCCTCGAGAACATGGGCGACACCTGACTCACCTCCGCGGGCGGCCGGCCCCAGGCTGGTGGGCGAGGATCTCTTCCAAAGGCTCACCCTCCAGCACGACCGGGAGCCTGGGAGCCCAGAGGCCTTTGAGGGGCCCCTCTGCACCCCGCTGGTGTCTGGCTTTTGCCTGAGCCTCTCCCCGAAACGACTAGCCATTCTTAGCCACCCTGGAGCCCTCTCCCATGCATTGGACCAAATGAAACAACGAAGATTTTTGCAGGAAAAGAAAACACACACACACACAAAAAAAAACATTTAAAAAAATTGCAAACAGAATGCTCTTACCTGTACACATTTTAGAGTGTATTGCCCAAGTACTGGTTTATTCTTACATATAACCATGGTAGACTAATCAAAGTCAGGAAGTGACACATCAATACATGTGTTTGTTTGTTTTTAATCTCTATAGTGGACTATCTCTGTTCCGTGGGCAAGAGAGAAGGGAGT
This sequence comes from Myotis daubentonii, assembly GCF_963259705.1. NCBI lineage: Eukaryota > Metazoa > Chordata > Mammalia > Chiroptera > Vespertilionidae > Myotis > Myotis daubentonii. The sequence goes on from NC_081843.1 coordinate 27,580,123, forward strand.
TGGGAATGGCCATCAGGGTAACTGGCCACAGCAACCAATTTTTTAAAAGTTCCATCAAACAGCCTGTGTCTATGGACCACAGAAGCCATCAATTTGCCTTAACGACCAAAACTTCTTGCTGAACTCTCTTTTGATCGGAATAGTGAGAACGTTTCTATGGTACACACTTCACATGGATGCCTTTTGTTCTCTAAATGGTGTTGAAAAGAATCTATGGGAGATAACAGGCAAGTCTGGACACAGGATTATTCTCTCCCAAGTTCACTGAACAGATGAAAAATGGACAGGGTTCCTTTTTCTTCAGTTCCCTTTTAATGTCAATTTCCTAAAAACCTTCCCTAAATGATATAATTATATCGCTTTAATTCTCACAATTTATAATGAAATCAGAGGCTAGAAGAGGGATATTGAGAGTTCCTCCTTGTCTCCTAGCAAAATTCAATTCAAATTGTGCTGCAGAGATAGGAGACTGTACAGGTGGGGTAATATTTTCATATTATCCCTTTTAATGAAATTGAGGATAGGAAGTGTTCTTTAAAAAGTGGTGCAACGGCGGCCTGGCCTCTGGTCTGTTTGGGGACGGTTATGTGCGACTGGCTAACGAGAGAGTCAGGGATGGGAGGGTGGGGACGGGGACAGTGAATTTCCAATTGAGAGGGGGAGAGACATTTTTACCACACCCAGCCCTTTGCTCACCCCAACCTGCACTCCCCCTCACCTCCTCCTTTCATAGATCTGCCAGATGTGCCAAGGTCCAGGCTCAAGATTTAATTGAAGCACAGCATGTGAAAGATGGGATAGAATGCACATGATTTCTCCACCCAGACAGGGAGGGAGGTCTTCTTGGCGGTGGGGTGGGTTTCGCAGCCAGGTTCCCAGAGTGCGGGACCAGAAAAAGAGCAAACGAGTTTCTTGTTTTAACCGATAAAATAATAACATCTCCAGTTGCTTCTAACTGCAATCTGTGGGCTCCCTGCGAGAACACAGCTTCCTTGCTCCTGCGGAAACGGCTGTTCTCTGTGATGCTGAGAACAGAGGTTTGGCGTGGGCTGGCCTGACCTGTCTCCTGGAGAAACTGGAGCCTGGTCGCATCTGCCACAGAATCAAGAAAGTACTTCCACTGCCACACATGGCGGAGAAGGGCTCCCCCGTCTCCCAGGAGGAAGGCTGGAATTTATTGAGCTCACTGATGCCAATTACCCAAAGAGGATGTGATCTAGAAGCAAGATAAGGATCAGCAGGACTCAGCTGGGGTTTGGCCTTTCCCAAGTGGAAGGAAGAAAATCTTCAATTGGCTCTGAAACTAAAACCGAAACACAGTCAGGCAATCACAGACACAGTGTTTTGCTATCTCTAAGCTTAAAAAAAATTTTTTTTTTTAAACAAATGTTAAGCTTTTCCTGTGTGGATCTCAGACTCCAGCTTTTACACTGAAACCCAACATCTCATTCAAAACACCTGTGAGCCATATGTGCTCCTGCAAGGGCTTTGGGAATGTCAGGTGCCCACCTGCTACCACACGAATGCCAGGACATATGGGCCACCAGTGCCCCTCTGAGCCGTCGCCCAGAAGCCTTGCCAAAATCCACTGATGCCAATCAAATGAACACAGGACACGTGGCTTTTACCTGCAGCGTCACCTTTCAAACACCAGAGGCTTTGGGTTTTCAGTTCTTAAAGCCACATGGCACCTCTGAGCCTGGAGAGAAGCGGCAGGCTTCCAAAGCCTGCATTGCAGTCGCTTTGGATAACGGGGTTTTAAAATGCTGGAGCTTGTCAGACCCTTTCCAGCCTGATATTTTGGAGGAGGCGTGTCTAACTTTATACATTTATGGTGCATTGTGGACCCCAGAGAAATCATTTAAAAAGTGAACTCAGGAGGCTTCTAAAGGGCCACTCCCACGGCTGCTGATGCAGGTCACCGATGGGGGTTGTGCACAGTCACGCCCTTTCATTGGGCCCTGGATCTGAGCAGAGCTGAGCTCTGCCTGGCGGCATGTACTTATGGTTTCACCATTAGTCAACAGCACACATGCACGAGACCGCAGCCTGGAGAACTGCTCTCAAAGCAGGGGAACAGTCTGCTTGTTCAAATACCACCGTAAGGTCAGCAATGTCCTCCACATAAAATAGTAAATATGAAACCCACAGATCAATCACTCAACATCTGTCCAGAATAGTCCAGACTTTGTGACACTTCTAGGGTGAAAAATGAGCGGGTAGAATACTTTTTAAAAAATGTCATCGTCTGAGGATATGTTCATTGATTTTTAGAGAGAGGGGAAGAGAGAGAAAAAGAGAGAGAGGGAGAGACATTGATGCCTCATACATGGCCCAACTGGGGATCGAACCTGAAACCTGGGTATGTGCCCTGACCGGGAATCCAACCTGAGAACTTCTGGTGTACATGACCACACTCCAGCCAACCAAGCCACACCAGCCAAGGCAGAAAACTTTTTTTTTTTTTAATTGTGATAAAATACACACAACATAATACTTACCATTTTATACTAAATGACACTGAATTGTCCACAATAGCCACTCTTGCTTTGTTGTAATAGGATTTGATTAAAAAGAAGTCCATTTGGCAGAATCTTTTTTAAAATATATTTTTATTGATTTCAGAGAGGAAGAGAGAGGGAGAGATAGAAACATCAATGAGGAGAGAGAATCATTGATTGGCTGCCTCCTACACGCCACCCACCAGGGATCGAGCCCAGAACCGGGGCATGTGCCCTGACTGGGAATCGAACCTCCTGGTTCATAGGTCAATGCTCAACCACCGAGCCCACCGGTCAGGCCATTTAGCAGAATCTTAATATCCATCTGCCAAAGCCAAGGCAGAGGTGGAATGGGACATGTTGCCTCTCTGCTGTCATGATTTTGAAAATCATTATGAGTGTGGACTGGGGTCCTAAAACTTTATATATTTTAACTAATTAAAATGTGGGTGTTATTAGTACTCCACTCACAGACGAGAACGCTGAGGTTAACTAACGACTCTGAAGGACTCACAGCTGTGAACCCAGTTGGGCTCTGGAGTCTGTGTGCTTGGCCAATAGGCTAACCTGGTACATCTGCCGCCGTCATTGAGGGCTGGCTGTGTGCCCTTACAGCAGTGGTTCTCAACCTTGGCTGCACATTAGAATCACCTGGGAATCTTTTAAAAATCCTGATTTCCGGGCCTCATCCTCCGGAAATTCTGTTTCTTTGTTTTGGGGTGGGGCCACAACATTAGTAACAAAGAAACAGAATTTCTGGAGGATGGGGCCCAGAAATCAGGATTTTAAAAAGATTCCCAGGTGATTCTAATGTGCAGCCAAGGTTGAGAACCACTGCCTTATAGAGACATGGATATGCTCATTCTGAGAGCTCAGCAAGGCAGGCATTACCAATGCCTTTTTTTCAGACATGGAAACAGAAGTTCAGAGAGGTGAGTGCCCAAGGCCACAGGCAGTGGCCGACTCAGGATTTGAACTCGGCTCCTCTGCCCTGGCTCCTTCCATCACCCCAGGCTGCCTCTGTTGATGGAATTAGCAAGCGGAAAGTGGCATCGTCAGCTCTGTAAGGGAAGCAGGAAGAAGGGCACTAAGAAGATGGCTGGGCCTGGTTTGAAATACACATCCCTCCACTTGGGGACCAATTCAAAACCAGTTCCAGAGAGAGAAAGATGACAACGGACTTACTGTTTTTCCTTCTGTGGGTGCTATCACCGGGGTTGGACCAAGACATGTGGGCACCTGGACAAGCAAATGGCACAGTGTCCAGTTGAGTCAGGTGGTCAGGGTTAAAAACCTGGCTCCATCCCCTACCAGGTGTGTGGCTTTGAGAAAGTTTCTGGAGCTCTGTGCCTCGGTTTCGTCATCTGCAAATGGTATTAACAAATAGTTTCTACCTTGTAGGGTTGTGATGGGGATCACTCATCTTTATGCACAGTAAGAGCCCTGTAAGTCATTGTTAAAAATGACAGCTTTCTCTACCTGGTTACATTTCCAGGGATGTTCTAGGCCCAGTCCTCTGGCTTGGCACTTACTGTCCCACCCCTTAACCCAGTTCAGGCTGCAGCCTGGACCCTCTCCAAGCTCCCGCCACTTTGCTAATCAGGATCTTATCGCGTCTCAGTCTGGGCTCTCCCAGACCAGGCCGGGAGCCCCTGGGTCCTGCTGGCCTCCTGTCACCCTCTGCGTGGCTCCTAGCCAGGAAGACAGTAACCGAATCCTTGCCCAAGATGCAGGGAAATTAGTTTAGCACCGTCTGACAGTGTGCGGTGACTCAGAGGCTGCCAGCCCAGCAGGGCTCACGGGCTCTGGGGTTTGAACAAGATTGATGTTGTCGTGAATGCAAAGCAGAGGAGAGAGCTGTGGGGCTGGGAGGCAGGGAGCGCCAGGGCCTTCCGTGTGTTTCCTGCTCCCGTTCTAGGTGAGCTGAGGGTTTCGGGAAGCAGGCTGCCTCAGCTGCTCACCACGATGGCAGAGAAGCCAGGGGATCTGAGGAGAGGCATTGGGGTCCAGGAAAAGCTAGAAGTTGGTTGCACGAATGTGAGTGGGCATCCCATACCAGTCACTTGCTGTGTGACCTTGGGCAAGTAGCTTAATTTCTCTGAGCCCCCAACTCCTGGTCATTCAACTGGGTATAATAATGGCGACTGGGGTTGCTGTGAGGATGTGAGATGAGGGATATAAAGTGCTTAGCCTAGCACAGCACATGGTAAGTGCTCAGTAGTCATGAGCAATTAATAACATTGGGATTTACAAGCCCCCATCCCATCAGAGCCTTAAAACTACACTCTGAAAGCCTGGCCAGCGTGGCTCAGTGGTTGAGCATCGACCTATGAACCAGGAGGTCACAGTTCAATTCCTGATCAGGGCACATGCCCAGGTTTCAGGCTCGATTCCCAATAGGGGATGTGCAGGAGGCAGCCAATCAATGATTCTCTCCCATCATTTCTCATCATTGATGTTTCTCTCTCTCCCTCTCCCTTTCTCTCTGAAATCAATAAAAAGTTTTTTGTTTTTTTTAAAGTAACTGAGCTCAACCAATAAATCTTGGGAGAGGCCCCAGCCTTAGGTGAGAATCCAGCCCCAGCTTACACTTGGAATTCAGACAGGTGAATCCAGAGCCATACCTTCTGACCCACAGAAACTGAGATACTACTAAATTTGTGTTGGTTTAAGCAACTACAGTATATTTGTGGTAATTTGTCGTGCAGCATAGAAAACAATTACTCTGGTTTTTCAAATTGTGCTTATAAACACTATAATAAGTATCCTATATAATAAAGAGCTAATATGCTAATTAGACCAGCCAGTGGAACGACCTTCTGGAACAACCTTCCGGAATGACCAGTGGGTGGGGCTGGGGGGCAGCCAGGCTGCAAGGGCCAAGCCCCTTGCAAGAATTTCATGCGTCAGGCCTTTAGTGTAATAATAATATGAAATTTAAAATCATATCAAAGATAGCAAAAATAACAAAACAAAACACCTATTTATTATCTCACAATTCTGCAGGTCAGAGAAGTGTGGGCAGGCTTAGCTGGGCTCATTGCTTGGGGTCTCCCAAGTTGAAATCAAGATGCCAGCTGGAAAAAAAAAAGATGCCAGCTGAGCTGAGTTTTTTTCTGGAGGCCCTGGGGAAGAATCTATTTCCAAGCTCACGCAAATTGGCGTAATTCAGTTCCTTGTGGTTGTAGGACTGACATCCCAGTCTTCTATTGGCTATGGGGGAGGGGCTACTCTCACTTCCTAGCATCTCCTCCTCTTCAGAGCTATCAAATAGTTCTCACACTTGGTGTCTCTGATATCCTCTTCTGCTACCAGCTAGAGAAAATATTCTGCTTGTAAAGGGCTCATGTGACCATATGAGTCCCACTTGGGTGATCTCCCTTTTTATGTCAACTGATTAGTAACCTTAATTACATCTGCTAAATCCATTCTGCTACATAACGTAAGAGAATCATGGGTGTGATACTGTATCATAATTACAGAGTCTACCAACATTTAAGGGGAAGGGATTATACAAGGACAAGGCTCACTGTGGGTCATTTTAGAACTCTGCCTACCACACTGAGCTTGTCCCTGTCCTTTCAAGTCCTGGCTCTCCTATTTTCCTTCCTTACTGTGAGATATTCTATATGCTTTCCATAAATTTTTGCTTCTTTGTTTAAGGTAGACATTGTTTGTTTCTATTGTTTAAAGCCCCAGACCCTAACTAATTCATCTCCAGTTTCTAAGATTTCCATCTACATAATTTCACTTTAATCCATCCAACCCTCTGGTGAGGTAAGCATCATTACACTCATCTATATATATAAAAGCCTAAGCAACTGTCTGACCGACACCTGACCACCTGACCGGTAGCTATGGTGCGCAATGACCCCCAGGGGTCAGATGCTCCAACCAGTAGTTATGATGTGCACGGACCACCAGGGGGCAGACACTCAATGCAGGAGCTGCCGAGCTGTGGTGACTTGGCAGCTGCAGTTCTAGGGTGACACACCTGGAACCAGAGAGCAAGAAGCCCAATTCTAGTGCATCACCTGAGAACTGCCCTCTCGCAACAATCCAGGGACCCCTCGGGAAGTCAGAGAGCTGGTTTTGGCCTGATCCCTGCAGGCTAGGCCAAGGGACCCCACCTGTGCACGAATCCGTGCACCGGGCCTCTAGTTTTAGAAATGAAGAGCTTGGCATGCAATCAAATGATTCACCTAAGATTACACCTGGTAAGTTTGCAGTGTGGTGAGGTGCTGAGCCTTACGACACCAAAACCTTTTTGGTCATACCAACTGGACATAGCTGTGGTTGCCACTTGTCCTCTGGACTGCCAGCAACAGCGGAGGTCATAACGACATCTGGGTGATCAACCACAGCCTCCCATCACTGCTGGATGGGAGGACAAAGGGACCGGGATGTGCTCGGCGAGGGCAGCGAGCCCATCAGCAGAGGATGGGCATCTGCTCCTTCATGCCGGCCTCCTAGGAGGGCAGATTGAAATTCCAGAAATGTGCACCTGTTCTGTCTTCAGGAGATTGTTTTGTGCATAAAGAGACCCCTTGAGGTCTGTCACAAAGGTAATGGAGCTGAGTCAAAGTCTGGGAATTGATGCACGGAGGGCCTCAGTTGGCGATGACTCGTGAGCATACACTAACAGAGCAAATGCCATCGTGTTGAAATGACATTGCAGTTAAAAAGCACTTTCTCATCCTGCGGGGCCTGCTACCCACACAAGGCAGAGACTCAGCCTCTCCGGAGGTTGTATTTATCTTGGAAATTTACTCTAGCATTCTTTTTTCCAGAGACCAGGAGTTCTCTGAACACAGGAGAAAGTGGATGACATCACATCGTGTCGGTTATCACGGGGTGTGACTGCCCCACCTGACGGCCATTCCTGTCCCTGCTTCTACTTCCTTCACTCTGGGCTCGGAGTTTGGGATCAGAGAGCTCTGCATTCGAGTAGTGGCTTCCCTGTCACACTCTGAGTGCCGAGCATGGTGCACGCTATGTAAGGAGAACTCAATAAGCAGTTTAAACTTAAGTGACCCGCCTGCTGCTCAAAGTGTGGCCCCTGGACCAGCAGCTTACGAATCTCCTGGGATCTTGTTAGAAATGCAGGATCGCAGGCCCTGCTCCAGACCTACCGCAGCAGGATGTGCATTGTAAGAGGATCCCCTTCTTCACGTGCACCTTAGAATTTGAGAACCACTGGCCCGATTCACAGACTTGTTCTGACTTTTTTTAACCTACTCCTCAGGAAGCAGTGACCTGCTGGACTATGAATTGTATATCATAATAAATCCCCAAGTCCGTAATACTTAGTAATCTTTTGGTTCCAAGCGTTAAGAACAATTATCTGAAAGTTGAAAATAAAGTAAAAAGATGGCTGTATAATCTTTCAAAATCAAATTGAAACCCTGTCTGCTTAAAGGTTATCTGATTTTCCAGGGGATGTAAGTTTGACTTCGTTATTGATTAGGTCCAGATGCTGTAAAGTTAGATGTGAAATTGTAGAAAATCAAGTTGCAAATGATTTTTGTCCAGGAGAGAAGATCATCTCCAAGGGTATTGGCATGTTATTCCCCTACAGCAGGCGAAGGGCTGGATGATGAATATCGTAGGCTTTGCGGGCCACACAGTCTCCGTTGCAGGCATTCAGCTCTGCCATCGCGTTGTGGAAGCAGCCAGACTGCTCCGAATGTGCATGGCTGAGCTCCAATACTATTTGAATTTCATGTCAGTTTCACATGTTATGAAATATTGTCCTTTCTTTTTCCAACTGTTTAAAAATGTAAAAAACACTCTTAGCTCATGGGCATACAAAAATGGGTGGTGGGTCTGATTCGATGAGCAGGTCATCATTTGCTAATTCTTGGCCTATAGGTTTCATTGCCCTATTGATCACTACCTTGTTTTGTATTTATCTTGGAAATTTTCTCTAGCATTCTTTCCCCCCTAAATGTATATATGATGGTGTGTGTATATTTGTTTATCCTGTCCTTTGACCCACTTTTTCCCCCCATCCTGCTGGTTCCTTCATGGATGAATTAAATAAATCTCTGACACATGACAGCCATAGATTCCCAATTCATTTAGAATCGGGAGTAGTTTGACCATCTCTTCCGTTACTTTGGCTCCCCTCCCCACCCAGTGTTTGATCGAAATGTTGTCCTAATAAAGACAAGCCTGTCCCTAATTGAAATTCGGATGCCTACAATGTTACCTCTCTGTTAGTACTAGAGGGGCCCTTTTGCAACAACACTCTTCTCCGTAAAGCCTGTGGCTGGGGCTGGCAATGGGCTGGCCTGCGTGGATGAAAGGTAATGAGTTAATGACACTGGTGGTAGCTAATGCACTGTGGGGCTTGGCAAGGAGGTACCAGCAAATGTCAGGCTGCCAGGGCCCACGTGGAGGGGAGCAGGCACGAGGGGCCTCTCCTCATCTCTCCCCTGCACCTGTGCTTGCCGCACAGCTGGGACCTTGCACCTGTGGCTATACGGCGGCATCAACACCCACCAGTGCTCCCTACAAGGCTTGGCTCTGACAGGCCAATGTTACTGTTGCAGTCTTTCTATTGCAACGCCAAGAGCAATAACTCTAGAGGGCGTGGGAGAAGTATAGGCTCCTGCAGAGGGGAAATTTGCTGGGTGCCTGGTTGGTTCTGGGCTGTGGGAGGCGGGGGGCATTTCCCAGCCACGGGGAGACTGGAAAAACTGGTCCCCTCACCCCCTCCAATTCAAGATGGCCCAAAACACTAGGATCCTGTTACAATGCTCATCCTCAATGGCAATCAAAGTAATATTACTTAAAACCAGTTTCAGCAAAGGATGTTATTATTTGCATAGGTAAGGGTGGAAATTGGAACTACCCTCTTAAAAGCATTTGGTAATAAATATATTAAACATATCAATGTTGCCAAAACCGGTTTGGCTCAGTGGATGGAGCGTCAGCCTGAGGACTGAAAGGTCCCAGGTTCGATTCCGGTCGAGGGCATGTACCTGGGTTGCGGGCACATCCCCAATGGGAGATGTGCAGGAGGCAGCTGATCGATGTTTCTCTCTCATCGATGTTTCTAACTCTCTATCTCTCTCCCTTCCTCTCTGTAAAAAATCAATCAAATATATTTAAAAAACAAACAAAAGAAAAACAACAAAAAAAACATATCAATGTTTGTCTCAATCACTAGCTGGTCCTGGGTTCTTGGCCAAGTCAAACCCAGCCCTGGAGGATGTGAGAGCGCATGGACTAAAACGTATAATATTTTTAACGTAGCTCTATATTTTTAACTACACAAGGATATATGAATTTTTGATCATTGTCAAACATTAAAAATTACAGAGCGACCAAGATGGCGGCGTAGGTTAACGCCGGAGATCGCCGCCTCGAACAACCACTTCAGAGATATAACTAAAGGACAGAACGGACATCATCCAAAACCACAGGAAGGCTGGCTGAGTGGAAATTCTACAGCTAGGAGGAAAGAGAATATCATACCCAGACTCAGAGGAGGCGCAGTGCTGAAGTGAAATACTCAGGTGCGGAGTGCGCGCGCGGAGCGGGCTGGCGGCGGAGGGAGCGGTTGTTGTTTTCAATCGGGAGGGAGTTTCAGACTCTGAGCTCCAGATCCGGGCGAGTCTCTGGGGAGCAAGACTCAAACGGGAGAAGCGGGACTGTCTGGCTTTGGTCGGAACTCGAAGGCAGCTTTCTCTCCGAGGTTTGCAGCCATTGCTGGGACTCTGAGAGGCAGAGCCCCTGGGGAAGGAACTGAGAGCAGCCATAACTGCTCGCTCCAGCCCGCCCTGTAGATCCCCTGGGACCCGCCCCGCCCAAGCCCTGCGCAGAACCATTTGCCGGATAGCCTCAGGCAAAGGCTAGATTAGCACCGCCTTAGAGATCCAGCACAGAAGCCCTCCCACTGCAGACCCAGCGGACTCTCATAGCCAGTTAGCCTGGAGGTCAAATCACCCCCGGTATTGCCGACATCAATCAAGGCTTAAAGGCAACAAGACTGCACACAAAGACCACTAGGGGGTGTACCAAGAAAGCACAAAAAATGCGGAGACAAAGAAACAGGACAAAACTGTCAATGGAGGATATTGAGTTCAGAACCACACTTTTAAGGTCTCTTAAGAACTGTCTAGAAGCTGCCGATAAACTTAGTAAGGCCCTCGAAAAGACTGGTGAGACCGCCGATAAATGTAGTGAGATCCTCAAGAAATCTAATGAGACCCTCGATGTTATATTGGGGAACCAACTAGAAATTAAGCATACACGGACTGAAATAACGAATATTATACAGACTCCCAACAGCAGACCAGAGGAGCGCAAGAATCAAGTCAATGATTTGAAATGCGAGGAAGCAAAAAACATCCAACCGGAAAAGCAAAATGAAAAAAGAATCCAAAAATGCGAGGATAGTGTAAGGAGCCTCTGGGACAGCTTCAAGCGTACCAACATCAGAATTATAGGGGTGCCAGAAGATGAGAGAGACCAAGATATTGAAAACCTATTTGAAGAAATAATGACAGAAAACTTCCCCCACCTGGTGAAAGAAATGGACTTACAGGTCCAAGAAGCGCGGAGAACCCCAAACAAAAGGAATCCAAAGAGGACCACACCAAGACACATCATAATTAAAATGCCAAGAGCAAAAGACAAAGAGAGAATCTTAAAAGCAGCAAGAGAAAGAAACCCAGTTACCTACAAGGGAATACCCATACGACTGTCAGCTGATTTCTCAACAGAAACTTTGCAGGCCAGAAGGGAGTGGCAAGAAATATTCAAAGTGATGAATACCAAGAACCTACAACCACGATTACTTTATCCAGCAAAGCTATCATTCAGAATTGAAGGTCAGATAAAGAGCTTCACAGATAAGGAAAAGCTAAAGGAGTTCATCACCACCAAACCAGGATTATATGAAATGCTGAAAGGTATCCTTTAAGAAGAGGAAGAGGAAGAAAAAGGTAAAGATACAAATTATGAACAACAAATATGCATCTATCAACAAGTGAATCTAAGAATCAAGTGAATAAATAATCTGATGATCAGAATGAACTGTTGATTATAATAGAATCAGGGACATAGAAAGGGAATGGACTGACTATTCTTGGGGGGGAAAAGGGGTGTGGGAGATGTGGGAAGAGACTGGACAAAAATCGTGCACCTATGGAAGAGGACAGTGGGTGGGGAGTGAGGGCGGAGGGTGGGGCGGGAACTGAGAGGAGGGGAGTTATGGGGGGGGAAAAGAGGAACAAATGTAATAATCTGAACAATAAAGATTTAAATAAATAAATAAATAAATAAATAAATAAATTACAGAGCGCACTTAAGTTCACCCCGTGGGACTGTTTCCCCCATCCCCGAGGCCCTTAGTTTTACACTTTTGTGTGAATCCTTCCAGACTTTTTATTCCATATTTACAGTTATATGTGTCTACAGAAATAAGAAGTGTAATTCTGTGGGGGAGATTTTAGATATGTAAGTGATATAATATTTTATCCATATTCCTGCAACTTGCTTTTCCCCTCAACAATATGCCCCCTACATGTTCTCAGTCTGTATGTAAAGGCTGCGTAGAGCTCCCTGAACTAACGGGCCATAGTTTATCTAACTGTCAGTTACTTTAGGGCAGTGGTCCCCCACCTCACCACGCCACAGACGACGGGGGATGTCCACATTCATAACACATGGTTGGCAGGGCTCCTGTGTGGGGTTGTTGAAAGAAATGAGCTTCCATGGCTAAAGTCCCTGATGCTCAGTAGATGTTAGGAAGAAGAGCTGTGTGGCTAAGCCTGGGTTGGAAAAGAAAGCCCTGGAATCTTCTGTGAACATGCTAACATGTTAACTCATCTGTGAGGATCGGGAGAGGGAAGATAGGGCTTCCTCAGAGAGCACCCGAGCTGGTTGGACACTCTTTAAAAAGATGGATATTGGGCTGTTGGCTCTGAAATTTGCTTCAAAATAACATAGGTCTGACTTTCCTGTTTCTTTAAAAAATTATTATCCTTCAAATTGTTCAAATCACTTAACTATACCCTATCTGATTATTTTGACAGTTGACGCATCTCCAGAGTCTCTTTTAGAGCCGCCCCCTCCCCCCGAGAACACCCCACTTATACACTGAGCACAGGAGAAGCACACTCCCTCCAAGGGCCCCTCACAGGGGTGAGGTGCAGCCCTGCCCTTCTCTGAGAAGACTGCCCTGAGGGTGCGGTCAGCCTTCTGTGTTTTTGACCTCTTCCCAGTTTGAAATTTAGAGTTGATTCCTCATTGCCTTCTTGTCTGCCTATCTATCCAGCCACCATCTAGATCTCTATAAATATCTATCATTTCCACTCATTCATCTATTCCTCTATCCATGCATCTATTCATCCATGCATGCATCCATCCATCCAGTAGTTGTCACTAATCTCTCTCTCATTATTCCCTCCCACAGCATCTCAGCAGTAACATCCTAGAAAAGATGGGGGATTCTGTGAGCTGTCAGAGACTGGCACAATGACACCAAGATACGATGACAGGAGACAAAAATACCTGAGGTAGACGTAGCCCACATGACCCTGACTCACCAAGAGAAGACGAATCCTCTTGGTATCTTCCGTTTAAGAAAGCAGGGAAATGTAGAAGATGGTTTCAAAAGATTTCCTGCCAAAGTGGAGAAAATAGAGATAGTTGTGATGCTCGAGGAATGAATGTTAGTTTTCTGGAGAAAGCTAACTTTTTATTTCTCAAAGCTACCTGATCACTCACAGCAAGAGCTAGAAGGGGCTGTTTCCATTTTACGAAGGAGGAAACCGAAACTCAGAAAGGACAAGCCACTTCCATGAGGGCACACAGTAGGTGGCAGTGGTGGGATCTGAACCCACGTCTGTTTTATTTCAGATGTGTTAACACAGAGATGCACACCCAGATGCTTCTTCAAGGAAGGAGGAAGCTGGACCTGCAGCCGGCATCTCCTTCAGGGTCAGCCCCACCCCAGAGAGCTGCCATAACTGAAGTCACATCCTTTTCCGGGAAGCCCACATCAGTGACTGAGTGAAGTCCATCTGGGCCTAAAGCCCTGGTCATTCCAGCCCTATGCGGTCCACTCTGATGGCCAATATTTGCCCCACATCTCCCTAGCAGCTTGGGGGATAGTTTGCCAGGCCATGGCTCAGCTCCACTTCTTCCTCTGCCTTCTCTTCGCAAGTGTTGATCCCTAATAAACATCTACTTCAAACTCTGTCTCAGCAACCACTTCCTGAGACCTGATCTGGAACCACCGATGCTGGGAGCAGCCGGAGGAAGCAGGCAGCCCGGTGGGGCTCAGGAGCTGGATCGCCTCCCTCCAGGCTGGCGGCGAGTGATGGCGTGTGGAGCACAGACAGCCCCCGGCACAAGGTGGTGTCCAGTTGTCCAAACTTTCATGGAGGGAACCAGGAGGGTGTCCTGGGGGAGGGAATACACTAGCAGGAGTGATGAATCAGATAGCCGATGACTAGAGAAACTAGATCTATAAGCATAACTAGATTGGATGGCTAGTGCTACAGGCTTTATGCTACAGAAACAAAAGAAACAGCTCAGGACAACGAACAGACATTTGCTCCAGGAATGAAAGCCAAGAGCCTGTGGTGTGTGTGTGTGTTTTAATTGATTTCAGAAAGGAAGGGAGAGGGAGAGAGAGATAGAGACATCAATGATGAGAGAGAATCATGGATGGGCTGCCTCCTGCATGCCTCCTACTGGAGATTGAACCCACAACCCAGGCATATGCCCTGACCAGGAATCCAACTGTGACCTCCTGGTTCATGGGTCGATGCTCAACCACTGAGTAATACCAGCCAGGCCCACCACCCTTTTTATTTATTAAGCCACTTTTAATTGGGTTTCCTGTTACTTATGACCAAGCAACCACTCTGTGCCAAGATTCTTTTTTCAAATCTCTTTCTGGAGGATTTATCTCTTCTGTCCTTTACAGTTAATCGAGTATCAACTCTACACTAGGCACAGCTACAAGATGATGCCAGAGTTGGGCTTACTCCAACAGGGCAGGACTGGCTCAATGAATGGTCAGAGATGCAATCTTGCAAACAAAAGCAACTTCCGGCTGCAGGTGCTGTCATTCCATGATCTCATTTCTCCATTTATTCAGTGTTTAGAAAAGTCTGCCCAAAGCACTGATGATTATGGAGACTATGTCATATAATGGGAATAGCTTGCTGAGAGAGAGAGAGAGAGAGAGAGAGAGAGAGACTAGAGCTTGAGATTCCAGCTCCACCCACTTCCTGGCTCTGCAATCTAGCCAAGTTACTTAACGTCTCTGAGCCTCAGTTTCCACACCTGTAAAATGGAGTTGGTATCTTGCTCAGAGAGTTATTGTGAGGATTGAATGACTAAAGCATGCAAAGGGCTTAGCTAGTGCTTGGCACATGGTGCCTAGCCCTCAAAAGAAAAAAGAAAAACCAGCCCTTTTGCTGTATTTTTTTCATTATTAGTCTTAGAGCTTGTAATACAAGTTCCTTATACTCTAAAAAAAAGTGTATTCTTAATCCAATTTTAAAGTTACTATTATAAATGGAAAATTTTTTATTACAACTTTTATATGGGTTCTTGCCACATGAATTCTTTGATTTAAAAAAGGTATCTCTACTGAGTTTGGCCACTACTGTTACTTCTGCTACTTCGCAAGCAATTTGTACCTTCCTTAATGAGCTCTGATACAGTACCAGGCCAAGCCCTTTGCATACAGCGGCTCATTTACTTTTTTACGATGAGGCACCATTATTGTCACCCTGATTTTATAGCTGAGGAAACTGGAGATCAGAGAGGTAAAAAAAAAAAATTTGCTCGAAGTCACCTGGCGGCCACCAAGTGGCAGGTTAGGAGCTGGAACTGGAACCCTGTCCCCTACAGTGCTCTGAGGCAGGGCCAGAGCAGGCATGCAAAATAGAGACGGTTTGCAGCTTGCCCAGGGAAGGTCTGGGGACCACATCTCTGGGTGGAGTCTGTTGTGGTCTTGCCAGGTCTGAGATCCAGCCCCAGCCATCTTCTGCAACCCTATCCTCCACCATTTTCCCACCCACCCCTGCCCCACTGTGTATCCCAGACACACTGGTCTTTAGTGTCCTCGAAAGTGCCATGATCTCTCTCACCTCAGGACCTTTGCCCATGCTGTTCCCTCTACCTGGAATGCTCTTCCTCTGGCTGACTCCTGTTTGTCCATTAGACATTAGCTTAAATGTCTCTTATGCAGGGGGGCTGTGGCAGCCACGGACGGCACTGCTTAGGGCCGGAGAACCAGCTGCAGGGAGCATGGTTGACTGACAGCCTCAACTCTCGGCCCCTTTTGACCCACGGCCCCTTTGGATCCGCCACTGCCTTCACAGCCAGACCACGCTTCCTCCGGGCTGTGCCATAACTTGTCAGTTACTCAGTATGTCAGGGGCACGGGCGCTGGCCCAATTCTGTCATGGGCATCCTTTGCCTGGGGACTCCCCAGGGGCCTAGCCAAGACCTTCTCACCACTGTGTTGTGGTCTGAGACTCTTCCTACCCGGGCCTTCCCTCCCCTCTCCTTTCACAGGTCTCAGACCCACATCACTGTCTGAAGACATTCCCTCTGTCTGCTTTTTGGAGCACCCAAGCCAAACAGAGGCCTTCCCTGACCATGCTACCTGTTCCCACCATAGCCTCTGCCACAATATTTGTGGAATTCTAACTGGGCCCCTTGGTGTCTGATTTCTCTCTGTCTGCTGGGCACCCAGCACGACCTGGCACCCAAGTTCCACACGAAAGGCTGGTTAAATGACAATGGAATCTTGGCCGGAGCTTTGGCCATCGCTTCCTCACCCGTCTGTGGTCGTGAAGGTCTGTCCAGGTGTCAGCTGGGATCTCAGGAACACAGCTGTTCATGAGGTCACTCATGAAGACATTCTCCCAGCTGTGAAGGTAAGAAACAGCAGCGTGTCACCTGTTGCCTCTGCTCACAGGGTGGAGTTGAAGTCTGAAAGCAATCCTTGTTAACCGTCCTGGACCAGAGTAAATAGAGGACAGGATACAATCCTGCCTTTTTCTCCTTTTTCTTTTTTTCATTAGGTCACCTGGATGTGACTGTCATCCCAGGGGCATCTTGGGCTCACCACTGTGTTGAGCACAGACTGCCCTTCGCGAGGGCCGGCTAGAGGAAAGGCTTCCGCTGGAATCAGTGGCACGTTTACTCTTTAGTGGACGTACCTCATTTTCTCCTGTAGGCTGAGAATTTTTGAGAACTCATTTTATCCACCTTTATATGTGCCTTTATAACTCTGGATTTGATCCTCGCCAGCTCAGAGCAGGCCTCAGTAATGCCGTTCATCCTAAAAATGTAGAGCCACTTCAAAAAAAACTAGCAAACAAGGTGGGTTATATTGGCGATGCCATGAAGAGACAAAAAAGGAGTGGTGGGGCCCTAAATGGTTTTGCTCAGAGGTTAGAGCACTGGCCCGTGGACCAAAGGGTTCCAGTTCTATTCCCCATCAAGGGCACATACCTGGGTTGTAGGTTTGATCCCTGGCCCCAGTTGGGGCACATGTGGGAGGCAGCCAGTTGGTGTGTGTCTCTCACATGGTGTGTGTTTTCTCTCTCCCCCCCCCCACCCTCCCTCCCACTCTCTCTAAAAATCAATTGAAAAATATCTTCGGGTGAGGATTTAAAAAACAGGAGTGGGAGGATTTCTGGGGACAAAGTGTTCTTTGGTCCAACAGGTCTTTGACCTTGGTCCCCCCCAGCTGAGCACTGGAATCCCAAGTGCCCTCTGATGCACCATCCAGGGGCGCCTGCATCAGCTGCCGAGCATGCATCTGGGCAGCCATCTGTGGAGGGGCCGCCCGGTCAGTTTGGCGCTATCGCTGTCTTTGTTCGACAGCTCCTGCTTGAGAAACGATTTCAATATTTTATTGCATTTCCTCCATATCTGGCCAAAATAACTAGAAAATAGAAAGGCCCAAGTGTAACTGCAAGTAATAAGGAGATCAGATAAACTTACTTCAATTCAGCTGTTGCTTGAAACAAAGATGAAAATTATTAGGTAAGAACCATGAACTTGAACTTCAGCCAGCCACTCCATGGACATAAGCTGATGTGTGGTTCATTATGAAGGGAAGGACGAAATTAAAAAGCATGAAGAAAATTCCAGAATTATAGAACTGGATTGTGTCTCAAAGACAAGATGTAGTTGGAAACTTTATAATAGTGTCCAGTTTTACGAGAACAAAACCTCATTGATAACGAATCATTGTTGGAATTCCACTCTTGTTCACGTTTTCAGGAAGGCATTCTGTGCCAAAGTGGAAAACTGCCTGTAAGAGAGAGGAGAGGGGGAGGATGTCAGTGTAAGAGAGGAAGGGAGGGGAGTTGAGAAGAGAGGAAGAAGGTAAGTTGAGGCAGAACAGGGGTTGGGCTGGAGATTGCTGGAAGACCCCTGGATTCGCAGAAAATCCTTCTGATGCCCAGTTAACGGAGGTTTAGCTTCCAGGCACCACGAGGCAGCCTGACTGCCCTTCGCGAGGGCCGGCTAGAGGAAAGGCTTCCGCTGGAATCAGTGGCACGTTTACTCTTCAGTGGACGTACCTCATTTTCTCCTGTAGGCTGAGAATTTTTGAGAACTCATTTTATCCACCTTTATATGTGCCAGTCTTGCGCTGTGCTCTGTATCACAGGGCACTTGACTTTTCAAGGCTGCCTTTCCCTGTCAGGTCAGCCGCCCTCCACGTAAGGGAGGCACGGATGGAGCACGGGAGGGAGAGAGAAGTCAGGGTATTTCTTTCCCTTCCTGCCTAGGGAGTCGGGGCTGGTGCTTCTCTCTGCCTAGGGACTGGCCTCGTTAGCGCTGGGATTGGCTTTCCTGCTGTTGCGAATCTCTAGATCACCTCACTACCGTCTCTTTAGGTTCTCAGGTCCCATCACCTATGGATATATTCAATTCTCTCTGTTTTAAATATTTGTAGTGGTTCCCGTTCTCCTGGTTAGATCCTTTATTCTCACTATATTCTTCAGCACCACCGAGAACACAGTGGGTGCTCAATCTATCTGTTGGGTGAATTGATGGGAAGATTCAAGACTCCCTTGGAAACTAAGAGAGAACGAGGACCCCTTCTTGCTTTTAGCAAAACTCAGTGACTCTAAAGCATGAAGAACCAACTGTCTTTCTAACTCCAAGTCTCTGAGATTCTTGAAAAGCAGAGGCCAGTTGTGAATTTGTAGCTTGGGTGGCATGGAACATAGCACACATGGCTTCAGGGAGCCCACAAGTCAGCAAGGACGTCAGATGTGAACACAGGCCATTAAATGCGGTGGAGAAAGTGCTCTAGGAGAGTGGCCAATGAGTGTAAATAGGCTGCCATGGAGACAGGGAGACTTTGGTGAAGAGATGTTATCAGAGCTATGTCTTTAAAAAATATTTTTATTGATTTCCGAGAGGAAGGGAGAGGGGAAAAAGATAGAAATATCAATGATGAGAGAGAATCATTGATTAACTGCCTCCTGCACAACCCCCACTAGGGATTGAGCCTGCAACCCGGGCATGTGCCCTGACCAGGAATTGAACTGTGGCCTCCTGGTTCATAGGTCAATGCTCAACCACTGAACCATTGAACCATGCCGGCCCAGGCAGAGTTATGTCTTTTTTTTTTTTTTTTTTAATTTATTTTTATTTTTTTCAAAGAGGAAGGAAGAGGGAGATAGAAACATCAATGATGAAGAGAGAGTCATTAACTGGCTGCCTCCTGCACACCCCCAACTGGGGATCAAGCACGCAACTCGGGCATGTGCCTTTGACCAGAATTGAACCCGGGACCTTTCAGTCCACAGTCCAATGCTCTATCCACTGAGCCAAACCAGCTAGGGCGGCAGAGCTATGTCTTGAAGGTTGAGGAGATATCTACCTGGAGTAGAAGATATGGATGGGAATTCCCAGCAGAAAGAACAGAATGTGCAAAGGTATGGAGGTATAAAAGGGTTGAACCAGATTGCAGAACTCTGAGATGGTCAGTGTGGCTGGGGCTTAGGAGACAGAGGATGCCTTGGTGGGTAAACTATGGAATTTGACCCCTTAGGTTCAAACCAAGCTTCACCACTTTATAGCTTGCTCAAAGGAACTTTGAGCAAGTTACTTACCTTTTTGGAGACTCAGATTCCATATCTGTAAAATGGAGATGCCTTCCTAATTTAATTTGAGGGAGGCTTAATAAGATGCTGTACACCAACACTTAGCAAGTAAACATCAGCTATTACTCCTTATGTTCTTTGTGTGTATATTGTGTGAGCTACCGTACAGGGCTAACCCCCTATGATTAAAGAGCAGGGAGGGCAAGGCGCAAGATCGACACTTATAAAGATGGATCTTCCAGCACACTCTTTGCTCCTCTTACTAAATGCTTTGCCTTCTATAGCCAACGACAGTTTTGATGAGAAACTGAGCTGGGTAAAGTTCAGTTTTGCCTAGCTGCCATGGCTCAGTGGTTGTTGACCTACGAACCAGGAGGTCACAGTTCAATATCCAGGTTCAATTCCCAGGCAGGGCACATGCCCAGGTGGCAGACTCCATCCCCAGTAGGGGGCATTCAGGAGACGGCCAATCAATGATTCTCTCTCAGCATTGACGTTTCTCTCCCTTCCTCTCTGAAATCAATAAAAATATATATTTTTAAAAGTCAGTTTCAATTACTAAAGAGAAGCGCCAGTGGCAAATGCCATTCTCCACTCCCCTTTCCAAAGGGGGTGCTTGGTTGGGCTGTGGAGGACCAAGGCGTCTACTCACCTGAGGGTGGAGGCCAGTTTGGTGCACTTCCTGCTGGCGGAGAACTCAGAACAGTACAAGCCAGCCTCGGCCCAGGTCTTATTGAGAGGGAAAAATCGGTAGCAGTGGCCTTTGAACTCCATCCAGGACAGCAGGCGCAGGGAAGCCTGGGGCAGTGCTAGCATGGCTGGGGGCAGAGAGGAAACAGGCTGGAAGGCGGGCACTGCCAACATTGTTTCTACAGCTTCTGATATATTTTCAAGAATGAAAGTAAAACATGTCCATTATGATTAATGCATTTCTACCCTTGAGGTCCAAAAAACACACGCATACCAAACATTTACAAATTAATCAAAGTCATATACGCTCATTATAGAACACCAGGAAAATGTCACTACTTTGATACATTTTTCTTCATGCCATGCTTGAATGAAGTGATTTTTTAAAAACACAATTGTGGCCCTAGCCAGTTTGGTTCCGTGGATAGAGCATCAGCCTGCGGATGCAAGGATCCCAGGTTTGATTCCGGTCAAGGGCACATGCCTGAGTTGCAGGCTCAACCCCCAGTGGGTGGGTGGGGGGTGTAGGAGGCAGCCAATCAATGATTCTCTCTCATCATTGATATTTCTATCTCTCTGTCTCCCTCTTTCTTCCTCTCTGAATCAATAAAAATATATTTTAAAAAATACAATTGTGGCTCTAGCCACTTTGTTCATTGATTAGAGAGTTGGCCTATGGACTGAAGGGTCTTGGGTTCGATGTACCTCAGTTGTAGGCTCCATCCCCGGCCGGGGTCAAGGCTTGTGCAGGAGTCAATCATCAATGTGTCTCTCTCACATCAATGTTTCTCTCTCTCTCCTCCTTCTCCCCTCCTCCCTAAAAATCAATGGGAAAATATCCTCGGGTGATGATTTTTTAAAAATACAATTGTGATTATATTGTATTATACACACCAGTTAATATTCTGATTTCTAAAAATTAGAGTATGAGCATTCCCCCACACATGGTAAGTTTTATTAAACATTGTTTTAAATAGCTCTTGAAGACTCCGCTGAGTGGCCCCTCTAGAGTTTATGTAATCATTCCCCTATTTGTGGGTAATTAGATTGTTTCCCCTTTTAAACAACAATTACCCATTATGCGGAGATGAACAGCCGTGGGCATAAAGCCTTTTCAGCATTTCTCATGATTTTCTGAGGAGAGATTTTGAAGGTTTGATACAATTTGCTAAATTGCCTCCTGAAAGCAATCTGTGCTCCCACGTGAATGTCTGAGTGCCCGTCTCACAGTGTTACCACTTTCATGGCAATCTTGGCCAATTTTATAAGCAAAACATGGTATCTTGTTTCCCTTTGCAGGTCTGGGTTCTCTTGCAAGGGTGGGCACTTCTTCCACGTGTTTATTGACAAACTACAGCCAACACTATTTATATCGTCAGCCCATCGAACTGCTGGGGTTTGTTCTTAATTCTGAAGAGGCTTAAAGGGAAAACCCACATTTGAGACAATAAAGTTCTCCCGAACCCCAGCCCCTCTGGCGGCCCCTGAGGGAACGCGTGTTGTTGTTTTTTAAGCCATAAGTCCAGATGGCTGGCGGGAGGAAGGCATGCTGAGAACCATCCTTGAACTAGGTTGAGTGGCTAATCTGTGAGGTCAGGCAGTGGCCAGAGGTGACATTTGATGCCCGAGTCCCAGCCACCAGCTCTCCACCTGAGGAGCTGTGTGATGCGCACACTCCTTCCCTTCTCAGCTGTCAAATTGGCTGATCTTTGGGGTTCCTTCTGCAGTGCTCAGGGGTGTAGAGCCTTTGCCTTTTAAGCCACTATAATAGCGGAATAAAAAAGGGAGTAGACAACAGTTATTGAGCATTTATGATGTGCCAAGTTCATACTGGGGAAACTGTGGCTCAGGCAGGTTGACTTGCCCAAGGTTATCCTGCTAGCAAGTGGCAGAGCAGGGACTTGAACGGGGGCCTCCTGACGCCAAAGTCTTTGATCTTAGAGCCCACGCCCGTGATGCTTCCTCATGGGGAAGCAGGGCTGAGGATGGTTAATCATCTTTTAGCACCCATTTCACTGGGTTGAGCACTGGGGACATTGCTAGAACATTGTGTTTAAATGTAATGTACAGATCTCACCGAAGGTTGCTAGTTGGGCCGAATAAATCTGGGGAGCACTTGGCATATATGGATCACTCTGTAACAGTATGATTATTAATGACTAGCTTAGGGTTTCATAATCGTGCTGATGTGCTTCAGGAGTCTAGGGAATCCCCTGAAATTAAATGCAAAATTGACAGTGTGTGCACGCGCCTCTGTGCATTTTTCTGAAAAGGGGGACGGTTGCATTAATCAACAGAGCTCCGCTAAGCAGGCAGGTTCCAGCCGTGCTTCCTGTCAGACCCACTGAGCTTCTCCACTGACCAGGGTCAGCCCTGGTGTGTCCCACCCGCTGGGTGGTCCTGGCCAACTGTCTTTCAGTGTGCGCTATTTTCTAAACTGATGCACACTTTGCCGCCTTGATTCTCCTCTACACGGCAAAGGAGAGAGCTGCGCGTGAGAGCTCAGCGGGCTCCGTGTCCTCGGGTCCCTGCCCCTCAGGGTGTGGTCTCCTCCTTTCTCAGCTGAGGGCACTGGTCCAGGAGGCCATTGCTGCGATGCCTGCGCGGTGCTGGCCAAGAGGCTGCAGGACCCCTTGGGACGCTGTGTGTTATGAACTCTTTGTGGGGACTTGCGGCACTGCCTTCCACACAGGCGGGCTCGGCTACTTTGGAGCAGTTTCCCCTTCACGTGGATGGAAGCAGCAAACGGTTTCCATCTCCTTTCCACCCATCACTGTAACCACATTGGTTTGTCCAGGAGTTGGCTGGACTAATTGGCAATGAGAATGGTATTTCTGGTGCTAAGCCGCCTCCCACTGAACTATTCCTCTTAGAGATGGAAGTAGGGTAGCCCAATCATCCCAGTGTGCCTGGGGCAGTCCCAGTTTTAAAAGTGAAAGTCCCACATCCTAGGCCTCCCTCGCTGCTCACCCTGGAGCAATGGTTTGGGGGCAATTTTCACCCCCAGGGACATTGAACAATGTCTAGAGACATTTTTGGTTGTTAAAAACTGGGGGAGTACTTAGTTAAACTGGGGGTGTAACTCATATGGTTGCGTGTTATCCCATGCACCAAGAGGTCACCGGTTCAATTCCCGGTCAAGGCACATGCCCCGGCTCCGGCTCAATCCCCAGTAGGGGGCATGCAGGAGGCAGTCGATTGATATTTCTCTCTCACTGATGTTGCTCTCTCTTCCTCTAAAATCAATAAAAACATATTTTTAAAAATGGGGTGCTATAGGTATCCAATTGGTAGAGGCCAGGGTTGCTGCTGAACATCCTACAATGAACAGGACAGCCCTCCCCCACCCCCCACCACAAAGAACTTTCCAATCCCAAATGTCAATAGAAACCCAGCCCTGGATGGAAGGCAGAACTCCAAAAATATAAAATAACCCCACAGCGCAGCAACACAAAACATCACAGCAGATATCCACGTTTCTCAGCTTATCTGTATTTTAACAAAAATTAAGCCACAGGCCACGCAACTGATTAAAAGTAGAGTTTGGGTTATTTCTCTAATTTCAGAGTTAAAACATATTATTATTATACACTATGGCTTAAAAGCACTGTGGACATTGCTAGAACACTGTGTGTAAATTTAATGGTACAGACCTCACCAAAGGATGCTGGAGAAGGCAGGGCTTGCTTTTCCTCCCTGAGTTTGGGATGAAACACATTTGTCATCCCTCTCTGGCAGGGGGAGGAGCTTTCTGTGTTCGGTTTTCCTCCTGGAGCCCCTTTCCCATAAGGTGGACCGTCAAGGGTTCTGCTCTGTGAGGCCCCAGTCTCATTCCCGGCTCCTCTCACACGTCCCCGTCTTGTTCAAGGCTGGTCCCTCTGCCCCACTCAGGTCAACGACTATAGTAACAACCCTCTCCCAGTGCCTGGCACATACTAGGCACAAAATAACTAATTTCCAAGCACTAAATGCGTGCCAGGGAATCACACACTGTTTCTTTTGGGCAACTGCCCCCATTTGGGGACAGTGGAGAGAAGGGTGTGTGCCCCACCCACGTGTCCTGACTCTGGGATGGTTTTTCTCACTGAGCACTGAAGGCAGGCTGACGGTTGATTTTCCAGATTATTTAGCACAACAGCAGCTGGGAAGGGCAGCATCAGCATGGTCAGGGAGCTTGTTAGAGATGCAGGATCTTGCCCTCGCCAGTTTGGCTCCGTGGATAGGGCGTCAGCCTGTGGGTCGAAGAGTCCCGGATACAGTTCCGGTCAGGGGCACGTACCTTGGTTGCAGCTCCTTCCAGGCCCGGGCCCTGGTCAGGGCGCGTGCAGGAGGCAACCAATCGATGTTTTTCTCTCACATCGATGTTTCTCTCTGTCCTTCCCTCTCTCTTCCGCTCTCTCTAAATTCAATGGATTGAGGATAAAAAAAGAAAAAGAAAAAAGAAATGCAGCATCTCAGCACCCCTGCCCCAGACTCACCAAGTCAGAATCTGCATCTTAATAACACTCCCAATGGTTCGCGTGCACGGAAGGTCTGGGAGCACTGGTCTACCGTGTGCCAGGCCAAAGGACAGAGCCTGTAGACTCACTCCCTCATTCACTCACTTGCTGAGTCAGGCTTGGCCAGGAGGACTGGATGATTAATTAAATGCTTAGGGGGCAGCGGGGAGGGGAGGATCCCAGCTCCCAGGAAGCTCTGAGGCTTCTCCAGGGCCTGAAGCCTGAGGACTGTTTTAAGAGCAAGTCCCCCTGTGGAAAACTCTCTCCCACAGAGCTATTAACACCCCCTCCCGGACCCTCACTCCTGATCCTTTTGATTTTCTCCCCCAAGCAGATGATGGTGATGGGTTCCTGGGGTGAAACATACCAGAAAATGAGGCTGTGACAGGTCATTGCTCAATTACTCCCCTTTCCAGGTGAGCAGGCAAAGGCCTTTAACTGGGAGGATCTGGGAGGCAGCAGGAGCCTGTGCTTGCACTGAGACGGTAATGAACTCCACTCTGCCTGGTATCCACACACACACACCCCCTCCCCCGCTTCTCATACTCACTTTTCCTCTGGGATTTTAGAAACTTGGAATAGCAGGATACCAGGAACATCTGTCATCAACCTAAACCCAAAAGTAGCCTTTGTTAAATGTCTTTCCTGTGAAGGGATTTCTACAGTTTTATAGCTTGACAGGTAGTAATGGCAACAGAATAACCAGGCCAACTGAGTTTTCATCGGAGCTAGGCATTGCGTCAAGTGCTTTGCACTTACCCATTTATTAGTCTCCACGCGCCCTATGATGTAGGTCGCCCCATTTACAGACTGAGAAACCAAAATCACAGAGCGGCCGAGCAACGTGCCTAAGAGCACACAGCTCCCCAGGGGCAGAGCTAAGGGATGAAGCCAGGCTGTCTGGCCCCAGATCTCACTGCGCGATTTCAGCTGCCTTCATGCCCTCTTCCTTTCGTCTCAGTCGGGACTGGCTGAACCTGCATGCGTTCCCTTATTCATGTAACAAGTCCTAGGTGAGCACTTCCTTGGTCTCAGGCAGCCGGTCGCATGCTGGAGACGCTGTGTGGCAAACGACACAGAGGTGGCTCTGCCCTCATGTCCATGGACCCCGATATTAAGAAAAATCAGCACACACACAAAGATGTCACTAATATGGACTTTGTGGATGTGTGTCATACAGGCAAAAACTTGAGGGAGCAGCCCCCAAATTAATTTGGCAGCTGATTGTTTGCCTCTTTTCTCTTCCTAGTTGAACTGGTGGCTGCCTTGCCCTGTCTTCAAGGAGGTGATTATAACAGGCACCAGAATCCCCTCCCCAGACGGAGGAAATACAGGATGTTGTCACAGGGGCACCTAAAAGGGACGCATCACCTCCATGTGGAGATCAGGGAGGCTCCCTGGAGTTGAATAAGAATCAGAGAAAAAGTTTCCCGGGTAGCAGAACAGTATGTGCAAAGGTACAAGAGAGAAAGAAGCATTTGGGGTAAAGGGGGGTGGGGGGCTGTTATGAGAAGAGGCCCAGGAGGTGACAGGGAGGGTAGGAAAAGGATGCACAAGGGAGCTTGTTGCTCTGGAAACCAAGCTGCCAAACTGCAAGGTCTTTTGCTTCAATTAGCAGCACCAAAGGCCCCCAAGGTCCCCCGGCAGGGACGGGAGTCGGAGCCTTTGGGACCACTGAGCTTATTAAGGAAAGAACACACCAGTGGAGCGCAAGCCTCGTTTTCTTTCCCACTTTCTCTCTTTAAAAGAATAAATTGTCACCCTCCCACTCAATCTGGCTGCTCGCTCCTCTGGCCCCAATCCAGCCACCCACAAACTCGCTGCCCTGCTGCCTCCTGCCCAGATCAGCGTTGGGAGCCAGCCAGGGGGAGGAGGAGGGGAAGCTCTGGGGGCCACCTTGGTGTGGGTCCCCCCACCCACCCGCAGTGCTGGACCCCAGGTGTCCCAGAGGGCCGGGAGGAAGTGTCTCAGTGTC
Organism: Myotis daubentonii; assembly: GCF_963259705.1. Taxonomy (NCBI): domain Eukaryota; kingdom Metazoa; phylum Chordata; class Mammalia; order Chiroptera; family Vespertilionidae; genus Myotis; species Myotis daubentonii. Next base: position 27,606,899 of record NC_081843.1, read on the forward strand.
CGGGAAGGTGGCCCGTAGGAGGGCTCCGTCACTTTCATCACCTCCGCTTCCTGCTGCCTCCCTGGTCCACACGTCCCACTGCCAGCCCATCCCCCTTCCCAGTGAGTCCTGGCTCTGGTGAACGGAACTGGGGGTCCCACACCTCGCATGCCTGAGCTCTGCTCTCCTGTCCTGGGCTGCTTTAGTGGCCACACGATACAGAGGAGAACAGCACCCATGAGGTGGGGGGAAGGGAGCTGGAGGGCTGTCAGGAGGCTCAGCCCGGCCCCCAACATCCCTCAGGTCAGGCGGCCTGCAGCCCAGGCAGCTGGGCCTCACTGATAGCACCTCAGAGCCCATGGGGTGTCCTCCTCTCCACCTGCTCCCGGCCCTGGCACACGTGCTCACCTGGGCTGATACTGATGTCCGCTTTGGACAGGCCTGTGCAGAGAGGAGGGTCAGAACAGCCGGGGCCCACAGCTCCCACCTTTGCGTCCTGGGCCCCCAGAAACCCCTAGTGGAGGAAGGAGGCCCCCCGGGGAGCTTGGGTCCGGGTTGCTCTCCTGGGCACAGGTGGGGGCGGCCAGAGCTGGAAGGAACAGGGCAGACCCCAGTCTTCTCCTCCTCCCCTCCCTTCTCTCCGCCTCCTCTCTCGGCAGGAGACAGCCCTGGGCCAGCCCCTCAGGGGAGCTAAGGGAAGCAGCAGCCCTGCTGCGGAGCCCCTGTGGCCCTGGGTAGCTCTTCTGAGGCTCAGTTTCCTCCTCTGTAGAATGGGGTAATAACAGAGCTCATGTCACAGCTGTTTCAGGAGATAAAGCATTTCGGCCCCTCGGAGGAAATATGAACCAGAAGGTAAAAATGCAAGTTACCATTGAGGGCAGAGGTCTCTCCGCCAAAGCCAGCTCACCCAAGGGCTTGTTTGGTCCATGCTGTGGTTTAAAAAGATTTTTTAAAATTGTTGCCAGGGTATTAAATCAGGAGATTTTAGGTGTAAGTCCAGATTTCTGCCTTCTGTTGAAAATCTGAAGATCTGGTCAGAGCGCCCTCACACTGAGCCATGGGAACAATTGGTCAGAGCTGGGAAAGGGCGCCCCCTGCAGGTGGGGCCTATGGACTTCAGCTGAGCTGGTCCCCACCCTGTCCACCTGGTCCCCAAAGCACTGGAGACCTGGTGGCGCAGGAGGCTCAGAGGAAGGGGCATGGCAGGCTCCCTTCAGAGTCTCTTGGAGGTTAAAGAAGGCTGGGTAGGAGGTTCTTGCTCAACAAAGAGAAGCAAATGTTACTGTTAATAAACAGTGCTAGTGTGTGGTTTGCTCAGACTTACAAGCTTTTAAACCCGCTGGTGTTTCATGGGGATCTCACTGCATTTACGGAGAATTATTATCGCTAAAAACCAGTCTTCCCCACACTTCGCGTCCCCTCAGTAAGTCACTTTGCCTCTCTGAGCCTCACTTTCCTCCTTTATACAGTAGAAGTTAGTAACAATACCGACCTCAAAGACTAAGTGAAATAATCTGCTTATAAAACTTAGTATAGATGCTGGCAAGTAGTAGGTGTTCAATAAATGACAGCAAACTTTACTGTGATTATCACTGACCTTGTGCAAGCCTTTTCCTGGCATTCCACACTCCACGCACCCTGCGCCGCCCCCTTTCTTTCCTGAAATCTCAGCCGGGTGCCCTGACACTGTGCAACTGGCATTCACTCCCTTTCTCCCTGGAACACTCACTGGTGTGCCTGCGAGAATAACTTGTGCCAAGGCCTGACTCAGGCTCATAGCGCAGCCCAGCCCCGTTTCAGCGCTTGCCTTAATACTCCGTGCTGGTGCGCACGCGGAGCATGCACACTTATTATCTGTAAATGATAAACATTATTCTGTAAGTGATGTGCATGTGCTGCCTACTGTGCTAGCACACTGTGTCTGTTAGAACACACCTTTCCCCAAATCGACATTTTAAAAAGTTGGCACAAAATATCAATCTAGAAGAAGGTTTGGATATTTTCTCCCCACCCCCCCTCACCGGGTGCACTCTACTTTGGGGCCCCTGCTGTCATGGAGATCACTCTCCAGTGAGAACCTAGCCAGTGGGGGAGAAGCGGGGTCGTCAGACGCAGGCCACTGAGACGTGAAGGATCCTTTGATTTGGCAAATACGCCTCCTAATGATCTGTTGATAATGCGTGCATGTGTGACGGCTGAAGGTGTTGGTAGATGGGTTCATGCCCGTCTCTGGATGGAAACTCCAAGTGTTCGTTACAGACTCAACCCCGAGTGTCTGCGGACCAGCAGGAGCACCTGAGAGCATGTGAAAAATGCAGACCCCCGGCCCCAGACCAGACCTGCCCACTCAAACCTGCTTTGTCACTAGCTCCCATGGTGGAGGTAGGGGGAGGAGGTCATATGTACATTAACATTTAGGAAGCATTGCTCTAGACAGGGGTAGGCAAGCTTTTAAAAAATTATATGTTAAATATATTTTTATTGATTTCAGAGAGGAAACGGGAGGGAAAGAGAGAGAAACACCAAGGAGAGAGAATCATTGATCAGCTGCCTCCTGCATGTCCCACACTGGGGATCGAACCCGCAACTCGGGCATGTGCCCTGACGGGGAATCAAACCTTGACCTCCTTGTTCATAGGTCTGTGCTCAACCACTGAGCCTCACTGGCTGGGCTAAAATTGTATTTTTAAATAAAATATTTAAGGTGTATGACAGGGTTTGATATACATACACATAGTGAAGTGATACCACAGTCAAACCAATTAACGTATCATCTCCTCCTGTGGTTACCTTTCTTTGCGATGAGAGCACCTGAAGTCTATTCTTAGCAAATTTCCAGTCTTCAGTGCAGCGTGATTAACTATAGCCACCTGCTGTGCATTAGCTCTGTAGAACGTACTCATCCTACATAACTGTAACTAAACTTCTGTAAAAAGCCAGATAGTAAGTATTTTAGGTTTTGTGGGCCATACGGTCTCAGTCACAACTATTCAACGTGGCCAGAGATTATAGGAATGGGCCTGGTTGGGGTCCAATAAAACTTTATTTACAAAAACAAGCAGTGGGCAGGATTTGGCCCGTGGGCCATAGTTTGCCAACCCCTGCTTTAGACCTCAAATTTACTGGCCATAAAGTAGGCAACTCCTTCAGTATATATTTTCTGGCTTCCTAAAGTTGTCTTTATCATGTGATGGCATTACCCGTCCTCCCTGCTCTACACATACACACACACACACACACACACACACACACACACTCATACATGTACTGTGCTCATGGTAGCCTGGGGGTTCAGTGAAGATCTATCACCTATCTATCCATCATCTATCTATCTATCTATCTATCTATCATCTATCATCTCCTTAATGTCCTAGTTTTTTTTAAATGTTGTTTATTTACCAATAAAAAAAGTCTCCTGGCCTCTCACCACCATTAGAAAAGGGACAACAGAGGCTAGTTCATTCATGGCTTTCAATTCCGGCAGATCTGTGTTCAAATTCCAGACCTGTTTCTGTGTGACCTTATGTGGGGCGCGGTTACGGTGTTTTGGCCAGGTTTAAGCCTGGGACTAATGAAAGGACAGGGTCCTCTCATTACCACGTGCAAGTTCCAGCTGGAGGGCAGGGCCCTCCCAGCACAATCATAGCCAACGGCTGTGGTTGTGAGCTTGAACCTATGGTCCGAACACGTGGCCCCACGTGCCTTGTGATAGAGTTCGGGTGCATGTAGTTGAGTGAGGTTGAAACTCACGAGAATGCTGTAAACAACGTGATCACGCCCCTACTTTGCCTCGTGGCATCTGCTATAAAATAGAGACACGGCTTGTGGGCGCTGTCGTTGTCTCCTCATCAGGGAGGCAGCGTCTCACCGAGACCCAGCTATTATTCTCTTGTCTGTCTTTCCTTAATCCTTTCACCCCCCACTCGGGATCACCCTTGGCCGTGCTGGCGCTGCACAACCATACGCTGATTATTTAATCCCGTTAACCCTCAGTTCCCTCATCTGCAAAATGGGAACAAATCAATACTTCCCTCACACAAGTACTCAGAGCAATGCCTGGTACACGATAAGCACTCAGTGTATGTTAGCGACTATCAGGTCACTCTGAGCCCCGGGAAAACACCGCACAGGAAGGTAGAGAATCGAGTAGCAAAACAACTTCCCCAAGGACAGCCCTGCTGACCTTCAGGACAATGCCTGCCAGACTTTTTCTAGGCAGACATTTTTCGTTTTCACACAGCAGCGATCATTCCTGAGTTACTTTCAACGGCCCTGGGGAAATAGACAAGGCTTTCAGACTCCTACCCCACCTCCTCCTTTGAACGGGGGTCCTGCACCCCAAAGATGGTGCGCAGGTGGCCTGTGCATCTCCTTTCCGGTCTCCCGCTGAGGAGAAGGATGCTAATTAAAATGAGTGGGTGGCCCACAACAGGGCACCTTGGCCCCCGGTTTCTATAGAAACCAAGTCACTCCTTCACCTTTCAACACATTTCCCCGTCTCCTGACAAACTCTATCCTCAGAGACGTGGACGGCTCTGACATCTATGCCCCTCTCCCCATGAGTCCACAGCAAGCATTGCCTGATGCGCGCTGAGCAGGAGCAGCCACGGAGGACGGTGTGTTAGGCTTTGCAGGCACTGTCCCGGCTAATCCTCACGCCAAGCATATGGGGTAAGAACTGTCACCCTATTTTCAGCTGAGACGGCCCGGCAGCACGGTTAGCCACACCAGCTCTGCATTAGTGACAGAGGGCTCCCGTAACCAAGTGCCGCAGGCTAGGCGGCTTAAATAGCAGAAATTCATGCTCACAGTTCTGGGGGTCAGAAGTCTGAAATCAAGATGTTGGCAGAGGGCCGTGGGGAAGGAGCCGTTGCAGGCCTCTCTGCTGGGCTTGTAGATGGCCGCCTTCTCCCGTGCCTCTTCACATCCTCTTTCTGTGCGTCTGTCAGTCTCTGTGTCCTGACTTCCCCCTTTTATAAGGACGCCAGTCATATTGGATTAGGGCCCACCCTAATGACCTCACTTTAACTTGATTGCCTCGGTATATGGACCCTGTCTCCAGCCCTGGCCTGTGCTGCTCAGTGGTTAAAGCCTCGGCCCGTGCACTGAAGGATCACAGGTTTGATTCCCAGTCCAGGGCACGTACCTGGATTGCAGGTTCGATCCCTGCAATTGATGCGTCTCTCTCACATAGATGTTCCTCTCTCTCTTCCCCCTCCCTTTTCCGTTCTCCCTGAAAACAATGGAAAAAATATTCTCGGTTGAGGATTAATAAAACAAAACAAAAAGATCCTGTCTGCAAAGAAGGTCACAGATTTAAGTTCTGGGGGTGAGGACACCTACATATCTTTTGTGAGGGGGGCACGATGCAGCCTGTAACAGGTAGTCTGGCTCTATCATGGCCAGCCACTCTATCTCATTAAACCCTGGTTTCCTTCTCTGTTAAAGGGGAATACTATCTCCCATGTGGGTTGCTGCATGAGGACTAAATGAGATATCTGGCACTTCACCTGGTGCTAGCCAGCCCTCTTGTTATCGAGGGCAGTAGGTGCTGGGCATGCCCACCGCAGAGCCCCCAGACCACCTGAGCTCCCCTGTGGCTGCGGGGACCCGGCCGTGCACAGAGACGCTTACCTGACTCAGCACATGTACCTCGTTCTCAGCCGGGGACTTCTTGGTGCTGCGGGAGCTTGCTCAGCCTGCACGGGACAGTCGTAAAGTACCAAACATTTAAAGCCCCCAGTGGCAACCCCAAGCCCTGAGGGATAGGGTCAGCAGTGAAACACTCCAGAAGTTGCCTGACAGTTCTTACCCCATATGCTTCCCATAATGATCATTCCCTAGTGTGTCCTACATGGGTCCCAGCGTGATTGAACCCAGCTGCCCGCACTGGTAGTTGATGCAGCCCTCACCTGCTGCCCAGGAGACAGAGTGATAAACAAAGCCTGATGACTTCGTTTGAGCACCTGGATCCAGCTATGCCTGAAGGCAGGACTTCTTTTGTAACAAACGAATTTGTGTTAAACCCTTCTCTTCTCTGTGTAAGGTTTCTCTTATCAGTCATCAGATTAATATACTTTAGTGTTTCAACTATTCTTCCTTCTAAGACCACACTAATATTACCAACAATGTCTAGCACAGCGGGCTGTCTAGTTCTACCCCTTGAGTCTCCCAGCTGAGGGCCTAGGTACTATGGAGCGGAGATGAGCCAACCCTGATGTGTCTGGTCTCAATTCTTGACCCACAAAATCCATGAACATAGTAACTATAGGTGCTCTGAGTCATCAGGATGGTAACCAAACCAACTTCCCACTCTATGCGCCGTGTCCCTGAAGAAAAAGATAATTCGAATGCATGGCACAAATAAATAATCTTTAATTTCAACAAACAGCTCCCCAGCATACCAGACGATATGCTGTGGGAAAAGCTACAGAAGCATCCAACAGAGATACCTATTCTAACTACGCTAACTCCTTAGCACAAGAGAAAGAACTTTGGTTCACACAAATACGGGAAGATCCTCAGCTATGACAGGAAGGAGCGCGTCCTGGATGAGGGTGCGGTGGCCGTTCTAACCCACGTCACTGTCCTCGGCAGGTCAAAGCCACCAGGATTTGGTTGAAAAAAAAATGCTGCTTTTGCTCTACCATGTTCTATTTTCTTGACATACATACACGCTATTACTGAAGGCGGGGTCTTGGCCGACAGGACACAGGGTGAAATTTCACTGATGGGAGAGGCAGAGAGAGGGAGGCTCAGGACGGAGTCCTGGCCACTGCCTTGCTCACCAACAGGACACACGGGCACACACGTTCACCGGTGAGGGCACACGCACGGAACATCCACGCACACCCACAGGGAGTGCCCGGGAATCGGCTGGCACAGGGAGACATTCAGTTAAGCCAGGAGAGGCTCCTTACGCTGCCAGCTGTTGGTTGCCCACTGGTTCTCCAAATGGTCTAATCTAGCTGTCACGCCCCCGAAATAGAAGACAAGGGGCTTACGCTCTGGGGAAAAGATACCAGGTCCGAAGCACCCCAGGGCACAGCAGCCGGCTCCAGTCCCCCGGTGGGTGTGCATTTTGGCGTGGGGGTCGGGCCTCGCCCACACTGGCCAACTCTCGGAAGAGGTCCCCTTGGTGGAGCCGGCCCCCTTTGGGACGCCCTTTCTCTGGCTTGAAGACTGAAAAGTGCATTTTTCGGGGGAGAGGGGTGTCAACAAGAGCAAGCACTGCCAGTACATCTCAGCAGCGCGCACTCACTCACGGCACAGGGATGGGGCTTCTGGAAAGTTCTCAGGCCTCACTCATCGAGGATGGCCATTTCGTGATCAATAGTCAGCTTCCTCTCAGGTCTGGGAGGATTTGGGGTGAGTGTGTGTGTGTGTGTGTGTGTGTGTGTGTGTGTGTGTGTAATAGGTAGATGACACGTTTTTTTGTCTTAAATTTTCTTTCTTTTTCTTATTTTTTTTTTTTTCTTTTTACAACTGACTGGTGCCTTCCCTGCAGCCTCAGGTCACCTCCAGCGACGCAGGAGACACGCGGTCACACTCGGCCCGGGACCGCAGGCTGTGCCACTGCTCCACGGCCGTGCGGTGGGTGTTGAGCATCCGCCGCCAGTGGTTGGATTCCGAGGGGCCCGAAGAGTACTGGCCGATGACAATCCTCCCGATGAAGTCGTTGCTGCTCTTCATGTTGTGCCCGAACACTAGAGAGCCACAGGGACCAGGGTGGGGGTGGGGGTGGGGCGCGAGGCAGGAGGAGGAGGGGGACAGAGCAGGAGGCAGGAACAAGACAGGCCATTAGGCTACACATTCCTCAACGGCAGACACTGGTCCTGGCCTTCAGGACACAGTCTGTCTTTGAATGGTGAGAACTCCCGATTCCCTCAGCTCTTCTCCCACAGGCTCTGCTCCAGGGGCACTGGGCTTGGCACGGGCTTCCTGCTTCTCCCCAGGCCAGGCACGTCCTGCCCCCCTCCCCCGCCCCCCTGCCTCGCACTGGCTGCTGGACAGCTGCCCCTGCGACACGCAGCTTGGAACTCTGTCCCGTTGCCATGCGGCCTGCAGAGCTCGAGTACCGGACAGTCCTGGTGGGACGGTCACCGTCACCGAGTCCTGACACGGTGACACCAGGGTTTCTCAGCCTCAACACTGATGACACTTGGGGCTGGATAATTCTTGGTTGTGGGGGCCTGACCTACACACAGGGAGGTTTAGCAGCACCTCAGGCCTCTACCTGCTAGGTGCCAAGTAGCACCCCTCCCCCCACTTGTCACAACCCAGAATGACTCGACATGGCCAATAGCCCCTGGGGGCGGGTGGTCAGGACATTCCCATTGAAAACCAGTAGGTTTAGCTGCGGGTCAAGGGGCCAGACATCCCACGGGAATCCTGGCCATCATTTGACCAGCTCTGGGGCCCCGAGGCAAGTGAGGTGACCAGCTCTGGGGCCCCGAGGCAAGTGAGGGAACTGCCCTGAAACTCAGTTTCCTGTTGGTTCATTCGCAATCTTAACGGCACCTTACCTTTAAGGTTTCGATGAGATAATGCATGTATAGCTCCTAGCACGCAGTGCTTACTTCGCACACAGTAAGCGCTCCTTTAACGCACTGCTATTTCACATGTTCTGTTGACCCTTTTTAATGGTTATTATTTATTTATTTTCCCTTTTTATTGAATGTATAGGGGTGACCCTGGCTAACAGAAATTACACAGGTTTCAGGTGCACAATTCTACAACACATCGTCTGCATCCGTCTCCGTCTCTGGACCTTTGTGAAAAGAGACTTCGTGTTCGCTCTGTTCCAGGCAACAGAAGCAAGTTTCCTGAGAAAAACAGCTGTGGCAGTTCCTTCCATCCCTGGCTGTACTGCATGTCTCTTTGGAAAGCTTTTCTGTTAATTCCAATGCAAGATTAATTTGTGTCTTTCAAGCCTAATGAGATAGTTAGCTTGATTTATCTTCCCAGCCAAGTTCCGCCTAATTCTTTATCTGCATGTGGGTAGTCCAGGCATGCCATCTCGCTACTGGGAAAGCAGGCCGCGTCTGTTAAAAATGAAGGACTCCAGAATGGGAAATATCACAGATTCACCCAGCGTGAGCCCAGCAAAGGCAGGCTGCATCCCAGGAGGGAAGCCATTATCAAATAAACCAGCTAAAATATGCAGCCCCAAACAGAGCTTGAATGCTAACGAGCCTCTGTTCTCCCCTGTGGGGTTCACATCAGAAATTCCAAATGATAAAAATGGGGTGTGTGTGCGCGCGCGTGCACGCGTGTGCGCACATGTGGAAAAACAAGAACAAAAACCTCATCCATTGTCTAAAAACCAAAAGACCTAGAGTGAACTAAGCTGAGTGAACGAGGCTAAGTGAAACGCTGAGGGACCCGTATCTATCGGCTCCATGGACAAAAATTGGACCATGTATATTTTTTGTACATTTGGTAAAGTGCTCAGTATGCATAGGTGGACTTCATTTTCATGAAAGTTGGGAATGGAATCTTTTGCTAAGGAGCTTTCTGATGCATTTGAAAAAAATTGTTTTTGAATAGGTAACGCTCAGGACTGTTTTGAACCACACCTGGTGGGCAGTGCAAGGTTTGATTTCACCAAATAAGAAGTTATCAGAGACCCCTTCTCTGTGGACCTCAAATCTAAAGCAAGATATTATTATTATTTTAGCAAGATATATGAGACCATTTCAGGCTCCATTTGGTTTTCTTCCCTTGGGGCAAAATATTCTCTCTTCCTCTGCCTCCCCAGCATTCAAATGAAAGTGCAGAAGCATCTTAGTAAATAAGTGCAGGTTTTGCTCCCCTGGGGTAAGGGTTTTAAGAAAGGAAATCTCTAACACTGATCATGCATTGTTGGTGAAAGAGGAAGTTGGTTCAACTTTGGAGAGAAGTTCACAGTATCTGCGCAAAATAAAAATGTCGTAACTCGTGATCCAGCAATTCTAGCTCTAGGGATTTACCCCACAGAATTATCTGCTCCAATGGATGAAGATATACAACCGAGGAGAGTTTCTGCAAATCTGGCTGCCACCTGATTTTTGTGAGTTTTACGGGGACCCCGTCGAGCCGGCTTGTTCACATCTGTCCACCGGCTGCCTTCGCACAGCAGCCCCCAGCTGAGTAGTTTCAACACAGACCATGTGGCCGAAAATTGAAAATAGTTACTGCCTGGCCTTTTACGAAACCTTTGCTGATCCCTGCTCCAGAATATTGTTTATAAGAATGAAAAACGGAAATAACAAAAATGTCCACGAGGAAGTGTGGCCCAGGCTGTGGATGTCTTAACCCACCCCCCTCAGCCCGCTACCTGCAGCTTCTGTGGATGGTGCCCCACCACAAGCGCCCATGGCTCTCTGCCTGGGCCCCCAGTCTATGCTAACAGGTGATTTATGGGGGGGGGGCCCTTGGGCCACTTGATATCAACTTGACCTTGGAAGGGTGGGGAGACTAGATGAAGCCACTTGGACGGGCAGCCATACCAGGTGGACACCAGGGCCCTAGTGAGCTTCCCCGGTGGGCAGGACTCTGAGTGTGTTGCCAACACTGTTACAGGGGGAATGGACTGCTGTCCACAGGGCTCCCCTGGAGAGGACGACTGGGAGCTCCTGCCTGGGCCCTCCTGGACTCGGCCCTCATGCCTTTCCCTTCGCTGGTATTAGTCTGGATCCTTTTGCTGTGATAAATGGTAACCATGAGTATAACAAGTCTTCTGAGTTTCCTGAGTCCTTCCAGCTTCTATGACAGCACCGAACCCGAGGGTGGTCTTGGGGCCCCCTGAGCTGCAGTTACACACTCAAAATAACTGCCTCCGTTTCCTGCCTCCCTTCCCCACCTGCTTGCCGGTGCTTCCTGGGATCCCCTTCCTAGTGGCTTGCCTGCACCCAAGTCATTGTTTTAGGATTAGATTTGGGAGGCACCCAGACTAGGGCTGGCGGGGACAAATTAGATAATTTCTGATGTAACAATACCATGGAAACCAATGTCAGTTAAAAATGACACAGACCTACATATACAAATGGAAAAATCTTCCAAGACCGATTGCTAGGAGACAAAAGCAAGTTGCAAAGCAATATATGTCAACACAATCTCGTTTTGCTAAAAACATATTAATATACCGAATCGAAAACAGTATCTGGAGGAATGTTCACCAAACTCTTAAGAGTGACTCTCTCCAGGGAGGAAAAACAGAGGGAACTTTCACTTTTCTCTTAGGTCAGTGTGTACAGTTTACACTTCTCACAAGTGCATATTGTGATGGAAAGGAAACAGGAAGAAATTAAGTGGCTGTCAGAGAATCCACATCTAAGTCGAAGAAGACTAAAAGGAAGTCATATCCTACGCTCCCTCCGTATCCCCATTTGCAAATGCGTGGGGAGTCACTTGGCTGGGAAAGCTGGGAAGCAGCTGCGGCCGTCCTGGTCTGAGTTAACTGGCAGGCTCCGCACTCGCGAGTCACTTGGTCAAGTTACTCGGGCAAATCAGTTGGCAACTTTGAAAGTCTTTGAGAAAGCAAACATTCAAAATGCAAATTACAGTAAGCTGAAGCTGAATAAAACCAATGCCTTCTAGTATAAAAGCTAACTGGGAGGATGTCAAGGTTTGCCATCACTGAACATTCTAGGCTAGGGACTGGCTACTTGCAGAAGACAGACAGGGGCTCAGCAACAGTGGGCCAGACACCTGCCCCCTCCACTTTATACGTCAGGAGACCAAGTCACTGAGCCGGCTCGTACTAAAACTCGCAGTATTTGCAGCAAATAACCTGTAAAGGAAGCACATTCCTCATAACTAGGTCCCTACGATCCTCCTCTTCAGAAACAATCACACCTAGACATTTTGTTGTAAGGCACCCCAAATGTCCCCACCGGCTGCGACAGGGGACTCCCTTTTACTGTAGTCACTATATATATGACAATGTATATGCTCCAATGTAGCTTAGTCATCTGGAAGCACCTTCCCAACAGTGTGTACAATTAGAGAGTGGCAAGAGGCGTCTGAACAGTCAGAACAGATGTCACAAAGTCATGCACAAATCCCAGGAAGAGGGCTCCTCACACTTTCTCTAAGGACCTACATCCTATTCATGGACTTAGACATTCTTTGACTGAACGTGGTCGTCTGGTTTCCCCACCTGCAGTCATTTAAATGAACTTAGTGGACTGTGACTACCTGACAGACACAAGAACTTTAGAAAGTACGGTAGAACTGAGCCATTTGGTGAAGGGCAAACACCCTTCACTCCTTCACAGAGCCCAGGGATAGTCACTGTGTGACCGGGCTTTGAGGAAGTATGGAGAGTGACACCGCTTTGTTAAGCACCTACTATGTGCATGGCCCAGGGCTAAGCAGGCCGGGTGGATTAACTTAGTCTTCACGTCTACCCTCTAGCGTGGCATTTCCCATCCTCAGCACTACTGACATTCTGGGCCAGACCGTCCTGGGCTGTGAGGGGCTGTTCCGAGCATCGCAGGAAGTTTAGCAGCACATCTGGCCTCTGCCGACCAGATACCATTGGCAGCCCTCTCTAGTTGCAACAAGCAAATGTTATCTCCAGACTCTGCCCAATGTCCCCGGGGAGCATACTCTCCTCCCCCACCCCCCAATGAGAAACACTGCTCTAAGGGGTTGCTATCAGCGGCCCATCTTGCAGGTGGGAGAGCAGGGCCTCGGGGTGCAGGGAGAGCACGCATCGCTCCAGCCAAGATCCAGTTGCCCCGAGTGAGTCAGAGGCAAGTTGAGTCTTTCACATGTTGATATTTGCCGCAAAAATGAATTTGTTCTTCCCTTTTAGAGCTAAACTCTTTGGCTTGCTAATTTAGTTTGCCAAGATGATTCTGGAAGGGGAGCTGGATGACTTAGCGTGTGGGTGTGATAAATACTGCAAATTAAAAGGGAAAAAGAAACTTTACCAATGGGAGCCCATGTGACAGCTCCCCATTTTGCATGTTTGGTTCACAAGGTGAAGCCCCATCTGCAGCTCTGAGCCTGACCGCGCAGTGCAGGGTGCCCCCGGATCATGGCTGTCCCCTGTAATCCACCTCTTGGGTGCTGGATGCACTAAGCCAGCAAAACCCATCCAGGCTGGTTCACGGTCTCCCTAATTCCTCACCACGGAGGGATCCCCACACTCATCAGGATGTTCATCGGTTATCTCAACCCTTGGAGGAGCCCCAAGCAGCCTACACAGCTCTGTTTCCTGCCCTCCCCTGCCCTCCCCACAGGCCACCTCTGACACCCCAACAAAGGTGGTACCCATTCTTCAGCTTCTACAAAACTTCCCCAAATGACAACACTCCCTCTTTTTCCTCCTTCTCTCTGAAACCTAGAAGCTGTTTCAGGTTTTTCTTCAAAACAAGGTAGATCAGGTCCCTCCCCAGAGCCTCCGTTTCCCCATTTACACAACGGGTGAGTGCCTGTAGGTTTGAAGGCCTCTTTAGCTATGACGTTTCTTTGGCTCTAAGAAATTTCTTCCATGACTTAAGGGTGATGTTTTTTAAGCTCTTTCGGCTCATTTTGTGATTCATAGCAGCTGCTCGGACAGAACTTTTTTCTCCATGTTTTTCCTTCCAAGAGTTAATATGACAATTTAGATAATAGTATTATAATAATTAAAGAGCAGCCATAGTGAATCCTGAGATCTGTAAACGAGGCACTGAGCAAAGTGCTTTAGATATATATATTTTTTTTACTTAATCCAAACCACAATCCTGCCAGGGGAGGTACTATTTACATCCCCATTTTAGAGGCTTAGAGGGTTAAGATGTTGAGGGCTCCAGGTCAACATGTGGCACTGCAGGAAAGAAACTCAAAGGTCAGCATCATTTTTCCTTCTCCCACCCCAGAAAGAAGTCTTACCCCTCCCACTCTTTCATTGACCCTGCCATGTGATCAGGACAAGATGTGCATTGAAAGGGAGTTAGATCCTCAAGCCAGCATGTAAGACAAGAGGTGCCAACAGTCAATGGCCCTCAAGAATCCCTCACGAAGGTGCCATGCTGGAGACCTTCACACCGTCTCTCTAGGGTCAGGTATGGTCAGGTTTGCCTCCAGTGTCTGAATGGATGGCTGCTTTTTCAAGCAAGCAGCAGACAAGGAAGTTGTCGTATGTTTAGGGGCTATCGATATGAACAAAATACTAACGGCACCTAACACTTACATAGCACGTATCATGTGTTTAACCTACACAATGACGCTATTCATAAGAAAAGTACCATTTTCTCCTTGGGCCAAAACAAGGAGACGAAATTCCAGAATAAATTCAGGGTAAGAGAAAATTGGGAAGTGGAGGGAAGGAGCCCTTGAGAAAGGTCGCCGTGGCTTATGTGAATTAAATCTGTCTCTCCTTCCTCAAGACACAGAAGTCAAGGTTGAAAATTCTTTTAAAGCTCCTTTGGACCACAGCTGGACCACTGCTGTACGCCTGTGTGTGGGAACGGAGCCACGTGGAACCTGCGTGGAGGAAGCCGACATATGGTTTGAAGAATCACTTTCAGATCTGTGTGTGAATCACGCCGTCCTGGAGGATGCATTTAAAGTGTGGCTATAAAGTAATGAGCTTGTTTTTACAAGAACAGCCAAAATTGATACATCTGAGCGAGGATCGTCTTTGTACATTTGTTTTAGAGATGCTGGTGTTGCTTGGGGGAAATGTTCTCTCCAGACAAGACACAAGACACCTACTGAAGCTTTACGGGGATAATCAGTCAAATCTTCCCCTTCCAGCTTCTAAAATAATTGAGGAATATCTGAGAATATAAAGTAAAAATATCATGAACGTGAAAATCACTTGTGTGAAAGGTGACGTGAGTGGAGTCATATTAAAATAGAGCCAGAGTAGCAGTTCAGAGAAACTGCCCTTCACATCTTATTTTCTTTATCTTCTGAACTTGACTAAACTGCTACATTCCAAGAAGTCAGTAAGAATGAAAAGATCCTGTTTTTTTTTTATTTGTTTGTTTGTTAATCTTCACCCAAGGATATTTTTCCATTGATTTTCAGGGAGAGTGGAAGGGAGGAAGATAGAGAGAAAACATCAATGCAAAAGAGTCACACTGACTGGATGCCTCCAGCATGCACCCTGGCCTGGGTCAGGGATAGAGCCTGCAACCAAGGCACGTGCTGTTGGCTGGAATCGAACCCACAACCCTTCAGTCCACAGGCCAATGTACTATCCACTGAGCCAAACCAGCTAGGGAGAAAATATCCTGTTTTTAAGAGCTGATGAAATTAGACCTTGTGATGACCAAGTCGCTGACCAATCAATGAAGTATAAATCTAGCCTTTTTCCTAATGACTGAATCTCAAGCCAACCTGTGAAGAAGGAATCTAACTTTACCTTACCTTGCACCAATAAACTCTTCTTTAAAACAACTTACCTCATTTTCTTCCCTTTTTTCCTCATAACAACCCTGGGCCCCTCTCCTGCAGGAGGGAACACTATTCGGGCTTCTGTCTGAATTGTGTCCCAAGAATTGCAATTCCTTTGATCCCAAACAAATGCTTTTTGTTTGATTCTTACCTCCTAGATTTCTTTGGTTGAGACTTAGAAGACTTTTTAAAAATGCCAGTGCTGGGGTCTTACCCCAGGAGATGCTGTTGACTGGTTTAGGGGTGAGGGACTGGATGTTTTTCAAATGTTCCCCTGGTAATTCTCAGGTGCAGTCAGGTTAGATACACTATGTTAGATACAAATCAAAATATCAGTTGGGCCTGGCTGGTGTGGCACAGTTGGTTTGAGCTCCATCCTGTGCACCGAAAGGTCGTAGGTTCAATTCCCGGTCAAGGCACATATCTAGGATGCAGGTTTGACCCCTGTTGGGGCGCATAAAGGCGATCCATCAATGTTTCTCTCTCACATTGATGTCTGTCTCTCTGTCTCTCTCCCTTCTTCTCTCTCAAAAAATCAATGAAAAAAACACCCCAGTTGGATTTTGGTGGTTTGGTTGGACTGTAGAAAGGGGCCTGCCCCACTATGTGCTCTCCTTGAATTAAACTTCTCTGACCTGCAGGGTTAAGCCTGACCAGCAGGCTCACTAAAGGAGTGACAGCGAATGCTGCTTATTGTGTGCAGGTAGGTCCTGGAGAGAGGAGGAGGCCTGGGAGACCTTTAACACCTTAATCTTATCCAGCAGAGGTCCATGGTCCTGTCCATACAAACTCACCAGCTGCCCAATCAGATAAGTCAGTGTTCCCTGGGAGGAGTGAATAAAGGAAGAAGAGAATCAATGAAATAATAAAAGAGAGCCCAGAGGTGTTACTTTAGGGCATGGGTAGGCAACCTTTTCCATAAAGGGTCAAATAGTAAATGTAGGCTATAGTCTCGGTCACAGCTACTCTGCCAGAGTAACAGAAAACAGCCACAGATAATATGTAAATGAGGGGGCATGGCTATGTGACATAATACAAATACAAACATCTGGTATTTACCCCCACTTCCTGACAACAGAGCTCCTAAAAGCCTTGTCATTTCCTGAGTGATGGGGGTGAGAGGAGCATCTTCTGTTATATTTGGTCTTAGTTCATGACACAGGAGTTCCTAGGACCCGTGGATCCTTAGGAGGGATACGACTGTCTTCCGTAGGCTAACGAGATGCTGGTGGTGGGGTCTCCAGACAGTTTCAGGAGGGAGGCTGGTTGCCAGAAAGACCAAGGCGTGATGAGAGGGTTGGCACTTTCAGCTCCAACCCCCAATCTCTGGAGAAAGGAGAGGGCAGGAGATTGACTTAATCACTAGTGGTCAATGCCTTCATCAATCATGCCTGTGTAATGGTTTTCTGTACATATGTATGTTACATTTCAACAAAAAGTCAACTTTAAAAGACAAACAAATGGGACTTACAAACAAATGGGACTTATATCTGCAACTGACCTTGAAATGCATGAAAAAAATAAATTGAGAGATAAATAGAGGGATGGATAGATGTGTGATAAAGAAAATGCAAAATTGTATTGCAAAATCTAGGTGGTAGGAACATAGGTGTTGACTAAACAATTCTTTCAGGTGTTTTTTTTTTTTTTTTAAGTTTCTTTTTAAAATGTTGAGATTTTAAAACCCAAACCCACAATAGGCTCAATTTCCTACTTTTAGAGCCTTCGTTTGCTTTTTTATGCCACAGAAACATAAATGTCCAGGTCTGTGTGGCTAGGCAGTTCACAGGCTGGCCCCAGGCTGCTGGATCCTAGAGCAGGAGGGGAACTTGGTGAACCACTGAACGCGGGGAATGAACAAGACAGACTATCTGGAGAGATGGCAAGGAGCTCCTAGTGGGTTCTGCTAGGTTTATCCCACGACAACCAAACCACACATGGCCAGAGCCGCTGTCCTGGGCCTGAACGGAGGGTCCAGCACCCTGATGTTTGGTCTGTCACAACACAAAACAAAAGGTTCAAGTCTCCTTTGGACCAATGAGCACACCTGCCCCTGGTCCTTCCCCATAAAAGATGTCCCACACCACGAGTCACCAGAGAACTGCCAATGAAAATCACAACCACTCGTCTCACTTTTGTAAAATTTCCCCTCGATTTTGTTTTCTAAAGTATTATTTACAAAAACAAAATCCATCCACTGAAGTATACAACTGGATGAATTATAATCACTTTATACACATGTGTAACCACCACCACACTCGAGATATAGTTCTCCCCCTAAAAAAATTCCCTCTTGCCCTTACTCCTCCATCCCCTCCCATCCAAGCAGGCCCTCCACCCAGGCAGCCACAGATCTGCTGCTTTCTGTCCTATACTTTTTTGCCTTTTCTAGAATTCCATAGGAATAGAATCATACAGAATTATAGTCATTTCCTTAATGTTTTTTTTTTAGATTATCCATGTGTATGTGCATTAATATTTTCTTCTTTTTTACTGCTGGGTAGTATTCTAAGGTATGGCTCTATCACAATTTGGTCATCCATTTGCAAGTTGATGAACATTTGTATTGTTTCCACTTTTTGGCTCTTACAAATGATGCTTCTAGAAACATATGTGTACATGATTTTTTTGTAAACATGTTTTCATTCCTCTTGGGTATTTACCTTGGATTGGAGTTGCTGATTTGTAAGGTAAATATGTATTTAACTTTATAAGACAATGGCACACTATTTTCCAAAATGGTTACAGCATCTTGCATTCCCACTCATTTTATTACTTTTTCACTCATTTTATTTTTAAAAAATTTCACACCCAGGTTTTGGAAGCCAGCAACCAATGTGGAGCTGCGTTGCCTATGCCAACTAAGAAATACAAATTGTAATAAAATCTGAAGTAGATCTGAGGGGGGCAGGGGAGGGTCAGGAGGGTCCATGGCTGCCTGTGATTGTTCTGTACCTTTCCATATGTTTGAATGATTAATAATGCATAATTAAAACTCAAAACAATTTCAAGGTAAAAAGAGTGATTACAAAATCACCTCATAGTTGTTCAGCACTTAATTTTCCAAGCTTGCTTAATTCACCCTTACAAGAATCCTTTCAAGGGGACAGGAGTTGGGGCCTCTCTGGGCCACAGGATGACATTTGCCTTGCCCAAGTCATCTGTTTCAATTGCACGCTTCAAGAAGGCACAAAATATAAACAACTGTGTCACTTTTTGGAATTGCAAATTTTGATAATAGCTATCAAAATCGACAAACATGGATGCTCTAACCAAACAGTCCCACTGCTAGGATTTTAGCTCACGGTGCACTTGGGCATATAAGCAGAAAGACAGGTGCGTGGATGCTCAGTCCAATAGTGTTTGTAACTGCAAATAATGGGGATTAACCCCAATGTTACCAACAGGGGACTGACTAGATAAATTGTTCTTCAACTCATGGGCTTAATGGAATATCATGCACCATTAAAAATACTTACGGGGCCTGGCTGGTGTGGCTCAGTGGTTGAGCATTGACCCAAGAATCTGGAGGTCATGGTTCGATTCCCGGTCAGGGCATATGTCCAGGTTGCGGGGTCATATCCCCAGTAAGGGGTATGCAGGAGGCAGCCGATCAATGATTCTCTCTCATCACTGATGTTTCTATCTCCCTCTCCCTCTCCTTTCCTCTCTCTGAAATCAATTAAAAAATACTTAGGGGGATCTGCACTCCCCATCAGCCACACTGACCTCCTTGCTGCTCCCCCCACGGAGGGGTCTTTGCATTGCCGTTCCCTGTGGCTACAACACACTTCCCACAAAAACCCACAGAGCACATTCCTGACCTCTCTCATGTCTTGGTTCAAATGTCACATTCTCTGTGAGGCCTTCCCCACCACCTTTTCAACAATGGCAACCCTTACCCACCTGTCACACTCCTCTTCCCCTGCTGCTGTTTTTTCCTTAGCGTTTAACATCATCTCTACAGGGCATAATTCAGTTATTTGCTTTGTTATTGTTGTCTATCTTCCTACATTCAAGTATGAGCCTGATGAAACCAGGATTCCATCTAATCTGTTCACTGCGGTAGCCACAGTGCCTGGCTCATAAGAGGTGCTCAATGAATATTGGAGAACAAATATACATATGCTGATATGGAAACATGGGCAAGATATATTAAGTGAAAAGAACAACTTCCAGGAAAAAAATATATGTTTTGGATGCTAACAACAGAGGATAGAGATAATATACATACATATGCACAGATGCACACATACCACATATATGTCTAGATACAGCACACACATATCTATAATAATAAAAGGGTAACATGCTAAGTAGGGTGGACGTCTTCCTTGAGACCCGGTGGGTGCGAGGCCTGGGGCTCAGGCAGCTGTGGGCTCAGACAGCATGAGCCCTGGCAGCTGCAGAGGGAGGCCAGACTGCGGCTTACAGGCCTAAGCCGTCAGTAGGACATCCCCTGAGGGCTCCCAGACTGTGAAAGGGGGCAGGCTAGGCTGAAGGACCTCCCCGCCCCCCTCGGCCCAGTGCACAAATTTTCATGCACCGGGTCTCTAGTATACATATAGTAACAATCCTAAAAGCCATCAGCCCCCTTTCCCCATGTATCCCTTCACATCATCACATGCACCCTTAAACCACAAGGTTGGGAAGAAGTAGAGATCTGACTTAAAAATACTGCACCCCTCTTCCCAAGAGGGCTCCCACCCCATCTCCCGCTAAGCTGGCTACAGTCTACCCGCCCAGGGCACACCACCTGGGAAGCCAGGCTTGTTTGCAGAGCCAGATGTTTCTGTCTGCCCAAATTTTTATGGGCAGAAACAGGGAAGTCTTCTGAAAAATCTACCCAGGTGAGCAGGAATTCACTACTGGCTCTGCCTCCAAGTTCTGCACACTCAGGCAGCTAAAGAGGAACCACTGGGAATGATGAGCAGTTAAAATGCCACAAGGAGAATAAACCAGCCTCAAACAGGAACATAACAAAAGCCACTGGCTCCGAGCCAAGCCAACCTGCCTTTCAGAGCTGCCGAGGTCACCACCCCATCCCTGCAAGCTCCAGGAGGCTCTCGCTCAGGGCTCTCCACCTCAGCACCACTGACGTTCTCTGTTGTGGGCTGTCCTGTGCATGGCAGGATGTTTGGCAGCAGCCCTGGCCTGTGTCCACTTGATGGCAATGGCATCCCTGAGTTGTGACAACCCAAACTGCCTCCAGCCATTGCCAAGGGCCTGCTGGGGGAAATAACCAGCCTGGCTGACAACCACTGGTATAACTACTTTCCTATGTTAGCAGGGACCTGAGGCTTGCCAGACAAAAGGTATTTGGCGAATTTTTTGTAGGGACAGCTCTAGTTGGGCTGAATTCCACAAACCTGGAATTTGGTGGTGTGGGACCACCCCATGAACTTATGGGCAACAGGCACTCAGGGTGGCAGCTGAGCAAATTAGTTCAGGGTCCAGGCTGGCTCTTTTATTTACCTGCCTGGATACCTCCCCGTGGCTGTGTTGTCACCAAAGCCTTCTCTTCCTGGACAAGCAGCTAGACTACATTTTCCAGCCTTCCTTGCAGGCAGCTGTAGCCAGTGGAGCCTGAGTGAAGTAGAAGTGATGTGAATAACTTGCAGGCGCGGCCCATTAAAATTTCCCATTCAATCCTCAACTCTCTCTCTCACCCCTTGACCAGCTGGAGGGGAAACGCTCCAAGGCCTGGGAAGGTGGCAGAGCCACAAGATGGAAGGGGTCTGGGTCACTGAATCACCACACAGAGGGCCACTCGTAAAAGGAAAAAAGCTTCTATTGTGTTAAACCACAAAACCTTGGGGGCTGACCTGTTATAGCAGCTGGCCTCCTCTTAACTAACACAGTGACTTTTAGTAAGTCACTTGCGCTCTCCGAGCTTCAGTTAATTCCTCCATCAAGTCGGGAGAATACCAGTCCCTCCCTCATTTGGTTGCAATGAGGATCAATTGCGATATGCTCGGCACAGTGACTGGAACAGAGGTTGGTTCTTGTTACTTGTGGGGAGAAGAGCTACCACAGAATTCCTGCTCTCCTCAATATCCCTTTTGACTTCTTTTCCAAGTCACACGCAATAACTCAGAAAAGAATGACTTGCCCCATTGTTAATCCTTGGGGACACGTTGGATTTTAGGGACATTTCTTGAAGCAGAGAAACCTCATTTTATCGTATGGTTGCCCAGGCATCTCTTAAATGTCCTGGCCCCTCCTTACCAAAGAGGCCACTGAGAGGCCAAGGTGACCCTCAACAAGGACGGAAGGGGACCCCATCCGACTCTCCTTTGCTTCTCCAGCCCCAGTAAAATTAAAGCAGGATCAAATCTGAAAGCAGACCCACGACGGGGACTTTGGCGCCAAGCCAGTGGACACCATTCCTGGGCCTGCTCTGTAACTCAAGATCCTAAAGGGAGTGGCCAGCAGTTAAGCCCCCAAAACCCTCCCTCCCCTGGCCAGTGTGGGGCACCTCCTTCTAAAGACAGAGGGAAGGCCGGGCCCTTTCACTCACTCTGCTTGTTCTTCACCCAAAGGTTTGTGGTTTTTTTTCTGGTAAATAATGCCCTTCTCGCCTACGGCCATCTCCAGACATGACTGCCCTGATACGCTGTGTCCTCTTCTCTTTTAACATGGGGGGTGGGGGTTAGGAAGGGGCCCAGGGAAGCAGTTTTCATGTCAAGTTACAAACAGGAGAAAACTGAAAGTCACACGCGCTGAGCATCTGCTAAGTGCTGAGTGTCCTTGCACACATGTCCGCATCCCTTAGGAAGGCAGGAGGCACATCAGTCTTGTTCACTTCTGTTTCCCCAGGGCCTAGCAGCCTTCATAGTCGGTGCTCAATTAATGCTTACCATCTAAGCTCCTTACCATGACTCCTACTTATTGCTCTGACCTCACTGGCCTTCCTCCTCTTCTTTGAACAAAATAAGCTAATTCTTGCCCCAGGACCGTTGCACTTGCCATTCCTCTGCCTAGAATGCTCCTCGCCCCTATCTCTGCCAACTGGCCCTTTCTCAGTTTATGGCAATGCTCAGGTCCTCTCGGCTGCCTGACTCTATTATTATTTAGGTGTCTATGTTTTTGTTTGTCTCACCCCAACTAGAATGCCAGCATAACAATGGATGAATTATTCTGTCTTTCTGCTATTTCTCCAGCAATTAGCGCAGCATCTCAATATAGTAGGGGCTTCATAAATATTTGAGGCTGTGTAACCCAGAGATTGAGAGCCCAGATTCTGAGTTTGAATCCTGGCTCCAGGATCTCAGGCAAGCTACTTACCCTACTGCTGCCTCAGTTTCCTCTTCCATAAAATGATGATTCCTGCACCAGAGTGTTGCTACGAGGATTAAATGAGCTAATTTGTGTGAAATACTTGGAGCAGTGCCTGACACGAAGGAAGCTCCGTATGTGTGTTTGCTACTTTATTGTTAAAAACGGAATAAACAACCCTCAGGTAGTTCATTTATTATACGCATTTGAAAGATGGGAAAATGGGTCCTGCTCAAGTTGATACAGCAACCAAGCTCCGGGAATCCGGTTTTCTGACTCCTAAGCCACAGCTATCTTCACTACAGCAAAAAGTTTCCTGGAAATGTATGGAGACTGGTGACACTACCCTGCAGACCCTGGCATTTTAAAGGTTAAGCCTTCTCCCGCTCATGGGCAGCTCTGGGCTGGTGACGTCAGGACGGGTGGTGAACAGAAAGGATGCTCTTGGTCTCTGATGGTATTCCAGCACGAGCCTTCATCTCACACACCCAGGCAAACAGAGCCAGTGCCGAGGCACCAGGCAAGGCTGCTCCGGGCCTTGGCTGGCTGGGTTCCCACACTACCCACCTCAGGCTCTGCGGGGACACGTGGGGTTGGATAAACGCCCAACCCCCTAATGTTCTCCCCCATGAGGAGTTGCCTGGAACGAGGATCCATCCAAAGGCACCCAAATCATTAAAAAGCCATGAAAATGGGACAAAAATCCCAGGAGTCCTGGCAGCTGGCCTGGTCTTCAAAGGCTGTCACTGGAACCCGATGAATGTTTAAGATCCAGCCAAGGTTTACCGCCCGGCTGGACTCGGCAGCCTCAGGGAGCTCTCTGGGGGAGAGGCTGGGGTGGGGGTGCCACTGTGGGCTCTGCGCTCTGCTAGAGAACCCCAGGGGAACAGGTCTCTGCTTCTATCCCCGACCAGTGGCTGGAGTTCTGCCTCTGCCCACATCCAGGTTCAATGCCGCAATCCCCCGAGCCCTCCCTATACGCCTGCACTGTGCTAGCATATTACAGGCATCATTTCCTTTGTTCCCACAATGCTCTGTGAGGTGGCAACTGACATCTCAGACAAGGAAATCCTGGCTCAGAGGAGTTAAGTCACTTGTCAAGACAGGGACGGTCCTTCACAGCTGATTCACCAGCACGTTCTGTTGACTCTGCCTCCAGTGCTACAGCCCCCTGAGTTGCTTCTCTGAAACCCTCCTGCCACCTCCCTGCTCCAGGCCACCATCACCTCTGTCCTGGGCCAGCACTATGGCCTCCCAGATGGGCACTGGCTCCCCCCTTGCTCTTCTACAATCCATTCTCCACTCAACAGCTGGAATATTTGTTTTTATTTAAATATATTTTATTGATTTTTTACAGAGAGGAAGGGAGAGAGATAGAGAGTCAGAAACATCGATGAGAGAGAAACATCGATCAGTCGCCTCCAGCACATCCCCCACTGGGGATGTGCCCGCAACCCAGGTACATGCCCTTGACCGGAATCGAACCCGGGACCTTTCAGTCCGCAGGCCGACGCTCTATCCACTGAGCCAAACCGGTTTTGGCACAGCTGGAATATTTTAAAACACTATCCAGATCATAGCACTTCCCTGGTCAAAACCCTCCGAAGACCTCTCTATGTCCTTAGAAAGCGTGCGCACGCGCACACACACACACACACACACACACACACACACACACGTCTTATCGTACAGGCTGGACACACTGGGGTAAAGTGGGAGGACAGAGGAAGGCTCTACTCCCTATTCACTCAAACCTGCAACGGTGTCACCCGGAGCTATTACAAATACAGATGCTCAGGCCCCACCCCACACTGAAAGACTCAGAATCTGCATTAAAAAATACATATATACATATATATTATTGATTTCAGAGAGGAAGGGAGAGGGAGAGAGAGATAGAAACATCAATGATGAGAGAGAATCATTGACTGGCTGCCTCCTGCACGCCCCACACTGGGGATCGAGCCCACAATCTGGGCATGTACCCTGACTGGGAATCGAACCGTGACCTCCTGGTTCATTGATTGACTCTCAACCATGGAGCCACGCTGGCCAGGCCAGAATCTGCATTTGAACAAGATCCCCAGGTGACCCATAGGCACCCCAGGTGTAGTGGTTAAGAGGGAGGAAGGCTTTTAAACCAAATGGCCTGCGTTGAAGCTCGGCTCAGCCACTCACGTGCTGGATGACTTGGCTGCGTGAACTTGCTTTCCTAGAAGAGAGGTCCGGTCTTTGCTCCTGGCTCCTGGGAGGTGACCTCCAGGCCTCTGGAATGTCCTGCGGAAGTGCCTTTGTTTGCCTGGGGCTTGGGCCACTGGACAGTCTAATATGTGATCTATGATGGCAGCTTTAGGGCCATGCATTGTCAGCTCAGACCTCGGGAGAAACTGATGACTAAGGTATGAGGCCCTGGAGACTGAAGGTCAGTTGCCGGACAGTGACTGAGCCCCAGTAAAAACTCTGGGCACCAAAGGCTCAGTGCTCTTCCCTGGTTCATAATACTCTGCGCACAATGTCACACTTAGCGACCAGGGGACGTAATGTGCCCATGACTCTTCAGGGAGGTGACTGGACCCTCCGCATCTGGACCCCTTGTCCTGTGTGTCTCTTTACTGGGCTGATTTTAATTTGTACCCTTTCGCTATCATAAAACTGTCGTCATAAGCAGTGCTGACCTCATTTGCTCTAGTAAATTATTGTACCCCAGGGTAGTCGCAGAGATCCCAAATTTGTAGTGAACTGGTCCGAAGTGAGGGTGTTTCTGGGAAGCCCTGAATCTACAGCTAATGTCCGAAGTGAGGCCAGTCTCGTGGGGATTGTTCTCTCAGGCTTTGTACTTCCTTACTCTGAACTTGTTTCCCTAACTGAAACGCAGGCATGAAATACATCAGACTTTAAATGCTTGTTGAAAGATTAAGTGAGACAATGAACACTTAAGAGGTTCATGATACATGTAAGTACTACTGTCCTTGTTGTTTAGATGAGGAAACTGAGCTGCAGAAGGGTAGAGCCATTTGCCCGTAGTCACACAGTCTGAAGCCAGGTCTGGCTGACTTTGTCCACAGTGCAATACTGTCTGCTCATGACCGGTTAACGCTTTCTGGGAAGGGAAGGACAGCAGTGGCTCTCCTGAGCTGGGGGCCCAGGAACCTGCTAAGGCACTCAGGGATCCTCCAAGGGTGAGTCACTCACCCCCATCCCAATGCTTCCAACTGTTTCTGCTTCTGGGATCCACAGGACATGAATACTGAACTTTTTAATATTATACCATAGTTCTCTTTCCTCCCCCTTTCTGCTTCACTTTTCCCCAGTCTTTTTACTCTGTTGCTTAGACTGCATACTTTCTCTTGATCTGTCTTCAAGTTCATGAACTCTTTCCTCTGTCATCTGCATTCTGCTTTTGAGCCCATCCAGTGAATATTTTGTTTCAGTTATTGTACTTTTCCATTCTAGGATTTTCATTTGGATCTTTTTTATATCTTCTATTTCTCTTCTGATCTGCTGATATTCTCCAACTTACCATTCTTTTCTAGAGGTTCACCCTTACTTCTTGGAGCATGGTTATTGTAACTGCTTTAAAGTCTTTGATAATTCTAACATCTGGGTCATATTCTAGTTGGTGTCTACTGATTATATTTCCTCTAAGAATTTGCCAGCTTTTGCTGGTTCTTCATAAATCAAGTAATTTTGGATTGTATTCTAGACATTTTGAATATTATGTTACAAAGCTCTAGGTCTTGTTTAAATCCTATTTAATATGTTGATTTTTTTTTTTTTAGTTGTAGCTGGCAATTGACCAGATTAGGTTCAGACCACAAGTTCTAGCCAGCCTTCTGTGTGCTGTTATTCCATGTCAGTTTGGTTTTGAAAGCCTTTGCAGGTTATTTGCATCGGTCCCCCAGGAGTCAGCTCAGGACCTAGGTGGTGGTCTACCTGTAGATTAGTTCTCACAGTCTCTGGTGTACTGTTGAGGGTCATATCCACTCACATGTAGCTCAGGAATGGGCCCAGGAGTTTATACGTCAGTTTATGGGACCCCTTCGTGAGGAGCTGCCTCCTTTCTGCAATCTTCCCACACTCTAGCTCTTAGGGGCCCACTTTCATGCCCCTTTGGCTAGAAAGCAGTGGCTTTAGTGTCCCCACTCTGCCTCTTGCTTCCCATGATTGGGCAGGGCTTGGAGCCAAGTGCCTGCTGCCAACTCCTTTTACACATTGCCAACCCCAGGGCACTTCTGGGAGCACAAACTGGTCTGGTTCTGTGGCTGGTTGGCACAGCTTTAGTGTCAATCCCTGGCTCCCAGACTGTACCAGCTGGTAGCTTTGGGGTGATGGTGATTAGGTGAGGAAGATGAGAGGGGAGATAACCATAGGAGCTGGGCTGAGCTATTTATCTCAAAAGTGCCAGGGTTTCACCTCTCAGGCACATTGTGATGATTAAAACAGCAGATGTGATCTTCCAAGTGACTCCTGGGATGGATGGGTCCACATGCTGATTTGCCTTTAGTTCCCATAGTAGGAATGATCTGCTACATTTTACACAAGAGAAAGTTGGAGCTCAGAGAGGTGGAGCCATTTGCTTGAAGTCACACAGCTAGTTAACAGTGGGGCCAAGATGCAAACCCAAGTACGTGTAACTCTAGGGTCTTCTCTTCTATGGCAGGGTCCATCAAAAATTCTTCATCATCATCATCATCATCATCATCATCATCATCATCATATCTGGTATTTACTGAGCACTAACTACGAGGAAGGCCCTGTCTCAAAGCTTTTGACATGAAGTATCAAGATAGGAAGGTTATGCCCTGGCCAGTTTGGCTCAGTGGATAGAGCATAGGCCTGAAGACCAAAGGGTACTCTGGTCAAGGGCAGGTACCTTGGTTGCAGGCTCCTCCCTGGCCCAGGCCCTGGTTGGGGCTCATGCAGGAGGCAACCAACTGATGTGTTTCTCTCACATCGATGTTTCTTTCTGTCTTTCCCTCTCTCTTCCACTCTCCCTAAAAATCAATGGAAAAATATCCTCGGGTGAGGATTAACAACAACAACAAAAAAGATTGGAAGGTTGTAACAGAGGACACTCAAGTTCAGAAAAGGGATGTCATTTGCCCAAGGTCACACATACTTGCTAAGTGGTGTAACATTTGAGCCAAATTGTATCTCACTCCAATCTATGCTTTGCATGGCTGTTCAACTGTCTCTCTAGGAGGCAGAGCTGGGCCTGGTGCCCAGTACGTTGGGTTGGGAGGGTAGAAGCCACAGGCTGCTGGGAGGCTGCAGGGAGGAGGAGTGGCATGGGTGGGCTGAGGCCAGAGCCAGATACTGGAGAACATCTGTGCCACAGAACAAATGCACAGCATCTCTCCATCTCAAGGGAGTTTCTGGCTCACAGAGGGGCTATGCCCCTCTCACACTGGCTTCCTGTGCTGGAAAACCCCGGCTTCTCCACTGTCCCACTACTCAGACCCTGACACTTTCAACATGTCCTCCGATGCCCATTCAATCTGGGGTCGTCCCAGGCAAGAGGGTGGCAGCATGTGTCACAGACCTCCCATCTCATTCTCCATCATGCCTCCCCTCCCAGCTCATCTCACCAGCAGATTCAATTAGCCAATTTGATGCTACAGCTGCAGAAAGCCAAGCAATTATGGAAAATAGACCAGGTGCCTTGGAACTCACTCACACGGAGGGGCCAGAGAGGCCTCCGAGCAGACAGCGGGGTGGGGTGGAGGCAGGACAGTATGGGCTCTATAGTATAGACTCTACAGTGGGGCCTTGACTTAGGAGTGTCCCCACTGACAGTTTTTTGAGATACCAGCTGTCTCCCGGCAGATTTTTAACATTGAGTTGATAGAGTAATTTGAGTTAACGAGCTCCTTAACAAGCTCCTTAATGAGCTCGGTCTCGGAACGAATTAAACTCGTAAGTCAAGGCCCCACTTTATTGGGTTACTTCTGCCTTTACTTATTTATTTATTTACTTACTTACTTATTTTTATTTTTTAATCCTCACCTGAGGATATTTTTCCATTGATTTTTAGAGAGAATGGAAAAGAGAAAGACAGAGAGAAATATTGATGTGAGAGAAACACATCGATTGGTTGCCTCCGGGGCCAGGGAGAAGCCTGCAACCGAGGTACGTGCCTTTGACCAGAATCGAACCCAGTACTCTTCAGTCTGCAGGCCAAGGCTCTATCCACTGAGCCAAACTGGCTAGGGCTGCCTCTTATTATTTAGAGAAGTTTTTCATTCAGTACAGTCTAAAATAATTATTATTTTTTTACTTTTACAATTTTCCTGGTAATAATAGAAACTTCAAACACCTTAACTTCATTTTTGTCTTTGCATTGTTTGACATTTTCATTCTATTTATTTTAAACCCCACAAAACATTACTATCACTGTTCTGTACATCAACAGTCAATCAATATTCCGTTCTCTTATATGCCTATTAATTCTTTCGACTGTTCTTTATTACTTTATTCATTCTTTTAGTTTCCCTCTGTGATTATTTTCTTTCTCTAAGAAGCTCTCCCTATAATGTAGGTCTTATAGAAACAAATTCTCTTGCTTCCTGCCCCCCCCCCCCCGCCCCCTAAGAATAGCTTTGTTTATCTTCATTTTTAAAAGATATTTTTGCTGGGTATATAAATAACAGCCGGAAGTTATTTTCTTCCAGTACTTTAAGAGAATGCCATTTATTGTGTCCTGATTCATATAATTTCTCTTGCAAAGTCAGTGGGAAGTCTTAATGTTGCTGCTTCTTCCTTGCTCCGAGATGTTTTTCTGAGAAGAGCCAAATCTTTCTCAGCAACTCAGAGCCTTATGAGCCTTAATGCTTTGCTACTCTTAGAACCCCACTCTCATAAAAACATTTTCTGAAAAAGGGAACTCTTCCTCAAAAGAAAATGTCATATGAGTTGATTAAGAGAATGTAATTTTTTCCATATCATGGTACATGTTTTATCTCTTTTGAAATTAACATTTTTTCACTCTCCCTTTGCACATTTGAGGGGTTCTTCTTTTGAACACTATTTTGAACACTATTAAAGAGTTGGTTACTGCTCATTTTATTTAGGACAAGGCAAGTGCTTTCATTTCCCAGTATCAATGTTTTTTTAAATATCTAAGAACATTTTAACTGTATTATTGAATATTAATTATGTTCTATTTTGCATTCTTTAATTTTAAAAAATTATTCTTTTTTTTAATATCTGACTCTAAAGTCTTCACACCTGTCTTAACTTCTCCCATATTCTGTTTCTTATTTGGATTTTTCATTAGCAGAAATTTTATAAGAATTATACATTCCTCTCCATATAACCAGTAATTCTATCTAAAACTGAATACATACAGTCTACTTTAGAGACTGGTTATGTATTTATAAATTCTTTATGCTCTACAAATTTCTCAAAAGATTGATACAATTTAATGTGTGTATAGTTTCCCTCACACTTTCTTATGTTCCCTTGCAATTTTCTGAACTAATCTCATGAAAGCCAATGTTGTTGTTTTTAATTTGGTATAAATATACATAGTAAAATTCAGTTTTGACAAATGTATACACTCATGTAACCAACATCCCAACAGAGATATAGAAGATTGTCATACCTCTTTAAAGTCTGCCTGTTTTCCCCTTACCAGTCAATCCCTTCCTTACCAGAAGAACCACTATTCTGATTTCCAACCTCATATATTCATTTTTTTCCATGTTTTTGAACTTGATATCAGTGGAATCATATTGTGTGTATACTTTTGTGTTTGGCTTCTTTCACCCATAAATTTTTTGAGAGCAACTGATATTGTTGAATTGATTTATTCCTCTTTGTTACTGAGTAGTACCTCTCATATATCAAAATTTGTTTTTCCAGTTTCCTGCTGATGGACATTTAGGTTGCTTTGGAGTTCAAATTAGATTTTTTTTTTTTATTGTTTAAAGTATTACATGTGTCTCCTTTTTCCCCCGATTGACCCTCCACCCCAACCACTCCCACCACCCAGGACAAGCCCCCATTGCCCCAGTGTCTGTGTCCACTGATTATGCTAATATGCATGCATACAAGTCCTTCGGTTGATCGCTTACTGCCCTCCCCCCCCCCCCCCGCCTCTGCCTTCTCTCTAAGGTTGGACAGGCTGTTCATTGTTTCTTTGTCTCTGGATCTATTTTTGTTCATCAGTATGTGTTGCTCATTAGTATTCCCACATATGAGTGAGAGCATGTGATATTTATGTTTCTCTGACTGGCTTATTTCACTTAGCATAATGCTCTCCAGGTCCATCCATGCTGTTGCAAAAGGTAAGAGTTCCTTTTTTATAGCAGTGCAGTATTCCTTTATGTAGATGTACCACAGTATTTTAATCCATTCATCTGCTGATGGGCACTTAGGCTGTTTCCAAATCTTAGCTATTGTAAATTGTGCTGCTATGAACATAGGGGTGCATATGTCCTTTCTGTTTGGTGTTTCTGGTTTCTTTGCATACATTCCCAGAAGTGGGATTACTGGGTCAAATGGGAGTTCCATTTTTAATTTTTTGAGGAATCTCCCTATTGTTTTCTGCAGTGGCTGCACCAATTTGCATTCCCACCAGCAGTGCACAAGGGTTCCTTTTTCTCCACATCCTCACCAGCACTTGTCATTTGTTGGTGATAGCCATTCAGACAGGTGTGAGATGGTAGCTCATTGTCGTTCTGATTTGCACCTCTTGGATGATTAGTGACTTTGAGCATGTTTTCCTATGTCTTTCGGTCTTCTTTATGTCCTCTTTCAAAAAGTGTCTATTTAGGTCCTTTGACCATTTTTTGATTGGATGGTTTATCTTCCTTTTGTTAAGTTGTATGAGTTCCCTGTAAATTCTGGAGATTAAACCCATATCTGAGATAGCATTGGCAAATATGTTCTCCCATGCAGTGGGCTTTCTTGTTGTTTTGTTGATGGTTTCTTTTGCTGTGCAGAAGCTTTTTATTTTGATGTAGTCTCATTTGTTTATTTTCTCCTTAGTCTCTCTTGCCCTAGGATCTGTGTCTGTAAAGATATTGTTATGACATATGTCTGCAATTTTGCTGCCTACGGAGTCTTATAGGATTTTTATGGTTTCCTGTCTTACATTTAAGTCCTTTAGCCATTTTGAGTTTGTTTTTGTGTATGGGGTAAGTTGGTGATCTAGTTTCATTTTTTTGCATGTATCTGACCAAATTTCCCAGCACCATTTATTAAAGAGGCTGTTTTGACTGCATTGTATGCTCTTGCCTCCTTTGTCAAATATTAATTGAGTATAATGGCTTGGGTCAATTTCTGGATCCTCTATTCCAGCGGTTCTCAACCTGTGGGTCGCGAACAATGAAAATACATCCTGCATATCAAATATTTACATTACGATTCATAACAGTAGCAAAATTACAGTTATGAAGTAGCAACGAAAATAATTTTATGGTTGGGGGTCACCACAACATGAGGAACTGTATTAAAGGGCTGCGGCATTAGGAAGGTTGAGAACCACTCTAATTAGAAAAGAGTATCAGAGTGATTATTTCCATCCAATATGACTAGAACTATGACAGAGATAAGCATAGGATAGCACTGGGGCCCCAGGGGAGGGTACCTCACACAGAGAGGAGAAGGTAACTAGAAAGACTCCTAGAGTACATGCCCTTGACCGGGATCGAACCTGGGACCCTTCAGTCTGCAGGCCGACACTTTATCCACTGAGCCAAACCAGTCAGGGCCCTTCTCCTCTCTTCTTTTTCCCTAGAAGAAGGAAAGGAGAAAGGCAGAGGGTTTTGAATCCGTACCAAAAGGAGGGAAAAAGAACTCTACAAGGACACAGAGCAGTCCAAGTAAGACCCCAGAGGCTTGAAATAGTGTACAAGTTGGGGAATTATGATGTGTTCCAACCATAAAGTGAAAGAAAGGATGGAAGGAGATGAGGTTGGAGAAAGGGGTTTCAGGCTATCCTCACATGGAAGTCATTACAAAGCCTCCCTTTCCCACACTCCCTCCTCACTCTCTTTCTCCCTTTCACCAGGTTCATCTATTTGCTTTAGAATAACCCCTCAATTGAAAATTGAAAACAATTCAGGAAGGAAGACTTGCAACATAAATGGCATCTGTGAATGCGCTGGAAATTAATCCGTTATATACATCATTCTTTTTGAGGTTGTTTTATTGTCCCTTGAAAAGCCTTGTCTGGTTTGGCTCAGTGGATAGAGCGTCGGCCTGCAGACTGAAGGGTCCCGGGTTTGATTCCGGGCGAGGAAGGGGCGAGGGAGGGGTGGGGGGGGTGAGGGCTCGTTCCAGGCCTTTACATATATTAAGCCATTTTGGACTTGACAACTATCTACTGAAGCAAGGACCATTATCCCCACCTGCCAGATGAGGAAGCTGAGGTACAGAGTGGCCAAGAAAAGTGCCAAGTTCACATAGTGAACCCCAGGCATCTGTGCTTGCCCTCTCAGAGGGGCAGTGAAAGAATGGTGACTGGTCTCAGGGAGACAGTCTGCAGGGGGCCAGCCTCAGCATCAGGCACTACCCTGAACTGCTCCGAGGGAGTCTGGTTTCTGTAGACATGAAGCTACATTTCTTTTCTCTTTCTTTTCCCCCCCCAAATTGTGGTAAGATAACATTTACCATTTTAATCAGTTTTTAGATAAACAACTCAGTGGTATTAAGACAATTCACATTGGTTGTGCAATCACCTCTGCCATCCACCTTCAGAACCTTTTCCTCTTCCCAAACTAAAACTCTGTGCCCATGGCTTTGTCTAGATATATATCAGATCAGTCTGCATTCTCTTATTATTCCATTCTCCCTCCTCCCCTCAGCCCTTGTAACCTCTATTCTACTTTCTGTCTCTACCAATCTGACTACTGGGGTACCTCACACCAATGGAATCATACGGTGCTTCTGCTTTCATATCTGGCTTACTTCACTTAGCGTAATGTCCTCAAGGTCCATCCATGTTGGAGCGGGTGTCAGAATCTCGTTCCTTCTAAGGCTGAATAACATTCCACCATATGCATAGACCGCATTTTACTTATCCATGTATCCACCCATCAGTGGACACTTGGGTTGCTCCCGTCTTTAAGCTATTGTGAAACATGCTGCTACGAACATGGGTGTGCACATATCTGAGTCCTGCTTTCAATTCCTTTGGGTGTACACCCGGAAGTAGAATTACAGTAATTCCATTTTAAAAATTTTAGCAGCCAGCAGCAAGCTGCATATCTTTTTATGTTTCTTTTCTCTCCCCACCCCCCACTTCCAATTACAGCCCAATAACCTCAGTGGCCAACCCCACTCCACATTCCTGGACGGCCTATTGCTAGCCCAGGAGTTGAAAAGCAATTTCCTCCATTTTTTCTTTAAACTTCAGCTGCAGAAATCACCTGATTGAAGATTACAGAAGAACCCTCTCCCACACAGGAAAGGAAAGGCTCAGGAGCCCAGCCCACCATAATTACAGGCTTTTTTACCAGGATTCTTGGCAAATGCTCAAATTGCACATCAACCTTACTTTTCTTATGAAGTGTTTGGAAACAAGTTAATGGGCTTGGAGGTAACAGCTCTTTCCCCTCATTATAAACAACGCAAGCTAGAACCTTACGGATTTGGACTCAGGAGAACAGTGGCTTTGTCTAGATATATATCAGCTCAGTCTGTATTCTCTCATTATTCCAGCCAGTGCCCTTTATGAAAAATGTCACCCAGCTGGATTTCCACTCATAGCCATGGTTCTGAACCTGACTGAGCATTAGAAATATCTGGGGTGCTTTAGAAACATCGAGCCCAGGCCTCCCGCACAGTCTAACTGAATCATAGTCTCTGGGGTAGGGTGTGCCCCCTGGTAACATTTTAAAGTTCCCAGCTGATTCTGAAGTGCAGCCAGGGTCGAGAATCCCTACCTAAGGGGACAGGGAGGCCTGCAATCTTTCCTTGTCTATAAAGAACATTTCCAATGGGCTTTTAACCTGAGGAGAGAGAACCCTGAGCCAGGGGCCCAAACCCGTGTTTAAAAGAGAGAAGCAAGTCTTCCATGAACGGAGAACACAGGCCTTGTCTGAGGGGTGCAGCTGACGACAACCACCTCAGGTAGGGTGGGTCCAACGAGAGATGTGGGGGTGAGGGGTTGGGGGTGCCACTCCAGTTTGAGGCTTCTGCCTTATGGGGTTTATGGGTTTCAAAAAACCTCTGAACTACATGCAAAATTTTCTGTCCCCTCTGTATTTTTCTAAGGTGGGTCATCCAGAGTTCACATCGCATTCTCGGAAGCTCTGTCACACACCTCCCCCCACCACCCGGGAATGAATAACCCCCGCTTTTACCATAGTGTTCCACGCGGTGGTATATAACGCAGGTATTGAAAATAAAGAGTTAGATGCTTTCTCATTTACGTTCACCTGGAAGGACTGAACCCACTCATTGGTAATGACGGAGAAGCACGTCTCAGAGTGATGTCCGCAGAATGGTCTGGAAGCCCACAAGAGCAGAGACGGTCTGTTTTGTTCACGGCTGCATTCCAGTACTTGGAGACAGTGTCCAGCTCAGAAAAGGTGCTTCATGCACACTTCTCGAATTAATGATCACCTTCTTTTAAAGAACTGAATCCTCTACATGTGGATGATGTTTGTGTGAACAAGGAGAAGTGTGTGGAATGATTCACACCTGGACATTAAAGGTGCTGGCTTCAGAGAGAAGGGAGTGGAAGGGGGATGATGAAGACAGTAAGATTTCCTTTTAATAAGAGTTAACAGCCCGGGCCAGTTTGGCTCCGTGGATAGAGCGTTGGTCTGCGGACTAAAGGGTCCTGGGTTCGATTTCGGTCAAGAGCACATGCCCGGGTTGCGGGCTCAATCCCCAGTTGTGGGTGTGCAGGATGCAGCCAATCAGTGACTCTCTCTCTTCATTGATGTTTCTATCTCTCTCCCTCTCCCTTCCTCTCTAAAATCAATAAAAATATATATTTTTAAAAAAGGTGCTAGGCACAGTGCTCAGCATCCCCCTCATTTAATTCATGCTACAATCCTTTGAAATGCTGTTGTACAGCGATCCCCATTTTACAGATGAGAAAAACCTAAGCACACAGATCTTGTCCAAGGCCACAAACCCAAGGGTCAGGCGCCCCCCTCCCCCACATGTAGCCCATGCATTTCACCCCTCTGCTCTCCTGATTCCTTGTCCTTACACACCTTGGGTTGTGTCATTCATTATAATACCCATGTGCTACATTCTTCATGAAATATAACAGTGTCAGGGCTTTCCAATATGGGCTCTCAATGACCTCCACCCCCACTCCCGCAACCAGTGCAACATTAAGTCCTTGATTCTCGGTAGGGATTTAGGAATCGATGTTCCATGCTTGGATCTGGTTTTGGTTCAATATAGAGTGGACCCTTGAACAAAGCCGGGGTTAGAGGTGCTGACTCCCATGCAGTCGAAATCTACGGGTAACTAGTCAGCCCTTCACATCTGTGGATTCCTAACTGTGTATCGAAAATACAATTGCCCCCTGAATGACACAGGTTTGAACAGCGTAGGTTCACTTACACACAACTTTTTCAATAAATACTTACTGAATAAAGTATAAAGACTAAGTACTTATTGAAATTAACAAGTATTTATTGAATAAATAAGGTCTAACTGTAGTTCCCACTGCCTGCCCTCCAACATTGACAGATTCAATGGACGGTCTTGTGTTTGACCTAAAATCTCAGGGACAGCAGGGTCCTTGGACAGCAGCCACACAGGCTGCATCAGATAGAAGCGGTACACTACCTGCTTAGGGCAGGCATCCCCTAATTGGCTGCTGACTCTCCTGCTGACGGGCCCGAGAAAGCTCAGAACCAACCTGCCTGGAGGGGTCTCGGAGCACGGAACATTTCCAATCTAGGCGATGAGAAACAGTAAGCTCCTGCAGAGGAAGCCCTGCATGCAAGGGGGTTTCAGCCATGGCCTGCTTCCTTGGAGACCTGCAGCCCAGGACTCTAGACTAGATCTAAACCAATGAGAGCTGCCAATT
This sequence comes from Myotis daubentonii, assembly GCF_963259705.1. NCBI lineage: Eukaryota > Metazoa > Chordata > Mammalia > Chiroptera > Vespertilionidae > Myotis > Myotis daubentonii. The sequence goes on from NC_081843.1 coordinate 27,643,539, forward strand.
ACCCCAGAGCAGGACTCCTCAAAGTATGCTGTCAGATCCCCGATGCCAGCACCACCTTGTGCTTGAGGAAACGCAGATCCTTTGATCTAACAAGAGTTAACAAGACCAGAGCTTGATTCCTAATTCTACCAGCGTGAGATGCTGGGTGGGTTGTTAAGACTCAGTCCTCAGCCCTATAAATTGATGAGGATGATACTGACTTGACAAGGTAGGATCAAATGAATATTAACAGTAATATCAGTGAAGCCCCTGCCGTGAGTAGAACAAAGGATGTAATAACCATGACTACTATGAACTCTAACCATGTTGTGGTGGGCAGCTTCTAAAAGGACTCCCAATAGGTTCTACCTTCCAGTAGTCATGCCCTCGTGCAATACCCTCCCCTTGAGTGTGAGCTGGACCAAGTGAGGTGCTTCTAATGAATAAAAGCGATAGGGTGTCATTTCTGAGATTAGGTTACAAAAAGGCTCTGGCTTCCATCCTGCTCACCCTCTCTTGCTCCCTCACTTGCCCACTCTGATGGAAGGCATCTGCCATGCTGTGAGTTGCCCTATGGTAAAGTCCATGTGGTGAGGGACTGAGGCAGGTCAACTGGTCAACACCCAGGAAGGATCAGACCCCCAGTCTAACAGCTGCAAGAAACTGAATTCTGCCAACAACTATGTCAGTGAGCTTGAAAACAGATCCTCCCCCAGTTGAGCCTTCAGATGACAGTGCAGCCCCAGCCAATACCTTGACTGCAGCCTACCTGAGAACTTTAGCTAGAAACACCCAGCAAAGATATTCCCGGATTCCTGACTCATAGAAACTATGAGACAATATATGTTCATTGTTTTAAGCCACTACGTTTTAGAGTGATTTGTTATGCAGCAGTGGATAACTAGTATGCCCTGGAAACAATTGATTAAATCCAACCAGAGTGGCCTCTACTTAAACATGAAGTCCTCTGGGAAGCCTTTCAAAATCCTCCTCTCTGAAGATTCTGAGGCCCCTATTTTCTCATGTTTCCCTATTAGATAGTAAGCTACTTGAGTAGTATCATAAAAACTTATATAGTGAGCACTTATTATTCCAAAGTTGTAAGTCACTTAATCTTTACAACAAACCTAGAAGCAAATACTATTATTACCCACATCTGATAGCTGAAGAAACTGAGGCTCAGAGGGGTTAAGTAACTTGCTCAAGGCTTTAGTAATTATGAGGAAATATCAGGAAATACATTTCCAAAATTTGTATTTGTAACAATTATGCTATGTGGCCCTAACAGTCTTGCTTAAGTTCACAAAGGGTAAGTAGATTCAAAACTAGGTAGCTGAACACCAGACATGAAGGTTTTAAATATTGCCCTTTCTAGGTGCCTTCTACCTCTAGGATAATAACTTGAACACACCTCACCTGGGGGAGTCATCAGGGTCTACCTACCTGTAAACACTAGGCTGGCGTTTTCCAGTTCTTCTTGGGGAACTTTGAAGCTGAAGGATTCATTATAGAAAGGATCAATTGTGCCTCGTAAGAAGGATGTCTTTTTTGTTTTCACAAGCTTGAGTCCATGTACCAGCTGGATTTTCACAAAAGGGTCTGAGAATTGGATACAACATCACTGAATGTTAGAGATCATGAAATCCAATCCACCCATCCATTCATCCACTCAACTTCCCATCCATTCATTCTGTTACTCATTCATTCCTCCTTCCTTCTTTCCATCCATCTTCCCATCTATCTGACAACCCAACCATCTACCTACCCCTCCTTTCATTCACCCATTTTTTCTATCTATCTATCTATCTATCTATCTATCTATCTATCTATCTATCTATCTATCATCTATCTATCTTTCATTCCTCCTTTCCCCTTCCTCTCTTCCTCCAGCCATCCAATATTTATTGAGCTCCTCCTATGTGTCGGGCATTTTACAGATGAAGAAACTGAGGACTCAAGCTGAGAAATGATTTGCTTAAGATCTGGCTAGTAATTTGGAAACAGCCTAAGTGCCCATCAGCAGATGAGTGGATTAGAAAACTGTGGTACATATACACAATGGAATACTATGCTGCGGTAAAAAAAAAAAAAGGAACTCTTGCCTTTTGCAACAGCATGGATGGAACTGGAGAGCATTATGCTAAGTGAAATAAGCCAGGCAGAGAAAGATAAATACCACATGATCTCACTCATTTGTGGATTATAGAGAACAACATAGACTGATGAAAAGGGACAGATCCAAAGACTGAGAAACAGCAATCAGGCTATCAATCCCCAGAAGGAAAGGGCGGGGGTAAGGGGAAGAGATCAACCGAAGGACTTGTATACATGTATATAAGCCAAACCAATGGACATGGACAACAGGGGGATGGGAGCATGAGTGTGCGGGGTGGGGGGGGGGGGGGAGGTTGGGGGTTAATGGGGGGGATGAGGACACATTTGTAATACCTTAACTAATAATAATAAAAAATTAAATAAATTTTAAAAATTGGAAAAAAAAAAAAAAAAGATCTGGCTAGTGGAGAAAGAGCCAGACCCAGAGCCTGTCCTGGCTTCTGTCCTAGAAACCCATTATCATGTCAGAATAGAGAAGGCAGAATTATAACTATCATTCTTAGATCACTTTATAGTGTACAAAGAGATTCATGTACATTATACAACTGAATATTGTTTAAACAACCCAATGAGAAGAATGCTGTTATTATGTCAGTTTTTCAGGTAGAGAAATTGAGGCTTTTAGAGGTCAAATAACTTCCCCAAGGCTATGTTATTAGCAAGCAGTAGAAATGGGATTTGGTTCCAGGCAGTTTGACTCTGAAACCCTTAATCATTTTATCATACTGACTCTCCAGCCTTAATAACCATTCCTTCCATTGGCCCCTTCGAAACCTGCGTTTGTAATGTGATTTTTGAGAATGCAAACTGTCTTCTAAATTCAGCTGTCACCTTATAGCAAAAGTAATTTATTTTAGCTATTGCATTTAGAGAAGACAGTTTTTCCACCTCTGAGCTGAAGAGATCCCAGCGACCATGGCTGCGTTCATGATAATATCCTTGCTGTCACTGGAGAAGCTACATACAGATGGAATGTAATCTGTTCCATTTCATTAAAAGTCGTGTTTGAATTGGTTTGCTATAAAATAGACACTTTAAATATGACAGTCTTTTCAGAGCTTTTATTTATAAAGATTTATGGTACATTTGAAATGAGCTGGGGGGAAAATCCTTAGGGTGTGTATACCACTCTCCCTGAGTAGGATGCAAGGCCAATGCTCACTAACGCCACCTGGAGGATGGTGTCTCTATTGCAGGCATAGCAAGGGGAAAGGCAAGTCACTTCCTCCGGGGCAGCATGTGTACAAAGAGACTCTAAATTTCAGTAGTTATTACACCTGGTCTCAGTCAAATCCCCAATTCAAAAGGGATTATGAGATGGCATCATTTACCTGCCTCATTTAAAGAGAGATGTGATTATTTATTTTTCCTCTTGAACTAACATCCTAGTTCTGGATACTGTCTATCCTCACAAGATCTTATCTTACTAATAGTATGCAGGATGGTCTGGCTCTTTCTCCACCAGCCAGGTCTTAGGCAAATCATTTCTCATCTTGAGTCCTCAGTTTCTTCTCCTGTAAAATGCCTGACACATGGGAGGCGCTCAATAAATACTAGATGGCTAGAGGAAGAGAGGAAGGGAAAAGGAGGAATGAAAAACAGATAGATAGTTGGGAAAATGAATGAATGAAAGGAAGGGTGGGTGGGAAGATGGATGGATTGATGGAAAAATAGATGAAAGGATGGGTAGGTGGTTGGGCTGTCAGATTGTCAGAAAAAGAAAATCAGGTCCTTTGTGTCAAACAAACACAGTGCCCTGTTGAAGAAAAGGGGGAAGGAGGGAGTCACACTGTACCTGAACCTTGGCTCACATCTGTCTGAAGAAGTTGCTTGGCTCGAATGACATCAACATTTAGTCTCCCAGCACTTGGGAGATAATTCAGTGACAGAAGTAGCTCCCCCAGCTCCACTTCATTCTGCAGAGAAAGGAAATAGTCGGGAAGTTGCTTTTTTCTTTTATTTCGCACCTATTGCACAGGAAATTGATCCAGTAGCTCACAATTGGGCTTCTGTGGGTGGATCAGTTGACAGTGGGTACCGTTTTCTTTGACTCCTTTTAGCCTCTGATCCCAATTATTTTTTTCTATCTCAGAAAGTTTTTTTCTGCTCTTAGAACACTTCACAACAACAACATAATGATACCAAAAGCATCAACAGTGATAATAAATAAATGCTACAGGTCAATCAAGTATTGTGCTAAACACTTTACATATAATAACTGGTTTAATCTACATAATAAGTTTACATAATTTAATCTACATAATATCTCATAATGTGAGATATGAGTATTACTCCCATATAACAGATGAGGAAACTGAGGCTCAGAGGGATTAAATACTTAGCTGGAAAGTGATATTGCTGGCATTTGGATGCAGGAAGACTAATTCCAGATAGTATGACCACTATGGTTAATAATTTGGATTTCTAAAAAAAAGGTAGTGAAGAGTCCTCTTACAAATATCGTTAACCTCACTTATTGTGTGTTTGTTTGTTAAGTGGGAAAGACAATGTTGGCTTTCCCGTCAGGTAGGACAGGTGTATGCTCAGGGCCCCCTAAAAGCAGGGTATATCCCTCCACCTCCACTTCAAATAAAAAAGAGAAATATTATTTTTCACAAGAATGGGATATTTGCTATTTCAGAAATAATACTGATGTAATCATTGTGGGAAACTTAGACCACTGCGATGACTTGTAGTTGACAATTATCCTAATCGGCATAGATGAGAAGCTCCGTAATTTTCAGGGCTTGGAGTATCAAGGTCATATCTTAACCCAGCCCTGGAGAAAGTGAGGGTCCTCACTTCCTGTGCCCCAGAATGTGTGACACTGATGAGCAACAGCATCCATGTGGCATCAAAAACTGCAGCTCCACAGCACAATTCACCATAGCTAAGATTTGGAAACAGCCTAAGTGCCCATCAGCAGATGAGTGGATTAGAAAACTGTGGTACATCTACACAACTGAATACTATGCTGCGGTAAAAAAAAAAAAAAAGAAACTCTTGCCTTTTGCAACAGCATGGATGGAACTGGAGAGCATTATGCTAAGTGAAATAAGCCAGTCAGAGAAAGATAAATACCACATGATCTCACTCATTTGTGGATTATAGAGAACAACATAGACTGATGAAAAGGGACAGACCCAAAGACTGAGAAACAGCGATCAGGCTATCAATCCCCAGAGGGAAAGTAGGGAAGGGCGGGGGTAAGGGGAAGAGATCAACCGAAGGACTTGTATACATGTATATAAGCCAAACCAATGGACATGGACAACAGGGGGATGGGAGCATGAGTGTGCGGGGCGGGGGGGGGGGACTGGGGGTTAATGGGGGGGGGATGAGGACACATTTGTAATACCTTAACTAATAATAATTAAAAAACAAACAAACAAAAAAACAAACTGCAGCTCCAAACAGCCCGAGGACAAAACTGTCCCCGGAGGGTTCCTGAGGCCAGTGTCTTCTTAGTCTCTCTTCCCTAGAAGATGCTACATTTAAAAGCTGACCAGCAGCCAGCTGGTAAGAAACTTAGGGTGTGGGAACAGAAAGCAGGACCACCTACTCCAGTAGCTCCCCAACCTGACCCCTGCCCTGAAGGATCATGGGATTTATGGCGATCTTTGTGCTATGAAGTATTGGTGTATCACACTTACATCAACCTGGGGCAATTTTACCCCTGCCCCTCCACCTCCCGGGACATGCGGCCATGTCTGGAGATATTTTTGGTTGTCACAACTGGGGAGAGGGTTGCTATTGACATCTAGTGGGTGGAAGCGCAGGACACTCCCCCTCCCCCAACCCCACACAGAATGACCTCGCCCAAAACATCAGTAGTGCTGAGGCTGAAAATGGTAACTGAACCTGTGAACCTTGGGCTGAGTCACACTCTTCTCTGTACATGGTTCCAGCCTGAACAAGTGTTAGCAGCAGCCAAAGGAAGAGGCCACAGCACCAGCTGCAAGCCAAAGATCGAGCTTCAGTTTCCATCCTTTATCCTCCTCCTCAGGGCTTCCTCTGCTGTGAGCAGAAACCCAAGCACCAGACACAAAACTCGCCCCAGGAAGTAGGCTACGCTGCCCGAGGAGAATGGATTGCTTATTCTGGGAGGATCTACAACCCTGTGAAGTCTCCCTTCTCCTATCCAAATGTAGTCAGATAAGTTTGTCAGACCTGGAGTAATGTGGTCCAATACTCTAGGTTTCTAAAGGAAAACGGAACCAGCCCATTTCCCCACTTCCCTGCTTAACACCTGCCATCACTCTTAGAATGAAATCCCAAATCCTTAGCCTGGTCTGCAATAGGGTTTGTCAATCTTGGTCCAAAACGTGTTAGGGGGATCATCGTGGTCTCTACCCACTATATGCCAAAAGCCTACTGCCCCCCAACTGGAACCCTCCAAAATGTCCCTACACATTACCGATCGCCCACTTGAGAATCACGGGTCTACCAGGATCTAAATAATGTGGTCCTGCCTACATCTCAGACCTCACCTATTCCTTGAAAACACAAGACATCACTCTGTGTGTGCACCTGCTGTGCCCTCAGCTTGGGAATCTCAATGGAAACGCCACCACCTCATCCAGGTTTCCACCGGCACCCAGTGAAAAACAGTTCCCTGCCTCCAGCGCTTTCCCCCACATCACCTTGCTTACTTCTCCCGTGGCACTTCGTCCTTACTGGATATTTGTTCATCCCCTATAAGGCAAGGACAGTGTCCATCTCGCCACCACTATACTCATAGCACCTGAACGACTTCAACAGATGACCGTGAGAACAGGCTGTGCAGCCCCGACTGGCGGCTCTGCTGCCACATGACGACGGTTCCAAGGGAGTCATCGGCATGATGTCTGTCCCCTGCCCTATCCAACCTCAAGAGAACGGGAGCTGAGGTGGGAGAAGGAACTGGGTGCCACTTCTACTTTTTCCTTCTCAAGGCAATGTCACAAATAAACAGGCGTTGTTTCCTTTTTTAAGATCCTGATGAGCTTAATTTGGTTGAACCACGTGGGGTAGCTTGGGAGAACCGAAATAGACTGTAAATTACTAAAATGAATCCAGAAGGCCCCCTGCAAGCTCCCAGCAGCCGGCTCGTACAGACACTCCCTCTCTTCCCAGACAAAAATTCTCTCTCCCTGCAGCCTTTGAACGCAGCTAAGTTCTAATCAATAAAAAGGAAATCAAAGAAAACCATCAGGGACAAAAGGCACTTTCTGGGGAAAACAACAGCCCGGCTCTCCTGCAGTGCTTCCTTTGAAGTACTTCTGAAGGGCCACCTTGCTCTCGCACCCAGCAGAGGGTTTCAGGTTTGTGCACACACTTTTACCACCGCCCGAACGCGCTGCTGTGAGCTCCCCTGCCTTTGTTCCCATGGGCTGGGAGAAACACTTTGTCTCTACTACACAAATAACATTAAAATAGGAATGCGTTTTGTTTATTTACTTACTGAAAATCCATTTCTTTTTTTAAAATATATTTTTGATTACAGAGAGGAAGAAAGAGGGAGAGAGAGATAGAAACATCAATAATGAGAGTCTTGATCAGCTGCCTCCTTCACAACCCACACTGGAGATAGAGCCTGCAACCCAGGCATGTGCCCTGACCAGGAATCGAACCGTCACCTCCTGGTTCATAGGTCAATGCTCAACCACTGACCCACACTGGCTGGACAGGAATGCATTTTTATTATTTTATTTTTATTTATTTATTATTATTTTTAATCCTCACCTGAGGATATTTTCCCATTGATTTTTAGAGAGAGTGGAAGAGAGAGGGAAAGACAGAGAGAAACACTGATGTGAGAGAAACATATCGATTTGTTGCCTCCTTCCTGAGCCCCAATCAGGGCCTGGGCTGGGGAGGAGCCTGCAACCAAGATACATGCCCTTGACGGGAATCGAACCTGGGACCCTTAGGTCCTCAGGCCAATGCTCTATCCACTGAGCCAAACCGGCTAGAACAGGAATGTGTTTTTAAAAAGCAAAATCCAGCCATAATCTCAGCACTTTACACATTTCATCAAATGCTTTCTTTTCTCCAGCCCACTCCCTTCAGGTTCTTTTCCAGTCCTTGTCATACAACCAAACTATATTTGCATAGCTGCACTGACAACACAGGCGAGTTCTGAGATCTCCCCCCGCCCCCCTTAAATTAAATAGACACTCATTTTCCATTACTACTTAGACATGGAAAGTATAATTTTTAATATCTACACAGAATATTCCATTAGGCTGAAACACTGTAATTTACTTTAAGCTTTTTCCTATTGTTAGGAAGTTAGGTTATTTCTAATGACCTAAAATCGGCAATTTGACATCTTTTATTTTTTTAGATTACATCATTCTAATAAAGCCCAGGGTGAGATCACTGGGTCAAAGAATATATCAAGATATATAAAAAACACTCAGATCTTTTTCTCCCACTCAATATGGACTGACAAAGCACTGGCCAAAAGGGCTAAACTAACCTTATGGCCAGAGAGAGAAGACAGAACCAGCACTGGGTGGTAACATTCTGATAAATGGCCTTGATCAGGGTGGTTGTTAAATATTTTTTGTTTGCATTTCCTTGAATATCTAGGCATATATTGAAATATTAACTGCATTTCCTGTTTTGCACGGAAACGATGACTTCCTGATTTCTGGTGTGAGTTCAACGCCCCTCCTCACATGTACATGGTGTGGCTACAAGGTCTGTTTCACACGGGATTGTTGTCTGTTACGGTCAGACTTTCTAATGACTCCCACCCCCTGGGTATTTTATTGTGGATTTAGCTTGTATGTCCCTGACTGCTTAAAAGGCTGAGCATCTTTTCAGGCTTATCAGCTATTCATGCTTTCTCTTCTTTGAAAACCCTGTTTGTTTCATATTACCCATTTTTTCTATTGGGTATTTGTCTTTCTCTTATTAATTTATAAATAGGCTTTTAAATATTATGGATACTACTAAATTATTTACCAGTTTTGTGTTGTTATGGGTTGAAATGTGTCTGGCCAATGTCCCTGTGTTTAAGTCCCAACCTCCAGTATCTCAGAATGTGACCTTATTTGAAAATAAGGTCTTTGCAGATGTAATCAGTTTAGATGAGGTCCTACTGGAGTAAGGTGAGCCTCTAATCCAATATGACTGGTGTCCTTATAAAAGGGAGAAACTTGGACATGGACACACCCAGGGAGAAGACCACGTGAAGATTGAAGTTATGCTGCCACAAGCCAAGGAACTGCCGGAAGCAAAGAGAGAGGCTGGAACAGATCCTTCCAAGGACCTTCAGAGGGAGCATGGCCCTGCCCACACCGGGCTCTCCAACTGCTAGTCTCCAGAACCGTGAGACAGTGCACGTCGGTTTAAGCCACTCCATTTGTGGTATTTTGTTACCAGCAAACTAATATGTGTGTGTTCAAACGCGGTCTCCCCGTTTGTGGGTTTGAGCAGAGTGCATGCTTTTATTGCAGAGTGCATCCATCCTTTGCCTCCATGGGGCACACTTTCTGGCCTTTCTAGAAATGCTTTGCTGCACTAAAGTCATGGGAATATTCTCCTTTTTACCCTTCTAGGACTTAAAGTGTGGCCTTTCAAATGCAAGTCCCTGGACTGCCTGGACTTAATTTTGGCATATGGTGTGAAATAAGGGCTCTGTTTTCATTTTTGAGATAGTGACCTTCTTTTCTCGGTATTTCTGCCCCACGCGGCTGTGATCTTATTGAAGATGGTGATCTTACATTGCTTCCCCAAGGACAGAACACCCCCCTGGGGAATGTTGGCCAAGACCAACATTTGTCTACGTCCTTCATAGAAGCTACACCTTCCAGGGAAGATTCAAGAGAAGCTTGATCTTTTGATGTCTGAGAGTTTATGTCTAGGGCTCAATGGCCATCCAAATTAGATCAACCTACTTCAGAACCACTCAAGCTTCTCGAAAGAGATATTGATTCCATCCTAAATTGGGCTCCCAGTGTGGCCGAGACAGCTGTTTAACAGAGATTGCGCCAGAACATGCAATGCTTTAGCCCAAACTAGATGACAGGCATGAAGCCTTGCCTCCAGCTACCTATAATGAAGGACTGAAAGTGGACAGATTATACTAGGGTGAGTCCCCCTGGAGTAGTAGCAGTAGCAGAGAGGACGGACCAGGGCACTTACAGAGAAGCAGTTGGGATCCCTGGCTGGGTAACTCAGTTGGTTAGAGCATCATCCTGATAAGCCAGGGTTGCAGGTTTGATCCCTGGTCAGGGCACATATGGAAATCAACCAATGAGTGCATGGATAAGAGGAACAACAAATCTCTCTCTCTCTCTCTCTCTCTCTCTCTCTCTCTCTCTCATCGATTAAAAAAAAAAAAAAGCAGCAGCTGGAAGAAGCTCTGCCAGCTAAGGGAGGACTTTTGAGCCTGGACAGTCCAGCCCCCAGACCCTTCATACCTCTGCTTGTTCCATTTCTGCATAGAAAGATCCCATCTGTTTCTCTGTGTCTCACCAACCCCTGCTCATTTAACTCAGATCCAGCCCAACTACCCAGTCCAACAGATATTTCCTGAGTACCTCCCACATGCCACGCACACTTAGCACACAATAGATGCACAACTAGGATCCATTGACTGGGAGATTGTACCAGGCATACAGGGCAAAGCAGCAGATAAGACAGGCAAGGGTCCTGTAATGCGGTGCCTGAGAGTAAACATTATTTAATTATTATGCAGAACTAATTGTGGGGTGATTTACTAGTAATCAGCACTGTGGTGGGTGCTATGGGATCTGACCTCCCTAAGATAGCCCCTGTAGAAGCAGGAGCAGGAGTTACAGAGCGTCAAAGAGCACACAAGGAACAACTGAAAAGGCCAATATGGATAAATGATGGGGCGAGGGCAGGTGGGCTGGGGAAAGACAGGTCTGATCAGGCCTTCTTGCCAGGAAAGGAGTTTGGACTTATCCTAAGGATAAGGAGGCACTGAAGGCTTTAGGCAGAGTCACCTAATTCGATGTGCATTTTTAAAAGATCCCTCTGGCTGCACCTTCTTCCTACTTCCTTCTTCAGCCATCTTTCATTCGTGTTGCAATTATTCACTTCTCTGCAGCTTTCATAACAAACTCTTGTAGGAGGCTACTTTACTTTCCATGTACTATTTTCATGTACAGTTTTCTGTAGGGAAGGACTGCATCTTCTATGTTCTCACCCATCTTTCCTTTGTGCCCTAGTAATTGAAAGTAGCATGGTTGGTGTAGGTTGAATTTTGTCTCTCAAAAAATGTGTTGAAGTCCTAACCCCTGGCATTTACAAATGAGACCTCATTTGGAAATAAGGATTTTGCAGATGTAATCAAGTTAAGATGAGGTCATATTGGAGTATGTCTGGCCCTAAGTCCAGTATGACTGGTGTCCTAATAAGAGGAGACACAGAGAGGCAGAGATTGAGGTGATACATCTACAGGTCAAGGAATGCCGAGAGCAGTCACTGGAGAACCAAGATGGCGGCATAAGGTAGAAACCTGTGCGTGCTGCTTCCAACAACACTGAAATTACAAACTATAAGACAAAACAGCTATCATCCAGAACCACGGGAAAGCTGGCCGAGTTGAAGTTCTACAACTTGAAGGAAAGAAAGAAGCACATTGAGACCGGGTAGGAGGTGCAGACACGCCAAGAACAGAGGTACGAAGGCGCGTGCGCGAGGTGGCTGCACCTTGGTGCGCGTTTTTTGTTTTCAATCGGAAGGGGATACAAGCTCTCCAACGCACTGAGCTCATTTAAGGTGAGATTCTGAGGTCCCAGATTCGTAAGGGGAGAAACTGGACTGTCTTGCAGCGGTTTGGAAAGTGAGGGGGGCTTTCTCGCAGAGCTGCTTGCAGGGATCATTGTTGCTGTGGGCGCGGGACTGCAGAGACTCGGAGTTGTGGAGACACCAGGAGTTGCAGACATGCTGACGACAGTCAGTCACTCTGCCCTGGTGATTCTCTGAGACCCCGCCCTACTCAAGCCCCACTCAATTTACATCCCCTCCCAAGCTGTGCTCAGCGGTGCAAAGGAATCACCTCGGCTTTTGCAGCCTAATCTAACTGCAGCTGGGTTAGAGAGTCCCAAAACTTCCAAATTCCAAACAAAGAGGAGAAATCTGCTGAGATCACTGTAGCTCCTGCTGGGTGGACTCACACTGTGGTTGACTTGGAGATCCAGGAGCCAAGGTACCCCTGGTCAGATACCAGATTTCAACTCCTCACATCCATAAGGGACACACTCAAGAGGCAGACTCAGTGAGCACCAAATCCCCACTGAAGCAAGTCCTGCCCCAAAAGGGTGTCTCCAGCACAGCAGTTCTTCTTATAGACACAGTGGGTCCTCGCAGTCAGCCAAAAATGCAAAGACAAAGAAACATGTCACAATGAAAGAAATGGAGGAAAGCAAACTAATGGAGGACATAGAGTTCAGAACCACAGTTATAAGATTACTCAAGAATCTTCTACGAACCTCCGGGGAACTTAGTGAGACCGTCAAGGATCTTAATGAGAATGCCAAAAAAATGGAAAAGGACCAGTCAGAAATTAAACATACACTGACTGAAATTAAAAATATTATACAGAGATCCAACAGCAGACTAGAGGATCCCAAGAATCAAGTCAAAGATTTGAAATATGAAGAAGCAAAAAACACCCAACTGGAAAAGCAACACGAAAAAAGAATCCAAAAATATGAAGATAGTGTAAAGAGCCTCTGGGACAACTTCAAACGTACCAACATCCGAATTATCGGGGTGCCAGAAGAAGAGAGCGAGCAAGATACTGAAAGCCTATTTGAAGAAATCATGACAGAAAACTTCCCCTACCTAGTGAAAGAAATAGACTTACAAGTCCAGGAAGTGAAGAGAACCCCAAACAAGAGGAATCCAAAGAGGACCACACCAAGACACATCATAATTAAAATGCCAAGGGCTAAAGACAAAGAGAGAATCCTAAAAGCAACAAGAAAAAAACAGTTAGTTACCTACAAGGGAGTACCCATACGACTGTCAGCTGATTTCTCAACAGAAACTTTGCAGGCCAGAAGGGAGTGGCAAGAAATATTCAAAGTGATGAATAGCAAGAACCTACAACCAAGATTACTCTACCCAGCAAAGCTATCATATAGAATTGAAGGTCAGATAAAGAGCTTCACAGACAAGAAAAAGCTAAAGGAGTTCATCACCACCAAACCAGGATTATATGAAATGCTGAAGGATATTCTTTAAGAAGAGGAAGAAGAAGAAAAAGGTAAAGATAAAATCTATGAACAATAAAGTGACAACAAATAAATACCTATCAACAAGTGAGCCTAAAAATTAAGTCAGAATAAACTGGTGAATATAATAGAAGCAGGGGCATAGAAAGGAGTGAACTGACAATTCTTGGGGGGAAGGGAGTGTGGGGGGTTCGGGAAGAGATTGGACAAAAATCTTACACCTATGGATGAGGACAGTGGCAGGGGGTAAGGGCATGGGGTGGGGTGGGAACCAGGTGGAGGGGAGCTATGGGGGGAAAAAAGAGGAACATCTGTAATAATCTGAACAATAAAGATTTATTAGTAATAAAAAAAAAAAGGAATGCCGAGAATGACCGCACCACCAGAAGTTAGGAGAAAGACATGGAACAGAATCTCCCTCAGAGCCTCCAGAAAGAACCAGCCCTGATGACACCTTGATTTTGAACTTCCAGCCTCTAGAACTATGAGAGAATAAATTCCTGTTGTTTTAAGCCACCTGGTCTGTGGTGATTTGTTCTGGCAGCCCCAGGAAATACAGTGGGAATTAAGCAAAAGGACTGAGTTGCAGACCATATAGAGGACCTGGAAAATAGTATTTTAAACAAGTACCCCACAAGATATGCACCCCAGAAATACTGATAACGTGGGTGCTTCAAGGTATGGGATCAGATAAGATCACATAGGGATCTTTAATCTAGTCCACTAGAAATATCCACATGAATGTGCCATGCTCATGCTTAACACCCATATCCCAAACTGAACTACTCATCACCACCCCACCCCAATCTCACCTGTTCCTCCCACTTCACTGTCCAGCATCCCCACCTGGCAAACCTATCAATGTGGCAAAATGAGCAAGATCCTGGAGGCCTCCCTCACCCTCTTCCCTCCTGTCACTTCCAACTCCTAAACATCCTCAACCCCTCACCCACCACAGTCAGAGGTCATCTGCCTCTGTTCTCACACACCTCTAAACCAATGGTTCTCAACCAGGTGACTATACCCCCAGGGGAAATCTGACAAAGTCTGCAGACATTTTTTGTTGTCACCACTGTGAGAGGGGTGCTACTGGCATCTAGTGGATATAGGCCAGAGTGCTGTTGAACATCCTACAGTGCTCAGCACAGCCCCTCACAGAGGGGAGTGATCTGGCCCAAGGTATCACCAGTGCAGAGGGTGAGATCTAACTTATCTTGAACTCATCTCATCTAAATCTAACTCATGTATTGTCCCAGAAGGAGCAACCTAAAATGCAAACCTAACCAGGTTTCTCCCCTTTTTATCTTTTTTTAAAAAAATATATTTTTATTGGTTTTAGAGAGGTAGAGAGAAGAATAGAGAGATAGAAACATCAATGGTGAGAATCATTGACCGGCTGCCTCCTGCATGCCCCCTACTGAGGATCGAGCCTGCAACCCAAGCATGTGCCCTTGGCCGGAATCGAACTTGGGACCCTTCAGTCCACAGGCCGACGCTCTATCCACTGAGCAAACCGGCTAGGACATCCCTTTTTATCTTTCAATGGTTCCTGCTTCCCCCCACAAATAAACACTATCTATGAGGTTCTTCAACCTCCAGTTCCCGTTCCCCTCAATCTCATGCCGTGACATTCCTTGTATGGACAAATTATGTGCCAGCCAAATGGAATATACCAGACCACTCAACTTCCCTCCCGCTCCTGCCCCACACTCACAAGTAGGGATAGGTGCCCCTCCCCTGTGTTCCCATAGGCCTCAGACTTACCTCTTAAAGTGAATGCTACCAACAGGTCATTCATTCCACAAACAGAAGCTCTATTCTGAGCCAGGCACTGGCACAGCACCGGGTATAGAGCAGTAAATAAGACCCTCAGGAACCCCATCCCAAGGAGGTGTCAGGATAGGGCATGACTTAGGACTTTGGGTTCTAACTGTCACCTTCTTTCTAAACTGTGAGCCCACGCTAGAGCTGACACATGAGAAACCTCCTAACATATTCACTAACTAAATGAACTACCATAGCAGAGAATATTGACTGAGTACTTCTATACCACACATGAGGATGAGCATATGGCATGCATTATCCCATTCAATTCTCAAGAGAACTATTTGGTATTGATGATGTCAATGATGGTATTGATGATGCTGCTGCTGATATTGATGATAGTGTTGATGATGCTGATGCTGCAGATGTTGCTGATTATAACGGTGATGATGATGAGGATGATAACGATTACAATGATGTTGATGATGATTGTTATGATGATGATGACGATGATCACCATGATGGTACTGATGATAATGATTGTGATGATGTTGATGATGATTATGGTGCTGCTGCTGCTGCTGATCATGGTGTTAATGACCATGTTGATGATGATGAACATTATGCATTGATGATAATTGTGATGATGATGATAATGTTGACGATAACTAGATGGTGCTGCTGCTGATGGTGATGTTAATCATGGTGTTAATGATTATGTTGATGATGATTATAATGGTGTTGATAATGATTTTGATTATGTTAATGATGATGTTAATGATGATTATGATGGTGCTGCTGCTGCTGATGGTGATGATGATGATAGTGTCAATGACAACGATCACAGTGTTGATGATGTTGATGATGGCATTGATGATGATGATGATGTTGATGATGGCATTGATGATGATGATGATATTGATGATGATGTTGATGATGGCAGTGAAAATGCTGATGATGATGTTGATGATGATGATATTGATGATGATGATGATATTGATGATGATGTTGATGATGGCAGTGAAAATGCTGATGATGATGTTGATGATGATGATATTGATGATGATGATGATATTATGACGACAGTGATGCTGCTGCTGCTGCTGATAATGGTGATGACAACCAACATTACTAAGAGTACATTCTGACAGGCACAGAGTTCTGAGTGCTTTCCTTTATTTTTTTTTTTTAATTTAATCTTCATTATAACCCTCTGAGAGCGAACCTATTATTATACTCATTGTACATATGAGTAAAAGAGACACTGGAAGTTTTAAGGCACATGCCTGACATTACACAGAAAGCAGGTAGCAGAGCCAGGGGAAGATACAATAAGAAATATATATTTGGTTTATGTCCTCAATTCCAGGTACACAGCTCCTAAAAGCCTTGGAACCTCTGGAGTGGTAAGAGTATCTTCTGTATGCTAATGAGATTACTGGTGGCTGGAGGTTTCTGGATAATGTCAGGATGGTGGCTGGTTACCAGAAAGACTAAGGCATGATAGAGGGTTGGAACTCTCAGACCCAACCCCCATCTTCTTGGAAGAGAGAGGAGCTGAAAGCTGAATCATTACCAATGAACAATGATTTAATTAACCATGCCTACGTAATGAAACTTCCATAAAAAATCCTTTAAAACAGGACTTAGAGAGCTTCTGAAGAGAGAAGGGGAAGTCTGCTCCCATCCCCCCAATACCTTGCCCTATGCATCTCTTCTATTTGGCTGTTCCTGAGTTGTAGCCCTTATTATAAACTGATAGTAGTAAATAAAGTGCCTTGCTGAGTTATGTGAGCCATTCTAGCAAGTTCTAGAACCTGAGAAAGAGGTCACAAAAACCCCTGATTTGATCATAAGAATGAGTGACAACCTGGGCCTTGCAATTGGCTTATGAACTGGGGCAGTCTTCTGGGACTGAGCCCGCTCCCTGTTGGTGTGAGCTAACTCCAGGCAGTTAGTGTTAGAATTGAACTGCACGGCAGGACACCCAGTTAGTGTCCGGAGAAATGGAGAATTTGTTGGTGTGGAGGAAAACCCCACACATTTGGTGTCAGAAGTGTTATGAGTAAAAAACAGTTTACGGGGTATGAACTTTTGGAGGCTGACTCCAGTTTGTGCACTCTTGACAACTATGCAATTGGGCGTTTGTCCTCCCTTTCCCCCAGAGTAAACTGAGGCTTGGGTAAGTCAACCAACATTACTAAGGCCACACAGTGAGTGTCCCCTGTGACAATACTACCGCTCTGCCTACGTACGTGCTCAGTCACTATTTACTGAATGAATGAATTTAAGGGTCCAGTCAGGATTCAAACTAGAGTCTGTCAGTCTTCAAAGCCCACCCTCTTACCTAGTCCAGGGACTGGCATGTGGTGAGAGTCTAATATATCAACTGATTGACTTAGAAGGAAAGAAAGAAAAGCACAGGGCATCCCTTGTAGCTACTTACCTTTCTTATATCTGTTGCCCTCAGAAGCCCTCCCTGTTATGAAAAATCGCACTTTCTGTCTCTTCAGAGCCACTGCCCCCTTCTTCTGATATCAGGACCTCTTTGGAGTGGTTTGGGTGGGGCTCACCCTAGGCATTTGACCTCCCCGGCTGGAGTATGGCCCTCCTCTCCCTGGCCAGGTGACTGGCTCAGAAATGGCCATATGACCAAATCAGCCAAGCAGAGTCCTCTCCCATGGCGGGTAGGGAGACCAAATTCTAAGATGACCCCCTACGACTGGAGCCCCCGGTACTCACTCACATTGAAGAACTGACCTGGGTCACACCTCACGAAGTGGTTGGGCTGACTGTTGCTTGAGGATATGGGCCATGCTCTTGACCTCCATAGGCACCACTGTATGCATGTGACAGGTTACGTGCTTGGAGCCTCATGTGAACTAGCCCTCTGGCGGCCCAGGAAAACGCTCTGAAGTTAGTACTTCCATGATCAGTGATATGCCGCTAAGTGTTTAACTCTCTAGGGGGAAAAGGCTCTCATCTGCCAATTTCATACACAAAGGCTGATTTCAAGCTGGCAATGTGAACTTAGCAGCTTGGAAAATACCTGAAAATTTTAAAATGGGCTCCATGCCCTCGCTGGTTGGGCTCGGTGGATAGAGCTTCGGCCTGTGGACTGAAGGGTCCCAGGTTCAATTCCGGTCAAAGGGCACATGCCTGGGTTTCGGGCTGGATCCCCAGTAGGGGGCATGCAGGACATAGCCCATCAATGATTCTCTCTCATCATTGATGTTTCTATCTCTTCTCTCTCCCTCTCCCTTTCTCTTTGAAATCAATAAAATATATTAAAATAAAGAGATTTGGATGTGAGGGCGATCTGGCTGCGACATCTGTCACCCCATTGATCGCCAGGGTTGATTCAGCTGATCTGGCTGGCTAGGCGGGTGTCCCCCTCCTCCCTCACCGATCCATGTGCGTCCCTCCCGAAGCTTCGCGCTCGGTCGAAGAGGACGACCTCCCCCCCCCCGCCCCCAGGAGAGGACCGGTCTTCGGTCAAGGGTATACAAGTAGCTGTGCTCCCCTGCTAGAACCTCTAAACAAGCTCTCAAGAGATTTGGTGCCACATTCACCACCCATCCTAAAAAAATAAAATTAAATAAAAATGGGCTCTATGAGCCAGTCTAAGCTAGCTCTAGCACAAAATCCCCATTTTACAGAGGAAGAAACTGAGGCTTAGAGATGGTACGGTAACTCTCCTGGGCCCCCACCTCTAGAGGGTGGCAAAGCTGGGACTTGAACCCAGGTCTGTATGACTCCAGAGCTTGTGCTCTTGCCACAACAGATCCCTTCCCTTGAGGGGGGCAAAGCTGTGTGGCACAGTGGCAAGACCCCCTGCCTGGAAGTCTCTAGTCTCATTTCTGTCCCTGAAAGCTGTGTAATCTTGGACAAGTCACTCAACTTCTCTGGGCTGTAGTTTTCTCCTCTATAAAATAGGGTTGGTCCAAATCATTTCTGGTTCCTCCTCTACTTCGCATTATAACTAGAAATTAAAAGCTCATGTTGAGGACTGACATGTAAACTCTGTTTCTATTTCAGGAGAAGTAAAACAAGAAGGAGCACATGAAATAAAACCTCCAGTTAATGCTGCCTTGCAAGGTTCCCGCCCGAGCCCAGGCGACCGCACGGTGTTGCCCAAACACAGCTATCCACCAAAACCTGGGCAGGAAGCCCTTTTAACAGAGGCCAGGATTCTGCCAAGAGGATCAAGGCTGACAGCAGCCCAGGGCAAGTTAAAGAGAGATTCTCATTTAAAAACACAACAACCCAGAAAACAAAACACTGATGTTTGCCTTGTCAAGGGCCCTGCCTGCTATGGTACCAGGTGGTGAATGACCTCAAAATACAAAATGCAGCCAAGAGAGGCCAAGAGCATGAGTCACTCAGGCAGTTTCCAGGTACTAGGCCCAATCAGCATCTAACACTGGGCACCTAGAATCATCTACAATTTTTCCTTTTAAAAAATATCCTAAATCCCTTCTATCTTCATCTGCCTGGGGCATGGCTAAAACCAAAGTAGTCTATATTGAAAGGCAAATACGATTCTAATGCCAATTCCGCCATCTCAATTGCTCCCAACCTCACCTTCCTCTTTTGGTGTCCTTCCTCCTCAGCCCCTCCCCCAACCTCCCGGGGCCTCAGCTCCCAGTCACCCTGTACTCAGTGTATGATTACACACCACGTACTTTGCCCACTTAACTAACCTTGGTTTATCAAGAGGCGATGTCTAGAGTTGGACAGCCTGGATTCAGACCTCCGTCCTGTGGTCTTGTACATGTTAGTTAATGTGTGCCTCAGTTTCCCCATGTGTAAAATGAGATGATGATTAAAATGAGGTAATGATTAAAATAAGCTGTTAATACAACATCACCATCCAACCATCGTGCCTGGCACACAGTGAGTGTTATGCAGGAGTCGTCTATCATTATTGTTATCTTCCTATACCCACCCAACTCCCCGTGCAGAATGCATTATTATCCCTAGTTTACAGGTGAGGAGTTGGACCCAAGTTCACGCAGCCAGTAAGTGGTGAAGCTGGTCAGTGTAATTTTAAGAGAATATTTTTTAATATAATGATATTTATTCAGTCCAAAACCATCTACCGAGTTCCCTGCCAAAGATACTGAGAATAAATAATGACAAAAGCTGAAGTTATGGAGTGTCTGCCCAAGCCTTTAGCTGTGTGTTGACAGGACAGAGGGGAACTTTTCTAGCTGACCCCAGAACTGGCTGCCTGAGCCCAAAGCTAGGGACGAGGGAGAGGTACCAAGGAGCCAGCAACAACTGGGGCAGCCCTCTGCGATTTTTTAAAGGGTAGAGACTGGGTCCTGCAGTGTTCACACCATCCTCATTCCCTGCCTCTGGAAGCAGACAGGGGGCAGACGGGGAGGCACTGGATGAGCGGGGAGAATTGGGGAGTGTCCCTGACCATCCAGCAAACGCTGAGAGAAACGACTGCCGAGTCACTCAAAGGTCAGATGCTTCTCCAGGAAGGGGTGACTGCCGCTCTCTTCTCTATGGGCATCTGCCTAGCCAGGGGTTTCTGCTCATCTGCTTAGCACCTTCCCGACCAGAGGAAAGGAAAATGGACAGAGGCTGGCCAGCGGAGAGAAGGGGTAAGTGTAGGGGTGCTGAAGGGCGCCCCACTGCCCTCCGCCCCAGCCTGACCGCATCACTGCCAGAGACCATAAGCTCCCTATTGCTAGCCCTGCATCTCATCTTGAGGAGTCTCTATGGCCACCAGAGTCCTTTCTTCCTGTGTCCATGAGGCAAGCCAGAGGAGCCCGGGGAATTAAAGGCTTCTGGAAGCATCCTTCAACCTGTGCCTGCTGAGAGCTGGTGAATAAACACCCCAGTGACCTCAGCCCTCAGGCTACTACACAGTCCCAGGAGGATCACCATGCAGCTGCCCACAGTGGTAACTTGCTGATAACACGCCTTTTATTATAAGTCTCATTCCCCCTTCCCTTCAGTTTTTTCTTGGCATCGCCCCCCCTGCCCCAATAAAATACTTGGCCTCAGGGTCTGTTTCTAGAGGTGCCCAACCTAGGACAACAGGTGACCTTCCCACGGATCAGTGAGGCCCAGAGAAGGTAGCTGGGTTTGGGCCATCTGACCAGGGCCCATCCTCAAGGCTGGCTGCTCCCCTGGCGAAGGGATCCTTATAGTAAGAGGCCATGGGACACACTCCCGGCACCAGGGCAGCCCGCACCCACTGGCAGGACTTTTTCCTAAGCAGATTACTTCATAGAAGTTATGGGTGTGGGCATGAAGTCAGCCTCAGATTCAAGTCTCCATTCTATCTGTGCAACCCTGGGTAAGTTCCCTAACCTCTCTGAGCCTTGGGGTCCTGATTTATAGGATGCAGGTGCCATTACTATCCACCTGGTAGGGTAACGTGAGTTCTGCCCCAGCCCCGCAGGTGGTAGGTGGTGAGTGCCAGAACACATTTATTGCTACCATCTCTGAATCTTGGCAAAGGCAGCACGCACAGGCTTCACTTCCTAAGCCACAGGGCCCTCAATTCTAAGCATCCAAGGTCCAAAAGGCGTTCCTTTGGACTGAGCAAATCTCAGGTTAAAGCGATTTTCTGAAACATAAATATCCAGCATCCCGGTGTGCAAATATCACTTTTGACTAAACACATTTTCTTCTTCTGGGCTCAAATCAAATATTCCTCCTCAGTGATAAATCTGGCTTGGCCATCAAAGACACACCCCACGTGACTCAGAATTATCCCCAAAGAATTCCTAAGGGCACTTAACCGGAGACTGCTCCTTTTCTGGATGGCTCCATCAACCATCACCCTAAGGGCAGCCTATATTGGGCACTCAGGCAGCCATCATTCAACCATCACAACAGCCCACCGTGAGTGGAGGAGTCACGTGTCCCACGCACCTGTCCTGCTCAAACAGCCAAACCCTTTCTGCCTTCCGCTGGCCACCTGGTGTTTCTCAGAATGAGGTCCGCAGTGTGCCTGCGTTACAATCTGCTAGCGCATTCGTTAAAGTGCAGATTCACCCAAGACTTAGGAAATCGGAATCTTCGAGGCGAGGGTCTTCCGGATGATCCTGAAGCTTGAGTTCAATGTCTAAGGCATCCGGGTTCTGCCTTCACACTGTCTCCCAAGCTGACCACCTGTGCACCTGCACCTGACACCTGGGTCCAGGCTACCACCTCCAGCCTGGAGACCACAGCAAATGGCTCCTAATTGGTGGCTCTGCGTCTTTCTCTCTTTTGCTCCCCAACATTTTATCACGAACATTGTCAAACACAGGAAAGCTGCAAGAACTGTACAGTGAATCCCTTTGTACACACCACCACGATTCTACAATGAACAATTCATATGAATAACCCTAAAACATTTTTTAAATATGCTGTTGTTTGCTTTATCACACATCTAGTGATCTTTTTAGAATGCATTTTAAAGTAACCTGCAAACATACGGCGCTTCCCCCTAAACACTTCAGCAGGCATATCTTTAACCAGAGTTTAATATTTGTGTATGGCTCTTTTTTTTCCCCTCAGATAAAATTTACATACAATGAAATACATGAACCTTAAGTGTAGTAGACGAGTTTGACTAATGCATAAACCCAAGCTCTATGGAGAGGTAGAACAGAAATGTCCCTCCTGCCCCTTCCTAGTCAATCCCCTTTCTCACTCCCCCAGTCATAATCACGGTTCTGATTTTTTTCACTATAGATTAGTTTCGACAATTCTTGAACTTCATATAAATGCAATCGTATATATGTGCTCTCTTGTGGCTGGCTTCTCCTTATCACATTGTTTGTGACAGTCCGCCATGCTGTGTGTATCAGTACTTTAAAGTTCCTTCTTATTGCTGAATAATGTTCCATTATACGAATAAACCATCGTTCGTTAGCCTTTATCCTGTTGATGGGCACCTGGCAACTTCTAGTTTGGGGCCATTATGTGCAAAGTTGCTGTGAATATTTGTGTGCAAGTTTTTGTGCAGACATAACATTTTCATTTCTCTTACATAAATTCCTAGATCATAGGACAGATAAATGTTTAGTTTTACAGGAAACTACTAGAACTTATAGTTCCTAAGTGGTTATGCCACATTATACCCCCACAGCAATGTGAGTTCCAGTTGCTCCACATCCTTACCAACATTTGGTGTTTCAATCTTTGTAATTTTAGACATTCTGGGGGTTGGCTGTGAAGTGGTATCTCACTGTGGTTTTAACCATTTGTCCGACATAAGCGTCTATAGACGCAAGCGGCGGGCCTTTTTAAATTAAATTCAAAATATTGTGGCAGTTAACTGGCTAATCTGCATTTCCCTGATAGCTAATGATGTTGAGCACCTTTCCATGTGCTTACAGACAATTTGTTATGTGTCTTCATTTGTGAAGCATCAGTTCATAACTGTTGTCCATTTTTAAATCAGGGTGTGTTTTTTATCTTTGAGTTGTTGGCCCTGGCCAGTGTGGGTCAGTGGTGTTGGAGTTCTTTACATAATTTAGATATAAATACCTTGTCTCTGAATGTGTCCCCCAGTGACTTCTCTCCAGGGTACCCCTCCTTTTCAAAACTTTCCAGGCTTCCTATCACCCTTAGGAATAAATGTCAAGTCTTTATCTCAGCCGACAAGATCAATGAGAAACGACCTTTTATACCAAGTCCACCTCATCTCCTGCTGCCTCTCCCCTTACTCACTCTACTCCCGCTGTCAACATGCCACGCCAGCTCCTGCCTCAGGGCCTTTGCACCGCTTTACTCACTGTTTGGAATGGTCTTCTCCTAACAGCCTCCAGGCTTACTCCCTCATTCCATCCAGCTCTCTACTAAAATGTCATCTCCTCACCCATCTAAATAGCTTCTCCCTTCTCCCCACCCAGCATCCCTCTCCTGCTCTATTTTCCTCTTGGCATAGACAATGCCAACACTGCATTATCTGTTAACACCTTTGTTTGCTGCATACCTCCCTCTACTAAAATGCACGCTCCCCGAGGGCCGGAAGCTTTGTTCTGCTTGCTGCAGAGAACCGGTATATGGAACTTGGTTATGGAACATCATTTTTTTAAGCCAAAGAGCCTCAGTTCTACCACTAGTGGCGTGGACAAGTGACTTAACTCCCCTCTGTCCAGCTGCCCACTCTGTAAAGGGGTCCTTGTGAGGATAAACGAGTTAGCACATGCACATCCTTTAGAACGCTGCTCGCCTCACAGAAGACACTCACTGACGTACACTATATTAGTAGCCCCAGGCCTTGGGGCTACTAAGGATAAGCACCTAACAAATATTTATTGACTAAATAAATCAATATTTTTACACCTATAATGTTTTCATTGTATATTTATTATGTACAATATATTATTATTGTCCCCAATTTGAGGGACTTTCACTTCCAGACGCTACTTTCTCCGGAGAAGACTGTATCTCCACAGATGCACGGCCAGGGAGGGAAGACAGGGCTGCTGTCTCCACCTGACACGAGTGAACCCAGGCCCACAAGGTTGCGTGACTCCAGTCACAAGTGAACGTGAAAGGGCCGGAACAGCACTCTGGGCCCTCCTAATGCTCTGTGAGGTTCCCGCAGGTCCACGGGGCGTTTACTCTCTCTACCCCCCTTGCCCAAAGCCACGATCTCAACAGAAAATGAGCTGCCTTCATCCTGGATATGGTTCTGGTTCAAAAAAGAGTTGAAGAAATACCTGTACACCCACGCTCAGAGCAGCATTGCTCACAATAACCAAAACGGTGGCAACAACCCGAGTGCCCATCAATGGATGCATGAATGGACAAACAAAACGTGGTCTGTACACACAATGGAATATTATTCAGCCTCTGAAAGGAAGGCAATCCTGCCACATGTTACAATACAGAAGAACCCTGGGGACGTCATACTAAGTGAAATAAGCCAGTAACAAAAAGACAACTATTGTATGATTGCATTTATATGAGGTACCTAAAGGACTCAAACTCATCGAGACACAAAGTAGAATGTTGTTTGCCAGGGGCTGGAGGAATGGGTTGCAGTTTTGCAAGATAAAAAGAGTTCTGGAGATGGATGGGGGTGACGGTTGCACAACAATGTGAATGTACTTAATACCACTAAACTATACACTTAAACATTGGTAACATAGTAAATTTTATGTATATTTTACCACAATTATTAATTTTTTTTTAAAAAAAGAGTTGCACCTACATGTATTTCACCTCCAAATGGCCAAAGCATCAATGCACTCCAGGCCACTTGGATGAGCAGAATTTTTTTCAGTGACCAGTGTAACCTGACAGCTATGACAATCACCCAGCACACTTCCTGTTTCTTTGTCTTTATTTCCATTATCTTTTAATCAAACCTTATCAGTGAGACCAAAAAATATGCTGTAGCTCCATTAGTTGCTAAGTTCTTGAATGCCAAGATCAAAGACACAATGTTGAAAGGCACAAGACGTCTGGGACACCCTACCGTGAGCCAAGGATGCCTCTCTGTGAGATCCAGCAGCCACCCAGCCATAGGCTCTCCAAGGCAGAGAATGAGAACTAGACCCTGAGAGGCACTCGGACCCTGGGCACCACGAAGTCAGGTTGGAAATGAGAAACTGCAGAGTTGTGGCTTCCACCCCACTACACAACTGCAACTTCCCCTTCCATTCAACTGACCAACAAAGCGTGTTGGTGAAGGCAGATGCTGGCCTCCGACGACAGTCAGCGATGGCCTCAGCGCACTGCGCGAGGATTCTGGCTGCCGTCTCCAGTGCAGGCCTGTTTTGCTTGATGTGGATTTTTGTTTAGAACCAATATCTCCTTTCCCACATATGGAATGAAAAGCAAAGCAGCTATCTGGAGATCTGCTCCTCACCCCTCCATCCTTGGCTCCCCGCCAACAACGGTCTCTCCCTGAAAAACCCTCCGCACCCTTCAGGGACCAGCCCCGCTCTCAGCTTGCCCGTCAGGGCGGATCCCGCTGCCGTTCCCCCAACCTCTGTTCCCCATGCTTCCCCAGCAGGCTTCCTCACTCTATCTCGGCACTACGAGCATTTCTGCTCGGATCATTCTGTGCGGTGGGGCTGCCCTGTGCATTGCAGGATGGGTGGCAGCATCCCTGGTCTCCACCCAGCAGGTGTCAGTAGCACCTCCATCCACCAAACCCTGAATGTCTCCCAGCGCTGCCAAATGTCCTGAGACACAGACGTGCCCCTGGTTCAGAACCCCTGCTTATAGTGCAGGAGCTTTAGGTAGGCCCATGGCCACCCAACTGAAAATCCGATTTCCTGGTCTGATTCGCAGCCAGACTAACTTGCTTGTCTGACGGAGGAACAACACTGCAGCGCACCACAGTCCAGAGTCCCCTCCCCAGGACAGATCAGGCTAGGCCAGGCCTCACTTGACGGCATGCTGTGCCCTCCGCCCCACTCCCCCTCAGCTGTCACCCTTTACCTATATGGCTTCACTCCCTCCCTGCAGGGTTTTCTCTGCATCTTGTTTTGGGTTGAATTATAACCCCCGCACCCGCCCCCCCCCCCCCGGCCCTGCCCAAAGATATATTGACGTCTTAACCCCCAGTGCCTCAGAATGTGACCTTATTTGGAAATAGAGTCACTGAAGATGTGATTATTTAAGATGAGGTCATAGCGGAGCAGGGTGGGTCTCTAATCCAATAGGACTGGTGTCCTTATGAGAAGAGAAGAGACAGACACACACAGAACATCATGTGATGACGGAGGCAGAGATCGGACTGATGCAGCTTCGAGCCAGGAAACACGGAGAGCCAGCAACCGCCAGAAGCCAGAGAGAGGCAGAAGGATTCCCTACAGGTTCCCCGGAGCACAGCCCAGCCAACACCTTGATCTTTGACTCCTAGCGCCCAGACTGTGAGAAGATCCATTTCTGAGTTTTAAGCCACCCGATATGTGGTGCTTAGTCCCAGCAGCCCTAGGAAGCTAATCCACACCCAAATTCCTGTCTCGGGCTCTGCTCAGGGAAACCCAGCCACAGACGACTGGCCTGTGCTCTCAAGAGCATAAAGGCCGAGCAAGCCTGAGTCCCTTCTTCCCTCCGAGTTCCCATGAGCCTTTCTTCGTGTGACAAGAAAAGTAAGAAGGAAGAAGAAAGGACAAATGGGAGAAAGGAAGGGACAGAGGGAGGTGAAGGGGTGCGAGAGGGAAGGAGGAAGAAGGAAAAAAGAAATCCTTCCTTCTATCCTTCATTCACCCAGCAAATCCCACTGAGCACCACCTCACGTCGGGCGCTGTTCTCGGTGCAGGGGAACAAAACAGACACCACCTCTGCCCTCGTGGGGTTTACCTGCCAGCATGGAAGACAGGCCCTAAAACGCATGCTCTGTGGGATGATGGTAAGCGCCATGGAGAAAAATAAAGCAAGGGGAGGCAGCCACATGAACAGGGCGGTGCAGCGAATGCGGCCTCTGGTGTCAGCTACAGATGCTCCCATAGTCCTGCTCAAAGTGGACTCAGCTCCGGCCTATACCGGCGCACCTGGTCTCCTTCTCTCTTCTGCCCAGCCCTTCTGAGGGAGCCCCCTGGCCAGTGTCCGCGCGCCAGCACACAGAATGGAGACTTTAAAAACCACCACTGACTACTGACGTCCCCTCCTTCCTGTGTCCTGCTTGCCCCTCACTCCTTCTTCCTGGCATCGCCTCCTAAATATACCTGTACCCAGGTCCTGGCCTTGACCGCAGCATTCAGGAGAACCAAAGTAGGGCAGATATGCCAGGAGGGCTTTGCTGAAAAGGTGGTATTTCAGCCAAGACCTAAAGGAGGCAAGATTCTCTGCATTTCTGGGACCTTCCACTGATGTCAGCAATGGAGCTTGGCCATGAAGAAATTATTTTGTTGAAGGGGGGGTTTCCCTTTTTCAACTGTAACTTTTTTGACAGTTGATAACCCAGTGATATCAAATACTGAGGAGGATACATGGTGAGCACCCAATACATTCGGATCCCGTGACATGGAGGACTTAGGATTGTAGCAGACACTATCAACACCTTGCCCACCATCTCTTGGCCGTGACCACGTCATTGCACATGGGCCAGCATCTGTGGATGTCAAAGTTCTCTTCATCTGACAGTGTAACAGTCCAGAAAGGCCAGGAAATAAACCTCCTCCTCTCCCAACAGCCCTCATCCAATAGCTGGTAATAGTGTATAAAAACGTTAGCTTCCTTGCCCGTCAGGCAGAAAGACCCTCAGGCACGTCCGATGCTGGCTCCCAGTTTTCCCAGCAAGTTTCCATTCCAGTCACCCACAGTGGTACCAGCCCCCAAATGCACCCTTTATGTACCTTTCCCGTTCCTCCTGTGTTCCCTCCAGTGCCACAACCCTAATAAACGACCTCCCTTGCCTCAGGGTCTTCTTCTTGAGGAATCCAAACTAAGAGATGAACAAACCTCCTATCTCGGAGGATGCGCACAGACACGGACACGCTGGCAGTGGGGCAGCCCCTCCAGTCCTCATGTCCAGCATCTGTACCCTACACCTGTGGTGCTGGACCATTAAATCCCTGGCCAGTAGAGCTCAGCTTCGAGAAGCACCTCGGTGTGTTTGATGCAAAATAATCCCGCCTGTTATACAGGACTGCTGTCCGCAGCACGGGGGGCTGGGCTGGCCTCCCCGGGCCGGGCTTTTCCTTCCCTCGGGCTCCCAACACGTGCTGCACCCCCAGTGGGAGCACTGTCGTCCTCCAGCCCACAGAGTGTCCAAGCGAGGGCGGGGAGGGGCAGGGGGACTCTAACCACCACCGGGCACAGAGCCTGGTCCACGGGTGGCTTCTGAAGCAGCCAATTGCATGTTCCTGGGCTGGGATCTCACAATTTGCCTGCAAAACATCCATCTATCATCCTGTTCTTCAGCCCTCATTTTATTTTTCCCAAATCAATTTGGGAAAGTCAACATGACTGATAGCTTCCTACCCAGGCTAATCACTCTCCTGATTAAATAACACACCACCAATGACTGGGGAGTCCCAGGGTGGTGGTGGTTACATGCATCCACACATGTGATACAATTTCATAGACCTACACACACACACACACACACACACACACACACACACACACACACACACACAGCAGTGCACGTAAAAACTGGTGCAAACTGAGAAAGCCTGCAGGTTAGCTGCCACCATCACTTCCCAGTGCGAATGTACTCTGGTCGTGTAAGATTTATCACGGGGGTTGCTGGGTGAAGGGTACATGGGAACTCCCTTCTGTGTTTGCAAGTTCTTGTAAGTAGAGAATTATTTCAAAATAAAATGTTTTAAGGCGCAAAACAATATTTTTAACTAAAAATCCTCATAAAAAATCAACCACAAACTCCCAGAAGAAGACACGGTACCCCCGCCTCCCCCCCCCCCCCTTACCTGGGAACTGGGGATCAGCGCCTTCCACCAGTGCCCGCCTTTCACCAGGTCCACCTCGCACAGGGGCACCGACACCTTCCCGATGACGCAGTGGCGGGAGAACTTGTCGAAATCCAGCACGGTGAGGAGCAGGGTCCTCCTCTGCGCCTCCAGGAAGGGGATCTCGAAGGTGTAGCGCTCCTCAAACACGGGCTTCTGGGTCTTGCGTTTGACGCCCGTCTGCTTGGAGTTCTTCTGGTCCGGCAGGAGGCAGATCTTGACGTAGGGGTTGGAGTGCGCCATGTCCTGGCGCGAGCCGTCCTGGGCGATGGGCGGCGGCAGGTCCCGCGCCTCGATCACCCGCACCGTCAGGTGGTTGTGCAGCAGGTCGTACTGGGTGCTGAAGTGCAGCATGCCCAGCTGGTACTTGGACAAGATCTCCTCGTCCGTCAGGAAGTCCACATCGTCGCTGTTGGAGTCGAGGGAGTACAGCCGCGGCTCGAACTTTCTGAAATAGTCGTCGGGGGTATAGGTCCGTCTGAGCACCGAGGGCTGGATGGGCTCCTTCTTGGCGCTGAAGACGCCAAACTCGATGGGTTTAATATCGATGAGCGGGGAGCTGGGTCGTCTGGACTCCAGACCTAAAGAGCCGCCAGAAATAACCATGAACACCACCGCGCAGGGGACCGACCTGGCCCCTTCCTGAGGCCGGCAACATTTCCCCGCTTCTCACATCGTCCACGCTGCTCCCTAAGGCTCTCGCCCTCTGCTCTCCACACCTGAAAGCCTCTTATTCATTCTGAGGCAGCATCGGCCCCATCACCATAATCACCGCAGCGAAGCGCCAGGCTCTGTTCTAAATGCGCTACATGTAGCAGGTCATCTAACCTTCACAGGGTATTGGCCAATGACTATTCCCACCACCCCCAGCCTTTTACAGAAACCCTCACCAACGGTCACACAACTAGTAAGAGGAGGAGCTGGGGTCCTGCCTGGCCTGTGTGGCCCCAGAGACGTGGCTCTAACCATTACCCTATACTGCCTCCACTTTCAGAGTGGACCCTGGGGCTGCAGTGCCTGGGTCAAGTTCCACCTCGGCTACTTACTAGTGAGCCATATGACTCACTACCAATGAGCCATGTGACTCTGGCACATTTTTTAGACTCTCTGGGACTCAGTTTCCCCATCTGTGAAATGGAGCCAATAATGGCGCTTACCTCAAAGTAACTATCATCCTTCTTCAACGCTTCTATTTAGGGAGTCCTTAGGCTTTACCCTCCCTCCTCCCCACCCAAATCATGCCATATGGTCAAACACATACGTTATACATCAGAGGGGAAAAGCTCAGTGGCCTGCCAGCCAAATTCAACCCATAGATACATTTTATTTGGGCTTAAAAGTAAGAAAGTTTCATTTGAAAACCCAGGTTGCCAGTTTCTCTTTTAGAAAATCAGGCAATACTGGGTCCACCATCCCTCCTGGCTACAGCTGAGTAGCAGCTACCCTTTCAACAGGGCATTAGCTTCCCAATTGGCCACAGTCCCCACCCTGCCCTAGTACCTCTCAAGGCTGAGAATCGGCTCCCATTTGTCATTGCATCAGGGTGATATTTATCTCTATCCAACCCTCTTTACGCAGTTACTGACACAACCCACCTGGACCCTGGAGTCACTAGAATTTGCAAGCCCTGCATATAACATGGTGACACTTGCCTTTGGGGTCTGAAATGATATATGCTGACAATGTCAGTCAGTTGAGCCAATTCAAGGAAAAGTGATCAGCAAAACCAAAAATCAGTCAAAACGATCACTGCAATGCACTTCCGTCAAGCTGTCATTATTGCTCCATCATCCTGTCTCCTGACTGTCATCCCTCTCTACCCCTCCCCAGAACAATCGTGTCCTTCACATCTTTCCTTGGGGCTGCTGCTGAGTGTCTGGGAAAGCCAGCTCCCCTCCTCTGTCTGGGACCCCGCTAGTGGGATTAGTTCGTGGACTCTGAAGGGAGGTGAGCAGCCCAAGACTGCCCGAGCCAGGACGCCCTGCCACGGCAGAGACGCTTACTTGAAATCCTCCGGGTCAGGCTGTACGTCGACTTCAACGTGTCTGAGGATGAGCATCTTCGATCTGGGGAGCTGGTACGTGGGGTCAGCGGG
Organism: Myotis daubentonii; assembly: GCF_963259705.1. NCBI lineage: Eukaryota > Metazoa > Chordata > Mammalia > Chiroptera > Vespertilionidae > Myotis > Myotis daubentonii. Next base: position 27,675,086 of record NC_081843.1, read on the forward strand.
ACGTCATTGGCTGTGTGGACAGAGTCCCCATCCTTGTCACTGCTCCTGCTGGCCATCCTGTGGGAGGGAAGAGGTCTCAATGGTTGTCAAAGAATCCCCAGGGACGGGCATCTCTGCCCTTGGCGAACAGACCACGAGGAAACCGCTCTCATGCCGTTTATGCAGCTTGGGATCATGCAAATTTGAAATGGTGTGGTAGCCCCAAACTCTCAATAACGTCTTGCTTTTTGCACAAAATGTGAGATGATATGAATGAATATTTCCCAATTTAGAACAATCAGTCAAAGCTGGGGCCGGAGGGACAGATGTGGGAACTTACTCAGGATGTGGCCATGGAGGCGGGGTGCCACTCTGACTAGCCACGAGGAGACCTGTCAGTCTTCAGTCGGGAAGGAACCATGTGGCTGTTCATGTGCATCCCAACTTTTACAAGTGGCTCTTGGTGAGAAATGCTCTGCTATCCCAACAGCCACTCTGTCTGCAGCTTAACATCTTTTAAAAATATCCATAACAATGTCACTCAAGGGTTCTTTGAGAGGCAGGGCTATAGCTACAAAACGGCCCTGAGAATCAATGATTGAAGAACAATAGTTGGATGTTAAGAAACAGCTATGAATTAGCAGCAGGCACGATGCAATGTGCTCCCAATGAAAAGACGAAAAGCCTTGGGTCGGACGGTAGGGAGACACAGAGTAGTAATTAAAGAGCAGGACCTCTCGGTTTGAACCCTGGCTGGGTGACTCTGGGCGAGTCCCTTCCTCTCTCTGTGTCTCCATCTCCCTCTCTGTAAAATGAGAATAACGGTGCCCACCTGGCATGGCTGCTGTGAACACTGAACGCGTTCACACATATGAAACGTTTAGAACAGGGCTTGGCGTGCTGGAGGTAGGTGCGCAATACATTTCAGCTCGCATTACTGGTGTCTTTAAGATTCCCCCAATATTCATAAGGCTGCTAGATTAGGGTGCTGCGGGGAGGAAAATGGAGGGGACAAAAGCTGGCAAAGTGGCCGTGAGATGGATGCTGCTAATAACACGCCCCAAGCTCTCAGCTGTGGATTGATATGTTCTCAGCCTGCATCCCCCAGCTTGACATTTAAGCCTGCAGGGAAACTAGTCCTGAAAAATGCAAGTTTCGAATTCTCCAAGGTCTTCCGACGCGTCCTGTGCATGAAATGAGATGGACCTGATGTTCTTCCAAAGTGATATAAGGGTCACGGCGAGGACAAGACCGGGGCTGTGATAAGGCCGGGAAACGCACAGTCCTCGCCTGCCCCCTGATCCTGGTCTCTAGGACACAGCAGATGAAATGTGGGGGGTGGAAAGTTGGGGAGGTCACAGAGATGGGATCACACCGTGCCAATCATTCTTGCTCTCCCTTAAATGAAAGCTGTAGCATCTTCCACGGAAGCAGTCACTGGGGCACCTCCACCTGCACAGCCTGTCCCCCCACTGTCATACCTCTGTGGCGGTCACCTCCACCTGTGAAGTCCCATCCAGCCTTCCAGGACCAGCTTAAATGCCATTGGCCCCCCAGGGCCTTGGCTGAAGCCCTCTGACACAGTACCAGTGTAGGCCTGAGCCACCCCACATCCTCTGCAACCACCAGGCCTCCCTGCCTTCCTCTCACACACTGCGCCGAATGCTCTTCCAGTCCCCATCACCTGTTTGGTTCCTTGTCATCATTCAGGTCTCAGCTTCAACAGCATCTCCTCAGAGAGGCCCCACCCTGTCCCCGTCACCTCCTCCTACCCCCTTCCACCCTTATCCCTGCACCTGCTTGTCTCTCTTTGACATTGCGCATCACTTATCTTCAGTTGTGGCTTGCTTGCTTCTCTTCTGCATCTGACACCAAGCTTCAGCTCCACATGGGCAGCGACTGTATCTGTCTTATCTGTCACCACTGCCAACCTTGCCTTACTACCTGGCGCACCTGGGTGTTCCACATTTATTTTCTCAGTGAGTGAATGAATACACCCTTCCTGTAGTTCTTATCCCATTTATCTTGTGTCGCAATGATCTGAGTGCATGTCTTGTCAACCCTCCTATAACAGGATACACTTCTTAGTGGTGAGACATGTACCTACTATGATCAAAGGTACCAGGTGCTGAGTGCCCACTATGTGCTTGCTGGGCACTGGGCTAAATGTTCTGTATGAATCATCTCATTTTACCCTTAAAACAACCTGGGAGTTAGTTGTTATTAATAACCGTGCCCCTTTTACAGGTGAGGAAATATAAGCCCCAGGGTAGGGTGGGGAGAGGGATGGATAATTAATTGGCACCACTGTTAAATGGTAGAAACCCAACTGAGTCAAGCAATGCCAGGCTCCGGATCACAGTGCCACACGCCTGAGCTGGGCATCCCCTGCAAGGCCTGTGGAGCTTTGTACACAGTAGGTGCTCAGCACATGCTAGTTGTGGAAACAAATAACCTGACTTTAATTCACTCTTCAATGAGGGTCTTTCTGGCACTGCCCCCAAGGAGCCAGCTGGACGGTACAGTTTTCCTGACCCTCACTAAGCCAGCCCAGCCAAGGAAAGCTGGGGGCCCCCATGACAGAAGCACATGTGACAACTAATGATGTGTCGCCCACACAAAGAACCAGCTCATCTGCCAGCCCTGTGGTTCTGGGCTCAAATATCACAGCAGGAGCAGCACTGCAAAGCCTGTGCACTTGACATTTCTACTCCCGGCCTGTTTGATAACATGCAACTGCCCACTTGGTAAATAAAGCTGGGGAAAGCACAAGCTGTAAACTCGCTCTCTGAATGACTGAACCCGCTTCCCCTTTCCAGATTTCTCTTAACATTTTGCACTGTGCTGAGTGCCAAAAATGCACTCAGTGATGCCCAGGATTCCAGGAAGACCTGGCTCACCCTGGGAAGCATGGAGGTCATGTACAGTGTCCAGGCTGCAGACTGCACGACTCTAGGTGGTACCATTCATAATAACTACCAGTCAACGGCGCCTCCAGAAGTTGCGTGGTGTGTTGGCTCTGCTGGAAGTTCTCAGCCCACTTCTCTGCTTGTGGCAAAACCAAAAGAACTGTCTTCCCAGAGGGTCCTACCCCTGCCCCTGAAAGAATCCTCTGCATGCCCAAAGGGTCAGTAGCCTGGTCAAAGCGCAACTGTCATCCAACTCAGTGGCTGGGCATCTGGAACACTCCATCCAGATATCTGGGGGCAAACAGATTATGATTTTCAATGTCTATCAGGTTCCCTACTGGTTCAAAAGAAAATCCAAATTCCTTAATCTGGCATTCAAGACCCTGCATGATCAGAGTTTGCAGGCTCATTTTCTACGATCCTCACAACTCTTCCAAGACATAGTGTCCATGTGTCGTGTTTGCCTGCCCTGGATCCAGTCACAGCATCCAAACTGTCTAGTGCAGTGATGGCGAACCTATGACACGCGTGTCAGAGGTGACACGCGAACTCATTTTTTTGGTTGATTTTTCTTTGTTAAATGGCATTTAAAAATATAAAATAAATATCAAAAATATAAGTCTTTGTTTTACTATGGTTGCAAATATCAAAAAAATTTCTATATGTGACACGGCACCAGAGTTAAGTTAGGGTTTTTCAAAATGCTGACGCGCCGAGCTCAAAAGGTTCGCCGTCACTGGGCTAGTACAAAGGTCAGCGAACCACAGGGCCAGATCCACAGCCTGACTTTGTAAATGGAGTGTTACTGGAACACAGCCACGTCATTCATTAGTGTATTGACTACGGTTGCTTCCGCACGGCAATGGCAGAACTGACTAGAATAAGCCCATGAGGCTGAAATATTTACTATCGGGCCCTTTACAGGGAAAGTGTGCCAACCCTGTTCTACTAGCTTAGTTCAAGCGTTTCCAGGGGGAACGACCCTGCCCCTGGGCCCAGGATGGTCAGGCAACCCGGGGATGAATGATCCTAGCACCGTCTCCTCCAAGAAAAAGTGATTGGGCACATTTACACCAAACCAGGGCAAAGAGCGCTTCCTGGTGTTTTTGCTGCTGTTAAGAATGGGGCAGAGAAGAAGAAGCTTAAGAATGAGGCCAATACAAAGGACACAACGACAGAGAGCGCACACGCATGCACTCCCAGTCAGTGTTTAAGCCTCTGGATCCAGCTATGCCTGGATGAAGCCATTCCCCCTGGATTTTTCCATTGGAAACACTATGCAAGACTGTCATATGGGTGTGCGGGGTGTGAATGCATAACTCTAGAGGGGGCCTGGACTTAAGTACTCGCCTTATCTCCTATACGAGTTGCTTTTGTTTTAATTCTCACCCAAGGATATGTTTTTTATTGATTTTCGAGAGACAGGAAAGGAGATAGAAACATCAATTGGTTGTCTCCCATGCTCACACCAACAGGGGATCGAACCCCAAACTTAGGTATGTGCCCTCACTGAGAATTGAACCCACAACCTTTCAGTGAACAGCACAACGCTCCACCAACTAAGCCACCCAACTGGGGCCCCTATACTAGACTTTAAATCCCCTGAGTACAGCAATAGGACTCTATTGAGTGCCTGCAGGGTGTACTCAAGAAATAACTACCAAAGAAACTGAGATTACATTTTTTTTTTTTTTTTTTTTTTTTAGATTTTTAAAGAGGAAAGGAGAGGGATAGAGAGATAGAAACATCAATAAAAGAGAAACATCGATCGGCTGCCTCCTGCACACCGAGGCATGTGCCTGACCAGGAGGAGCAGAACCAGTGACCTATTGGTTCATGGGTCGACACTCAACCACTGAGCCACCGGCCGGGCTCAATTGGATGACTGATGCTTTCAGGATTCAATTTCTGCCTGTACGTTAGTCAGCTGGCCAACAACTATTTTTTTGGCGTTAGACAGAGAAACCCTGCCCTCACAGAGCTGGCATTCTTTAAAGAAAAGACACCAGATGGGCTAAGCCAATCTCTGTCACACAGGGCACTGGAAATGGGACTGAGCTCTTGATTAATGAGTCGATTTCACCAAACAATCAACTCTACACACATCTGCGGGATTAGGTCACTACCTATGAATAATGGAAGAGTGCCTTAACATCGCCTCTAAATCAGTTTAAAGAATCCCTATCAATACAATGATAGAAATGAATACTCGCTACTGTGATAAGCATGGTATGTGCATATCTCATTACTCTGAATAACAGCCATTGAAAATAAGTCATATTACTGTTCCCACTTCACAGATGAGGAAACTGAGACAAAAACAGGGTAAAAAGACTCTCATCTAGGTGCCAAGCATTCTTAAGTCCTTTTCCATACACTAATTCATGCAATCACCACAACAACCCTATGAAATAAATACTATTATTTTTATCATCCCCATTTTACAGATGGGAAAATCAAGGCAGAGAGAGAGATCAAGCAACTTGCTCAAGGTCACAGAACTAGGAAAAAGTAGAAAAAATAGGATATCAACTCACAGAACCTGACACAGAACCACTTTGTTATGGAAATATGCAATACTTGCCTCTAAAAACAGAAAATGAGAGGAAGAACTGAAGCATGACCCACCCCGCACCCCCACCCTCCCCCCAGTATGGAGGGAAAGATGGGGCACCAGAAGCTTCTGGAACTTCAGCCCAAGGATTTAGCTGAGGCGGCACTGGGTCCCCACGGAGGCTCCAGCTGTGGGCACATGCACTGTCTCGCCTCTCGGGGCCTCCCGCTCCGTATCATAAGAAGTGGTACTCAATGATTCCTAGACCCTCTAGACCAGCCGTGGGCAAACTACGGCCTGTGGGCCGGATCCGGCCCGTTTGAAATGAATAAAACTAAAAAAAAAAAAAAAAAAGACCGTACCCTTTTATGTAATGATGTTTACTTTGAATTTATATTAGTTCACACAAACACTCCATCCATGTTTTTGTTCCGGCCCTCCGGTCCAGTTTAAGAACCCATTGTGGCCCTCGAGTCAAAAAGTTTGCCCACCCCTGCTCTAGACTCAACCCAGACTCTCTGGCCACGTTCCTCTCTCCCAGCCACAGAGAGATGGGCCAGACACGTGGCTCAAAAGCTTCAAAACTGCGTTCCCAAAATATCTGAGGGACTGGCAGATGGAGATGTTGTATGCAGGCGCGGGAGGAGAACGAATTGGAAATAAAATGAAAGACGCCAGGGAGAGCATAAACAGCGTTGGAGGACAGGATGAAGCCCGGAGGTGCTTTTCGGCTTCCCTATTTCTGAAGCTCTTGGTCAGATCAGCTAAGATACACTTGTTTGTTCATTCCATCTACCCGGCCAGGCAACAAACATTTATAAGCATCTACCATGTGCCAAGCACTGGGTCAGCTGCCAGGCCAGTTGCCAGGTACTGACTTGGGTGGACACCTTTAGAATCGACAGCCCTTGAAGACTATAGATGCTCACAGATCGCTTTTTCCGCTTGGAATGACACCCAACGTGATTAAAAGTGCCCACATGTTTAGCATTACACAGTTCACATCTCAGAAGATGTGAAACTAGCTGAACAGAAGTCCCACCACCAGCTGGTCTCACCAGCTTGCCAAAAAAAAAAAACAACAAAAAAAAAAAACATGAGAGGCACAGAGCATGTCCCATCAGTGGCAAAGAGGTCAATGGGCACCAGGCCTTCCCTGCTTTCATACCTCAAATCCTCCTTCCCCAGGTCCTACCCCCTCTCAGAAACAGAGAATAAAAAAAAGGTCTTGAGATTGCTTTCAAGGGAGTTGAGAGCAGTGTTACTTACAGCCAGGGAGGAGTCTGGGCAGGAAAAGGTCCCAGAATTTCAACTTCATCCTCACTCGACTGGCAACAGCTGGACTCGTAACACTTCTGACAGCAGTGCCGGCAGGTCCATCTGCACAGCAGCAGATCAGAGATTCTAGAAAGAAAACCCTGAGGCCATTGGGGGAGGTGGGCGGGGAGGGGGGCGAGAGGAGACGCAGGAAGGGTGGAGAGGAGGAAAAGGAAAAACACCCGAATTACAAGCAGCCCATCCCTGGTGAGACATAACGACATGCAGGAGGTCTGTCAACACTTGGAACAAAATGTTTTCCATTTCTGTTTACCAATTGCAGGCACAAAGATGGCAAACACCAACTCGCCGGAGCCATTAATAGCCAGCGAGACATTTGCAGGTAGTTTCTTTTGTAGTTTATGGGAACGTCTTTCTTGACATGTGGGCGGCATACCCACCACCGTGGTGAGGGTTACACAATATGTTCCGAAACACAATGAATGTTAGTCTGTCTTTTTGAGAGCAAAGCAAAAATAGTCTTTTTCAAAAAGATAATCTCAGTGACATGAAAGCAAACAGAGATAATCAAATGGAATAAGTAGGGGGTGGGGAGGGAAACCTATCTTGTCATCTAGTGCCTTTTCACCGGGATCTCCCTGCCATAGAAAGGCATGGAAACAGTGCCCTTATCAACATCCGGTGACTGTTTAATATTCAATATTCCCCACAGCCTCACACAAGACTCCAAAATGAAAAGCAAGCATTTCTTGATTAGAAGCCAGACCAAACGAGTCATTGAATTAACCCACCTCGTTTAAAGGTTCCAACTGCCCTTTTAGAGATCCAAGATGAAGCCACGGGGTGGAGGGGGTGGGGGCGACAAAAAGAGAGAGACAAGACCAGTTTAGCAATATTCCAGCAACTCAGAAAAGAAAAAGAAAAAGCCCTGGATCTTTCCACTTACCATCCTGGGGAGGGAGCTGACTTCCTAACTAGGTGTTGCTATCTTCAGGGCTGCGGGTAGCCTCCCGGCTAGCCAACACCGAATAAATGGGAAACTTGAGCATTTCGGTTTGATGTGCACCGTATGCTGTTATGAATCAGTGCGGGTGGATAGATAGTCATGCTAGCCAATGCAGCCACACTTCAGAAGAGCAAACCTTCCTATACAGAAATAACCATGAAGCCAACCCCAAAAGACATGATTTGCTAACATGCAGGCAGGCACCGAGTGGATGTGACTTGGCTCCCCAACCCTCCTGGAGGCCCTACCTTCCAATTCTGCGCCAATGGAGATGGTGGGAAGCTTCATAAGACCACCCACAAGTAGAGGGAGCCAAAAAGGAAGCCATAATCTGTCCTTGGAGGAGGGACGGGCTGCCCCCATTCTTTGCCGTCCCCCCGCCCCCACATCCCATCTTCTTCTCACAGGTTCCTAAGTCACAGGCTCCCTCCCCTCTTCCAGGGAAGAGTCTTGATGACTGTCCAAAGGGGCCAAGTAAACCAGGTAGGTTAGGAGGAGTTCCACATCCTAGCCTGGGACATGTCTCAGAGATGAACTGAGGCAGGACTCGAACTCAGAACTTTGAACCAAGAGGGAGAAAGTTATTTTTTTTCAATTCTCTTGCAAGGAGGAGAAAGACTCAATAACATCTTTCTAATCTTCTCCACTCCTTCCTTTTTAAACAGAGAGAAGGCCCCCAGCTCAGAGCCTTGCAGGGAGCCCTTTCTAGCTAGAATCCAAGACTGTGGCATTATTCTAATTGTGGTTCTTCTGTCCAATTGCCTTCTGCTTATATCAAGTCATCCTGGTTTTCTAAAAATGGTTTTGACATAAAGTTTCCCTTTCATATGAGTTTTTAAATTAATAAAAGTGTGAATCCATTTATAGAAAAAATATTAAGTAAATAACAGTACAGGTGGTACATAGCTTGTGAAAAATTCAAAACCCTTGAAGTGGTAAGGATATGGCTGCAGCTTGGAAAACAAAGTCTCGGGCACTAATCACAAACTCTTCCAAAAGCAAAACTCAAACCAGAACAAGACCTGCTGGGTGTGCCGGGAATGCGGGGGGGTGGGGGGGGGGTTACACGCAAAGAGCTGAGTAGAGACAGTGCTAGTCCTGGCCTCACCACTAGCCAATCAATCATGTGAAGGGGCCACTCTGAGCCTCAGTTACCTCTTTCCTCTATGGAAAGACTAACCCAGGACGCTGTGAAAATGCTTGTGTGTTGCCCAGCTGCAAAATATCTGCCCCCTCTCTGTGGTTCGTGAGAACAGGATGGTTTCTCAAGGCCAGTTAGAACCAACCAGGCACCAGGGACTATCTTGGTGAGCAAAGCAGCAAAAAGCTATGTCCTCGTCGGGCATACAAGAGCAAGTGCTTTAAAAAGCTTCCAACAAAGTACAAGGATAAAGGGATGCTTTTTCACAATCCATGCCCATTACCTTCATTTAGGGAAGCCTTTCCTCCGTATGTGGTGATCGGAGAGCCGTTTATAAAACCGTGATGAGCAGAGATAAGGCCACCTCAGGGTCCCTGCTAAGGAACAACCAGCCAGCCTTCTCAAGACCCAGGTGCAAGGTAAGTGCCAGAGAGCAAAGAAAAACCAAGGAAGATGAAGAAAGAGGAAAGGGAAGATGCTCTGATGCTCTCAGCAAGCTTCGTGAGCCTTTCCTCGTCCTGGGCCTCCTGGGTTCACGTGTTTGATCCAATGGAGGAGAACTGATTCAAGCCAGAAAGAAACAGGATGAAAGCAAACACAGACATTCTATAACAGGGCTGAGAAATCCAGCCCGCAGCCAGCCTATTTCTGTGCGGCACTTCAGCTAAGAACAGTTTGTACACTTTTAAATGTTTGGGGAAAAAAGTCAGAAGGAGATTAATACTCCTTGACTCATGCAAAATATACGAAATTCGAATTTCAGTGTTCACAAATAAAGTTTTATTGGAACACAGCCACGCCCATTCATTGACTATTGTCTATGGCTGTTCAGCACCACAGTCAGAGCAGAATAGTTGAGACACAGACCTTGCAGCCTTCGAAGAAACAAATAGGTACTACCTGGCCCTTTACAGAAAAAGTTCAACAACTTGTTCTAGAAGTGAAGCCAGCATCACCAGGCCATCCCCATACTGGACGCCTAACAAAAACCTCCCTGAGCCCCACGTTTAGATCTCACCAGGACCCCTAAGCAGCTGTGTCGCCTTGGTGCTGAAGGTGGGCAATAAGAACCGTACAAGCCTGTTCAGATGTTCTTCGTGTCTCACCAGATTTGCATTCTGAGAGGCAGGGACCATGCTGTTTTCACAGCTGTGTCCCCAGTGCGCACACATAATAGGTGGTCACCCAACTGTTTGTTGAGTGACTATTGAATAGTCCTCCTAACAACATCCAGCACACAGTGGGTGTGGACGTGACCTACAATGAACTTGAAAAGATGACCTAGGGATTTCATGAAAGGGGAGCCAATGGAGCAAACCTAAACCAGGAAAGATGAGGAGGCCAGCCAGGTGACAGAGCAGAGTTCCTGGCCGAATGAGAAGTCTGAGGACAAATTGAGGGGATGTGTGAGCCAGAGGGAAACTCGGGGACCAGCAGCCCCCCAACTGTGGCGGAGGAGATGAGAAGTGAGCCCAGATGCACCCTGGATGTGGGAGCCTGGAGGCTTCTCTGCCCGGCTCAGAGGAGCCAGTCCCAGAAGCAAGCAAAGGGTCTGACTGCATGACCTTGGCGCTGACCTGTCACCGCTTCCAGCCTTGTATTAAGGAGAAAGGTTTCTTAGTCAAGCAGCTCTCCCCCACTTTCCATCCCGCTCCAAAAAATCACGCTTGGAAATGATTTCGGCCGAGGATTCTTAGGGGAGTTTCCCCCAAATGATGGGGGTCCACAACTCCCAACCCCCAGACAATGGCCTTAGGCCCTAAGCAATCGGCTGCCCCACCAGCACCAGCACCAGCACCAGCACGCCCCTGGTGTGTCCCCCACCCCTAGCACCCAGTGCCAGGGAGAGACAACGTCCTTGTCCCTCCTGGCCAGAACAGCTGCCTCAGGCTCACTCCGCCTGCCAATTAGCCCGGCCGTCACCAAGGCAACCGCAGCTGGCGGGCCGGGTGGCTGGGACGCCCCGGGCCGCTCGCCTCGGCCCCTCCCTGGGGTGGGGTGCCAAGGGAGGGGAATTGGGGAGTGGGAAGAAAAGTCTGTCTCACGTCCCCCCCCTTCCTTCCCCAGGAGGTGAAGGCGCCCGTGCAGAGTCCGCAAGGGGCCCTGCATGAGGGGGTGTGGGGGCACCCAGCCTCTTCTGGGGCGCACAGGTTGCTGCGCTCGGGCACCCTTTTTCCCCAGGCAAGTTTGCGGGAGCGCAGCCGCGAGCCCTCTCTTACGCGCGCTCACGGTCGAAGGGGGCACGGCCTCCCCACCCACCCCGCGGACCTGGCCCCCAGCCCCAGCCCTACCTGGATGTACGCCATTTTCGCCCGCGCGACTCACTCCGGCCCGGGCATGGCGCCGCCACGGCCACTTTGCCCTCGCCGAGGGGAGAGGGGGGAGAAAGCAAAGGGGGAAAGGAAGAAAAGGCGGCCGGGCGGCCCCAGACGTGACTGGCGTGGCTGATGAGCGGCGCCCGCCCCTCCGCCGGCCGCCGGGTCCTTGCCTTTCCCTGCGTTTAGGCTCCCGGAGTCGGGGCCGCCTGCAGGTTGGGAGAGCTGAGGTGCCCAGGGCCCCCGCCTCGGCCTCCCTCGCTGTCCCGCGCTCCCCCCGAGGCGCTCCCAGGCTGGAATGAGGCCAGGGCGCCTGAGGAGGGAGCCGGGGGCAGCCGGGGACTGCAGCGACCCCGGCGCGGGAGGGGCGGAGACGCCGGGCCGGTGCGCGCGGGAGGCGGGGGAGGGGATGGGGACTGGGAAGCGGGTGGGAGAGGGCGGGCAGGGTCAGCCATCGGTCGGCGCCGGGGCTGGCACCTACCGAGAGCAGAGCCCCCGGGGTGGCCGAGGGCACGGTCCAGCCATGGAGTCTGTGGCCGGGAGGGTCCTGCCCAACCCCGCCCTCTCCCAGACCAGCTCGGGAAAACTTTATTCCCACCCCACCCGACGCGCCTAGAACTGTTGCCGTGAGAAATGCAGGGGCAAGTGAATAAGAGTCTCACGTTAAGATGGGGGCATAGGCTCCCCAGGGGAGATGCGGCCGAGGACGCGGGGGGCTCGGGGAGGAAGCGGAGCACCCCTTTCCCCTAACCTGGCCGACAAGCGCCCTCCGCGCAACAGGTTTGGCGCGGGGCGGCCCGGCAGCGCCACCCAGCGTCATGCCCAGAGTCGTGAGCGCCTCTGCCCGCTGGAAGCTCCGCGCCACCGGTCGTGCGCCCCAGGGCGTGTCCATCCGCAGCTTCCCCACGTGGTTGGGGCGCCCTGGGCCTGGACGCCTCCTCCGAGCCCGTCCTCCCACCCCAAGGCCACAGAGCTGGGGCTGGCTCTCCACTGGGGGAGCTGAGGTGGCACATTGCCCTTCGCTGCTTTCTTTTTAAATGGCCAGCCGTCTCCAGTTGCCAGGCACCAGTTCATCAGCCTTTTAACCTCCCAGCACCTCTGCTTTTTCATGGTAAAAATGGCATAAAATCTCTAACCTGCCTATCCTCCAGGAATGTTTTGTGGGAATAAATAAGAAAATGAATGTGGAGGTAATTGAAAGATGTGCTACACATGTTTATATATTTTGTGTTAAAATCTAGCATACATGCACATTTTGAGTGTGACATACTATTTCATTTGGAGCACCTGCCATGTAACACATGTTGAACGTGTATAATTCGGCGGGCACTGTGCTCAACACGTCACAAGCATTATTTCATTTCATCCTATACAGCTAGCACAGTCCCTAACCAGAATAGACACTCATTCAGTGTTTTTGTTGTTGCTGTTGACTTGATTCCTCTCAATTTTATGAGGGAGGGGCTGCAATTATCCCTAATTTACAGATGAGGAAACTGAGGTGCAGAGAGGGAAAGCCACTCTACCCAGCACAACAGCTGGCCCCTCTGGCATTTGAACCCACAGGGTCCAAACACCTAACCAGCGTATGGTATTTATCCACAGTCTTCTTCAGCACTGGTGGGAAGGGATGATTTGACTATGGGAAGTGGGCCTCACACAGGAGGGGTGCCTTCTGGGATGGGTGCTCCTCGAGGGGACTGGCCAGAGGTGGAGGACTTTGCCAGGTGTTCCCATGAAGATAGCTAACGTTTTGGAGACTGCGTGTCTGAAAGACTGTTTTAAACCTTTTACAAAAATTCTATCTTTTAATTCTCTGATAACCATGAGGTGGGTATTAATACTATCCCACCCCTTAGATAAGAAAAAACAAAAGGCATAAAGAAGTGAAGTAACTTGCCCAGGGGGTATGCAGCATCCAGGAGTTGGAGTTCAAAGACAGCCTAAGCCGGAACCTTCCCCTAACCACTGCACCTGGCTGCCTCACAGCGCAGAATCTTGGAGGAAAGGTGAGGGATGATACCTTTAGGGTTAGTTTGGGATCTTAGTCCCTAATGACTTAAAACTGTCTGAGAAGCACCCCTCTACCAATGGGGAGATTTTTGGGGTGTTTTTAAAAAAATCTTTAATTTCTTTATTGGTTAAGGTATTACAAATGTGTCCTCATCCCCCCATTAAACCCCCCACACACACTCATGCTCTCATCCCCCTGTTGTCTGTGTCCATTGGTTTGGCTTATATGTATGCATACAAGTCCTTTGGTTGATCTCCCCCGCTTACCCCCACCTTCCCCTACTCTCCCTCTGAGGATTGACAGTCTGATCGCTGCTTCTCTGTCTCTGGATCTGTCCCTGTTCATCAGTCTGTTCTCTATATTCCACAAATGAGTGAGATCATGTGGTATTTATCCTTCTCTGACTGGCTTATTTCACTTAGCACCAATGGGGAGGTTATTTAAAATGGGGATAAGAGAACCTACCTCTGAAGGTATCGAATGCTTTCATGTCTATAAAGTACCTGGCATGCAATAAGTGCTTAATAAATGTTTGCTGAAAGAGCAAATGGATGATAATAATAGCTCATATGGATGCTTCTAAAAAGTCATTATTAGGAGTGAGCACTGCACATGCATTCTTGTTAAATCCTCACCAGAGCCCTACAGGTGGGCACTATTATTGTCTCATCCATTTTACAGGTGAGGAAGTTCTGAGAGAAGTGAGTCTCCAATGTAAACAGGGAAAGGTGACAAGGACAGGATGAAAATGCAGACAGGTTAGCTCTAAAGGATCAGCTCTTCGCGGCTGCACCATCTGCCTCAGATGTAAGAATGAATGAGAAGTCAGCCCTAAGCTATTCATCAAAAGTGTCAGCTGTCATTCCAAGACTGGATTTCAGCATCTCCAGCTCATCAAACCTCTCCCTGCCCGTCTCAGGGACCCGCAGTCTGGCTTTGAGTTGTAACCTGGACTCAGACCAAGGCTGTGCCTGTCTGGACAAGGCAGCTGGCACTGTCACAGGCCTCGGAGGAGAAGCCCCGGGTCCAGGAGACTGATGAATGCGTGGAGTTGCCTGGAGCCTGTGGTATGATAACGGGGGCTGTGTGAGTGCATAGGAGGGGACCACACCTAGTGTATTTAAGGCCAGAGAAGGCTTTCTGGAGGGGTGACATTAAGCTGAGTCCCAAAGAACAAAAAGTGGGGAGATTACTCTAGAGTCCAGAGTTGCTTGACTGGGGGGGCGGGGAGGGAGGGGGGTGGCGGTGTCCATGGATAGAATTCTGGAGAGTCCATGAAAGTTACAGCTCCATTGTCCCTAACCTCTACCTGAAATTCAGTATTTCCTTTCATTGTGAATGCAGGCAGCAATATGGGACTTGGTCGCCAATAGAAATCATATCTATTCCTATCACATTACAGTTGTTGCAAATAACTTGAAATTTCTTTTACACTCTTTACTGCTTGAAAAGTAAAACAGTTATTAGGCTCACCACTCGCTTTTTCTATTCAATGCATTAATGACGAAGCACATACATTACCATATAAATTAGGTTGAATATTTTGATAACTAGATACCAATATAATGATAATTTCATTATAACCTTATGTATCCTAGTCTATGATTTAAAAAACATTCTTTTGAGAGGCTCTATAGGCTTCAACAGACTGGCAAGGGGTCCTTGGCGCAGAAGGGGTTGAGAACCACTGAAGGTGGCATGTATGTTAGCTTAGACATGCGCGTGGGAGCTGCAAGTAGTTCTGCTGGAGCCAGGAGAGGCTGGTGGCAGGTGCGGTTTACAGGTAGGAGGGGCCCGAAGTCCAGCAGCCTCATGAATGACCCCACACAAGAGCAGGAAGGATCAGGCTCAGAAAGAGAGATCTTGGCTGGGGCAGGGGGTCTGTTTGTGGGCATGGAATAGACAAACTTGGAGGCAGGAGGCCACTGCCACAACCCGGTTAAATATATTTTTATTGATTTCAGAGAGGAAGGGAGAGTGAGAGAGAGAGAGAGAGAGAGAGAGAGAAACATCAATGATGAAAGAGAATCATTGATTGGCTGCCTTCTGCACGCCCCCTACTGGGGATGGAGACCACAACCCAGGCATGTGCCCTTGACCAGAATTGAACCTGGGACCCTTCAGTCTGCAGGCCGACGCTCTAGCCACTGAGCCAAACCAGCGCCACAACCCACTTAAGAAGTGATGCGCATCTGAACTAAGGTCACGGCAGTGAATAACGGCTGTAACTGAATGAGCAGTGATGAGGTTGTGGAAGGCAGGGGAAGCTAGAAGAAAGCAGTTTACTGGGAGAGGAGTCGGCATTTTGTGTTTGGATACTTTGAATCTCAGATATGTATTATCTAGGGTTCCTGCAAGAACCCAACTCCATCCAGCTTGAGCAAAGAAGAACTTACGGGCTCATCAACTGGGAGTCCCAGGCAAATCCTACAGGCACGGCTGCTTAGGGATGCTGTTGATGCCATGAGGACCCATGCTCTCTCTCCGTATCTCACCTTCTCACAGCTTCTCTCTGAACATTAGAAAAATGGCCACTAATGGCCCTCAGCTTATATTTTAACACCTGATGCTCCAAAAGGAAAAGAGGCTTTTTATGAAATCTTTAGGAACAACTCTAATTGGTCCTGGGACCAAACTCTGAGGACTCGGCACTCTGCTTGGGTCGGCCTGGACCATTGACCACAGATGTGCGGGCATCATGAGCCATGTTCCTGCAAGGACCATGTCGGGGGGCGGGGTGTGTAGGTTCTCTAAAAAAAGAGATTCTGGCAGACAAAAAGGACATCCATGCTGACGGGGCTGTGGAACGTCCAGGCAGAGCTGTCCAATGGGCAGATCAGAGGGCTCTGCAGTTCAGCCCCTCCTAACACAGAACGACAGTGCTGTGATCAGGAGACGAGGCTGCAGTTACATCCTGGTGGCATTCCTGGGCTCCTCAGCCTACAGCGGCTAAGCCGCTATGAGGATCCTGGCCTCTCACCTTCTGCCCTCCCAGCCCCACTCTGGATGGCAGACACAGGCACATAATAATGGTTTTCTCTGCAGGACTCTGAAGGTGGCAACGCAAACCACAGATCTCAGGACACCCATTATAGTTAAAAAGCGCCAGACTGGCAAAAGCAGTCACTGACATCCATATGGGCAACACACATTTGGTTAAGCGACTTTCTATTTCTGCCATGCAGGTCCGTTTTAAGTATACAGCTTCCCGAACATGCCATTTAGAGCCTGTTTTAGCTGTGCCTGTAAACCTGGGCAGTGTGTCGGCACATTCAGGAAGTAAGAAGTCTCCAGGCTAATGAAACGGCTGGTTTAAATAGGAAGGGCGGCTACCTTTTAAGTATAATCCTCAGGACTGACCCCTTTCATCTCCATCCTCACCAGGGGCCGTGTGATTCTATAGTAAGAGATCTGGCTTCTATTCCAGCTTCATCTACATAATAGCTGTATGGCCTGAGGCAACCCACTTAATCCCTGGTAGCCTCAGTTTTCCTCACCTGCAGAATGGGTATAATATCCCTCCCAAGGCTGGTGTAAGATAAGGCAAATTAGAAAAATGCATGTGAAGCAGTAGTGCATAGTTCAGAATTAGTGGTCGTCCCCCCGCCCCCCACCCCCGCTCTGCATATATTTAATCTGTGGCCATGGTGCCTCTTATCCTGTCTCATAGTTGGAAAGGAAATGTGTGTCAGGAAGGAGAAGGGATAATGTGGAGGTTAAAATCTTGGCCAGTGTCAACCAGGCATGGGTCTAAGTCATGTTGCCTGCCATTTACCAACTGTATGACTTTCGGCATGTCTCTATGCGACTCAGACCCCCCTCAAGTGAATAGGATATGAACAGCCACTAATTTCTTGGAGGTGAGGATTCCACAGGCCAATCTATATTCTTCCCTTAGCACAGTGCCTGCCACCAAGGAGGCACTCAAGAAATGCTCGCTAATACTATTTTTTATTTCCAAAATATAAACACACCACACAGACAAGTCAATATTTTTCCTAGTAGCTGTACTCGGCACTTGATGTACCCTGAACAGTTTTCCTTTTTTTTTTTTTGGTGGCCAAGACTGAGAACAGAAAGAGCCATATCACACACTAGGACAGCCCTTCGCAAACTTGACTGTGCATATAAGTAGGAGTAGGGGAGGTGGGGTGGGGGGCTGCCTTGTTAAACTCCCTGTTCTCAGACTCCTCACCCAAAGACTCTGATGCAGTAGGTTTAGGAGTAGGGTCTGGAGGTCTGCTTCCTAACAAGCCTCCCAGAAGATGCTGACACAGGTAGTCCAAAGTTTGACCTTGACCTTGGGCACGCCAGGACATCCTCTTTGTGATGTTCAGACACTTCCTACCTAGGAGGCTGATCACCACCAGCCAGGCTGCCCCGTGAGTGTTGTCCCATTGATTGGAATGGGTGAGGGTGGGAAACCTCACTGAGGTGGGGGTAAGCCTGATGGTGCCCATCGTCCCTGAAGATGTTTGACTCACCCGTGACGGCTGAACTCCAGCTGATTCCTGCGTCCCACCCGACAGCTCCTGATTTTGCATGCTGTTTGCCAGCGTCTCTTCTAAGGATCTTGCTTAGATGAAGGAGTCTAACGGTCTAACCTTTGAAGCCCCCACCCCATCTTACCTCCAGCCCCCACTGGTTCAAGAATTTCCACCACATATGATCCTGTCAGAGGCTGGGAGCTATCGTCAGCCAAACCCTCTCCACCCCATGACTCAGAAAGGGTAGCTAATTATTTAGTCTTGGAGAAGGAAAATCTGAGGGCGATTTAATAATGGGCTGCACACATATGAAGAGTTAACAGCAGGGAGCTGGTGACCACCTGTTCCTGCTCCCTGCGCGGCTAGGAGAAACAGAGATGGGACTGACTGCAGAAACAGAACAGCACCAGGGTGGAACAGCATGAGCGTGAGGGCACTGATGGGGTTCCAGGGCAGCACATGAAACCTGCCTTCCCAGGATTTATGACAAGGAAGGAGCTTTGGCTCTGACATGTTCTTCCCCAGCGGCTGGGAGAAAGGCCTGATCCTGTGAGTAACTTGAAGACCGGGTCTGTCTTACTCAGCCCTCAGCCTGGCCCCAGGCACACCGTCGACCAGTGGTTCTCAAAGCATGGTCCCTGGACCAGCAGGTTCATCCGGGACCTTGCTAGAAATGCACCCGCTGAATCAGAAACTTGGGGTTCTGAACTCTGATGCACTAGTGCTTCACACGCATTTTTCTCATCTGCCTTATCTTACACCAGCCTTGGGAAGGCTGTGTTTCAACAAACCCTCCAGGTGATTCTGATCCCACTGAGGTTCCAACTTGCCTGTGCAGTGCACTTACCGGGGGAATCTTATTAAATGCAGGTTTGGATTATGTAGGCCTGGGGCGGGGCCCGAGATGCAGCATTTCTAACAAGCTTTAAGTGATGGCGATGCTGTGGGGCCACAGACCACAGTTTGAGTATCAAGGACCTAGAATAATGTCAGCTCATGTCATTCCTCTGCTCAAAACCCTCCAGTGATTCCCATCTCATTTAAAGTAAAAGTCAAAAAGGTCCCACATAACCTGGGCCCCATTACCCACCCCTGTCCTCATCTCCACTCCCTTACCCCTTGCTCAGTGCACTCCAGCCACTTGCCTCCTCCCTATTCCTTGAACACTCAGACAAGTCCTTCTGCCTTGTTCCTTCTGCTTCTTACACTGCCCACCCGCCCTGAGGTCCCCCAGGACTCACTGACAGGCAGCTTCCAAGAAGGCCCATAATGATCCTGCTTCCTGGTTACCGACACCCCTGAAAAATCTCCTCCCACTGAGTATAGGCAAGACCTATCACAGCTGTAGTTGGAATGTCACTTGTGGTTATGTTACATCAGGCAATACTTTCCTTGTTGGTGGCAGACTCCTTCCCTTGCTGGCTTTGATGATACAAGTTACTATAGAGAGACCCACGTGGCAAGGAAATGAGGGTGCCTAGCTAGGAATTGAGACCCTCAGGCCAAAAGCCCTCGAGGAACTAAGATTCTTATAATCCAATAGCTTGAAAGCAGATACTTTCCCAGCTGAGCTTTTGGGTAGGACCCTAACCCAAGCCGACTTGATGGAAGCTGACTGTGGGAGACCCTGAAGCAGAGAATCCAGACTCCTAACCCTCATAAGCTGTGAGACAATAAATGTGTGTTGTTTTAAGCAGCTAAGTCTGTGGCAATTCGTTAGGTAGCATTAGATGACACAGCTTCCTTAAGGGTTTGCTGAAACATCACCTCCTCAATCTGATCTTCCCCAGCTTTCCCCTCTTCAAAACAGCAGCCTCTACAATGTCCCAGGAACTCCCTACTTCCCTCTTCTGCTCCATTTTTCTCCATAATACGTATCACCATGTAACACATCTTATATTTTTCATGGTCTCCCCAACTAGAGATAAACTCTAGGTATTTTTTGTCCATTTCTTGCACAGCTATTATTATAATACATAGACAGTGCCTAGCACCTAGAAGGCACTTAATGATATTATTGAATAAATCAGTCTGCTTCCACATAGTGAACAAGTGGCACTAGTGAGCACCAACTTTACATTTTCTCAGCATAGCAACCCCAATGAGAAAAGAGATCTTTCCAGATATCCATATATATCATATATATGTATGTGTGTGTGTGTGTATCAACCAAGGGACTAATTGGCCCCTTTTGTGTGTTGTCCTGCCTTGCTAAGGGAAATATGGGAAAATCCCTCACTTAGGGACTAAGACCTTCTGACACCCTCTGTAACAATTTTGGCTTCTCAAGAGTAGCAGATGTTGCCCTAGCTGGTTTGGCTCAATGGATAAAGCGTCAGCCTGCGGACTGAAGGGTCCCGGGTTTGATTCTGGTTAAGGGCACATGCCTGGTTGTGGGCTCGATCCCCAGTAGGGAATGTGTAGGAGGCAGCCAATCAATGATTCTCTCTCATCATTGATGTTTCTCTCTCTCTCTCCCCCCCCCCTCCCTTCCTCTCTGAACCAATAAAAAAATATTTTTTAAAAAAGAGTAGCAGATGAGTTTTATCACCCTATCCATTATTCTCAAGCAAGGTTCACAAAAGTTCTGCCAAGAGAGAGCTTGCCTTGCTGTGGTGAGGAAGAAGAATCCAGCATTGTCTAAAGAGCCATCGCTCTATGTGAGGCCTTGTGTGGGAACATTCAGAGTTGCATTATTCATAATTGCCCCAAAGTGGAAACAACCCAAATGCTCACATGGATGAATGGATAAACAAAATGTGGTGTCGGCATACAATGGGGTAATTTACAGCAATAAAAAGAAACGAACTATCAACTACTCATATAGCTACAACATAGATGAACCTCAAACACATTTTACTAAATGAAAGAAGCCAGACAAAAGCTGACCATGTATTACATCATTCTGTTTATAAGAGATATCCAGAAAAGGCAAAGCTATAGAGAGAAAAAGTAGATTAGTGGTTGCCAGGGGCCAGGGGTGGGGATGGAGAATGCATGCAGATAGGTACAAGGAATTGGAGGGAGGGGGATGAAAATGTTCTAAAATTGTACTGTGGTGATGGTAAATTACTAGAAACCATTAAATAGTACACTTAAAATGAGTGGCTTTTAAGGTATGCAAGTTATATGTCTACAAAGCTGTTTTTTAAAAGAAAACAAAATGAAAAGCCCTTGCATGGTTCCATGTCTTAAGGATCTCCTCTTAAATTCTCTTTGAGAATTATGCTTCCTCACTTTTTAGATAGCTGTTTCTACGGAAGCTCAAAGAAAAGCACCTATTGGTTCCCAAATAAATATCAATGAACTAACTAACTATATAAATAAAACAAACAAATAGGCCTTATTTCTTCCCTATGGAAATAAAAGGGGTGGCGATATCCTGGACTTCTGCAGTGGTTTCCTGGTCCTGTTTGCAGGCCCTGTGTTGTCTGACCCCCTCCCTGAGTGAGCTGCACAGCTGCAGGGATCTGTGCCCATCAGAGCAATTGATGATTCCCACATTCAGGCAGCAACAGGAACAGTTGCATTGTGATCACGGAGAATTAAGGAAGAGCGAAATACTCTGATTAGTCTGTCTTTCAGTGACCTGCAATTTCCATCTCAATGCAATCAGAGGATGGAGATGGTTTCAACTTTGGTAGCCCCTAAACTGCCACCCTGCCTCACTCACAGACGTTGGGGTGGGTGGGGGGGATGTAGCCTTGTGATTGGTCCAGCCTGGGTCACGTGTCCATGGGCTGAGGACAGCACATCATGATTAGCAGTCCCACTGGAAACTCATGGAAAAGAGAAGGAGAGTTCCTGCAAAGGAAATAAGGATGCTGAGAAGGCAGAAACAGTATATAGTCATTACATTATTCCCATGTGCAGAAAATAAAATCATAATAGAGCAAAATGTCCTATGGGCGAGGGCAGCCAGTGCGGACTTCTGATAGCATAAATCCGCCATAGGTGCCAGCCTAACAGCTGCTCATAGGGAAATGCCTTCTGCCAGGGCTGATCAGCAGACCCTGAGCCATGGATGAATGAATTATTCTGACATAACTTTTGCTGTGAAAGAGAGGCTAAGGGACTGCCTGGCTATAGCAACCAGACAGCCCCAATTGCCTGCCTCCTTAGGCTTTTATTGCAGTTTTTATCTTTAGATACAATCAATGGGGTGAGTAATCTTTGAGAGGACACATGTGTTTGCATTGGTCCTCAAGGCAAAGGCACCCAAAGATTAGGCATAGGATTCCAGTAAACACCTGGGGGTCTGCACATGCACATACTTGTTTGGAAAGGCCAGGGAATAACTAGGGGCGCCACCTTCGACACTCCCCTAAGTCTCCCCTAAGTTGGAATTCTGATAAACAGGGCAGGCGGTCTTCCACACACTTCCCTTTTCTCAGAATGTCCTCCTTACAAACTTTCCAACCAAGTCTCATGTGCTCCCCAACAGCCTTCCTGGTTATATCAGATCCACCTTGATCAAGGACAGCAAGATCCCCCATTCTTAAAGACACCCATACACATCCAAGTCCTCCTTCCTCTCAAGGGGATTAAAAAGTGTTGATTCTGGGATACCTCGTGGTTCAAAGGTGATGATCACTGGGTAATCCACAGGGGCAGGCAGCTCAAGCTACACTGAGCCCCTTCCACTCCTCACCCTTATACTTATGCAGGACTGGACACATAAGTACATTTTCAGAGCTCAGTGCAAAATGAAAATTCAGGGCCCTTAATTAAAACTATTAATTTCAAGATGACAATGACGGCACAACATCGAACTAAGCATGGGATCTTTCTGAAAAGGGGTTTCTGTGTCATGGCTACTAAATGGGCATTGTCTTCATGACATAAATTCTTCTTCTTTATCCCACCTGGAGGACTCCAGTACCTCATCTCCTTCCCTGAGTCACTCCTGCAGCTCTCTTCCTTCACCCAGCTCCACTCCTATCCACTATTAGAAACTTAAAAAAACAACTCTAAAAAAACCCACACCACCTCCTCCTGCAAGCTGAAATCCAAATATCTCTGAGACAAGAAGCTGTGAGGAAACAGAGATATACAATTTAAGAGTGTTATTCTTAAAGTATGTCTTGTAATGTTTACCTTCATTTTTGCCCAGTAGTTTTTGTGGGCCATGGGCTGAAGATGATGAGTGGCTTTCTGAATGGAGCCCCCATCACCATGGCTGCTGCCACTTGATAGTGTTTAATAATAACCATTTCCATTTACTGAGCACTTAACTGTGTGCCCAAGCACTGCCCCTTAATACATGTTTTCATTCCATCTTCACAGCAACTCTGTAAGCCAGGCACAGAGACAATACTCACTTTTCAAGAAAAAATTGAGGCTAAGAGATACTGTCCCAGATCAGACAGCTCATAAGTGGCAGAGCTGGGATCTGAATCCAGGTGTGACAGTGAGCACAGTTCCTGCCCTTTCTGCTACACCAAATAAAGTTTGATCATGCCATTTCTGACCCCACAGAGTCTTGGATGCTGGACACAGTGTGAATGAAAGCATTATCTTAAAGTGCATTTTAATGCCTTTTGCAGGCTCAAATTCCATTAAAATTGATCAACTTGAAGATTATCACAGGGGAGGAGGGGTGGGATCAAAGATCTACCAACCAAAGTGGTTTCAGTGAGGACCAATGTCAAACCGACGTAGCTACCCGTTGTTCTAGAGTGGGTTCAGAGTTAAGATCTGAAGCTCAAGACACAAATTTTCCTAAATAAACCAAATGGGAGGTCAGTAAGTGCAAACCATCCTGCAGAGAAAGGATGGGCTGGAGGTGGCTTTAGAGCACTGGAGACGAGGCTGTGCTGAAATATGGGAATTTCCCCAGCCCCTCCTAAAACGCTGCTTGGACCATTTACTTCACCAACTGTCCCTTGGAGCCACCACTGGTATTCAGTCTCAGGAGTAGAAACCACAAACCATTGGGAAGATGGGAATTTGGGGCTCAATGTCGGTCCTAACCAATGTGGTAGAATTTTAGCATCTTAGAACATCAGAGATGGCTGGCATAGCATAAAATGGGTGTTTGTGAAATATTTGTTAAAAGTTTAATAGGAATTAGCTTGCATTGAGATTTTGCTAATATTGTTGATGCTATTGAGACTAGGATCCAGGGATGCCTGAATCTTGCCCCTGTCAATCTCCTTAGACCTTCCCTCCCACTCACCCTGCTCCCAAAGTTCCTCAGGGAACCCTATGAAAGGAATAGTAGCTGGGTTGGACACTTATTGAAAGTTGACCTTGGGCCTAATAATCACCAATGCAGAACTCCCTAAAAAAAAAAGTTAAATTAGAGCGCTTGGTTTAAACTCTAGACTAAAACAGTTTTCCTAATCCCCCACCCCCAACCATGAACATAAGTCTTAGAGTCTTATCAACTTTAATATATAACCCAATCCCGTGGCCAACATTTAAAGGAAAGTATAAAATTTCAAGCAGGTGTTAGATCATGGTCCTACCCAGCCTTGTGAAGTGGAGGAGGAGGCAGAGCAGAGCTACAGCCATTGCCACACAATGACCCCTTCCTCTAGGACACATGGCCCCAGGAGTGTCCCAGACTCTGAAGGAGCCAATGAGCACCTTCCCCTTGGAGAGAAGCTAAAAGGGTGTTGGGCAGTGGGTGGCCAGGCATGAGGTCTGAAGATTACTCTCTGCCTATACTACATATGAATAAATAAATAATCTACCAGGCACCATTCAACCCTCCTCACTTTACGTGAGAAAACCAAGATCCCAAAGGCAAGTAGCTAGTCCCAGGTCATACAAGAGGGCCACTGGCACAGATGGATTCTCTTCCCAACTGGACTCCACCTTCAAGATCTATCTAATTCGTTAAAGAATGAAATGAACTCAAGTGTAATTGAATCTCCTGAAAGTGAAAGCAATACTCCCATTGGTCAGAGCAGATCACATGGCTACCCCATGCAAAGGAGTCTCAGAAAGCAGGGAATGGGATTGCAAGATTGATTGCCTTGTGCCCAATCATGATCCATAGTCTAAGGCAGCCGTGGGCAAACTACGGCCTGTGGGCCGGATCCGGCCCGTTTGAAATGAATAAAACTAAAAAAAAAAAAAAAAAAGACTGTACCCTTTTAGGTAATGATGTTTACTTTGAATTTATATTAGTTCACACAAACACTCCATCCATGCTTTTGTTCCGGCCCTCCGGTCCAGTTTAAGAACCCATTGTGGCCCTCGAGTCAAAAAGTTTGCCCACCCCTGGTCTAAGGCCAGTCCATTTCTACCTAGAACAAATCCAGAGTAGGCAAAGAAGCCAGGTTGGGGTGGGGAAAATGGGTAATTTGTAGCTAACATTGTCCCACCCAGTCATAATATTATGTTCATATTACAAATGAAGAGCCTGATGTTAGAGAGCTAAAGAAATTTGCCTAAGGTCATAGCTAATTAACAGTCAGATCACATTTCTGCCTGATTCCAGAGTCTGAGCTCTTAGCTGCCATAAAATCCTGACTTTTAAAAAGGAAATAAAAATATGGGACTCTAAGATTCAGAGAATCACAATTTACAAAGCTATGCTAACCTTCTTCAAATCATCTCAGTTGAATGATACTTGAAATGTAGACACATTTTTCATTCAAATCAACTAGAGGTCATTTTGTGTTCACCGTGGAAGCAAACAGGACTATCCCAGGAGGCGTCATTCACATGGAGCCTGTGTTAATAGTACCCTCTAAG
This sequence comes from Myotis daubentonii, assembly GCF_963259705.1. NCBI lineage: Eukaryota > Metazoa > Chordata > Mammalia > Chiroptera > Vespertilionidae > Myotis > Myotis daubentonii. The sequence goes on from NC_081843.1 coordinate 27,700,476, forward strand.
TTCCGCAGTGCACAGCCTGCCGAGTTTAACCTGTCTGGTCTCCAATGTCCTCATCTGCAAATAGAGCTGGTTGTTCTCAAATGATTCTGAGGTCCCAGGTGACACCCTATGATACTGTGACAACCCAAGTGCATCCACACAAGAGCATAATAAACAGGCCAGAGCACCAAGGTGAACTGCCGTTGCTTTGCCAAAGTGCAGCAGAGAGATGGTTCTGGAATTCCCCATATTTCCCATAATGCAGCCTTTCTGGTTATAGAACACCCTTGCCAATAATTTGGAGCTTCATTGATCAGAACTTAATTTATCTCTGAAGCTAAATTGATCAGAAACAGAGTATCCTTACAGTTCCATAAACGTGTTCTCTCCTCCTTGTCAGACTAACAGCGAACAGGGCGCTGGTCCTTGAAGGACACTGTCTATGGGCATTGTGCCCGCTGTGAATAGGCACGACCTTTTCCCCTCCTATCTGTCTAGTCCCCCGAGGAACGGACCCTCTTATTACATTTTCCCAGCCCGGAGTTTAGCTCCACAGGCAACCTCCTGTCATTTGTTTGTCTGATGGGTATTATTTCTTCTAAGAATCTAATTAGGATCTTTGAAAGGGTTCGGCCTGGGAGTGAGGGAATTAAATATGACTCAGAGTGTGTGCTTCCCAAGCCAGGCAAAAAGTGAGGTGATCATTCGTTTGATTTATTCAGTCCACAAGTCCTGACAGTGCACCTTTTTGGTGCCAACCTCTGCTGGCGAGTGGACAGAAATGGCTCTCTCTCTGCCTTGGAGAAGGTTAGCACACATCACAGGAAGGCTCCACTTAAACGAAAGTAATTAAACACATGGCACACGATGCCATGTATTCACCAAGCCCCCTTTCGTTTTCCCTTTTTGGGGGTCAAAGGAGATTACATGTCACAGCCCTCTTGCAGCTAGCTGAGGCCATTTAACTAGTTCTAACCAAAGGGCTGTGGCACAAGTGACCAATGTCTTTAAGAAGAAGGGTGCAGCTCGGCCAGAGTGGCTCAGTTGGTTGAGCATCGTCCTGTGCACTGAAGGGTCGCTGGTTCATTTCCTGGTTCGGGCACATGCCTAGGGTGCAGCTTCAATCCCCAGTTAGGGCGAGTGTGGTAGGACAGTCGATCAGTGTCTTCCTCTCCTTCCCCTTCCCCCTCTCCTCTCCCTCCCCCTCTCCTCCCCCTCCCCCTCCCCCCTCCCCCTCCCTCTCTCCATGTCCTTGGGTGAGGATTAAAAAAAAAGAAGTAGGGTGCAGCCTTCAGCTCTTTCCTACTCCACTTTGGGGACCAAGAATGCAGAGGTTGGGGTATATGGGCATTTGTCAGCCTGAGTCTCTGAGGGGTCCACCGCCCTAAGTTAGACAGGTAGCAGGAATGAGAAACAAACATTTGTTTTCTGAAGCCACAGAGATACCGGAATTCATTTACCACCACCGCATAACTTTGCCTCATCTGACTAATGAAAAATCTAAATGTCTAAACCAGTTAAACTGGTTGTGATGGACTTGGGGAAAACAATTATGTAGCTCATTTATTTGGTTAATGTTTGTGGAGCACAGACTGTATGCCAGACACTGTGCTGGGTTTACCAACACATGTAAAGGATTGTCTCTGCCCTCACGGGGCTCATGATCTGATAATAATAACATCACAATGTTTGGCACATAGTAATTGCTCAATAAATAATGCTGCTATAATTGTAGCTCCAATACATAAGACATTCACACATACAATTCACTCCCATCAGCTCATCCAGACTGTAACAAAACCAAAAACCTGTTAGGAAGTAATCAGTGCCTCAAGACTGAATTTTCTTTTCGATGGTTCTCCTACTAACATTTTGTTAACCTATGAAAATTTAAAGCAGTCATTTAAAAAATGTCAAAAAGTTGTTCTTTTTAAAGGAAAGGGGAATAAACACACCCAACCTCACTTCCCAAAACATGGCACTTTAAAAGAAAGTCATTATTCAATGCAATGTGGGATGCTGGACTGGATCCTGGGACAGAAAAGGGACATCAGTGGAGAAGTAGGATAAGTCCGAATAAAGTGTGGATTTTGGCGAATCCTCCTGTTACTGATGAATTTCTCAGTCTTGTGAAATGCACCAGGGTTTTGTCAAAGGTTAACGTTGGAGAACCTAGGTGAAGGGTGAAGCAGGGGGTCCCACAGGGGTGAGGACGACGGAGCCCCAGCGCGCTAGGGCGTCTGCATGCACGACTCCGGAGACCAGGTTCAGTGACGCAGATCCGTTTTATTGTGGAACTACAGGGGCATATATAGCATGAGGGGACCACTCAGAGGGAGGCACGTTGTTACAGGCGGCCAATGGCTGAAAGGCTGGGGTACTGTGCACGTGGCTCTAGGAGTTCGTTCAGGCGGGCGTTGCTACTTCCTGGTGTGCCGAGGAAGCATGTCATGGTGGAGTGTGCTCACACCATTGCATCAGCCGCAGCGCTGAGACATACTTCCCGAGCTCTACGTACAGAAGGGCCTACTGGAACTGCCTGTACTATCACTGCAATTTTTCTGTGAATTTAAAATTATTGCAAAATAAAAAGATTTTTAAAAAATCAGTGTTAATGTTTTCCACGTTTCTACTTTACAAGGAATATACATGAGATGAGTCTGCATGTAGGGTTGCCAGAGAAAAATTCAGGAAGCCCATTTACAGTAGAATTTCTGAAAAATGATGATTATGTTTAGTATAAATATATCCCAAATATTGCATGAGTATATTTAAACTAAAAAGTATTCATTGTTCATCTGAAATTCAAATGTATCTAGGGTTCTGTATTTGTATTTCCTATATCTGGCAACCCTGTCCAGATGTATCACTGATTAAGAAGCATAAATAAACTTTATTATTTTAAATGACAGCACATAGGCTGTGTAGATTTTAACACATTATTATTATGGAAAACATTATTGCACATTTCACTTGATTGATACTAATTCTATGATGTTAATCATAGAACTGATTCTATATGAATGAGCGATGAAAGGAGTTAGTGAAAGAAAGATTGAGAAGAAAGAAAGAAGGAAAGAGGAGATGAGTGGGTGAAAAATTAATGAATAAGTGAATGAGTGTCCCCGAATTCCAAGAAAGACTGTTAATTATTATTAATATTAATAATGATTCTATTAAATATTAGAAATACAGTAAGGCTCTCTAAAGTACCTGCACCCACTTTATAAATTGAAACGCATTGGGATAAATTGGATATCACAGGTCTGTCTGTTTAAGATGCCATCACCATTGCAGCTCTTTAATCAAGAAGGATCAGAAAATCAAGAGCATCTGGAACCTACTCTGAAAATGGCACTTTAGTCTCACTCCCTATCCAGGCCTCTTACTACCGTGTCCAAGAAACCTGTGTATCCCCTCCTCCCAGAAAAGATGAGTGCTTTGCTCATGCTTTTCACCCCCACCATCTGATCATAAAAATTTCCAAACATGCCAAAAAGTTTGAAGAATTTTACGGTGACCACATAGGCTCTACCACTAATATTTTACTTCATCCTTTATCATGAATCTGCCCATCCCACTTTCCATCTGTTAATCCATCTGAGTTTTGATGCATTCTAAAGGGAGTTGCAGATATTGTTGGCTTCCTCCTAAACACTTCACCAGGCCTGGCAGGCCGGTGTGGCTCAGTGGTCGACCTATGAACCAGGAAGTCACGGTTCAACTGCTGTTCAGGGCACAGCAATTGCCTGGGTTGTGGGCTTGATCCCCCAGTGTACGGCCTGCAGGAGACAGCTGATCAATGATTCTCTCTCATCACTGATGTTTCTATCTCTCCCTCCCTCTCCCTTCCTCTCTGTAATCTATAAAAATATATTTACAAAAAATACTTCACCAAGGTTATCATTCCCTAGAGTCCGTATCTGTTTACAAGTAAAATTGCATGTAGTACTTTGCACAAATCTTAAGCACCGCATTCAAAGGCACACAGCTGTGCAATCCAAACCCCTATGAAGACACAGCACATCACCATCACCCCAGAAAGTGTCCTCGTGCTCACACTTTTTTCAACCCTGCTGGCCTTCCACCTTAGTAAACATATCTCCGTGGGTAAAATTAAAGGCAAATGCATGCAGTTCTAAAATAACAGCTAGTGTCCCCCAAGCCATGGATGGAGCCAGGAGGGTGGGCAGTGTGGATCCCTCTAGGGATTCTGGGCACATCTCTCCTTGCAAAGCATCACAACATCTGTCCTTTTTCTCATGCTCAGGAGCATGCAGTTGAATCAAGTAATGGAGGAGGAGGCTACATCCTCTATTCCTGTTTGCAGACTTCGGTACTTCATTATAAATAAGTAACAAATTACCTGCCACATCATGATCCCACAGTGAGGCCATTCACCCTCATGACCAAGGTGTCAGGATATGTCAGGTCCTTCTTCCAACACACAGTCATTCAACAATCATTGGTCCAGCACTGCCTCCAGGCCAAGCCCGGGATGGATGTGGAGGTTACAGGAATGAATACTATGTGGCCCCTGACATCTGGTATCTCTCCATCCAGTATGGGAAACAGATACTTAGGCCCCCAGGTATATCCCAGCCCCTGACACAGTACCTGGTGCTAAATCATAGCTTAGATGCTGTTGATTGGTTGAGTCGGTACATGACCTCATTCATTCAAGATACACTTATTGAGCACCTACTGTGCCCTCGTCATTGTGAATGCAGCAGTGAACAAAACAGGCAAACATCCCTCCCCTTGTTGTGTGGCAATAAACACACAAATAAGCAAATATATGGATTTCCAGATAGTGATAAATGCTAGAGAAAAATGAAGCAGAGAAGGGACTAGGGGCATGAGGCCAGAGGAAATGCGGTTGCAACTTGAAAGAGAGTGCTCTGGAAGCCTTGCTGGGTGACTGGTAAGTAAAGGCCTGCACAAAGTAAGGTGTATATAAAAGTGGGAATGAAGGAATGCGTGAGTGTATTAGCCGCCTAGTGCTGCCACAGCAAAATACCACAGACTGGGGATCTTTTTTCTTTTTTTTTTTCTTTTTTTTTTTTTTTATTGCTTACAGTATTACAAAGGGTATTACATATGTATCCATTTTATCCCCCCGCCCTAGACAGTCCCCTAACCTCCCCTATCCCCCAGTGTCTTATGTCCATTGGTTATGCTTATATGCATGCATACAAGTCCTTTAGTTGATCTCTTACCCCCCTACCTCCTGCCCCCCAACTCTCCCCGGCCTTCCCGCTGCAGTTTGACAATCTGTTTGAGGCAGCTCTGCCTCTGTATCTATTATTGTTCAAAAGTTTATAATGGTCTCTATTGTCCATGAATGAGTGAGATCATGTGGTATTTTTCCTTTATTGACTGGCTTATTTCACTTAGCATAATGCTCTCCAGTTCCATCCATGCCGTTGCAAATGGTAAGAGTTCCTTCCTTTTTACAGCAGCATAGTATTCCATCGTGTAGATGTACCACAGTTTTCTAATCCATTCATCTACTGATGGGCACTTAGGCTGTTTCCAGATCTTAGCTATGGTGAATTGTGCTGCTATGAACATAGGGGTGCATATATCCTTTCTGATTGGTGTTTCTGGTTTCTTGGGATATATTCCTAGAAGTGGGATCACAGGGTCAAATGGGAGTTCCATTTTCAGTTTTTTAAGGAAACTCCATACTGTCTTCCATAGTGGCTGCACCAGTCTGCATTCCCACCAGCAGTGCACAAGTGTTCCTTTTTCTCCACATCCTCTCCAGCACTTGTCGTTTGTTGATTTGTTGATGATAGCCAGTCTGACAGGTGTGAGATGGTACCTCATTGCTGTTTTGATTTGCATCTCTCGGATGATTAGTGACTTTGAGCATGTTTTCATATGTCTCTTGGCTTTCTGGATGTCCTCTTTTGAAAGGTGTCTATTTAGGTCCTTTGCCCATTTTTTGATTGGATTGTTTATCTTTCTTTTGTTAAGTTGTATGAGTTCCCTATAAATTTTGGAGATTAGGCCCTTATCAGATATGTCATTGGCAAATATGTTTTCCCACACAGTGGGTTTTCTCGTTGTTTTGTTGATGGTTTCTTTTGCTGTGCAGAAGCTTTTTATTTTGATGTAGTCCCATTTGTTCATTTTTTCTTTAGTTTCAAGTGCCCGAGGAGCTGTATCAGTGAAGAAATTGCTTCGGCATATGTCTGAGATTTTGTTGCCTTTGGATTCTTCTAGAATTTTTATGGTTTCCCGTCGTACATTTAAGTCCTTTATCCATTTTGAGTTTATTTTTGTGTATGGTGTAAGTTGGTGGTCTAGTTTCATTTTCTTGCATATATCTGTCCAATTTTCCCAGCACCATTTATTGAAGAGACTATCTTGGCTCCATTGTATGTTCTTGCCTCCTTTGTCAAATATTAATTGAGCATATTGGTTCGGGCCGATTTCTGGGCTCTCTATTCTATTCCATTGATCTATATGCCTATTCTTGTGCCAGTACCAGGCAGTTTTGAGAACAGTGGCTTTGTAATACAACTTGATATCTGGTATTGAGATCCCACCTACTTTGTTCTTTTTCAGGATTGCTGCAGCTATTCGGGGTCTTCTTTTATTCCAGATGAATTTTTGGAAAGTTCGTTCTAGATCTCTGAAGTATGCCATTGGTATTTTAATGGGAAGTGCGTTGAATTTATAGATTGCTTTGGGTAGTATGGACATTTTAATGATGTTGATTCTACCAATCCATGAACACGGTATGTTCTTCCATCTGTTTATGTCTTCCTCTATGTCTTTTTTCAACGTCCTGTAGTTTTCTGAGTAGAGGTCTTTTACCTCTTTAGTTAAGTTTATTCCTAGGTAGCTTAATTTTTTTGGTGCAATGGTAAACGGGATTGTTTTTATAATCTCTCTTTCTGAAAGTTCACTATTGGTGTATAGAAATGCCTCAGATTTCTTGGGGTTAATTTTGTATCCTGCTACATTGCCAAATTCATGTATTAAGTCTAGTAGCTTTTTGATGGAATCTCTAGGGTTTTGTATGTATAATATCATGTCGTCTGCAAATAAGGACAGTTTTACTTCCTCTTTTCCAATTTGGATGCCTTTTATTTCTTCTTCTTGCCGAATTGCAATGGCTAACACTTCCAGTACTATGTTGAACAGGAGTGGTGAGAGGGGGCATCCCTGTCTTGTTCCTGTTCTTAGGGGAAATGGTGTTAGTTTTTGTCCGTTGAGTATGATGTTGGCTGTGGGCCTGTCATATATGGCTTTTATTATGTTGAGGTATGATCCTTCTACTCCCACCTTGCTGAGAGTTTTTATCAAAAATGGGTGTTGAATTTTGTCAAATGCTTTTTCTGCATCAATTGATATGACCATGTGGTTTTTTTCTTTCAATTTGTTTATGTGATGTATCACGTTTATTGATTTGCGGATATTGTACCATCCTTGCATCCCTGGGATAAATCCTACTTGGTCATGGTGTATGATCTTTCTGATGTACTGCTGGATCCGATTTGCTAAGATTTTGTTGAGGATTTTGGCATCTATGTTCATGAGGGATATTGGCCTGTAATTCTCTTTCATTGTGTTGTCTTTACCTGGTTTTGGTATTAGGGTGATGCTGGCTTCATAGAATGAGCTTGGAAGTGTTCCTTCCTCTTGAATTTTTTGTAGTAGTCTGAGGAGGATAGGTTTTAGTTCTTCCTTGAATGTTTGGTAAAACTCCCCTGTGAAGCCGTCTGGTCCTGGGCTTTTGTTTGATGGAAGCTTTTTGATGACTGCTTCAATTTCTTCCATAGTTATTGGCCTGTTGAGATTTTTAGATTCTTCCTGATTGAGTTTTGGAATGCTGTATTTTTCTAGGAATTTGTCCATTTCCTCCAGGTTGTCTAGTTTGTTGGAGTAAAGCTGTCCATAGTATTTTTTAACAATCATTTGTATTTCTGTGGGGTCTGTTGTTATTTCGCCTCTATCGTTTCTGATTTTATTTATTTGGGTCCTCTCTCTCTGCTTCTTGGTGAGTCTGGCTAGAGGTTTGTCAATCTTGTTTATCCTTTCAAAGAACCAGCTCTTGGTTTCATTGATTTTCTGTATTGTTTTTTTGGTCTCTATGTCATTTATTTCTGCTCTAATCTTTATTATCTCCTTCCTTCTGCTCACTCTGGGGTTTTCTTGTTGCTCTCTTTCTAATTCTTTGAGTTGTAGAGTTAGATGATTTACTACCATTTTTTCTTGTTTTTTGAGATAGGCCTGTAGAGCTATAAACTTCCCTCTCAGGACTGCTTTCATTGTGTCCCATAGGTTTTGGATTGTTGTGTTTTCATTGTCATTAGTTTCCAGGATGTTCTTAATTTCTTCTTTGATCTCATTGGTAACCCAATCAATATTTAATAGCATGCTATTCAGCTTCCAGGTGTTTGAGTATTTGGGGTTGTTTTTATTGTAGTTTATTTCTAATATTATGCCATCGTGGTCTGCGAAGATGCTTTTTATGATTTCAATCTTCTTGAATTTGGGGATACTTTGCTTGTGACCCAATATGTGGTCTATTTTTGAAGATGTACCATGAGCACCTGAGAAGAACGTATATTCCCTGGCTTTGGGGTGAAGTGTTCTGAAGATGTCTATTAAGTCCATCTGATCTAGTGAGTCATTTAGGATTGCTGTATCTTTGCTGATTGTTTGTCTATAGGACTTACCCAGTGCTGTCAATGGTGTATTAAAGTCCCCTACTATGATTGTATTGTTGTCGATCTCTCCTTTGATATCTTCCAGGAGTTTTTTTATGAATTTGGGTGCTCCTACATTGGGTGCATATATGTTTACCAGGGTTATATCTTCTTGTTGTATTGATCCCTTTAGTATTATGAAGTGGCCTTCCTTATCTCTTGTTAAGGCCTTCACTTTGAGGTCTATTTTGTCCGATATAAGTATTGCTACCCCAGCTTTCTTTTCCTTTCCATTTGCCTGAAAGATATTTTTCCATCCTTTCACTTTCAGTCTGTGTGAGTCCCTTCTAATGAGGTGGGTTTCTTGTAGACAGCAGATGTATGGGTCATGTTTTTTTATCCATTCAGCCACTCGATGTCTTTTGGTTGGAGCATTTAGTCCGTTTACGTTTAAAGTTATTATTGAAAGGTACTTGTTTGTAGCCATTTCTTTTTGTGTGTGTGTGTGGCTGTTTTCTTTCTGAGCTTTTTATTTCTTCTTTTTATACCAGTCCCTTTAGCATTCCTTGCATTGCTGGCTTGGTGGTGACAAACTCCCTTAGCCTTTTTTTGTCTGTGAAGCTTCTTATTCCCCCTTCAAGTTTGAATGATAGCCTTGCTGGATAGAGTATTCTTGGATTCAGTCCTTTGCTTTGCATCACTTTGTAAATTTCAGTCCATTCTTTTCTGGCCTGATGTGTTTCTGTTGAGAAATCATTTGACAGTCTAATGGGAGATCCCTTGTATGTAACTTTCCGCCTCTCTCTTGCAGCCTGTAAGATTCTCTCTTTGTCCTGAACATTTGCCATGGTGATTATGATGTGTCTTGGTGTGGGTCTTTTCGGGTTCACCTTGTTTGGGACTCTCTGGGCTTGTGTGACTTTTTTCTTCCCCACCTCAGGAAAGTTTTCTGATATTATTTCTTCAAGTAGGTTTTCTAATCCTTGTTCATCCTTCTGTTGTTCTGGTACTCCTATTATTCGTATGTTGTTTCGTTTCATGTTGTCCCAAAGCTCCCTTAGGCTCTCCTCCTGTCTTTTAATTTTTTTCTCCAATTGCAGTACATTTTGGGTGTGTTTTGCTTCCTTGTCTTCTAATTCACTAATTCGGTCCTCCGCTTCTCCTAGTCTACTGTTGATACTTTCAATGGAGTTTTTCATTGCAGCTATATCACTCTTCATTTCTTCTTGAGTCTTACTTAAGTTGTTGATTTTTTCATCTGTTTCTTCTAGCTTCTTCCATATGTTATCGATTTTTTCATCTGTTTCTTCTAGCTTCTTCCATATGTTATCGATTTTTTCATCTGTTTCTTCTTGCTTCTTGAAGAGGTTGTCGATTTTTTCCTCCATCCGGTTTATGCACTCTAGGACCCTTATTCTGAATTCTTTATCTGTCATGTTGCATGCCTCTGTATTACTTAGCTGCTTTTCTGCAGAGTCCTCCTTCTCTTTCCTTTGGGGGTTTCTTTGTCTACCCATGTTTGATCTCACTGACATATCTAGATGTTGAGTCATTCAGTGGTTGCTCCCTGGGTGGCAGTGACTCCTTGGTCTGTGGTTGCTCTTCGGGTGGTTGCGGTAGCTGCTGCTCTTCAGTTGGCAGCAGCTCCTCTGGTGGGTGCTGTTCACAGCTGTGGTGGCTCTTCTGGCTGGTGGGGCGAGGTTTCACGTACAGCTGCTGTTCCTCAGCAGAGGATGTGGTGCTCAGGAGGTTGCTGTTGCTTGGATCTGCTGCATTGATTTAAAGGCACAAAATACAACACAACAAGGCACCACGTACCATGCACTATACACAAATATATTCACGATATTAATAACCCCAGATAAAGGTGACCACCTGAATTAAGAGAATTAGGGGATAAGGAAGAAGGAAGAGAAAAAGATAAAAGAAAAAAAAGAAAAGAAAAGTAGGGACCAAAAAAAGGAGTGCAAAAATGAAATCGGGAAAAAGGAGGGGGGAAAATAAAAGCAAGAAAAGAAAAGAAAAAAAAAAGCGAAAAGAGAGAATGAAGTGGAAGAGGGGAAGAGACTTTTTATATGAGGAGAATACTCCTATAGAACAGCCATTAATCCCAACAAATTCCAGCAACAGCTCCCTGGATATGGATGCAAACTAGAATCAAGCAATAATATAACAATGAAAATAGAATGGAGAACACTAATCCCAAAATAAAATAAAGAGAAAATAAAATGGCACTATAAAAAATGGTAAAATGGTAGCAGTAATAATACTGGTTAAAAAATAAGAAGGTAGTAATTAAAAGGGTAAAATCAGGTGATGGAAAAAGAAAAAAAAAAGAACAGAAAAAAAATTAAAAAAAATTGATTTCTTAGTTAAAAAGTGAAAAAAGGAAAAAAAAAAATGCAGTAGTGAAGGTCCTTCGGTTCTTCTATTCTTCAGTGTGGCTCGCCTTAGACCTTCCAGGTATTCAGGAGAGTGTTGAGTTTCCCTGCGATATACTGTTCCTCTGTGTTGTGAACCACAGTCCTTATTTTAAAGCAGGTCGCATTTATTTCCCAGACTGCCTTATTTTGTGTTTAGCAAAGAGTCAGTTTGTGGGTCAGCCTCTGGGTGGCAGTGTTCTGGGGTTGGCCTCTGAGGCTATAGGGCCTCTCTTTCCAGTGGAAGTTCACTGCCCAGAGCTGACTGCGTAATAGTTAGTTACCGGCGCTATGTTGTTGCTGGGATTGAAAATCCCTCTATAGGCCAGACCCTGTTAACTCCCAGCCAGACTGGGGATCTTAAACACAAACATTTCTTTCTTAAAGTGCTGGAAGTCCAAGATCAAGGTGTCAGCAGGTTTGGTTTCTCCTGAGGCCTCTCTCCTTAGTTTGCAGATGGCCACCTTCTTGCCCTTTCCTCACATGGTTGTCTCTCCATTTATGTGTCTGTGTCCTACTCTCCTCTTGTTGTGAGGACACCCATTATATCGGTTTAGGTCCCACCAATATGACCTCATTTTACCTTAAGTATCTCTTTAAAGGCCCTATCTCCAAATACAGGGTTGGGCAAAAGTAGGTTTACAGTTGTGAATACAAAAAATACAGAGTTGGTTCTTGTATTATTATTTAGTAACTAGAGGCCTGATGCACGAAAATTCATGCAGGAGTAGGCCTTCCTTCCCCGGCTGCCAGCACTGGCTTTCCTCCAGCACCCGGGGCCCAGGCTTCCCTCCTCTGGCCGCTGGCAGGCACCCAGGACCCCAGACGGCTTCGTCCAACCTCGACTTTGTCAGGAAGAACGTCCAGAATGACATCTGGAAGACGTCCGGTCTATCTATCTAGTCTAATTAGCATATTACCCTTGTATTAGTATACATTATTTTATTGTTTTCCATGCAAACCACTGGAAACCTACTTTTGTCCCTCCCTGTACAGTCACATTCTGGAGTACTGGGGATTAGGATTTCCAACATATGAATTGGGGAGAGAAGGGTAGATACAATCCTACATAATAAAACCCTAATATGCAAATCGACTGAATGGCGGAACAACCGGCAGAATGACCAGCTGCTATGACGCACACTGACCACCAGGGGGCAGATGCTCAACGCAGGAGCTGTGTTGAGCGTCTGCCCCAACCCCCCAAGAAGGAAGCGACTGACCAGTGGGCGGCGCCAGGCCACCAACTAAGGTGGGTGCCAGTGAGGGCCCCCCAATCACCCCGCCTGCTAGATGCCCCACAGATCAGCCATGCTCATCGGCCAGGTCTAGTGACCATGCCCTATATACTATATATTGGGAACAATCTCTTAGATTTAAAACTTAAAACCTGGCAAGGCTACTCTAACACTGAAAAAACAGGATGATGCAGCGATGACATGCATGGACTCGGCTTGCACATTTTGTGGTCAGCCCTGATTCTGACACTTATAACTGTGTGACAAAGCCAATTACTTAACTTCTCTCTGCTTCAGTTTTCCCACCCATAAGATGGGGGAAATGGTTCTACTGCCTCAGAAGGATCATGTTATGCACTATTTTTTATAATCAGGGCAAAAAAATGTAGCTGCCCACACAACAGCAAGATGCCTTTCAGCTATATGAAAAGTATGGTCACTGGTGCATGCAGCGTCCTGGATTGCGAGAGGAATGTCCGACTGCCGGTTTAGGCCCGACATCCCCTGAGGGGTCCCAGATTGAGAGAGAACGTAGGCCGGGCTGAGGGACACCCCCCTGCATAAATTTCGTCCACCGGGCCTCTAGTTTCATCTATAATAGGAAATGTATGAATGAATGAATGAATGAATGAATGAACGAACGAACCAGTCTGATGCTTTGTTTCTGGGTAGCAGGGTGAAGATAATAGTGGACAAGTCACATCAGGAGAAAAGCCAAGGATATGACATATGTTATTTTTCAAATCTCTCTTGGCCAATTCAAAATGTGTTTGTTTGTTTGTTTCCAGCTCTAGGTCTTAACTATTTCCAGAAACAACTTTATCAACTGCTGGCCTGCAGCAGGATGTGGGAGAGGAAAGCCCTGAACTTGAGCCAGATGAGCTGGGTTCTGTATCTGCTCTGCTGGGTGACCTTGAGGGAGTCATTTAATCCATCTGAGCCTCCTTTGCTTAATTTATAAAATGGAGATGAGAATCCTGTCCCTTCACAGAATTGCCAGAGAAGTGAAGTGAGGCAATTAGCAGGCAGATGTGAGCTTAGTAGACGGGAAACATCTATACTAACAATAGAGGAATATGCAAATTGTCCAGGATGCCATCACAGTAACAGTAATGACCAGACAGCAGGCTGCATGGGGTGACCAGGCCGGCAGGGGAATTAGTGAGGGACGACCAAATGACTGAACAGCAGGCTGCATGGGGCAACCACGCCAACAGGGGGGTTAGTGAGGGGCGACCAAATGACTGCAGGCTGCGTGGAGTGACCAGGCCAGCAGGGGGGCAGTTGGGGGCAACCAGGCAGGTGAGCAGTTAGGAGCCAGTGGTCCCAGACAGTGAGAGGAATGTCCGATTGCCAGCAGTTGGACATCCCCCAAGGGGTCCCGGATTGAAGAGGGTGCAGGCTGGGCTGAGGGGACCCCCCGCCCCCCCCCCGCATGAATTTTGTGCACCGGGCCTCTAGTGTTATAAATAAAAATGGAAGGCATTATTATGAAGCTTGCAGTGAAAACCAAGTAGACAGCTCATAGCTGGGGCCTTCTGGCCACTTCACAGGAAGCTTGTTTATTGAACTCCAGCCACTGTCCTGGTTGTTTACTCTCACTCCCTCCCCCCCCCCCCTGCCCACACACACACACTTACCAACACCACCACAGGGCAACTAGAGATCTGGGGAAGTGCAGGGCTGGGGAGAGGAAAGGCTTATAAAAGGGGGAGGTGAGGGTGATCCCACCTGAGGCACAGAGCTGGCCATTCCTGTCTCATTGAGGATTTTTGAATCTATATCTATATAGAGACTTAATGTACATAATCTGATGCATTGGGAGGCAAACATACACCCATGAAACCATCACTATCAATGCCATAAAGTTATCCATCACCTACAGTTTCCTCCTGCCATCTTTGTATTTTTTTTTCTCTTTTGTGATAAGAGCACTTAACATGAGATCTACCTTCTTAGAAAAATTTTAAGTATATAATACAGTTTTGTTAGGCACAGGCCCTATGTTGTTCTATACATAAGATCTCCAGAATGTATTTTGCACAACTGAAATTCTGTACCCTTTGACCAACATCTCCCCTTTGCCCTTCCCTCCAGCCCCTGGGAACCACTGTTCTATGGGTCTGGCTATGTCAGCTTCCACACATAAATAAGATCATGTAATTTTTGACTTCTGTGTCTGGCATATTTCACTTAGCTTAATGTCCTCAAGTTCCATTCATGTTGTTACAAATGGCAGGATTTCCTTCTTTCTCAAGGATGAATAAGCTTTCATCATATGTATATACCATATATTCTTTAAAAAAAAATATATATATATATATTTTTATTGATTTCAGAGAGGAAGAGAGATAGAAACATCATGATGAGAATCATTGATTGGCTGCCTCCTGCACATCTTCTACTAGGAATTGAGCCCAAGACCAGGGCATGTGCCCTGACCTGGAATCAAATCATGACTTCCTGGTTCATATGTCGACACTTAACCACTGAGCCATGCTGGCCAGGCTATACCACATATTTTTTATCATCAAGAGTCCTTGATACTAAGAGCATATCAGTGGGCACCCTCCTGGCCAGATTCTGTGCTAAGTCCTCCCCAGGCGTCAATTTGCTGAGTCCCCACAACACCCCTGAGGTTGGCACCATTATCTACCCATTTTTCAGGTGAGAAAACTGAGGTTCAAAGGAGTTAAATAATTGGCTAGTAAGAAGCAGAGTGAGCCCAAATCAGTCACTCTCTTAACTTCAACCTATACCCCCTCACAATTACACAAAATGCCCTACGATGTGCCTAGCACTTGGTAGTTGCTAAAGAAATTTAAGGTGTCTGCCCTAGATGGTTTGAGTCAGTAGACAGAGCGTCGGCCTATGGACTGAAGGGTTCTGGGTTCAATTCTGGTCAAGGGCAAAGCCAGGGTTTCAGGCTCAATTCCTAGTGAGGGGTGTGTGGGAGGCAACTGATCAATGATTCTCTCTCAGCATTGATGTTTCTATCTCTCCCTCTCCCTTCCTCTCTGAAATCAATAAAAATATATTTGAAATAAATAAATACTGTATTTTTCCATGTATAAGAGACACCCTCATGTATAAGACGCACCCCACTTTTCCAACCAAAATTAAGAAATCAATATTTTACACATTTTGCTGGTTTTCCTTTTTTTTATATATATATATACATTTTATTGATTTTTTACAGAGAGGGAGAGAGATAGTTTGAAACATTGATGAGAGAGAAACATCGATCAGCTGCCTTCTGCACACCTCCCACTGGGGAGGTGCCTGCAACCAAGGTACTTGCCCTTGACCGAAATTGAACCTGGGACCTTTCAGTCCGCAGGCCGACGCTCTATCCACTGAGCCAAACCGGTTATGGCTGGTTTTCCTCTTAAGGCCTTCTTCTTTTTTGGCATCCAAAGGAGTTGTTCTTCCTGTTTTCTCCACTGTCTGATCATACACTCAGTGGGAGGAGGTCCAAATTGTCTCTCTGCTGCTCCATTTCCATGCTCTTTTGCATAGCTGATTACATTCAGTTTGAATTTTGCAGCGTAAGACAACTGCTTACCGGTCGGTATTTATCTTTTTATTTTTTGACATCTTGATGGGCTCAGAACGCTCCGGTCCTGTTGCATCTGCGCACTCTCCACCTCCAATTATGGCATCAGCTGACGTCAGTCACAATAAGGATCGTGATTGGAGGAAGCCTGTTTGACAAGATACAGGCAGTTAGGCACCCCCTCCTTGGCTGACTTCCATGTATAACATGCCCCTCGATTTTCAGTCTAACGATTTTAGAAAAACAAAAAGTGTCTTATACACTGAAAAATATGGTAAATAAATAAATAGAAATTTAAGGTGTCTAAATTCTCCTGTTTGGATCCCAGCTGTGGCACTTCTCAGCTGTGTGACCTTGAACAAGATTTTTATCTTCTCTAAGGACTGCCCTGCCTGACTCTACTGCTGACAAGTGTGAGGGGAGGTGGGGGTTGTTACATGGCCTCTCTTAGCCTCGGTTCCTTTACTTATATGATGAGGATACTAACAGCCCATAACCTGAGTGTAAAACAATCAGGTACCTGGCAGCTATCATTGTATGATAGCAACAACATTGCACTTATACCTATACCCCATCTGGAGGAGGAAAAAGATCAGAGATAGAAACACAGACTAAAAGCATAAATTCAAAAATTTCACATTCTGATCCTTTCAGAATTTAGAATCAAGACAATAATCATCTCAACTGAAGATGTACCATTTTCCTTTCGTTAGAAAGCAAGAAATTGTGTGATGTGGTGTATTTCCCTTTTTGCGTTGGCTGCCAGAAAGCTCAGAGCTAAATTTAATTCCTAATAATAGTAATTGGATGGCCCTGGCTGGTGTGGCTCAGTTGGTTGAGCGTTGTCCCATGCACTGAAAGGTTGTTGGTTCGATTCCTGGTGAGGGCACATACCCAGGTTTCAGGTTTGGTCCCCAGTCAGGGTGCATAGGGGAAGCAACTGATCAATGTTCCCCTCTCCCCTCCCCTCTCCCTTCTCCCTCTCCCTTCCTCTCCCTTCCTCTCCCCTCCCCTCTCCCCTCTCCCTCTCCCTTCCTCTCCCCTCTCCCCTCCCCTCTCCCCTCTCCCTCTCCCTTCCTCTCCCTCTAAAAATCAGTAAAACATATTTAAAAAAAATTTTTTAAAGTAACTGGATGAGTCTGGGCTTAGTCTTCCTTTATGTGATGCATATTTTAAAATTTCTGTCCTATTGACTTTATTGTTCCTGTAATACTAGTATTTGTTTAGAGTTAATTTTAAAAATTGTTATGCCAGCTGCTTGAAAAATAGGCCTGATAAAATGATAAGGACATATTATGTCGTTACAGTTTAAAGCAGTGCATTTGAAATCAAAGCATTGCTCATTGTTTGCATTTTAGATAAAGATAAAAGGCATGGAGATGCCTTTAGGCCAGAGAGTCATTTCAAAGCGGAGTTAGTTCACATGAAGCATTCAGAGAAAAACCTGTAAATCATCCTTG
This sequence comes from Myotis daubentonii, assembly GCF_963259705.1. Classification (NCBI taxonomy): domain Eukaryota; kingdom Metazoa; phylum Chordata; class Mammalia; order Chiroptera; family Vespertilionidae; genus Myotis; species Myotis daubentonii. The sequence goes on from NC_081843.1 coordinate 27,717,795, forward strand.
GAGCTGGTCAGTCCTGCCTGTGGGCAGAGGCCGGTCAGCTCTGGGTCCTCTGGGGCCACCCGGGCTGACACAGCGAGTTTTCAGGTCCCAGCTCTGGGTGGAACGGAGGCCTGCCCCATCTTCCCATGCAGCCAGGGATTTCCTGTTTATCTTTCCAGATCGTGTGTCTGCTTGCACAAGATGTGGACCCACAGCAGAAGCCAAGATGACAGGGGCTATTTCTGTAAGTCAGTTCTATGTTCAACATGCTGGGGTGAAGGAAATGTACACTTACATTAAATTCCGGTCCTGTTCGCATTGTCTGGGGTCTCCAGAAAGAGAAACTGTGTGTGTGAGAGAGAGTATTTGTGTGTTTATATATACATATGATATTCTCTCTAAATACACTGTGATGAGGGTTTGCATTTTGACGCTGGTGTAAAGGTCGAAAGATTGTAAACTCTATAAAGTTAATCAATGGGAACTGGTAAAATGATGCCCATGGGATAGAAAAGGATGCAAGCATTAATCAAGAAAGAAGGCACAACCACTTTGGAAAGTAGTTTGGTGGGATCTAGTTAATTTGAACACACACCTAATCCAAAGTTCTCAGCCTGGTCCACAACAGCTTTCTCAGCGTTGGCACTACTGACAGTGAGGCTGGGTGTTCTCTGCCGTGAGGCTGTCCTGTGAGTTGCAGGATGTGTAGCCGGATCCCTGGACCCCACCCACTACATACCAGTAGCATCCCCTCTGCAAGCTGTGACAACCACAAATGTCTCCAGACATTGCCAAAATGTTGTTACGCGCAGCAACATGGATAATCTGACACATAATGTTTAGCCAAAGGACACACACACACACACTAAATTATTTACAAAGGCATTTTGGCAGGGAGCAAGAAGGGGAACGCAGGGGGCTTCTGGGATGAGAGGAGCATTCTGTTTCTGGATTTAAGTAGTCATTGATTACTCACGTGTTTTTCACTGGAAATTCATCGCACTGTGCACTTTTCTATAATTATGTTAAAACGCAACAAAACTTCGTTGTTTAAAATGAGGCATATTTAGATGGTTGATATAAAAATACCTCCAAAGCACACAGTAAGTGAGAAACAAAGCAAGCTGAAGAACGTGCATCTTGTGCTGCGCAGAGAGCGCCTAGGGGCAGGGGAAGCGCGCACACGGGTGGGAGTGCAAACTGTCATCACTGCAGAGCGCCCGGCCTTCACTAGTGACACTGAAGTTGCCCACTTCCTACCGCAGGGACGTGCTCCGGAGAAACTCCTGCCCCTTGTCTAAGGAGATGGGGGCAGGAATGCTCACCACAGTGATACTGGGATAGCAGGCTGAGGCTCAGAGGGCTTAAGAAACTTGCTGAAGATCACACAGCTTGTGAATCAGAAAACCAAATCTGGTCCTAGAGCTTGAGCTCCTAACCACTGTCCTCCCCCTGGTCCCCATGGTACCCAGTGCATCGGGGACAGCATGACCTGGCTGTTGGCCTACTGAGCCGGCTCAGATTGCATCGCAAGGACAGGCCCACTAGTTCTCCACTTCAACAGGAAGTCCATGGGTGAGGTGGGAGGGGCTTCCCTAGTCCAGTCAACTCACCCTCTTAGCATGGGCCTCCTTCCTGGTCTCTACCGGACGCTTTCTTCCACACCCCTAGCATGCATCCCGAGCTGTCTTACTTGCAAGGCGAGGGAGCTGGGGTGTCTATCACCAGTCCCATGGTCATCAGTTGAGGGCTGCTCCAGGGCCTGACTCTCCAGCACTTCCTTCTGGTCCTGCACACAGTGGAGCGACCTGCTGCAGCCAGTTAAGAGCCCTCCGTCTGGAGGTGCAGGTGCTCACAGGAGGCAGCCTTCAGAGAGAGGAGGTCAGAACAGCATGACCGCACATGCTGAGGGTCACGACCGCACATGCTGAAGGTCATGATTGCACATGCTGAAGGTCATAACCACACATACTGAAGGTCATGACCGCACATGCTGAGGGTCACGACCGCACATGCTGAAGGTCATGACCGCACATGCTGAGGGTGACTTCCACAGCATAACCCCAGACCTCCGTATACATGTGTGTCTCCTCCTTTCCACCTTGAGTTAGGCCACACAACGTCCTCCTTTTATTGCCTCTTCCTTGGGAGGTACCAGCCTCAGGGAAATGAGGGCGCAAAGGAAAAGCCCACTCTCCCTCATTCTGTGGATTAACCTGGAAGCCCCCTCCTCAGTGGGCTCTGCCCTCAGCCCCAGCCCCACAGAGGAGTGATGGCAGATGGGCCTGGGCTGGACAGATCTGGGGCTGAGGACAGAAGCCAAGGGTGGCCCTGGCCTTTCGGAAGGGAGAAGCTGGGAGCTGATGGAGAGATCAAAAGCAGCTCCATCCCTTACAGATGCAAGAAGCTGCTAACACTTTTAAAGGGAGAGATGACATAAACATTGGAAAGGAAACTGTCCCTGGGCTGAAAAGACAAGTTGCTCCCAGGCGTGATCACACCCTGGAAACGCTTACTAGAGTCTGAGCTGTTCCCCTGCTTTTGCGTCTGATTTTAGATCATCCACCAAAAAAGTCAAATTCCTTTCCATATTGATGAAGACGATGATGGTAACAATAACAGTGGCCTCTCTACTGAGACTTGTGCATGTCACTTTGGTATGTTACATCTAGTAACTCACCTAATCTTCCCACTTTCCAGTAGCCTAAAGGGGAGGTTCTATTAGCCTTGTTTTGCCATTGAGGAAACAGGCTCAGAGAAGATGGGTCAGAGGTCACAAACTCAAATACCTGCAGAGGCAGGCAGGCAATATAAATGTGGAAGTTGGGAGATGTAAGATATCAATTGTGATTAGTGAGAACCCTGTAGACTGGAGGCGGGAGCTCATGCCCAGAATAAAGGGGCCCTCCTCACCCCCATCCCCAACGAGCCACATAGGACTGTGGGCCCAGTGTGGCCAGAGCTTATTTTTCAAGTGAAGACAGAAATTTGGATTTGAATGTAACATCTTTCCATTTTTGTAAGCAGCTAAATCAGTTAGGATTAGATTCCCCTCCTTATAACAAAAAAACTGAAAATAACAAGGCTGAGATAAAAGTTTATTTCTCTCTCACATAAAAAAAAAAGAACTGGAAAAATGAACATTCTGAACACAGTTACAATCTGAGCACTGGGAGTTACAGTTTCAACATATGGGTTGGGGGGGGCAGGGGAGGAGAGACACAATTCAGCCCATAACACTGTCCATCTCCCCCATTCGCCTACAAGCTCCATAAAGCATCCCGAGCTGTCTTACTTGCAAGGCGAGTGAGCTGGAATTCATGTCTAGTCAGACAAACTCTTGAGGTTTAATTGATTGGGGTAACATCCTATATAATAAAAGGCTAATATGGAAATCGATCAGACGGCAGAATGACTGGTCGCTATGACACGCACTGACCACTGGGGGGGGGGGCAGACACTCAACACAGGAGCTGCCCCCTGGTGGTCAGTATGCTCCCACAGGGGGAGTGCTGCTCAGCCAGAAGCCGGGCTCATGGCTGGCAAGCGCATTGGCGGTGGCGGGAGCCTCTCCCACCTCCACGGCAGTGCTAAGGATGTCCTAAGCTGTCAGTAGGACATCTCCCGAGGGCTCCTGGACTGTGAGAGGGTGCAGGCTGGGCTGAGGGACCCCTGCCCCACCCCTGAGTGCACAAATTTCATGCACCAGGCCTCTAGTTGGTTAATAAAACCATACAGGTTTCAAGTGTACAACTCTATAACCCATCATCTGCATACTGCACTGTGTGTTCACTACCCAAAGTCAAGTCTATTTCTGCCACCATTTACCCACCCTCCTTTGCCCTCTTCCACCTCCCCCACTCCCCTTTCCCTCTGGCAATCACCATACTGCCTGTGTCTGTTTTGTTTTTCTTAACCCCCTCACCTTTCTCACTTAACCCCCCTACCCTCTCCTCTCTGACATCTGTCAGTCTGTTCTCTGTATCTATGAGTCTGTTTGTATTTTGTTTGTTAGTTTATTTTGTTCATTAGATTCCACATATAAATAAAATCATATGATATTTGTCTTTCTCTCACTTAGCATAATACTCTCCAGGTCCATCCATGATGTTGCAAAAGGTAGAATTTCCTCCTTCTTTTTATGGCCAAGTAGTATTCCACATGTAAATGTACCACAGCTTTTTTATCACTCATCTACTAATGGGCACTCGGGCTGCTTCCAAATCTTGGCTATTATAAATAATGCTGCAATAAACATAGGGGTGCATATATTCTTTCAAATCAGTGTTCCGGGTTTCTTTTAATGTATTTCCAGAAGTGGAGTTGTTGGGCATTAAGGCAATTCCACTTTTAATGTTTCTGAGGAAACTCCGTATTATTTCCCGCAGTGGCTACACAAGCTTGTGTTTTTTTTTTATAGTTGAATACATGTATAATTGGTAGAACATATGACATACATGTTCTTAACTAAATAAGGTACACTGATGGTTTACTTCAGTAGAGGTTTAATTAGAAATATATATATACTAATAACTAACACAATAAAACAATCACTTTACAGATATTGTTTGGAATGAGGCTAGAAGAAAAACTGCAACATTAAAAAAAAGATTGCTTGGCCAGTGTGGCTCAGTGGTTGAGTGTCGACCTATGAACCAGGAGGTCACGGTTCGATTCCCAGTCAGGTAGGGCACATGCCTGGGTTGTAAGCTCAATCCCCAGTGTGGGGCATGCAGGAGGCAGCCGATCAATGATTCTCTCTCATCACTGATGTTTCTATCTTTCTTTCCTTCTCCCTTCCTCTCTGAAATAAATTTTAAAAAAAATTTTTTTTTAAAGAAAAAGAAATAACTACATAAGGTACACTGATGTAGCAAAGACTATGAAGGTGGTACCTCAAGGGCTGGAGCTGCCAAAACTTAGTACCAAGAGCTGGCTCTCGGTACCAAGAACGTGAACTTCTTTTTTGGCTCTCTCCTTGGCTGTATGACCCTGGGCAAGTCACTCAGCCATTCAAAGCCCTGATTTCCTAATGTAGCTAATGAGGATTCCAAATACACGCGACCCATCTGTAATGCTGTTCTGAGCATTACATAAGGCTTGTGAAGAAGAGCTCAAGGCTGGGAACAGGCACCAATCCTGGCTCTGATGCTCACCAGCTGCGTGACCTTGGGCAAATACCTTCACCTCTCTGAGCCTGCTTCTTCTTAATGGCACTGTTAACGTAAGAAACGTCTAAACCCACAGAGAATTTTTATGAGTTTATTTGATCCAGATGGATGACAATTGCTAGGAAGCAAAATCTCAACAGGTTGAGAAAATGCTGCGGAGAATGGCAGTTTTCCATGTTATTTTATACATTAGAATCAAAGGAGGAGGTGTAAGGAGAAATCCCTTGGTGGTAGATTAGGGGGCAGAAGAAAGCAAAGTGGGAAAATATCTGGGACTTGGCTAAAAAGTAAAACGGAGAACATACTTATTTTATATTGGTGGGTTACAGGATAATTAACAGTTAACATTTACAGCACATAGAGATATGGTATTTGGGGAAAGAGATAACAATAAGGGTTCTGTGGGTTGCCGTGGTGTGCCCTGAGGGGTCTGGAAAAGGAGATTACTCTGACATTTCAAAGGTATGTTATCATAGATGCAAAAAGACAATAGACAGGCTCCGCTAAGGTAAAGGTTGGCCTTTGTTAAGGAAGATGCTGGCTTAGGATGTGACTGCCTGTCATGACTCACTTTTAGTTAGGAAGTTTTAATTTCAGATCATCCCATGTGGTTATTTTTGGTCTCTGAGTGTGTAAGGCCTCCCCTGAGCTTGTCGGGTTTAGTATGTGGCCCTTTTTTGTCCACAGTCCCTGGCTGCTAGGGTGGTCATGAGGATTCAATGAGTTAATTCACCTTTTGAGTGATGCCAGGTATATTGTGAGAGTTCAGTCAACATCATCATTACTCACTCTGGGAACAGCTCTGGAGGCCAGCTGAACTAGTCCTCCTGGAGGTCTTGACTGGGGCCAGTCCCAGCTCCAGGCCAAGCCCTTTCCAACTAGGCTGATGTCAGAATTCGAAGTTAGAAGCCCACATCCTGACATTGTCCCTAACACCATAGCCTCCAGGCAGAAACATGATGTCATGGGAACATGCTTTTGTGCTGAAAGGATGGGCAAGGCAGGTGGGAGGGGCCTTCCTAGGGCAGCCCTGTTTCCTTTTTTTTCCTGCTTGCTCACCCGGGGAAGCATGGACCAGAAGTTCTAGGGGTGTCCAAAGATCTTTACTTCTTTCTCACATGCTTCTGCAGTCACATCCTAGGCCCAAAGGAGCCACCGACTTTTTAGCAAGGTGCCAAGCACATAATGAGCGCTCAACAAATGGCACCTCTTAAAAATTATTCATGAGTGTTCATTATGTTCTATGCCAAGTACCTTGCATGCTTTATTTTATTTAATCTGCACAGGACCCAAGAGGCAGGTTCCCATTTTGCAGATGAGGAAACTGAGACTCAGAGAGGTAAAGGTGATAGGGGCAGAAACAGAATATTGGGGATCAGCTATGACTGTACGAAATATTAATCATGCTCTGTTAGCCATGACTGATTTGTTCTGATTAAAGAAGGCACATGCTAACCTGGCTGGGAGTTGCATGTGGGACCTGGAAATGCACCCATCCTCTACATCTGGGAGCTGCCTATTCTCATGGAAAGATTAACAACCTCGTTGCAGAAACCAGAGCGCCAGCCCTTTGCATACCCACAGGTCTTTGCAAACCCCCAGCCCGCATTACCTGTAAACTGCCCATTTAGCATACCTTTTGCCTACTTCCCCATGTAATCTTTGTCCCAATATAAGTAGCTGGCTTATGGTGGGGGGCAGAGCAGATGTTTGTGGATGGCCTGCTGTTCTCCCATACTGCCGGCAGAATTGGAATAAACGCTCCTATGTGATTCAACCCTGTCTCTGCTGAATTGGCTCAAGTACTGACAGGCAGCCCGGACCCACTGATTGTCCAGTTACAAAGGGATTTCCCAAAGTTCTGAAGTCAAACCACATTGCATCTTCTGCCTGCAAGTTCTTTCCCCAAGTCTGAATTCAGTCTGATGTCACTTCCCTGAGGGGTCCCTCCATTAGCTGATTCTCTCTGAGCTTGCTTTGGGCTCTTTGGCCCTGCCTTCGCATGTGAATCATCTGGGGAGCTTTCAAAAGTCCTGTTCCCCGGCTGCACTCAAGTGAATCACAGTCTCTGTGGTGAGACCCAGGCATTGGTATTTTAAAATCTTCAGGTCACTATAGTGACTGGCTAGGGCTAAAGATGGCCGTGATAAATGGTCACCCAACGAAGGAGTAAAGGTGGATGTTTCTTCTCTACATCTTGTGTCTCTTTCTCACATCCCTGGTGTCTGACTCATAAGGTTTGGGGAGCATTTCTGTCCCACCTGCTCTCTACAACTAACAAGAAAGCAATACTGAAGCAACCAATATGTCTTTCAGTACGTGAGTGGATAAATCAACTGTGGAACTTCAGGCAATGGAATATTATTCAGCACTGAAAAGGAAGGAGCTATCAAGCCATGAAAAGACATAGAAGAACCTTAAATGCATATGACTCAGTGGAAGGAGCCGCTCTGGAAAGGCTACACACTGTATGATTCCAACTATATGACAGTCTAGAAAACGCTGAACTATGGAGACATTAAAAGGATCAGGAGTGGTGGGGGGGAGGGATGAATAGATGGAGCAGGGAGGATTCTTAGGGCAGTGAAATTACTCTGTATGATACTATAATGGTGGATACAGGTCATTACACATTTGTCCAAATCCACAGAATGTACGAGCCAAGAGTGAACCTTAATGTAAACTATGAACTTCGGGTGATTATGATGTGTCTACATAGATTTACCAATTGTAACAAGTGTACCACTCTGGTGGGCGATGGTGATAATGAGGGAGGCTGTGCATGTGTGGGGGGCAGGGGGGATATGGGAAATCTCCGTGCCTTCTTCTCAATTTTGCTGGGAACCTAAAACTGCTCCTAACAGAATAAAGTTGTTTTTTTAACTCAATGTTGAACAAGAGCTTCAACTCATTTATTCATTCATTAGGCCTGGCCCAGCTGAATACTGGGAGGTCAGTGTGTGCTCCCAGCTGGGTAACATGGGCACCTTAACCTTCTTGTGCCTTGTTTTCCTCCACATCCAAAAGGACTGAGGTGCCTGGGTTTTAAGTCCCATGGCCATTACAAGTAGGGCTGGGGATTCAGGGTCCTGAGCCTGTGGGCCTCTCTGTGGTAGAGGGAGACTGCACAATCGTGGGAAGGCAGGAGGGTTTTCTGGCACCAAGAGAACACCTGTGTAAAAGGGAAAGGAAAAGGTCTCCTGAGTCCATATAGCAAATTACTGTGGTCAGTGGAGAGGGAGGAAACAGTGTGTGCATATGTGTATTCATGTACTCAGATACGTGATTATGTATGTGAGCCTGGAGGGGATGTCTCTGAGTGTGTGAAGGCCAAGAATGTGTGTGTGTGCGTGCAGTGGAATGTGTCTGTGAATGCTTATGTGCAAATATGAATGCGTGTGTATGTGACTTTGCATGAGGATTTGTTGTCTATGTGAGGATGTAAATAAGTGACTATGTACGTGTACATATATATGTAAATTGTGGATGTGTATGCAATGGATATATGTATAATGAGTAATCATGTAAGCATGTGCATATTTGTGTGTGTATGAGGGTGTGTGTTACTAGCTGGGTGTTGGTTGGCACATTATTTAACATTTCTGTGCCTCAGTTTCCCTGTCTAAAATGAAGGCAAGTACTTACCATGGTGGATTAAAGGAGATCACAAATTCTTTGCCATTCTCCCCATTGATTGATTGGTGTGTAGGGAGCAAGGGCAGGGGGGGGGGGTCCATGACAGTTCCCCTTGAATCTGGGCTGGACTTGTGACTCACTCTGACCAGTAGAGTCTGGGCCTTGAAAGATCACAGTTCTGCATTTGCATACGCAAAACACTGCCTCTCAGAACCCAGTGCCCGAGCCATGAGAAGCTAGAGCCAACAGGCGAGGCCACAGGGAGGGAAACTGAGGCAGGCTGGTCCTCAGTGTCAGCTGAGCTCACAACCCACCGCAGTACCAACTGCCTGCCTCGGAGCGAGCCCTCTTGGACAGGATAATCTATCTCAGTGGATCCTCAGAAGACTGGTCCCAGTTGAGCAAAACCCTCAGCAGATCTCAGTTAACACACAGAATTGTGGGAGAATGGTGGTGGTTGGTTTGAAGCCATTTTAGCCTGGTTAGTTATGCAGCAAATTGCCATCAAAAGGTCACTGCCACCAATCCTCTGCCCCAATCTGGGTTATAGTAAAAGAAGAGATTTTATTCAGGTAAACAGTTTATAAAATAGGTAAAGAAAGCCACCGAAAGTACATTCCTCCAGACAAAGAGGAGGCCTATTTATACCGAGAAGGGGCACCCTGGTCCTTGATTGGTCCATTTTTATACAAATGGAGAATCTAAATTTGCAGAGTTTGATCAGTTCAAATTGCACTATCTGGATTGGTCAGAATAGCACATCCTGATTGGCTGGTCATTATGGCACCAAATAAAGATGCAAATAAGAAAATAGCTGTGCAGCTCCAATTTGATGGGGCTTGTCTCGGCCCATTGATTGAAATATATACAAGGAATTCCTTTACAAGGGTCAGCAGAGCTGGCAGGAACACAGTGCTGCAGGAGGCTTGGCAGTTTAGTCTGTGGTTTTCCCCTAAAAGCATCCTGCATAGGAGGTCCCCTATAAACAGCACTACTAGACTGATTATAAATTTGGGCCTACTTAACTACTGGAGTCCTTTTTGACAGGTGTATTCCTTCTTAGAGTCAAAATATATAACTGATACTTTGTAGAGTTTTTAAGCACTTAGAATAGGAGTTGGTAAACTTTTCCTTAAAAAGGCCAGGTGGTAAATATTTTAGGTTGTGCAAAAGCAGTTACAGATAATGACTGTTGCAATGATCAATGGAGGATGGTTTGTGTCGATAAAAATGCACGATTGCGTTCCAGTAAAGCGTTATTTACACAAACAGGAGGCAGGCTAGATTTTGGCCCACAGGAAGTCATTTGCCCAGACCTGGAAAACTGCCTGGAACACAGTGCTGTAAAAGTGTTGCCCAGTGGTAGCTATCCATGTGTATGTGTGAGTTCAAGAGCATTGATGTTTCTGCATGCATATGTGTACATGCATACCTGTGTGGGGAGCATGTGTCTGAATAAGTGTAAATGTGTCTAGTGCCTAATCTGTTCAGTCCTGTAAAAACAAAGCAATTAGCTGTACCAGCCAACATTTCAAGGCAGCTACCCCAGGCCTTCCTGCTTCTATTCTGGGGAGAAAGGGAAGCATCTTAGAAAGCCAAGAGAAGAAAGAGCTGGTATGTCCCTGTCCATCTGGGTTAAGTTTGGAGGGAAGCCATCGCTGGTGGCTGGGCTACTGTAGAGCCAGCAGCCCACGCCTTCCCTTCTGCAGAACGGAGGATGAGGTCACCTCTCTTGGGGGAGGGGGAGGGGACACTGTAAAACTGAAAAAGGAACTCTGGAGCTTTTAAGGAAGGGCTTGGGGTGGGGGTGGGGAGAAAGCTATCCTCCCCTCCTTCTTGGGTGGGTGGCTTTTTTAGGCAACTTATAAACATCTGCCTGCTGGTTTCATTTTGATCTCCCACTGTGGGACTCATGAGGGACTACTTCCTGAATGACTAACCTCCTTGGCTGGGTTTGCAAGGGCCAGAAGTGCAGCAAGTGCTCCGTTAGGAAGCAGCGATGGTTGCAGATTCAAATCCCTATCTGCACTTACTTTGCTAAGTGGCCTTGGGGCATGTGGCCTCCTTTTGCTGGGCCTCAGTTTCCTCATCTGTAAAATGGGGATGATGTTAGTACCACTTCCTAGGAATATTGCAAGGATTAACTGAAGATGATATGTGTCCAGCATTTGGCATGGAGTAGGTACCCTGCAAGGTGACACCCTGAGACAGGCCCGCATGGTGTAGTGTGCTGGGCTTCCAGATTTCAGGGCAGCCTGTCTTGATCCCTTCAGTAAGGTCTCTTCTGATTTAGTGTCACAGAAACCTGTTTCTTTCCTTCAAAGCATTCACCTCTGTTATTCAGCGCTCATTGGCATGCTTATTTGACAAGCATCTGTCTCCTCCAGGAGACTGGACACTGCAGACAAATGTATTTTGCTAACCACTCCATCCCAGGTGCCAGCACAGGGCCTGGCACATAGTAGGCCCTCAGTGATTATTACTGAATGAGTGAGTGGAGATGGAGCACTTCATAATCTGGAATTCCCTGGGGCCCTAGAGAAGAGCATCTTCTCCCTGTTTTTAATCAACACATCCATTTGAGGACCTTCCAATGGGTTCTTCCAGAACAAGGTGACAATAGGAGCCCTCTTCAGCCTCCTGTCGCATTGGTTAGGTTAGGTGGGGCTAGGCTGTAGTATCAATGAACCCCAATGTTTCACAAACATTACAAGGGTGTACCTGTCACTCATGGGAAGTCCAGTATGAATCAGGTGACTGTCAAGGGCACCTGTTTCTTTGTAGTGACTCAGTTCCATCTGGTGATGCTGCCATCTTCATACTTGGCCTTTATCGCCTCTGCAAGGTCACACAGAAGTCCCTCCTGTTCCCTGCCCATTGGTCAGAACCAGTCACCTGGCCCTCCTACCTGTAGGGGGGCTGGGAGCTTTGGGGTTCCTCAAGGAGATTAAGCAAGCAGAAGTGCCTGTGCCACATGTGGGAAGGGCTCAGACTTCTCAGCTGGTCTCAAGGGGCCGGGTTTAGTGAGATGATATGCAGATGCGTTTTGAAGACTTGGCAAGTGAAGACTCCTAGTAATTAGACTGCTTTTGAAAAACCAGGTATTTATCAGAGGAAAAATAATCAATCATCACAAATCCTTGGCTTGAAATATGTAGCAGTGTTTTCAGTGCAGCTTCTGGAACGTTTCAGTAGAGAGGTGATTTCCCTGAGGAAATCAAGAACCTGCGGGGACCTCATCTCCAAATGCCACACCATTTTCTTACGTGGTTGAAATGTTTTCATCCTTTCCTTTTGGTAAGTTATCCACAGTTGCCCATCAGCAGTATAGCTCCTAATTCCAGGAGACCAATGATTAAATAAACCATGATGATAAAAATATTTTCATGAGACAAGGTCCCTAAAAGCTTTTAGTTTGAGTCTGGCACACAGTGGGATTCCTAACCTGCTCCACCCCCCCCCAACCGCCCCCCACCCCCCGACTTCATTGGAAGGCGTCTTGATGGACTTTAATTTTTTAAAGTGCTAGCTCAAAGTCCCAGCATCTGAGGACAGTGGGGGCAGAGGAGTAGAGACTGGGACAAAGTGTCAAAGTGTGGGCAAAACCATTAGATTTTCACGAAAAGAGCCATTTTGTGAAGACAGGCTGTATCGGATATATGTTCTCTCCAGACTAGACTGAGGTCACTGTCCCTCCAAATACAGAGGCCTTAGCTGAGAAGTATCAGGATGACTCTAATGACTTTTTTTATTTTTTCAAAATATTTTTCATCATTTCCACCTCCCTGGGATTGAAGAAAAGGGGAACTGCTAGTGGGACTAACTCCTGTGCCTACTTAGCAATGATATTTTGCCTTGTGTCTCTCAGCTAAAGAGTTCCGTCCTAGGACTTTATCCCACCACCACCCCCATTCAGCCATCTGTCTCTACCACAAAGCAAACTTCACACCCGCCAGCTGGTGTTTCCACAACACCTGGTGGGGAAATCGCAGGTTCTCTACTGAAAGGAGCCAGAAGGGCCATCTAACCTAAGTCGGTTGTTCTCAACGCTGGCTCCATTCTACTAGTAGAATTACCCGGGGAGCTGTGAAAAGTGTCCACGCCTGGCTGCACCCCCTGAGTTTCTGACCTCGTGGGGCCAGGGTGGAGTTCTGAGCACGGATAATCTTATAAAGCCCCTGGTATATTATTATAGCTCCAGAACTGAGAACCACTAGCTCGAGCTTTTCACCAGGACTTAAGCAAAGCAAATCAAATTTGAGAAATGAAATGGGGAGGAAGCTTATAAGAAGATGACATAATTTAAAAGAGATTTGGGGGCGGTCAGTCCTCTCACTGAATGTCCTTCCTTTCTGGGAACATGTGCAACAAATATTCACAACTGCAAACTCACTCGTAGTCCTGTGGGAAGGGAGGTTTGGGGATGGGGAGGCACTGGACAGAGTACCTGAGGGTAACTCCCTCTTAAGAAATGGATTCCCCTTTCTGTTGTCCCAAAGCTGTGGGGGCACAATCCTGAGAGCTAGCATTTGGATAGCACTTCTCAATTTCACATGCATTACTCTTTGATTCTTACAACAAACCTATAAAAGGAGGTATTATCACTACCATTTTGCAAATCAGAAAACTGATGCCCAGACAAGCTAATTGACTTGCCCAAAAGATGATGGCCAGTGAATGGTAGAGCTGAGATGTCAACCCTAACATTTTTGGAGCATTTACTATATTTTAGGATTTAGGCAAGTATAAATTATACAATTATGAAATTATAAATTCTCTAATTACTTCTCACTACTTTGACATAATCTTCTATTTGTTTCTGGCACTTATGAGGCAGAATCTTATTTACCCACAAACACCATTCTTCCTGCATATTTTGCTCAGAGCTGCTGTATGACAGGTACCAGGCTTTCTTTCCCAGCTTCCCTTGCTGCTAAGAATTAGCATGTGCCACCATTCCAGCCAATGAGATGTAAGAGGAAGTCTGCCGTGTTCCCTAATCCATTTTCTCTTCTCCATGCCTCTCCTAGCCACAGTGGGATCCTGACATGACAAGCTTAAGGATAAAAATGAAAATGGCAGAGCAAAACGATGCCTGGATCCCAGCTTCATCCCTGTACTGCTGGCTGCCTACCTGTAGGCTTCTGGCTGATGAGAACATATAAGCCTCTGTTTGTTTATCACTGTATGCTGGGTTTTCATAAGTTGTGGCCAAATGTACTCCTAGGTGGTACTGCTTCCTAAATGCCCTTCATCACTGCCATTTCAGTCCTTTACAATTGAAAGCGCTGCCCACCAGCTTCCCACCAGCCAGCATCTATCTGACTGAAGCCAGAGCTGAGCCATGTTGGGGATACCAGATCAGGGTCATAAATGCATTACCTTTGAGACCTGTGGCATTTTGTCACCTGAATCAGCGCTTAGCTTTCCCAGCTTCCGTTTGTTTTTACAAGATAAGGGCAAATACAGGAACGAAGTGCAACAGCTGTGTAAACACGCTGCTCAGAGATGGCAACGCTGCCACACCTGACCACTGAATGGGAGGCAGCAGCCCACTGTGCGTCAGCTGATGAGGGAACCTGGGTTCGCTGTGGGGAAGGTGGTTCACTGTCAGTTAAGTGCTTATATCAAAGTCTGGCTGTTTGAAAGTCAGAAGCACAGAAGTCAAGGACAGCCTGTATTTACTCCAGTGCAGCCCTGCTAGCATCTGTATCAGTTAGCTTCCACAGCCGTTAGCTGTTGCAGAGCAAGAAACGACCACTAACTCAGTGGCTTCAAACAATGTCTATTATTGCTACGGGCCGGCTGAGTGGTTCTGCTGACCTGGGCCAGGTTTAGCTGGTCTTAAATGGGCTCCCGCAAGTGTTTCAATCAGTCGGTGGTCATGTCAGCTGGGGAAAAGGGGGCTGTGGGGCTGGTCTGGGATGGCCGCACCACCTGCCTCACAGGTGCTGGCTACCAGCTCTGATGAGAGGGCTGGCTGGGTCACAAGGTCTCTCTTCCTCACATGGCGTGGCAGGCTTCCAAGAAAACAATGAGAAGCAGGCAAGGTGTCTTGAGGCCTAGGCCCGGAACTAGCACAATGCCTATTGTGATATGATATTAAATTGTGCTCTAAAGGAATGTGCGGCACCACTCTAGTTTCAAGCGGTAGGCAGAAGGCCCCTCCCCTTTTTTGATGGGCGACTACAAAGTCACTTGCAAAGGGCATGGGTATAGGAAGGGTGGGAGAACAGGGACTGTTTTGGTAATCAGCCCACTACAGCGCACAGAGTGAGAGCTCCTCACAGAAGAAACATCATGGGCATCAAGGAAAGAGATGAACAAAGTCTGGGTAGCAGAGAGATGGCTGGGTGGACAAAATGGAAACAATCCTGCAGTGGAGAAAGAATGAGCAGGAAAGGGAGCAGAGGAAGAGGCCGGAGACACAGACTGAACGACAATCCCATTCTGATCATGACTTCTACGCTGCTTTGCACTGGGTGCTTAATATACATGTTAAGCACTTTGCAGGCACGAGCGCACCTACTCCCCAACTACCCCTATGAGGGAGGTTCTGTTACGAATCCCATTTACAGAGGAGGGACTTGAGGTTCAGAGAGGATTAGGTAATTTGCAAAGAGAGACACAGAGAAGTGCAGGAAGCAAGACTTGAAGACCGGTCTCTTGGCATTACAGCTCTGGCCCTACTTCTGACACTGTTCTGTCTCTACGGTAACTGGTCTCCCTGTTCCTATTTCAATCCCACTCACCCCGCCACACCCAGGCCCAGACCACTGCAGCCTCTGATGACTTCCAGTTCGATTACTTCCAGCAATCTTTTCTGTAGGGAGCCAGAAAGTTAAGTATTTTCAGTGTTGCGTCCCAATTACTCAACTCTATCCACAGGGTGAGAGCAACCAGAGACAGTATGTAACTGAGTGGGTGTGGCTGTGTTCCCATAAAACTTTACTTACACAAAAATTAAAGAAAAGAATTAAGTCATTTGCCAACCCCTGCTTAATCCAGTCTCCTCCTTGCAGCCAGAGTGAGCCAAACTCAAATGTTGACCCTGCCATTTCTTGCCTATCCAGTATCTTCTGGATCAGTCAGTCCCAACTTGCAGTGTGGTTTACAGCCTTGCAATCAAAGCACGGCCCCTGAATCAGCAGTAGCACTCTCACCCGGAAGCTAGTTAGAAAAGCAGTCTCGCCCGGCCAGTGTTGCTCAGTGGTTGAGCGTTGACCCATGACTCAGGAGGTCAGTTCGCTTCCCAGTCAGGGCACATACTTGTGTTTCAGGCTCAACCCCCATAAGGGGTGTGCAGGAGGCAGCTGATCAATGATTCTCTCTCATCATTGATGAATCAGAGCTTGCATCCTAACAGACTCCCAGGTGATTTGCACACTCCAGTTTGAGCAGCTCTGGCTTCAATACCCCTGGTGTCCTGGTGCCTTCCTAACTCTCCCTTCTCATCCTTGGCCTCTGAAGCTTCCTCGCGCCCGGTCCCCACTTTCCAGCCAAACTGAAATGCTCCTTTCACCTCTGTGCCTGAGGCATTCTCCTCCAGCCCAGCTCCCAGCCTGTCTTTGGATCTAGACTTAGACATCACTTGTTCCAAGCAGCCCTCCCTGAACTGCACGAGGTGCCCTCTTCCGTGCTTCCATAACCCTCCCCCCAACCAACATCCACCACTGTATGGAGACATCGTAACTGCCTGCCTCTCATAACAGTCTGTGCTCGTGAGAAAGAGATCACGTCTGTCTTTGTCATCACTGCGTGTGTCCTCCATGCCTGGGGCAATAGCCACTGAATGACTACTTGTTAAAAAACTAAAGGCAACACCCCCCCCACCCTCTTTTCCACTGGGCAAGTGTCCTACACAACTACTGTTTAATCAGCCTGTGGGGACAAGTTTCCCTGAACTTCCACTGGCTCCAAGGCTTTGAAGAGTCCAACCTAGCCTCCAAGCTGCCACCTCTCACTAAACCGGTGGTTTTTCATATTAGCAAATGTTTACCATTTGCAGAGGGCCTGAGGGCCTGGGAGATTTCTGGGTAAAATTCTTGAGCTATGAATTAGCCACAGGCCAAGACTTGAACTGCATTTAGGAGTGTGTGTGGAAGAGGGAGGAGAGGAGGGTAGAAGAGGGGCATGGGCAGAAGGTTCTAGGCAAGGAAAACGAACACTGGAAGGCAGGACTCCAGGCTGTAAGCCTGCAGAGCTATGAACTGGACTCCTTTCCCACCTGTGGATGGAGCCAGTTCTGTACGAGCGACGATCCCAGCTTTGCTGCGTGGGAAAGTCTCCCACACCCCCAGACGCTGAGAGCAGGTAAGGAATCATAAGTCAGGGCAGCCACAGGGAAGAGGAGACCCCTCCCCAAATCTGACATCCAGTCCAGAGGTTTTTACAAGATCCTTTATTAACAAAGCAAAGTATAAAAGAACAAGGCCCCCAAACGATCCATGTGGTTAAAAGTGCAAATTTACTCCACCTGAAAAAGAAAACAAATAGCAGGCCTCAGCTACTCGGGCCATAGGAGCTTGGTGTGACCAAACGCCTTTTAATCACACCACTGTAGCAGCCAAACCACATTTATTAGCTCTTTAGTCTCTGTTATTGGGACAAAACATATGCTCTGACGGCAGCTGACACACTGCATCGTAATACACAGTTTGGGGTCAGAACACACATTAAAAATCACAATAAAATAAGAGGAATGTTTTAAAGTCAAGTGACTAAATCAAGGCACTTTTTTTTTTAAAGCAAAAGATGCTCAAAATATTCCTGAATATCTGATACTTCAAAAACCAGATTACATATAATTTAGCTGCACATTTTAGTCTATTCTCTCTGTACACAAGATCACATGTATCTTCACCTGCTCCCAATTTATACTTGCTTTATCCCCACCAAATCATGAGCTGTGTAGGTATAGAAAAATAAGCAGTAGTGTCTTAGTAATAGACATGAGATTTTAAAGAAATTAACAAATGCCACATGATAACACTGAACTTCTTTCCCTCTCCAGGGACACTGGAAATGTCATTTTTTCCACCACTGGGAAACATTTTTTCCTCTTCATGGGTGGGTGGGGAAAATTAAGTCTTCAGCATCAAGGTCAAAAGCCACATTTTACAGAAAAAGTGACTTACTCCAGGAGGATAAAAGAGACGCTCTGGAAGCTGTTAGGTTCATTCCTTCAGAATGTTGATTTTGGTGGGAGCCACTGAGTCAGAAAGGGATAGACACATCTGATCAGAACAGTGTTCTTGGCAATGGGAATGGTAACAAGCTTAAGAAGCTTGGCCCAAAGACCAGCACTGTTTTTCTGGTGTTCAAGGCCACTGCTAAAAAAATAAAAATAAAATAATAACAATAATAATAATAATAAATTTTAAAATAAGAATAAAACGCAAATAAAAAAGAAACAAGTTATTCTGCAATCCTTCCTGATGAGTCATCTTCAAACTCCAACACAGCCTAGGAGTTTAGCCCGGACTCACCAGGAAGGAAATGCCAAGAACGGGCCTCATGGTTTGCTGGAGGATCTGACTGCAAAGAACAGCTCCACGAGAGGGTCCTCCTGGGAATTGTGAGTTAAGTGTCATCTGTGGCCATGTTAATATTTTTGGTTTGTTTCTACAATAAAGCTTAGCTCTGAAAGATAAAGAAGACTGAGATATCACTCCCCCAACTAAGTATAACAACATCATATCCATAACAATAAATATAACTTTATACATACTTGGGGGTTTAACTGTGTAAGTCAGGGGTCGTAAACTGGTGGCCTGCAGACTTAACCAAAAGTTTTGTTTGGCCCACATGGTACTTTGGAAATTTTAAAATTACTTCAAAATCAGAAATTTAACTAAAAAAAAATCCTGATTTCCAGCCCCTCTGTACCCCTTTCCCCTGCATGGAGCCGAATAATGGCTGTTTCCCTTAAGACAGGGGGTTCCCACTGCCCACCCACCCCTTCTCTACCTTGCTTCTGCAGGCTGCTGAGTTTGTGACCCCTGGTTTTGATATAGCACATACCTAAAAATGTGTTTCCTAACCCAAACCTCTCTCCCACCCTCATGATTTCCACCCCACCTCTCCTTCCTTTCACTTCCATCTTAGGTCCTACTTCCCGAGTCCTTCAGATTTCTCTTGGTTCACTCACATTCTCCCTTCTTTCACTTCAGTTTCATTTTGCAAACCCCACCTCCTACTCTCAGCCCTGGAGCATTCTAGGATGGCTCCCAAGACTGCTCAGTGGAGTTACTGAAGGGTGTCTCGTGGCAAAATGGCTGAGTCATTTTCTCCAAACATTTTCTTTGGGCACTGCCTGGACAATTAATCATTTTTTTTTTTTTAAACGTAAGCAATTCTGAGCCTTCCTGTATAAGATTATTTGCAAATATGAATCTCCAGTACCAGGTATACACCAAAAATGTGTACTTTTCAGATCAAGATCATGACGGAGCCCTAATAAAATACAGAACTGAGCTTAATTTAAGTGCCTTGGGCAACCATCACACCTGGCTAATATGCCATATTATTTCATTTGTACACAGTACATGTTTGGGATTACTAAACATTGATCAAAATCGATCGAAAATTCTAAGTTTTGGTTACCATGTCCAGAGAACAATTGCTCAGCATGGCATTTAAATAAAACATTAATATTTAAAAAATTAACAAATACAATGCCCATTAATTAAAAAATAATAATAAAAATTTAAAATATTGAGGATGGATGAGGCTTTGGGTAATTAACCTGAAGAAAAAAATAAAAATAAAAACCTACAAGAACAGTATGTTACCAGATTTAAACTTCAAAACACTACAAAGATAAAAAAGGAACCTATCAACTTAGCTAGAAATATTTGGAAAATTCAGCTTTTAAAGCTTTATAATCCCTCCAGAGCCTCAATGCCCCCCACTCCAGTAGACTTAAATGACTACAGGGGAAACTGAACTCTGTACAGTTTATATCTTTGCAGAAAGCTGGTAGACTGATCCCTTTGCTAAATGCAGTACCTTATAACCTAACACTGACCTCAAAAGCTAGGAATGATCTTTGTGGTTTCAAGGGGAACTCTCCCCAAAACAACCTCAAGGAGAAAGCAGAACACCTGCAACTGTTTCTCTTACAGTCCAAGGCTGCAAAGGATGTAAGAAGTCTCTGCAGTTCTGATGAGGATTTCCTATAAATCATTCATTCACAATGATTTCCTGCAGTGGCCAACTAGGTCCTTTAAAGAAAGTTTAGAGCTCCCTCAAAGTAACTCAGGAATTAAACAATGGCCCTATTCAGGTGGCTATTTCTGTCTCCCAAGTTTTACCCTTTAAGAGCCTAAGAGAGTACGTGTCTTTGTTTAAAAAAAAATATATATCCCAAAGTAACACTGGGACTGGCTGCAGTTTCTAGCAGGAGAGCATAGGATGGACCATTCTAAACTTGGAATTGTGGGCTGTTAGAAATTTGGGAGGACAAAGAGGGATTTCAGAAGGGGCTCCTCCTGGTTGCAAGACACACCCAACCTGGTGATATTTCTGTCCAAAGGACAAAAAAAAAACACACCAAAAAAACAAACAAACAAAAAACTGACAAGAGCTATTCTCCCTTCATCTCCACCCATCTCCTCATGCTCTCTTCTGTATTTCTCCTCTGCTGATTGACCAGGGAGTCGTGGATCTTCAAATACTGAGCCCCAGATACTGAACTATACATAATGAAATGCTTTGCAAGACCTGTGCTGACAACCGCTCTTCAAAGTCGCCTTAGGACCACTTAAAGGCAGCTTGGGCAACAGGAGAATAACTTTCAACCACTAACCATTACTGAGCATTGAGAGCACGAACTACAAGTTAGGCACTACAGTAGGCATTTCCTCTTCATTACCTCATTAAACTCTGAAAGAAATCTCATGCAAAGGAGTATGCTTAAAAGCCTTAAAAAGAGGTTTTTCTCTGCAGCCAGCAGCAAGTTCCAGTGAGACTCCTTGATAGGCAAAGACTAAAATACATCTTTCTCGAGACCCAACATGTTTCCCGCCCTCCCCGGTGTTGTCTTAAACGAGCACTTTGATGCTACTTTGCACTGTGCCTGGATCACAGCATGGGCTCAATGAATGGCTGTTGACTGGTACACATTCTGGCAAGTGCCCGGAGGGATGTAAATAAAGTAAGCCAGCTTTTCAAGACTGCACCTTTCTTAATAGTAAATATAGCTAGTCTCCCTTTTGGATGTAACACTTGGCACTAGCGATTATCACAAAACAAAAGAATTGATCAAAATAAAGTGCTATTTGCTCTGGAATTTTCTCTAACCAACTCTTGGCTGCCTCTCAACCTGTGTGACTTACTTCTTCACAATCCCATCAAACACTAACGATTACACCATTTAAAAATACATTAATATTCATTTGAAGAGTGGGAACTATGTTCCTCAGAACAGTAGCCCCTAGACTAGAACTTCAATTCCAGTTGTAGATATTTATGTTTTTTACAAAATCAATCAGGAACCCAGGACCTAGCAAGTCGTCAAGCCAAAAAACATTTAACTTCTTTAAATCTGAGGGCAGAGAGACCTGTGACACAAAAACCAACAGAGGGAACTATTCCTGCTGCCAGCTCTCTCTTCCTTCACGGGACCTTCCTAAAATCTGCAGATCCTTCCACAGAATCATTCCACACAAACCAACATTTGGACTAACTCTTAGCTGCTGCTGTTGGATGTTTTTCTGGAGCCTGCCTAGGGCACTCTGGTGGGTGTGAAGAAGTTGCCATAACTATACTGGATTGTGGACCCAAGGGTGTCATTTAAACCACCAAATATCATCCTCCGAAGTTTCCAACACCTTCTGCAGCTCATCTTTCTGGAGCTGAACTGGCCTCATGGCCATCCCCACCCCCGCCTGGTGGGAGAGGCTTTAGGAGCATTAGGCCAGGGTTTATGGTTCATCTTTGGGGAAGCCCTGGGTGTGCTGGGGGCGCTGACTCCGGGGTGGAGAGCACCTGGCAAGGTAGCGGGGACCCCCATAGGCCCGCAGAAGCTGGGGCAGCCTTCGCCATGTGGACAGCAACCGTGCAGCCACGAGTTCCCGGGCGTGACGATCAAAAGCAGCCAGGAGGTCAACTGGGGCGGCTTCACGAAGTACCTTGGGCAGTGGGCCCACTTCAGCGGCTGCCCCGCCAAGGCCGAGAACACAGTGGAAGAGTGTCTGGCGTCCCAGCAGGCAGTCCCTAAGAAACCGAACTAACTGTTCCATGCGCTTGCCCAGGTGAGCCTCATCCCAGCCTTGCTCGGGCGCCCTCTCGCACAGCAGCACCGCCAGCAGCACTGTCTTGAGCACGTATGAGGACAGGATGCGTCCCCACTGGGTGGCAGCCCTTGGGTCCAGCCCGCGGGCACCCAGATCTCGGAGGGCTTTAAGCAACTGCAGGCACTTGAGGTAGCAGGCACCTGGAGGGGCCCGTTCCTGCAGCCAGCCCAGCAGCTTCTGCTCCTGGCGGGCTGTGTTCACGCCCCAAAGTGCATCTGCACGCAGGCCTTCCGGGAGCTCCGACAGGGGCCCAACGGGTGAGGATGGCGGTGGTGGAGCCACGAGGAAGACACCGTCACCCAAATGGACGGCGGGAATGAGTCGCACGGCCATGGAAAGTCTGCAGCAGCCGTAATCGGTGCGGCAGGGCAGGATGTGCAGGGTGGGAGGTTGCTCCAGGCCCCCCGGAGTCAGGGTGACCCGACAGCGCTCCTCCAAGCTGTAGCGCACGGTGGCCAGGGAACGCTGCAGATGCGACTGGAACCAGCGCAGCACCAGGGTGGCCGAGAGGTGGCGCCGCCCGCGCACGTCCACACAGAAGCCCTCGGCGAAGGGTTTGCAGTCCCGGAGCCAGTGACCCCCCGAGGCCCCCGGCGGCGCCTTGAGTGCGCACACGAAGCAGCCGTGAAAGGCTGGGGCCAAAGCGGGCTGCGCGCCCAGGCTCCGCGGCTCCAGCGCCACCAGCGGCGGCAGGCGCAATGGCACCAGAACGTCGAAGGCGTCCGGCCGGCGGATTTTATGCTGCTCATACGCGCTGCCCACCTGGATGAAGTCTCCGCGGAAGGCCAAGGCCAATGTGCCCCCAGGAATAGGGCCTGGGGACCCCCGGGCGCGGCCAGCCCGCACCAGCTCGCCCACGATCCGGCTCACGTGTGCCTTGCTGTGGCCCAGCACGTGCGGTGACAGGCGCACCTCATGCTCGTAGTAACTCTCCAGCAAGATGTCGAGGCTGGGCTCTTGGAAGTGTCTTGGAGAGAAGGTGGAGTGGCCCCCCAGGCGGGGAGACCCGGGCAGGAAACGCTGCCGGACAGCGTGGCGACAGCGGAGGAGGATGTAGCCGAGGAGGAGCAGGGCAGATATCTTGAGCAGCGGGAAGCCGCTGTCCGCGCCGTCGGGGGGCTCGGCCCGGGCGCCCCCACTCCCTCGCAGGACATGGTATAGGCACACGAAGGCAGTGCACAGGCCGGTCACCAGGGGCCAGAAGACGCGCAGGTTGAGGGTGTAATGCACCGACATGCCGGGCGCCAGCCCCGGCGGTGCCCCCGGCCCAGCATGCGCGCAGCACCCCAGCAGCCCCGCTGTCCCCGTCTCCTTCGCCTTCGCGGCGGCTCCCCCCTCGCAGGGCTGGGGGAAGCCGCCTTCCAGCTCGGCCTCCTCTCCCAGCTCAAGTTCTCTTTCCAGCTGCGGCCCGCCCTCAGCTCCCAAGCTCCGGGCCGCGCCCTGCGCCGGCAGCGCGCTGCGTCTGGCCGGGCGGCCCTCCCCACCCAGCGCCCCGGCGCGCTGCCCACGGCCAGCTTCTGGCCCGGCCCGGCCCGCCTCCTACCCTGGGCGGCCCTCCTGACACCGGGCTCCCCCGCTGCTCTCCTCCGCGCTCGTTCCCGTTACTCGGGCCCCGGGAGTTTCCTCTTCCGAGGGGGAGGCGAGGCCGCGCCAGCTAGCGGGGAGGAAATGCCTAAGTCAGGAGCCGCGCGCCCAGCCGGCGGGCGGGGTCGGCCCCCTCCCCGGCCTCCGCCTTAAAGCGACGCGGGACGGCGGGAGGGACTTCAGGGCGCGCTTGGAACTGGTCTTCTGTGGGCCACCCCCATTCTCCCTCCCCTAAGGCAGAACTGGGAAGGCCCTGATTCCGGGGCGGTGGCCTTGTCCAGGGAACTTCTAGGATGCACTCACATGAAGTTACACTGGAAAGTTAAAAGGAGCAAAGAGCTCAAGCCGAGACTGTCTCTCCTCCACCCGCAGCAAGTCCTGGCGGCGTGGTATTGGTGGGGTGGCAGGCCCCCAAAGAAAGCAGTCCCTACCAGAGTGGCGCTGTCTTTATTCAAACCAATATTTACTGAGCACCTACTATGTGCCAAGTAGGAGTCTAGGTGCTGGGAAAATAGCAGTTGACAAAATATACAGTTTCTGTTCTTCATAAAGCTTGCAGCCTGACAGAGAGAGAGGGGAGAGGGGAGGGGGGAGTGGGGAGTGGGGAGGGGAGAGAGAAGGAAGAAGAGAGGAAGGAGAGAGAGAGAGGAAGAAAGATTGAAAAAAGGGAGGGAGGGAGGGGGGAGGGAGGGAGGGAGGGGGGAGGGGGGAGGGAGGGAGGAAAAGAATCAAAAGGCCATAGAAGAAAATGCTCTGGATGAAACAAAACTGTATGAGGGAGTGAGAAGATGGGTTTTGCTGCATGGCAGCTGGAGGTGACATTTGGTCTGAGAACTGCATGAGGAGGAGCCAGCCTCTGGAATAACAGCCATTACAAGGGACTTACTGTGTGATAGTACTGTCACCTTACACATGTTCACTCACTCCTGTTAATCCTATGAAGTGGGCACTATTTCCATTTTTCAGATGAGGAACCAGGGGCACAGGCAGGATCAGCTGCTTGCCCAAGGTCACACAGCTTTAGCAGAGCTGTGCCTTAAACACAGGAACCAGGGTCCCTACCAGAGTGCTGCTCAGAGAAACCAGGGTCAGGACTCAGGCAGGGGACCAGAATTCCCCTTCCTCAACTGCTGGGAATTTGTCTGTATCTTTTATCAGACCTACATTGGGACCTCAGTCAGGGGGAGCTTTGTTTTATTGCATAATCAGGGAGCACCCCCTGAATTTATCTAAATAATCATCTTTATTTAGTTAACACTCATTCCACTTTCCCTGCTCTCACCATCAATTAAGGAGAGCAGGATGAAGGCAATAAAAATGTTCAGAGTCCAGCTGCCATCTGGGAATCAGAACTGAGGATGGCTCCGGAGTTAAGCACCAAGATTACTCCCAGGAAATCCTGAGCCGAGCCTGTTAGAGCTAAGCGAACTTGCTTTCAGATCCCATCTCCACTATTAGCTATCAGACGGTAGTCTGTCAGTCAGGATTCTTTGGGTTGTAAGTGACAGAAACACAGCTCAAACAGAATTGATTGTATCATGTTAACAGAAATCTAGGGGATCCTACTTCAGTAAGGCTGGATTTAATTATTCTCCATAGGCTTCTTAGCTCTGTTTTCTTCTAAGTTGGCTGCACCCTCTGCCAGGTCCTCTCCATATGCCCCTGGCTGCTCTAGCTTCACTTTAGCCTCACTTTATCCTCGCTGCGAAGGAAAATAAAGTTTTGCTTGCCTGAAAGTTGCAGTAAATGCTATGCCGAGGGGTAGCCTTGGGTCATATGCTACAAGCATCCCAGTTAGAGAATGCACTGATTAGCCTGGCCTGTGGTGAAGCTATGGACTGAACTGTGTCCCTTCAAAATTCATAGGGTGAAGCCCTTATCCCCGACGTAACCGTATGTGGAAACAGGGACTTTAGGAGGTAGTTAAGGTTACATGAGGTCAGAATCCAATGATGAGCCCTAATCCAATAGGACTGGTATCATTATAAGAGGAAGAGAGAGAAAGAGAAAGGTCTCTCGTTCCCACACACCAAGGAAAGGCCTTGTGAGGACACAGGGAGAAGGTGACTGTCTGCAGGCCAGGAGAGCCTTCGCTAGAAGCCTGACCTTGCCGAATCTTGACCTTGGACTTCCAGCCTCCAGAACTGTTAGAAAATAAATTTGTTTTTTAAGCCACCCAGTCTGTGGTATTTGTTATATACACAGCCCCAGCTGACCAAGACAGTTGGATACCCAATTCTGGAACCAGGAGGTGAGGTGAGCCTTGCCCAGACCGTGGGGGCTGTGGTCCCCAAAGAAGTCAGTATGCTATGCTGGAGAAGAGGGAGGGGATGTTTTGGCATGTGAAAGCAACAGGTGGCCACCATATTTTGATAAATCCCTTAATCACACTTTGCTTTAATTTCCCCATCTATAAAGCAGGGGTAATACTAACAGGGTGACTTATTTTTCCCCTAGTAGATATGATGGCATGCTATCATCAACCATACAAAAAGGGCGATGCTCTAGATCAGAGGTCAGCAAACATGCTGTGTAAATATTTTAGGCTTGTGGGACGTACAATCTGCTACAACTACCAGGGTTGGCTGCTGTAGTGCCAAAGAAGCTACATTTATTTTCTGGGGCTGCTGTAACAAAGTACCACAACTGGGTGGCTTAGAACAACTGGAATGTATTCTCTCAGTTTTTAAGGGCAACAGGCTGTACTCCCTCTGAAGCCTTTAGGGGAGGATCCTTCCTTGCCTTGTCCAGCTTCTTTTTTTCCCTTTTCTTTTTTAAAATATATTTTTTTATTAATTTCAGAGGGAGAGGGAGAGAGATAAAAACATCTACGATGAGAAAGAATCATTCATTGGCTGCCTCCTACACACTCCACACTGGGGACCGAGCCCGCAACCCAGGCATGTGCCCTGACCCGGAATTGAACCATGACCTCCTGGTTCATAGGTCGACACTCAAACCACTGAGTCAGGCCGGCTGGGCAGCCTTGTCCAGTTTCTGGTGACTCCAGGCATTCCGTGGCTTGTGGCTGCATCACATTAACTTCTGCCTCCATCTTCACGTAATCCCTTCTCTGTGTATCTTTTTTTAAAAAATTGATTTGAGAGAGAGAGGGAGAAAGGGAGAGAGAGAAACATCGATTTGTGTTCCATTTATTTATACATTCATTAGTTGATTCTTGTATGTGCCCTGACCAGGGATTGAACCTGCAACCGTGGTGTATTGGGACCAACTGAGCTACCCAGACAGGGCCTGTGTCTGTATTTTTTCTTTTCTTTCTCTTATAAGGACACCTGTCATTGAATTTAGAGCCCACCTGGGTAATCCCAATGGTCTCATGCAGAGATCCTTAACTTAATTATTTCTGCAAAGACCCTTTTTCCAAGTAAGGTAACATTCACAGGTTCCAAGGGTTGGGATGTGGACATAGCTTTATGGAGGTATACTGGAAAAAGCTCACTTTTCCCTCCTGTATCTCCTTTATCATTCACACGAACACTTCACCCCACTGCACTGAGTCAATGATGTGTTTCTGTTACTGTTTTTCCAGTCCGTAATTGGTTCCCATAGCTCACTTCCTCCAAAGAGTTCAGGTACAGACCTCAGAACTTTGCCCTTGGAAAATCTACTGTATGTGTCAGAGCAAATACAAGCCCACTTATTTATTAGTTTATCACCCACTTTTGTGGGTTCTTACTGTATGCCAGGCAGAGGGGAACCTGAAGGAAAACAGGGCACTCCCAGCTGACGGATTAAAACACCGCACAATATGGGCGGATTCAGAAAAAGGTTTTGTAGACTTTTGATAATTATTTCATTAAAAATTTCCTTTAATGTTTAATACTTGACAAAGTCCACTCCTGTTGTTGTTTTTTTTAACAGCTTAGCAAATATATACACACAGCCCTCCCAACATTTCTGATATCCCAGAGGTGTGTCTCCCAACACTGATGAGAGGAAAAGTGAAAGAGGAGGTGACTCATTTCCCACGGAGGCTGGAAAGGCTCTCCGGAGGAGACATATGACTAGGCTGTGAAGGACGGCAAAAGACAGCACTGTATCATATATGCCATGTGCTCCTGGACACAGCCCTTCCTATAGTTTCTCCTAAAATGCTCAGAACAAGCCCAGTGAGATAGGGGCTGTCATCAATGCCTTTTCAAATGGGGGGAAAGTGAGGCTAAGAGAGGATGAGTCACATGGCTGGCAAGGCTACTTCAGAGCTGGGTTCTTGGTGCTTTTATTTCTTTCACATTGTAAAGGGTTTTATTGCACAGAAAGAGAGCACTCTGGGAAGGCAGGTTAATTTATGTTTGTATCTATCTTACTAACCAGCTGATGAGGTTCTTGGAAGAAGGGACTTTGCCATAGTCATCTTAGTATCAGAAGCACCCAACACTGTGCCTGGAACATTATAGGGGTTTTCTGAATAAATGAATGAATGATGTTTCTATCAGCAGAAATTCAGGGAGGCCATTCCAGGTAATGGGAACAAAATGTGCAAATGCTCAGGTCCAGGAGCATGTGATAGTTGGGGGCAGGGGGAGACAGGACATCGGTCCTATTGCTGTAGAAGTCTAGAGTTGGTGAGTGGATCCTGTGGCATTCACTGACCATCCATTCCAGCCTTCTTCTGCAAGCTGGGGCTGGAAAGCGAAACACATTCCCACATTCCCTGGCACGGGGACAGGAGCTGCCCAGGACACCTGCTTTGCTAGTGCAGCTGGCAGCAGAGGTGGGTGGTTTTGAAGCCCACAGCTGGGCCCTGATTCCACAGGCAGCTCCCCGGTGGGGTGGAGGCGGCAGCTCCCTCAATGGCCCAATCTGCTGTGTAACTTAGGAATCCTTTCTGGAAGTCCCAGAGTCCTTTCCTGCAGCTTTCCCACAGCTTCTCAAACTAAACTGCAATAACTGATCTGTTGCTGTTTCTTAAACATGTCCTGTTGGTTCTACTATGCATGACTATTACACAGCACATGGCACATGCTACTCAGAACACCCACATGGCCTAGCCTCTGTTCAGAGAGACGAGCCCATCCATCACACTTTTGTGGCTGTCACAGCAATATTAAGTTGATGCAGATGTCTCTAAACACTTACTCTAAAGTGACTGGAGCAGAGCAGCCAGTAACAAGGCCTGACACACAGCTTTGCCAACAATGCCACCCAATACTGGATGGTGACCAAGTGACCTAAACCTATCTAAGCAAGACTGTGGGCAGAGACAGGGGAGGGAGGAGGATGCATACACTCTGGTGCCTTACAAAGCTGGCCACAGCTTTGCAGCAGACACAGCTGGCTCCCTGGTTTGAATGGGACACAGAAACCATGAGAATGTAGAACTCAGAATTAAGCAGCAGGCATGGAACAGACAAAGGCTTTGAGAAAATAAAAACCATAGCAGGTCAGGGGAGGGTAGGAAGGAGCAAGGACAGCAAGCAGCTGATCTGAGAATGGTGGGTATCAGAGCTGATGTTGGGGCACAAGGGCTGCTGTGTGCCTGTGACAAGCTAAATCGTCCCTTCTGAGCGAGCAGCTGCTGCCTCGGTTCCCTGTGGATCCTTATAACAATCACTGCTAGACTCAGGGGTGGTTGTGGCATGAGTTGGGAGGCATTTTAGCTCAGTCCCCTAGAAAACAGGACCTAAGTGGATGGCTTGCATGTGAATGTGTTCTGGGGAGTACAAAGCCAAAACCAGAGGGGAAGTGAAGCAGGGAAGGAAGGAGGGTGCATACATGTGGTGCATTACCGAGCTGGCCACAGCTCTGTGGCAAACATAGCTGGCTCCCCAGTCACCAAAGATGCTGCACAGAGTCCCTTTATCTCTAATCAGCCGTTGAGAAAAAGGGCAGCCAATTCAACAGATGATTCCTTCCCACTTCCTGTCCCTCATCTGTCAAAGTATGCCCACTGGGCATTAAATGTCGGCACTTCCTGGCTGTGTCTCCAGGTCGATGGAGAAGCCAGTCCCTGCAGGTCTAGCCTAGTCTGTACACATGCGGTCAGTCTCTACTTCTTGGTTGGCTCCATGCAAAGGCAGGCCTTGGTTGGTAGCAGTGACGACAGTGCTCTTTCCAATTGTGATGGATAATGGAGCAAGCTGTCACTAGAGCTACTCTGGGCAAGAAGCAAGGCCAGGAGACAAGGCCGAATGGTCTGGGGTGGCCCATCAACTGGGTCTGGTACAGAATGCTCCCTGAGGAGGTGTCTGCTCAATTGATTCTGGAAGATGCACTGGTCATTGCCAGACAAAGGAGACAGAGAAGGACAAACGTGCAGAAGTCCCTTTGTGTATGGAACCCTGGACAGATGAGAGCATGGTCTGGATTTCAGTAGGTCTGAAGTTGGAGGCTGGAGGGAGAAATGTTGTGAGATGAGACTGGAGATCTGGTCACAACCTGTGTACCATACTGTTTGGTTAGGAAACCCTTGGTGACTAGTAATAAAAGACCCCAACTCAGTTGATTTAAATAGCAGTAACATGTTACAACCTCACCAAATGGAAGTCTGGAGGTGAAGTGGCTCCAGGCTTGCTTAATTCAATGGCTCACCCACATCACCAGGTTCCTTCCATCTTTCTGCTCTACCTTCTAGACTAGCTCTCCTCCTGGTTATACAATGGCTGCCATGGGTCCAACATCACATCCAGACACACAAACATCCATCAGAAGATGGACCTAGCACCATCTCTGGTACTTTATAGAGGTGGCTGTCTCCTATGGATCTCTATTTTAGAGCAAGGAAATATTTCACAGGAATTCCCCAGCAGAACTTACTGCAAGTTTCATGGTCTACAATTGCATCATGTCCAGGCCCAAGCTGATCACTGGCCAGAAGAGGGAGTTGCCCTGATTGGCTTATATTAATGAGGACTTACTTCTGAGCTAGGGCTACAGTCAACTTTGTTAAGAGTTGATACCTGAATAAATTAGGGGTTCTCTTAGTAAGGAAGGAGGAGGACTACAATATCAATGGAGATATTAATTAAAATATAAGTTCTGCTATTGTTACAGCAACACTTCACTTGTCTCTCATGAAACAGTCATGGTGTCAGGAACTTGGGCTCCTTCAATCTCCTTGTTCCACCCTGCCTAGGTGCTGCCCTGACATCTAATGTGCAAGATGGCATTCCAGCCCATGGGAAAGAGTAAACGGACAAAGGAAGGGCATGACATGAAATTAACTGCACACTCCATGTCTGCACATTACGAGGTATTGTGATCTTTAATAAGAAACATAAACTTGGTCTTTGTCCCTATTTCTGGCGCAGACCTCCTAAAACCCTTGGGATCTCCTAAGTGACCAGGGTGTCAAGGTATTTTTTGTTATGTTACTGAGGTGACATTTTTCACCAGCATCTGAGGATGGGGGCTGTTTGCCAGGAGAACCAACCATGTGATTAGAAAGATGGAACTTTCAGACCCCTCCAGTTCCTCCTCCCCACTCCCCCTTCCACCCTCCATCTCCAGGGAGGAGAAAAGGGCTGGAGATGGAGCTCAAACACCAATGGCCAGTGGTTTAATCAATTAATAATGAAGCCTCCATAAAAATCCAAAAGGATGAGTTTGGAGAGCTTCTGGATTGGTGATTACATGGAGATGTGGGGAGAGTGGTGGGCCTGGAGCAGACATGGAAGCTGGGCGCCCTTCCCCTATGCGTCCTCCCATCCGGCTGTTACTGAGTTTTACCCTTTCATAATAAACCAGGGATCTAGTAAGTAAAATGTTTCTCTGAGTTCTGTGAGCCACTATAGCAAATTAATCAAATCCAAGGAGAAGAGGGTTCACTGTCTGTCAGAAGCAGAGGGGACAACCTGGACTTGCAATTAGCATTTGAAATGGGGGGTAGGAGCAGTCTTGTGGGCCTGAGCCCTTAATCTGTGGGATCTGATGCTACCTCTAGGCAGACAGTGTCAACATTGAGTTGAATTGTAGGGCACCCAGCTGGTGTCCAAGAATTGCTTGGTGATGTGGGAAAATGTCCTTCCACACACTGGAATTGGTTCCAGAAACATACATGGCCACATGTAACAGCAAAGAAGGCTGAGAAATGTAGTCATTATTCTAGAGCAGCGGTTCTCAACCTGTGGGTCTCGACCTCTTTGGCGGTCGAACGACCCTTTCATAGGGGTCGCCTAAGACCATCCTGCATATCAGATATTTACATTAAGATTCATAACAGTGGCAACATTACAGTTATGAAGTAGCAACAAAAATAATCTTATGGTTGGGTCACAACACGAGGAACTGTATTTAAAGGGCCAGAAGGTTGAGAACCACTGTTCTAGAGCATGAATCCTGCTAAAAAATGTGTTATTATGGAAAAGAAAGAGAATGAATATTAGGAGACAATCATCAGCCTTTGCCACAGTAGTCAACCAACATTATCTACTCCAGGGGCTGCTATGGGATCAGTTCTATCCTAATTTCGATTCATTATTTGTGTGATTACTAATTAAATGTTTGTATTTCTAAATATACTGTAATCTCTTCTTATGAACAGTGACCTTATCTGTCCTGTACACATTCAATTACTGATTTTTGAAGGACCAACTAAATGAAAGAACGAGTGAATAATCCTTATTTCGGAAGTCCGGCAAAGTAGTCCCATAAAGAGCTTTTCACTAGAGAATGTTCTTCCCTGGTCTGTATTTCCAAAGCCACGGTTTATGAGTCATGAATAATGAAACCAGCATCAGTCAAAGAGAAGCTTTGGTCCAGCAGAGATGAAAGGCCAAGAGAGAGCTAATGAGTCTGTAATGCAATTTTTTGCCAATAAAATGGTGTGATATTAAATTCAAGGCCATGAGATTTACACTATAAACCCAACACAATTAGAGAGTAAGAACCCACTTCCCCACCTGCTCCAGTTCTTCTAGTTTGAATCATTTTATGGACATAGATTTCCCACTGGCATTGTCTGGTGATGCCACGGTGAGGATTTTGACAGGCATTTAATTTCTGGTTGTAGGGCCAATGGGGCCAAAAGAGGCTCAGAACTGAGTGGAACAGAATCGCTGAGTTCAGAAAACCACTGTCTGCAAAGTTAAGAGTCACATACGAGGCCCCTTCTTCCCTGCCTCCTGCTATCAGCGTGGAGATAAGAGTCAGCATGTCCTGAGTGTTTCCTGTTCCACAGGCAACGTCCTAATTAAGCACTTTAGTGGTTCTCAACCTTCTGGCCCTTTAAATACAGTTCCTCATGTTGTTTGTGACCCAACCATAAATTTACTTTCGTTGCTACTTCATAACTGTAATGTTGCTACTGTTACAAATCGTAATGTAAATGTCTGATATGCAGGATGGTCTTAGGCGACCCCTGTGAAAGGGTCATTCGACCGCCAAAGAGGTCGAGACCCACAGGTTGAGAACCGCTGCTTTACATGGTTTTCACTCATTCAGCCCTCACCACACAGAACAACCTTATGAGGTGGGTTCTATTTTTATCTCCATTCTGTAGATGCAGAAACTGAGGCATAGGCAGAATACACACTTTGTCCCAGGTCATACAGCCAGAAAGTGGCAAAGTTGGATTCAGACCCATACCTCTCATGCCGATACCTTTAACAACCCTACACACTATCTTGAGTCAGTCATTTCCCAAATGGACATTAGATAATGTTTTCCAGGGCATGGGGGAAAAGATCAAAGTAAGACATATGAAGGAAATTTTTCATAATACCCAACTTACAGTGGAGTCTCGTCTTACAGGGTAGGGACACTTCAAAGTCAGCATGTAGCAAAATAAAACTGCATTTAGTTCAAATTGCCCTTGACAGATTGGCAAAAGAAGTTAGGATTACACATTTGTCAAAACATTTAATGGTCCACTTCCAACTTACACATTTCACTGTATCTAAATTTTATCTTAAAAAATACCACAGACATTATAGTGAGTAAAATGCATGCTGAAGTGTTTAGGGGTGATGTGAACTGGTCTCAGCAATTGCCTTCAAAATATATAAGAAAATCAGAGGAACTGATGGGTGGAGAGAGGGATGGGTAAGTGGACAGACATATGATACAGCCAGTGAAGTTAAATGTTAATGGTAGAATCTCAGTGGTTGATGTATGGATGGTCTCTGTACAGTTCTTTTGATTTCCCTGTTTGCTTGAAAAAAATATTTTAATATAATGTTGAGACGAAAAAAATCAAACATTTAAATATCTGTTAGGACGTTGCTAGTTTGGAAACTGATATCCTGTCTCTCATTGACCATCATAGCCAGATTTTTTCCAGCATCGAAACCAAAGTTTCATCAGCTGAGCACCCAATGAAGGAACTGGTTTGAGTTCATGGGCCAAGTTATGTGAATTCATATGTATCTTTAAGCACTCAGCATGGTGAACGAGCCATGGTAAGACACGGACACTGGGAGACGAGATCAGCTCTTTAAGTAGTCATTTAAGTAAAACAGTATTGTCCAGACTATTTAAAGTGCTCTCTTCCACACACGAAGCATTTTTGTTTATGTAACTAAGCCACAGCAATTTAAATTTGCATTCTAATACAGTCATTTAAAAAATCAATCCACTCCGTTGAATGTTAAAATAACCATTTTCTGCCCTGGCCAGTTTTGCTCAATGGATAGAGCAGAGCGTCAGCCTGAGGGTCCTGTGTTCCATTCCAGACAAGGACACATATCTAGGTGGCAGGCTCCATCCCCGGCCCAGTCAGGGAGTGTGTGGGAGGCAACCAATTGATGTGTCTCTCTTACTAGTACATTGATGTTTTTCTCAGTCTTCCCCCCTCCCTTCCACTCTCGCTAAAAATCAATGGAAAAATATCCTCGGGTGAGGATTAACAAAAACAAACAAACAAGTCATTTTCTTCTAAGGAAAAATTGATAACAATTGTGGGAAGTTGGTTTCTCTCCTTCAGTCCTAACAGCAAAATGAAAAGTTGGCAATCCTAGATCAATAAATCACTTCATCCGCCACTTGCATGTGGGCAGGGCTCTGTTTGTTTACTTTGTGGCCCCTTATCTCACTAGTGCTTGGCACAAGTGTCACCCCATAAATAAATATTTGTTGAATTCATTTTACCAGCCTGTGAAATCTAAAGGGATGGGGAGAAAAAAGCCTGCACCTGGATGTAAGAAGTCATTACTAAACCTATGGACCGATGGACAGATGGGCCTGCACTAGGGCCCGGCCCCACACAGACATCCTGTGATCACCTATCTAAGGACATAGTTGTCAAGGCATTCCAACCACAGCCTGGCCAGGATCCTCCCAGTGTAACTCATACGCCACACATTTCACTTGGGACAACTTTCTCTCAAGGAGGGAAAGTATTACCCTTTTATGTGCCTCAAGAGCCAAGAGGACCTTTGTGTTTTGACACCAAAAAAAGGGTCACTTGGGATTTGCATCTCTCTTGGAGGAGGCGGCACAGCAGAGAGGAACCCCAGGACCACCACTGGGGACCATATTTCCCTGCACTCTGGGTGGCACAGTGGGAAATTCTGCCACTTACTCATGACACCTGGCTTCTCGGCACCTGGGTGCATCTACAAAACCCACAACTGTTCCTGCACCCCTGCTTTGTGTCAAGCACTGTACTTTCCATATGTGTCATCACTAATGCTCATAGCCAACTTGTATATAACAGGTGGGTATTAATGTCACCTCCTACTTTACAGATGAGGAAACTAAAATTCAAAGGGATTACAAGACATGTATAAGACCATCCAGCCAAGAGCAGATAAACCAACAATTAAACTCAATTCCATTAGACTTCCACTCCAATGCCCTTACCATGACAGCTCCTTGAATTGAATGTCAAAGAGGCAGTGTTGTCCTTAGGGCTATGCTGCAAATGAGAACTAGAATTGAGGCCATTAATGCAAGCTCCCTAGATCACCAGTATGGGTTAGATCGTTCTAGTAGGTATCTCTTGTTTCTGCTTCCTTGGTACCCACCTGGTGGTAACAGCTTGATTTTTCTTGGGAACTTCCCCTCCCTCAGCTGTTTGTTTGACTTGGATGTCACTGCTCACAATCCCCAGCTTGAGGAACAGGCACATGACCTAGGCCAGTCTGTTGAGAGTACAGTATTCCCTTGCTCACTATGTGATTCAGAGTAAAAAGGTGACCCAAGTTGATCCATAAGTATTAGTTAGCTTTTGCTACATAACAAACATCCCAAACCTTGAAGGCTTAAATAACAAACATTTATTATTTTTCACAATTCTGTGGGTAGGCAGGGTGGTTCTTCTGCTCTAGGCCAGCTCAGTTGATTGCAGTGGTCTCTTGGTGGCTTGCCTGGAGCTGAATGATCTAGGATGGCCTTCTCAGTGTCCAGTGGTTGGTAGACTGGTTTGTCTAAGTACATGTGGAACAGCATGTTTCTGACCCGTGTAATTTTTCATCCTCTGGTAGGCTATTCCAAGCTTGTTACTGTGGGAGCAGCATTCAAAGAAATCCAGAGCAAAGACTGAAAAGCAGATTGAGACTTAGGCTTGGGACTCATATACTGTCACTTTTACTACATTCCATTGGTCAACACAAGTACAAGATCATCCAGCAATAAATGGTGCAATAAATTCCACCTCTTGGTGAAAGGAGCTGCAAAGAATTTGAGGCCATTTGCAATTTACTCTAGAGTTAATTTTCACTGGGAAATTGAGAAAGAGAAGTATTTTTTTTTTTGAGAGAGAGAAGTCCTTTTTCTATCAGAGTTGCTGATCCATTAGGCTGTAAGGCCTGAGATGCTGGCAGGCAGCTTTGCCAATACAGGGGAAAGGCCTGTTGGAGAGGAAAGGACTACCAAGACTAGAGATAGAAACTGCTGATGGTTTCATTTGAGCTCCACTCATGCCTATATTTAGGTTGGTTTGAGTCTCTCCTCTGAGATTGGAAGTGAGAGAAAGGAGGGTTTCTTTCCTTCTGAATACCTTCCTCAGACTCCCAAAGCATCTCATAGCCCACTTCTTAAATGGTGGCAATAGCTTTCCTCCATAATTGAATGCTGTCATTCTCAGTCAGTGTGAGATGCTATAACAGAGTATCATAGATTGGGTGACTTATAAATAACAAAAATTTCCCTCTCACAGTTCTGGAGACTGGAAAATGCAAGGTCAAGACACCGGCAGATTCAGTGTCTGGTGAGAGTCCACTTCCTGGCTCAGAGACAGCTGTCTTCACTGTGTCCTCACATGGCAGAGGGGCAAGGGAGCTCTCTGGGGTCCCTTTTATAAGGACATATTCCATATCTGAGGGCCCCACCCTCATGCCTTAATCATCTCTCAAAGACCCCCATCTCCTAATACTATTACCTGGAGTTCGGATTTCAACATATAAATTTGGGGGTACACAGACATGCAGCTTTGAATTCCACTTGAGCTCATTGCCTAACTTTTGGTATCTTTCTACTGAAATAAATGATTTCCATGGAGATGGGAGGGACAGGCTGGTAAAGAAGACAGGTGTGGTGAGTTTCACACAAGTGTTTGCTTTGATTTCAACAGAGACAGGGTAAGTCCACAGGGATTTTTCAGAAAAGATGTCAGGAATATGGTAACATACTAATTTAATGATGAGCAGGCACCTAGAAAAGGTGCCTAGTTTTGAAGACTGGTCACTTTTTGGTGGTATCTGAATCTCTCCATAGCATCCAAATCTCTACCATTTATGGTTTTCCTGTTAGGGTCAAATAAAGAAGCCATCCTCTGTAGTTATGTGAATGTAATCATAGTATGTGCAGGAAGAGGTAGGAACAAAAATGGAGAGAGAGAGAGAGAGAGAGAGAGAGAGAGAGAGAGAGAGAGAGAGAGAGAGAGAAAAATGTGTCACCATGTGAACATTGTGGGGGACCTACCCATCTACCTACTGTTTTTGCGTACGAGCACAACCTTTTTGGTGGGCATAAGATGGAAACTGTATATCTGCTCTTGTTCCCTCACACCATCCCAGTTCCCACCTGCTGGGTGCAATCAGTATTAAAGATGGCTATTTCCCTTCAACATGGTCCTAAGAAACACCTTCCTATAGAGCTCAACTAGAGAAACACAGCGATGGGTTCCAGCCCTGGAAAAAAATCTACTAGGTATAGGGAGCTTCTGGGAGACAGCACAATGCTGTGTTGTCTAGGCCCTAGACCAGCTGTGGGCAAACTACGGCCCGCGGGCCGGATTCGGCCCGTTTGAAATGAATAAAACTAAAAAAAAAAAAAAAAAGACCGTACCCTTTTATGTAATGATGTTTACTTTGAATTTATATTAGTTCACACAAACACTCCATCCATGCTTTTGTTCCGGCCCTCCGGTCTAGTTTAAGAACCCATTGTGGCCCTCGAGTCAAAAAGTTTGCCCACCCCTGCCCTAGACTCTAGGGAGTTTAAGAAATGGTTTCACCTGGAGAGTAGCATACGAAGTGAAATAAGTCAGTCAGAAAAAGACAAGTATCACATGATCTCACTCATATGTGGAATATAATTAACAACATAAACTGATGAACAGAGTGGCTCCAGATACATGGAAGCATGAAACAGAGTGCAGAATCTCGGAGTGAATGGGGGGGGGGGGGGTAGTTCGTAGCAGAGAGGGGTCAACCAAAGACTTTGAATGCATATATGGGTAACCTGTAACCTGTGGAGGCAGGCAATGGGTTGGTGAGGGCCTGGAGTGGGGGTGAGCAGGGGTGGGCTAGAGGGGATCGATGCGGGGGGGGGGGGCATATGTAATACATTCAACAATGAAGATTTTAAAAATAAATAAAAAGAAAAAAAATTATTTCATAAGAGGAAGTCTTTGTCAATGCATGCTTTTCACCATCCTTACTGACTTCAGAACCTCCCCTATCTCATTTCCACACTGGAAAAGATGGGGAACAGGAACAAGTCACCCACATTCTCTGAAGCCTGCCACACTCATCCTTTGTAATGTCTTTGTCAATTGTAGCTTTGAAGACCCTCACTGGAGGGTGTGACACCCTTCATTGGACCACTTGAGCCCATCACTAACGCAGATGTGATTTCGAAGACTCCAAAAGCCAGCACTGGCAGTAAACTCAGACTCCTCACCCTGGAGCTCCTGAGCCGTCTTCCCAAACTGCCTCCCTGGTCCTATCCTGATGGCACCAGCGGGCAGCGTGAAAGGATGCCCCTCTGCTGACTGCTGGGTTCTCCAGCCACATTTCTTTTATACACACGGTGTGTCGAGGACCACTTCCAGCCGCTGCCCGGAACCTAAGCAGCATCTGGCCATCAGCTTGACAGGATGCCGAGTGGCCTGTGTGTACCTTTCACTGGGACACAGAAGCCCTTCACTTTTCCCCCTTTGTTAAAGGCACACTGGGAAGATAGACGTGACTTTTTATAGCCTCTCCAAAGGTCAGGCTTTCTCCTGTGGCTGGAAGTGGCCCTCGACACACTGTGTGTATAAAAGAAATGGATTATCAGCCTTACCTTTACGTCAGGGCTGTGCTGAGCACATAATCTACCTCCCCTTTCTTCCACAAAGCCACCCAGGGCTCGATTTGATGTTTTATTTCTGACCCTGCATGAGGGATCCACCAAAACACCCCATCCTGCAGGAGGCCTTGAACAATGCTCACTTCCTTCTTCACCTGGGGTAACCAACCTGGACCATCCGGAATGAAGCAGGTGTTTGATTTGCATGAGTAAAAACACAAGACTCAAACTAGGCACAGCCTGCTGTAACCACAGGGAGGGACCAAGAGCCAGGCATCCATATATGTTCAGAGCTATTTTAATAGAACAGTCCTCATCCTCATTCCACTGTGTGGCTTTTGTTCTCCTGAAGGTACCTGTGTGGATTACCGATAATTCACTCAACTTTCATTGGTTCAACTCATACTTACTGAACACCTACTCCGTGCCATACTGTTCTAGGTGCTTGGAATATACTCAGTGAACAAAACAGCACCTCAGCCCTCACTGAGCTGGCACTGAAAGCCTTGTCCATTATAGTGGGGCCATAGAATTTATTGCCCAAACTCAGACACTCTCGAGAAGGAAACTGATTGCCATGGATTATTAAGTTGGACAACAGGCACAGACCAGAACCTTCCTGGACAATCCACAGGGGAGGTGCAGCAGCCCAAGGCTTTGCCTGGTAGTGGACACTGCTCAGTAATCAGGTGCTTCTAGAGCAGAAAGAGCAATGTGCTTTGGAGGTAAGCAGTGCTGGGTTTGAGTCTCAGCTCGGAGACTTACTGAGTGTCATCAACTACTCATCCCTTCCGTTTGATGTTCAAGTTTCCTGGTAGTATGGATTACGTGAAGTAACACTTGGAAAGACCTAGCCCACACTTGGCACGTAACGCCGTAGACAGGTTCTGTGACTTTAAGCAAAATGGCATACAATGAAACCAGTTTTACTATAGGCTAATTGATATAAACAAGAGTTAAGCTTCTACAGCATCTTACCAATGTTATAATGAAACGATGCTGAACAAAATGATGCCATTCAAGGACTTGCTGTAGAGGCTTAACAACCATTGGTTTCTCATCCCTCAACTCAATGCCAACACTCCGACCCTCCCCCCACCCCCAACACACACATTAACTAGATTTGGAAACTACCCTTTAATATCTAAAGCAATCTATCTGGATTAGCAAAAAACTTACATTGGTTAAATAATTATAGGAAAAGTTTCTACTGGAGCAGCAGAATAAAACCCATGAGAAAATCATAACCATTACTACATTATTGAGTTTACTGTAAGTGCTAAGTAGCTTTTTACATTAACTGTGTTCCTACAATCTCTATGGATCAAGTCATGTTTTACAACCCATTTTAAAGATGAGAATAAGGCCTAGATCAGGGGGTCAGCAAATGTTTTCTGTAAGGGCCAGTAAGTAAATATTTTAGGTTTTGCAGGCCACAAGCATACTGTTGCAACTATTTAAGTTTTCAGAGGTAGCATGCAGCAGGAAAGCAGCCAAAATATGTAAATGAAGGGTGAGTTTCAATAAAACTTGACTTAGAACAGCTGGATTTGGCTCCAGAATCTGTCTGCTGACTCCTGACCTAGAGAGGTAAAGCCTAGCTCAAGCTCCGCAGGCTAGTGAGGTGGTTTAGCTGGGATCTGAGCTACACCTATACACACAGTTCTGCAGGACGGTTTGCCCCTCACTACAGTCAATGTCAGAGATTTTTCCATATCACAACAGAGACACCTCCTTTTTCTTAATGGCTGCAGAGTAATCCCTGTTGTGGCTGAACTGTAAGCTGCTTAGCTGGTCCCCTTCTGGCAGGTACTGAAGTCAGTTACAGCAGTTTGCTATTATAAATAATGCTGCAGCAAATACCTGCGCACAAGTCATTCTGAGCATGTTGAACTGTAGTGTATTTTCAGAATGGCTGCTGGAGTTCCAGCCTTGATATCCATTATCGCAGGCTGCATGCAACAGTTGGGGGAAGGCAAGAAAAGCAGCTTCCAGTTGTCTGAGCCTTCCCTGAAGATCCCACCTAAGAGCTTCTGTTTATATATCACTGACCCAAACACAGTCCCATGGGCACATCCAGCTGCAGTGGGAGAGAGAAGTCTGAGGGCCTCCCCTGGGATCTCGTGGAAATGGATGGATAAGCACGATGTCCTATGTTACGCCAAGGAGGTGGGAGTGGTCCAAAGTGTCCTTTCTTGCTGTGGCTTTCTTAAGGTTCCCTTCCATCAGATGGGGATAAAGTATGGAGATAAAGTCAGGAGGCCAGACTCGCAGCCTTAGCCGTCACCATGGGTATCTTTGTCTCCCTATCTAAAGATGCCCTCTCCCCCTCCCATCTTTCCTCTACTTTAGTCTGTTTTAACTAATGGCATTTCATAGAAACACTGCAGATTTTTCTTCAGACAAGATCTCTTCCCCTAATAAACACTTAAAATTGTTAGCAGCACCCTTCCTTATCACCTTAAGAATAGTGAAATGGGAAATATACTTTATGCCTATATACTTTAACCAATACCAGTGACTTTCCATTTCCTAATTTCACATACAGTAACTCTTCAAACAGCTCAAACAGGTTCCTGGCTCCTCCTGAATCCTAATTAAATCAGTACAAATGTTGTGGATCTAAAAGGATGGGGGATGGCGATTCCAATGAAAGCCCTCTCTACCTGCCAAGGAAATGGATTTGAGAGCAATTTGAGGAGGGAAAATTATAGACCTTAAGATTAATTCGATGTGGATGGTGAGGCTGAAGAGAGTCAGAAGGCTGGATTTTGGCCTCTAGTTTACACAGCTGGGTAGATCTTTTAATCCCCAGTGGCTGGCCCTTTATCTGGCATAGGGCAGATGTTAAATAAATTTTGTGAATGAAAAAAACAAACATAAAAAACCTTCTTTCAATACTAGTCACTTCCCTTGACGTGATTTCCTTATTTCTGTCCTGTATTTTTATTATTTTCCTATTCAGCCTGAAATTTACCACTAACTCATGTTTCCTTCAGGTCCTGTATTAGTCAGGATTCCCGAGAAAAACAGAACCAATGGGGGTTGGAGGTGGTGTACATATAAGGAATTGGCTCACGTGATTACACAGGCTGACAAGTCTCAAGATAATCCGTCGGCAAGCTGGAGCCTCAGCAGAGCAGATGGTGGGGGGAGTTCCAAGAGCCAATGTTTCAGTTCAAGCCGGAAGGCAAAGGACCAACGTCCCAGCTGGGCAGTCAGGCAGGAGAAATCGCCTTTATTTTCAGGAAGGTCAGCCTTTTCATTCTAGTCAGACCTTCAACCGATTAGATGAGGCCCACTCACATTAGGGAGGGCAATCTGCTTACTCAGTCTACCAATTCAAGTGTTAACCTCAACCAAAAACACCCGCACAGAAACACCCAGAATAATGTTTGAAAAATGTTTGGTACCCATAACCCACTCCAATGGACACAGAAAACTGACCATCACTAGTCAATTTGATGAGTGCACCTGACTGATTAGCCAGCAAGTCCTGCTCTTCTTCCGGAGAGGTGTTTTCTATGCAGTCAGGGTCCTGGCAGAAATAAGCAGCACTCAAATGGGAGAACTGAGTGGAGTTTATGGGTGAGACTTGTTCAGAAAGGTGAGGGCGGGATGAAGGGAACTTAAACTTGAGGGATGGTGAAGCCTCCAAGGTCCTGAGACAGTCAGAAGCTTTTATGACTTCCGGGTCTGATGGGGCAGACAGAGGGAATGTGCCAGCCATGTTCAAAGCACTTGACTCATTACCTTTAAAAAAATACTTTTTTTAATTGACCTTAGAGAAACATTGATCAGCTGCCTCCTGCACGTCCCCTACTGGGGATCAAGCCACAATCCAGGCATGTGCCTTGACCAGGAATGGAACTGGGACTTCTCTGTGCATGGGATGACGCTCAACCAACTGAGCCACACCAGCCAAGGCTACACATATTACCTTTAAAAAAAGTTTTATTGAGACACTAGAGGCCCAGTGCACGAAACTCGTGCACAGAGAAAGGGGATCCCTCAGCCCAGCCTGCACCCTCTCCAATCCAGGACCCCTCGGGGGATGTCCGACTGCCTCTCACAATCTGGGACCGCTGGCTCCTAACTGTTCACCTGCCTGCCTGCCTGATTGCCCCTAACTGCTCCCCTACCAGCCTGATCGCCCCTAACCACCTCTCACTTGCCCCGCACCCAGGACCCAGGATTCCCTCTTCCAGCTGGTCACAGGCACCCAGGACCTGGGCTTCCCCTCCTCTGGCCGGCCACAGGCACCCAGGACCCAGGCCGGCTGCAGCCGCAGGGAACCGTGAGTGGGCAGCTTCGCCTAGGTGCAGCCACAGGTGCCTGGGACCGCAGGGCAGGCAGCTTGTCCCTCTCCCGGGTAGCAGACTGGATGGTCCCCATTCCTCTCTCACAAGCTCATTTGTGCCTGGCTGGTCCCCATTCCTCTCTCCCCAGTGTTGAGTGTCTAAGCTGTTATGGCATAATGGTGTGACAACCATTTGCATATTAGCTCTTTATTATATAGGAAAACTCACATACCAGACAAGTCACTAATTTAAGGTGTAC
This sequence comes from Myotis daubentonii, assembly GCF_963259705.1. Taxonomy (NCBI): domain Eukaryota; kingdom Metazoa; phylum Chordata; class Mammalia; order Chiroptera; family Vespertilionidae; genus Myotis; species Myotis daubentonii. The sequence goes on from NC_081843.1 coordinate 27,761,437, forward strand.
ACTTCAATGGCTTTTACTATATGCACAGTGTCCTGTAACCATCACCACAGTCAAATTTAGAACATTATCCTGAAAAGAAACCCTGAACTCCTTAGCTATCACCTCCCAGCCCTAGGTAACCACTAATCTACTTTCTGTCTCTATGGATTTACCTGTTCTGGACATTTCATGTAAGTGGAATCATACAATATGTGGTCCTTTGCGACTGGCTTCTACCACTTAGCATACTTTTTTAGGTTCATCCATGACAACCCAGGTGCACCCATTTTACAAGTGGGTAAATTAAGGCACTGAAAGGTTAGGTAACACCTGATAAGTGGTAGAGCAAGAATTCACACCCAGGTGTTTTAGATCATTATGCTACACTGCCTCTCTGTTACAATAGAGTCCTCACCCACCACCAAGGGGAGCACTATAATAATGTCCCCCCTAATTGCATCCTCCCTGACCCAGTCCATCCTGAACCTACTGCCCCATTTATATCCACTCAAGCTCTGTCTCCAACACGACTTCCTGGGCTCAGGGGACATCAAGCCTTTTTACCTTCTCCCTTCTCCTGGTGAGGGAACTCTGGCTTCCTTTGTGGGAACCATCCCTACCCAACTCGAGGCCATGTGGCTTGAGTGGAGTTGTTCCCACTCCACCAGGCAATTCCCCAGGCCACAGTACTTGGTCCAGGGAGAGAAATGTGACCTAATTGGAGAAAAATGAGACTGGAGTGGGGGAGGGGCATCGTTGTGGGTTCTGGGAAACCAAAGTTTTCTCTTGCTTCTGTAGAAGCTAGAGCAGAGGTTCTCAACCTTCTGGCCCTTTAAATACAGTTCCCCATGTTGTGACCCAACCATAAAAAGTATTTTAGTTGCTACTTCATAACTGTAGTGTTGCTACTGTTATGAATCGTAATGTAAATATCTGATATGCAGGATGGTCTTAGGCGACCCCTGTGATAGGGTTGTTTGACTGCTAAAGGGGTCGCGACCCACAGGTTGAGAACCGCTGAGCTAGAGGAAGAGATCCTCTTTATGTGGCTGGAGGAGTATTAAGAGGTGATGGAGGGAAGTGCTGCAGCAATTCTGCTGCCATATATGAGGCAGGCCACTGGGAGCCATGGTGAGCCCAATTTCAACACTATGAAAAGCAGAAATAGGAGAGAAAGAGAAGCCAAGTATTTGGTTCGAGCTCCTGGGTCAAGCAATACCTGAAGAAAATGACCTCTGAATTTTTCATTCTTCTTATTAGAAGAACTGTGAGATATTTTGACTCTTCTAAATGATATGAGAGAATTTCATGTTCTAAAATTCTTTTTTTTTTATTTTTTATTTTTTTTAAAATATATTTTATTGTATATTTTATTGATTTTTTACAGGAAGGGAAAGAGATAGTTAGAAACATTGATGAGAGAGAAACATCGATCAGCTGCCTCCTGCACATCTCCCACTGGGGATGTGCCCACAACCACGGTACATGCCCTTGACCAGAATCGAACCTGGGACCTTTCAGTCTACAGGCTGACGCTCTATCCACTGACCCAAACCGGTTTCGGCATAAAATTCTTTTCTTATACAGCACTTAGAATATGGTCCCTTGAAGCAGTCAAATAAATAACTGAGATAATTAATCTTTTAATGCCCATGCTGTCTTATTTAAACACATACAAAGAGCATCAGCAAGTGAGTGCAACAGGTGGCATCTCCATGCAATTTTTTGTTTCAATAAAGCCACTTGGAAGTTAGGCATGGAAAATACCACACAAAGGCGGCCCTCCCCACCCCCTGTGGAATGGGAGCATTGCTGTCACCATTGTTTCCACCTGATGAAGACAACTTGCTCTGGAACATATTTCCAGCTGTCACGTCACCAAGTGGACTGGAGAAAATTGGAACAGCAAGTCACATCTTAGTGGAAAAGTGGGACAAATCTTGAATCACCCTCAGGGAAAAGCATCAATTTGGGGGTAGATTTAAAATAAAGCCTTTGTGGAATTAAACCACTGATTCTTAACCAGGGTGCATATCAAATCCTGTGTGAGCTTTTAAACTATATCCATCCCTTAGGCCAGCTCTGCAGTACCTGCTTCAGTAGGACTGGGGGAAGCAGGAGCATCAGTCAATATTTTTTATCTCAAGAGTTTAATTTGATTTGCACGCCTAATTAAGAATTCCAAAATTAAACATTAGGAAATTCTGTGTAACTGGAAATATAATTGAGATTTTTTAAAAAGGGACAAAAAGTGTCATGAAGAGAAATTCTCAAAAAACACACACAACAGCTATAAATAAAAAGCATTCTGAGGAAGGAGTTGAGACATAGTGGCGGGTGAAATGTTCGTCAGGCTTCCACTGGGTTTGGAGTGCAGATGGACAAGAGGACTGAAGGGCACCCACAAGTCAGAGCCTCCTTCCCCCCAGCATACTCTGACCTAGAAGTTTCTAGGTGAGCTCGTATTGAGATCAGGTGATTGTCATTACTTGTTTCAATTCGTTTTGTTCCATTCCATGAGCCCATGTGATTTGTTTTTAGCTTAGATTCATTTATCAAATGTTGGCTGAGGGCCTGCTAAGCTCCAGGAACTGGCAATAGCCCCTGCCTTTGAGAAGCTCGCTGCCAGGCTGGAGAAATGGTAGGAAAGCGGGTAACAACCATACAATTATAGAATGCAATACCAACGCAGGAAGCTAGAATATGCAGGGATGGGAACGAGGGTTTGGGAGGATTTCACCTAAGAGACAGGGGGTTTGAAAGGGCAAACAGCCTTAATCAATAGAAGGGCAGAGCATGCAGATTGCAGGAAGGTGGGGGTGAGCAAGGTCCAGGGAGCAGTGCCAACTAATGAATACGCATTCAGTGCGGCCCCTTGGATACTACGTGGTGCTTAATGAGGGTTTCTCCACATGTGGTACCCTCCAGACACAGACTAACCGAGCTCCCCTGTGTTTTCCTCTCTCCCTTTTCTGAAAAGGAAAAGCCTCCTCCCTGAAAAGGACTCTCAAGTTAGTGGACCAGCACAGAGTAGAATAGCCAGCTGAGCAAGTCCTCCATATCTTGCAGTGTGTAAATGTGACAGTCCACTCTCATCTAATGGCAAAAATCAGGAGGTGGGATTATTGGGGTCAGAATATCACCACACGTAGAAATTGCTTATCTATGCTCTCCAGGTATTATCCCTATGACATTCTGGAAGTGACAGAGCTGGTAGGGGCGCTGGACTCGGAAATCAGGGGTAAGGGCGCCCTCTGGTGGCCACAGGCGGGCGCTAGGAAGACCTTCCTTGCCCTTGGCGTGCCCAGCAGCAGATCTTTCTTAGAACCAGGATCAAAGGGCCCCTCCTGTTCAGTCCCAGTCCTGCAGGGCTGCCATTTCAGGAGCCAGGAGTGGAAGGAAGCACGTCCGGAAGGCAAGAGGAGCCTTTTAAACGTTTGAAAACATATTCAATAGAGAAGTGCTTTGTGCTCTGGCAGAGCCAAAAAAGGTGGTTTTGAAAAAAGGTTTCTTTTGTTCCCCTCCTGTTGGAAAAGGTCATGTTTTCTTCTCCACAAATCACTCAGATCCCGGGGTCTTAAGGAGGACCTTTAGGAGTCTGGGGTGGGGGGTGGGGGGTGGGGGTGGTCCAGAGATTTTATCATATTCTCAAGGAGGTATGGGATCTCCAAAAGGATTAAGAACTCCGAGGGGTCCCTCCTCCTGAAATTTCATAGAAGCTATGTTCAAATGTGGTCTCCTTGAAGCATTAGAGGTCCCCAAAGTCTGTTCTTAATAACCACCAGGTCCACCGATAGGGAAAGAGAGGGAACAGGTAGAGGCCAGATAGCTTCCTAGTTAAGTACAAGCTCTTCAGCACCTAGCAGACTCTGTAAACAGGGGGACCAGAAGAGTGCGTGTCCCATAGCGTGGTCCTGAGAATTCAGGGGTAAAGCAGTTAAAATAGTACATAGTCTGAGCAGGTAAGGAGCTGGCACGGTGCCGCAGTGGCTCAGCTGTAAAAGGGAAGAAAAGTACTGCAACCAATTAAAAGAATGAGGTAGATCTATACATATTGACTTGGAAAGATGGCCAAGTAGGTCACTGAATGAAAAAGGCAAATTGCAGATCTAGATGTACAGCATCACTCCATTTGAGGTACAATACAAACCCAAACATCTACATGTATGGATAAAAGGTCATGTTGGGTTTTTTTGGTCTGGAAAGGCACACGATGAATTATCAATAGTGGTTACTTCCAGGGAATAAGTTTGGAAGGGGTGCTTTCTTTTTTAGTTATATGTAGTTTATATTGTTTGATTTTGAGGCAAGCATTACTTCTGGAAGGAAAAAAAAGAAAAAAAATGTGCTGTCCTCTGTGGCAGATTGCTAATAGTTAACTACAAAGTAAGGCAAGTGGTCAGTTTCCTGCTAACAAGCAATCTACATGGAGATTTACCTGTCACTGCACATATGGAGTATTTTACCATGTGCACACATGCATTATTTATTACAAAAAAAGTTTTAATCTTTTAAAACAGGGCAATTTAGCCCTGGTCCGGTAGTTCAGGTTAGAATGTTGTCCCCATACACCAAGGTTGTGGGTTCGATCTCTGGTCAGGGCACATACAAAGAAGCAACCGATGAATGCATAAATAAGTGAAACAACAAATTGATGTTTCTCCCTCCCTTCCTCTCTAAAATCAATAATAAAAAAAAACAGAGGCAATTTAACTTTGTATTTAGTCTTAAGAAAGATTTACTGAGTGTCAGACACTGTACTAAGTTCTGAAGATACGGAAAGGATGAAGACAGTCTCTGCCTTCCAGTTCAAGGTCTAGTTCAGTGCTTCTCAAACTTTATTGTGCTTCCAAATCACCTGCAAATGTTACATATTGGTTATCTATTGCTTTTTAGCAAATCAGCCCAGAACTCTGCAGCTGAAAACAAACATTTATTATCTAACATGATTGCTGAGTCAGGAATTCAAAACTGACTTAACTGGATGATTCTGGCTCTGGGTCTTTCATGAGGTTGCAGTCAAGATATTTGGCTGCAGTCATCTGAAGGTTAACTGGGGCTGATGGGTTCACTTCCAAGATACTGCACAAATATGGCTGTAGGCAGAGGGCCTCAGTTCTTGGACATGTGGCCCTCTCCACAGAGTAACTGCCTGAGTGTCCTCATCACATGGCCTCTGGTTTCCCCCAGAGTGAGTGCTCCTGGAGAGAAAAGTAGACGCTGCAGTGTCTTTTATGACCTACCAGCCCTGAAGTCAAACTTCGTCATTTCCACCATATTCTCTTTGCTAGAAACAAGTCACTAAGGACAGCCCATCTCAAGGCAAGGGGAATTGGGTTCCGCTGAGCAGAGGAGTATTGAGGAATTTGTGGACATACTTTAAAACCACCACTGGGTTTGGAGTGCATATTATTAAAATGCATATTCTGATTGAGTAGGTCTGGGGAGGAGCCCAAAGTTCTGCATTTTGAACATGCTCACAGTTGATAGCACTGCTGTTGGTCATGGACCACACTTAGAGTTGAGAGGGAATCACATATGCAAAGAATGATAGCTCAGATCACGTCTTTGGAACAATACTGCTTGCAAGAATAACATCCTATGTCATGCTGGCATTCTTTGGATGATGTCCAATTTTAAAATCACATTTCCCCTGAAAGGTCAGAGCAGTAAAGTAAGGGAAAGACAAGATTACCTTGTTAATACACGAGGACAAGCTGTAATGAAATAAAAAACAACCAAAGGGAGAGCCATAAAATCTCTCTGGTCTTGTTTTGGAAGCTCTCAAGCATAAAACATCAGCCATCAATTCTGAAGGGGATGCTAAACAAACAGCAACAAATCTGGGCTTTTAATAAGGATTGTGCAAAGTGCCTTCATATGCCTAAGATTCCTGCCTGCAATACTTAAAAAATTAGCTCTGACATGAGGGCAATAAATAGTACCAGCATTTCCAAGATCAAAGAACAAATACCACCAGCAGCGAGATCCAAAGGAGAGGGAGAACAGCCTAGGAGGCCATTTTCACAGCAGTTTTGCAATTGCTTAAGATATTTTTTTATGTTTTTATTGATTTCAGAGAGGAAGGAAGAGGGAGATGGAAACATCAATGATGAGAGAGAATGATCCATAGCTGCCTGCAACCTGAACATGTGCCCTGACTGAGCTCAATCATTGAGCAACACTGGCCAGGCCTTAATAACATCTTGATCCTTCCCTCACCTTGTCCTTTCTCCTTCTCCTTCATTCCTTCCTGTCTTCCTTCCTTTAAATGGGCGCCTACAATGTATTAGGGACTGGGAAAGATTATTTGCCCTCAAGAAGCTCTTGGTCTTATATAGGAGAGACATAAAATGAGCATTTATAAAACAATGTAGGCATGAAGCAGTCACTGTGTAGAGCAGTGGTTCCCAACCTTCCTAATGCCGCGGCCCTTTAATACAGTTCCTCATGTTGTGGTGACCCCCAATTTCATTGTTACAAACTGAACATAATTAAAGCATAGTGATTAATCACAAAAACAATATGTAATTATATATGTGTTTTCCGATGGTCTTAGGCGACCCCTGTGAAAGGGTCGTTCGACCCCCAAAGGAGTCGCGACCCACAGGTTGAGAACCGCTGGTATAGAAACTTGGCTTTTCAGTTGTTAAACAACTACACTAAACTACACTGCAGGTGTCTGTTTGTAACCTAGCACTAAAGAGCTGGGGATCTAAATTGTCTTTGACCTTTCTCTCCCATGTTTAACTTACTGCAATTATCATCAGAAGACTGATTGACTTATCACATAAATTAAACTCACTCTTGCTCTAGGAAAAGAGAAGTTGACTAAACCAAACTATCCCCGTGTCCACTATTCTTCAAAACTGGACCCCTTGGAGGCAAGTCATGCCTCGTCAGGCAGTGCTGATTAAACCCAGAAAGGCAAAAACCTTAATGCTGTAATTCTTCACCACAAGAAGCTTAACACATTTTGTTCCGCTCAGGAGTGTTCTCGTTTTTCACGCCCATGGAAAAAGGAGCAAATCTAGATACTTATGTAAATTTTGTTTGGTCCCTCTTCATAGACGAAAATGTTTTACGCAGTACCATATGTTAAAAAAGTACTAGGAACTTTAATTGTTTTTGTAAATAAAAACGTTATAATTATTGAAAAACAACACCTAAAATGCATTATGATGATTTAAATAACATGAAGTTTGCCCAAAAACGTGCAGTCCCTGGCATATGTCTTAGAGATTTCTATGCGGTATGCAATGTGTTAAGAGTGTAGGCCAGGAGTCCCCAGTCCTGACTCACATTAGAATCACCTAGGAGCTTTGGAAACCATTCTGGTCCTGGGCCCCACTCTAATCCTGAATTTTTAGTTTACCACCTGGAAAAAGTTCCTCAGGACATTCTAATGTGCAGCCAGAGAGAATTACTGATCTAGGTTTTTCATAAATTATTTTAGAACTAGAGGCCTGGTGCACAAAATTCATGCACGGGGTGTCGGGGGCAGGGGGTGTCGCTCAGCCCAGCCTGCACCCTCTCCAATCTGGGACCCCTCGAGGGATGTCCGACTGCCTGTTTTAAACGGGCAGTCAGACATCCCTCTCACAATCCAGGACTGCTGGCTCCCAACCACGTGCCTGCCTGATTGCCCCTAACCACTTCTGCCTGCGAGCCTGATTACCCCCTAACCACTCCCCTGCCAGCCTGATCGATGCCTAACTGCTCCCCTGCCAGCCCGAATGCCCCTAGCTGTCTTCCCCTTCTGGCCTGGTCACCCCTAACTGCTCTGCCCTTCCGGCCTGGTTCCCCCCCCCAACTGCTGTCCCCTGCTGGCCCAGTCACCCCTAACTACCCTCCCCTGCAGGCCCAGTCCTCCCCACCCCCCGTTGCCCTCCCCTGCAGGCCTGGTCGCCCCCAACTGCCCTCCCCTGCTGGCCTGGTCGTCCCCAACTGCCCTCCCCTGCTGGCCATCTTGTGTCCACATGGGCGTGGCCATCTTGTCTGTTGGAATGATGGTCAATTTGCATATCACCTCTTTATTATACAGGATGTGCAAATCACATAAGACTTCAACACAGTATGAAAAGTTTAGTCCGTTTTGGTCCATTTTTTGGTAACAGCCCTAAAGAAAATTATTATAATGCAAATTCACAAATAATTCACAATTTAGTATATTCTCCAGTGGAAGTAACCTGCCTTCAATCCACAATTCAAAATAGAAACAATGAGTTTCCACTTACCTGATGAACTTCACAGCCTTGCTTTGTGTCAAACTTAAATACCCTTGTGTTTTCAATTTCCTTTTGTTACCAGTAAACTCAAATTTTTCCTTTAGATTCCTATTACTTTCTTAATAATTTATTCTTGATGTTTTAGGAAAAAATTAGCTATGGACCAAACACTGACCAGCTTTGTTTGCTGAAATTTGAATGCACCTGGTGCACTGTCAGCCTTACAGCATACACAAAAATCAACACTGGAGAGTTTTATTAAAAAACAAACCTCTTGCAGGTTAACAAAACTCATATAACAATATTATAACCACAAAACTAGCATAAACTGGCCTTGTTCTGTTCCTAATGAGATACTAAGTTGTTTTTCAGAGTTAGCAGAATAAGACTGCAGACCATGTACTGGAATAGTAGGACAACACGCTATAGAAAAAATTTACCCTAAAATAACTTTTCAAAGTCACCAGGTCAAAATCCACTGTGGACTACAAACCCCTACCCGCAAATTCAAACATTCAAAAAAGCTGTGATTCCCAAGCACCTGCGTCCTAGGCTCTTATTATGTTAAATCAATGTAACTCTCTAAATATGCAAAAATTCCCCTGCTCCTTCCTTTAACTGTAGCCCAAAACCCTCATCAGGGAGACAGATCTGAGCTCACCTCGTCTCATGGCTGGTGGACCTCACAATTATAGCCTTTTCTTTTCTCAAAAGATGACGTCACAGTATTGGCTCCTATGCATGTGGGACAGTAGCTCTTGCTCAGTGACAATATTGTACATTTCCTTTTCTACCAATATCCCTTGTTAAATTACTATCATCTTTTACAGACAGGGAGAAGCGGTCATACCTTAGAGTCTTTCTGATAAATATATCGCTGCACTGCACCCAGCCTGGATAATCTTCTTCAGAAGGGCATATGCTGGAGCCTGTTAAAGACAACAAGCACACAAAAGCAGCACGCTCTACGTTCACTTTTTAAAAATATATATTTTTTTATTGATTTCAAAGAGGAACTGCCTCCTGTACGCCCCACATTGGGGATTGAGTCTGCAACCCAGGCATGTGCCCTGACCTCCTGGTTTACAGGTCGATGCTCAACCACTGAGCCACGCCGGTTGGGCTATGTTCACTTTTACTTGTGAAATCTGCCTGGCAGGACTGAGGCTTCTCTGGAAAGAAATAAGATCTAAGAGATGATCCATTTTAATTTGGGGGGGGTGAACTATTCAAAAGATTAGAATGCCTCTGCTACTGCCAAAGCACTGAGTCATCTGGTTTCTCACTGGAAAGGGACAAGAAGCTGCCAGGGAAAATGATGAGGAGGAAGCAAGGAGATTCCCAATTGGGAGCTTGCTCTTTGTCAAAGCAGTGTATTCGTTTTCTTCCCTTGGCAGTCACTTTGAAATCTATTTTTTGGGGAACAGAAACCTTCCCACCCTACAGCCTTCAAAATAAGGTAACCAAAGCACCACAAGCAACGGTAAAGGTAGGTCCTCACCAGTTCTGCATCATGTTCCAGGCCTATGTCATGGTGCTCAAGCTCTTCATCCCTAAATTTCTTTATCACCTGGTTAAATAAAAAGAAACAGAAGCAAGTCAGCATTCCAACTCTCCGGGTGAGACTAAAAACTCATATTATTATCTAAGAAGATAGGGGTAGGTAAACTTTTCCTATAAAGAGACAGAAGCAATACTTGAAGCTTTGTATGGTCCCTATCATATCTACTCAACTCTGCGATTGTAGAGGGGACAGCGGCCATGGACATGTGAACAAATGGGTGTAGCTGTGTTCCAACAAAACTTTATTTAGGCGCCCTAACCGGTTTGGCTCAGTGGATAGAGCGTCAGCCTGCGGACTGAAAGGTCCCAGGTTCGATTCTGGCCAAGGGCATGTGCCTTGGTTGCGGGCACATCCCCATTAGGGATTGTGCAGGAGGCAGGTGGTCGATGTTTCTCTCTCATCGATGTTTCTAACTCTCTATCCCTCTCTCTTCCTCTCTGTAAAAAATCAATAAAAATATATTTAAAAAAAACAAAAAACAAAACAACTTTATTTAGGGAAACAGGTGGTCAGTCACAGGCTGTAGTTCACCAACCCGATTTAGGCTTTAAAAAAAGCCATGCCTGCCCTAGCCGGTTTGGCTCAGTGGATAGAGCATTGGCCTGTGGACTGAAGGATCCCAGGTTCGATTCCGGTCAAGGGCACATGCCTGGGTTGCAGGCTCAATCCCCAGTAGGGGGCATGCAGGAAGCAGCCGATAAATGGTTCTCTCTCATCACTGATGTTTCTATCTCTCTCTCCCTTTCCCTTCCTCTCTAAAATCCATAAAAATATTTTTAAAAAATAAATTAAAAAAGCCAGACCTGTATCTGTTCCCTTATCTGCCGTGGAAAATTATCTGAGAGTATCTTTCATTTTATTTATTTTTTAAATATTTAAAAAATTGATTGTTATTTGTTTTTTAAAATCTGAGGGTATCTTTTAGTTCATTTATTCAATCTGAAGGATTCGTGCTAACAGCATTTGCTCAGGACCTACCAATAATCCAGAAATGGGGAGAATACAGGTCCGGGCTCAAAAGACATGGGGTTCTGACGTCTGCCCAAGCATGTGACCAGGGCACATGGCTTCAGCTCTCAGTACCTTAGTTTGCTTGCCTTTAAAATGAGGTGCTGACCTAGATGTCTAAGGTCCTACCATTTTCTAACATTCTATTTTTTTTTCTTCTTACCAAACTGCATATCTGGCCCTTTCCCCCTTTATCAGCCCCTTTCAGAGTGTAGTCAAATACCTGAAGAAGCTCCTCATATTTTTCAGGATCCTCCTCCATCAATGTCCTGATCTGGTTGTTGTAGTGATGTGCTATGGACTCTTCCACGGCCACAGTGCAGGCCATCGCTCCTTCCCTCCCAAGCAGGGCGGTTCCTGCGCCTGGAATTGTCAGATCCAGAGCAGTCAAGGATGGGACTGACTCCACTGTTAGAGGAGAGCACTACAGACTCTGGGGCTGGATAACCAATCCCTTGTTGTGAGGGCTGTCCCATGCATCATAGTATGTTTAGCACCATCCCTGGATGGTGCTACCACAAGATGCTGGTAGCATTCCCAGATATGACACCAAAAATGTCTTTAGATATTGCAAGTGTCCTCAAGAGCAATTTGACCCCATTGAAAACCACTGTCTTAGGGGGTACCAGATTCAACCTTGACTAATGCAATAAGAAGGCTATTCTCTTTCAATGATCTCCCTAACCTGATTATGGCAAGGGGAAAGTCGTCATTTGGGGTGTGTCTCTGATTCTCCTATACCATTTACTTTTCTCCCTTGTTAAGAGTGAGCAGCTTTACCAGGAAACATTATCTGGCTACAACTGAATTAGTCTAGCTTTGTTTCCCCCCTCCTGTTGTATCTATTTTTACTGTACCTTTTATTTACGAAACTACTGATTTTGAGAGTCTATCTTAAATAAATTTAAGCAAAAAAAAAAAAAAAAAAGTCAGCCAATTTAACCTTAGAAAAATATTAAGTAAAAAAAAAAAAAAAAAAGGCCGTAGAAGGACACAGCAAGAATTGTGAAGTGGCACTTAAAGGATATGTTCATCTCAGACCTTTCAGCTCCCATAAGCTCTTCTGGACAGACACGCACCTAACGCAAACCCCACCACGTTCCAAAAGGGCATCAGAATCGTCGGCCGGACCCTGAATGCAACCATCAGTTCATTGAACTTTTTCAAGTGGTCCTTTTCTTGATCCCACATTTTCTGTAAGAAACATAACAATAAAAACATGTAGGCATTCCATATAGGCCACCGCTGTATCCCAAGGAAGCTACATGCCCTATCCATGAACCATGATTCTGGCAGAAGCCCTCAGACCCACAAAGTACCTAAAGCTGTGGTTCTCAACCTTCTGGCCCTTTAAATACAGTTCTTCATGTTGTGACCCAACCATAAAATTATTTTCATTGCTACTTCATAACTGTAATGTTGCCACTGTTATGAATCATAATGTAAATATCTGATATGCAGGATGGTCTTAGGCGACCCCTGTGATAGGGTCGTTGACCGCCAAAGGGATCACGACCCACAGGTTGAGAACCGCTGGCCTAAAGGCTGAGGAGCCATACTCATAAGAAATGAGATGTTTAGCTCATTTAAAATTAGGAGGGCAGAATATTAGGTATCATATAATTTCCTTCCAGATTGCTAGTATATAAGTAACATGTATATCAGAGAAGAAAGGGTGGATGATAATAGCAGCCAACACACAGCACTTCCTGCCAGGCACTCTATCAAATAGCTTAATGTAGGCAACTCATTTAAGCTGCACAACCGCTTTGTGAAGGACAAACCATTATTATCCCTATTATACAGATGAGGAAAGTGAGGCACAGAGAGGTTAAGTAACTTGCTTGAGGACTCAGAAAAGGCAATTTAACTTATGCTGAGTGTCTGTTACATGCCAGGCATGGTATCAGCTGCTCTATACCAGCCATTTATTCCTCACCAAAACCCAATGAGGTAGGTGTTATCAGCCCATTCTGCAGATATGGAAGTGAAGACCCAGAGTTTATGTGACTTCCCCCAAGGTCACAAGGCAGCAGGTGGGAGAGAGTTGAAATGTGAAGCTGGGTCTGTGTGAGTACAAAGCCAAGGTCTCTCCTTTTGTTTCTCAGTATAAAATATCTCTGCTGGGCTCCAATGGGGGCCGGAGTGCAACCTCTCAGCAACTGGAACTTTTACCTAAAGGTGTTTCTCAACCCTTTTTTCTTTTCTTTTTTTAAAAAATATTTTTTATTGATTTCAGAGAGGAAGAGAGAGGGAGAGACAGAAACATCAATGATGAGAGAAAATCATTGACTGGCTGCCTCATGCATGCCCCCTACTAGGGATCGAGCCTGCAACCCGGGCATGTGCCCTTGACCGGAATCAAACCCAAGACCCCTTCAGTCTGCAGGCTGATGCTCTATCCATTGAGCCAAGCCGGCTAGGACTCGATCCCTTTTTCATTATCACCCACCCCCACTATAAAAATTTACTACTACAGATATACCATATTATCTGTTTATGTACTAGAGGCCCAGTGCACGGATTCATCCAGGGCATGTCCGGCCCGTCCCAATCAGCCGGATCCCAGCAGCAAGCTAACCTACCAGTTGGAGCGTCTGCCCCCTGGTGATCAGTGTGCGTCACAGCGACTGGTCAAACAGTTGAACGGTCAGACACTTAGCATATTAGGCTTTTATAATATAGGATGTCCATCTGTGCTCTATACATAGAAAGAATAATATCCTTTTCACTCTTCTCTCCCCAATATCCAATTTTTACTCATTTGGGGACAAAGAGTACGTCCCCTAAGAATACATGACCTAATATGATTCATTACTTGAAGGCCTTTGGGTCCCCACCCCCGTAAGCCCTGTTCAGTAGACCAGGCTGAGAGATATAAAGCAGCGCCCACCTGAATGACTGGCCCGACACTTGTGCGACCCAGGACAGCCATCTGCCCTGCATAGATGCGGTTTGCTCCATATTCACCTGCATGATCCACACGGATAATTCGATCCACAGCTGCCCGATTGATATTGTCTAAAGTCATTCTTGAGCTGCAAAATCTGACACTGATTCTTCTTCCATAAGCTGCAATGCAAGTGTTTATTCTTCATTACTCTCAAGTAAAATTGAGCTGTTTCCTTTTACAGACAGAAGAAAGGGGCACCTTAGAACAAAGGTAACAAGTGAGTTCCCCTAGGTTGACATGCCCTTAAGTGTATTGTTTATCCTGCAGTATTGGTTTTTAAAAGAAGCGAATGTTACATACACTTAAAAGACTTTAGCTAAATATCTGGATTTCTGGTTTAAGTGTATGAAGATAGGGAAATGCTGAGTCTGACTTCTCTTAAGGCAGCTGATGCGGCAGCTGGCGCTAGATAGGCATGGTTCTCTAGTTCACTCATGGCTCCGGGCCCACTTCGCTCCCAACCCTGACTACCCAGAACCTTGTAGGGAGCTTTCAAAACCATGAATGCTCCTCCCCAGTTGACTTCTGGAAGGGGACACTGATATTTTGAAAAAGCTCTGTACACAAATCTTCTCTGCAGCCAAGGTTGAGAACCATAGATTTAAATTCTCCTAAAATACCCAGATCCATGAGCATCTGATTTTGAGAAATAAGCCTTAGAACTTGGGTTTTATCTCATTATGGTACAGATCCAATTCAACTGAATTATTCTTGCCTTCAAAATGTAAATTCTTTAGGACAGATTACATATTGTCTTTAAAAATTTGCTAATAGTGACACCTGGATTTGTATTCTAAGCCTCATATGGCAGCATCCCAAAAGTTTTTTTCCCTGAGAAGAGTTCTGTAATGTGTTTAGGTATGTAAGCTGTTTTCAGTCCATTTTGCAGATATGGAAATGGAGGCCCAGAGAAAATATTTAAAGTGAACTTTAACCTGCATTGGTATCACCTTGAGATGTGTTCCAAGCCTTATGTATGACAACCATGCCTTCCTGTCTTTAATAGATATTTTTCATTTAGTCTAACTTCAACACCCAGAAAATGTGTGGAAATTTCCATTTGGGGTACATCTATAGTTTTTTCATTAAAAAGCTGGAGTGCTTTGGGCATAAGGTGATGGGGTAGGCCTGGTGGGATTTAGGGTCAATTATTCTGCATTTGAACTTTTTGGCCAGGTGGAGTTTATGGTGCCTCACTAAACACAACAGTGTGGGTGGGCATGGCGGTGTGAAGCATGGTGACCCAGCTTTGGTCTACTCCACTGCACAACCTGCTCCACCTCACTGAGCATATCTGACTCGAGAAACTAGACTCCAGTTCCTGCACTCCAAATTCTGCCAAGTATAATGCACTACTCAGTTCTGTGCCTTCTGACAATGGGTCAATGCTAACTGTGGCCATATTTTTATGTGGCCATTTGATAAAGTCAAGGTAGCCTCTTGCAAGTTTCTGCCTCCTAGTCCAAAGACTGGTGCTTTCATCAATCTGACCTTCTTATAGAAAGTCTAGCGGCCTGATGCACGAAATCCATGCAAGGGACTTGGCCCTCACAGCCCCATGGCCCCGCCCACTGGTCCTTCTGGAAGGTCATTCTGCCACCCCGTCTAACTAGCATATTAGCTCTTTATTATATAGGATTATATAGGATGGGGCAAAAACCTGACCCAGGAATTGACACTGAAAATGATGAGCTGGCTCTACTTCTCAAATTAATCTTGTTTACTTGTTCTTTCTTTTGTTACTCCCACCCCAAAACATGTCAATGGGAAAGAACTTTACAGACATCCCAGTACTCATTTAAAAACACACACACACACACACAAAAAATACACTTTTTTAAAAGTACATAGGATGAATTCCAACAAACAGGTGACTTTTTGTGGGTAGAATTATATTTAGATTAAAAACATACTAGATTGTTCCCTAGGCCTGTACCACCTTTCCAGATTCAGACACCTAGTAAATGATCTGGGGTGAGAGGTAACATGGAAAATTGAGTATCATAACATTTGCCATTTCTATCTTTTCACAATCTCTGCAAGGTGTCTTTACTAAGCATGAAGGGACCTTAGAAAAGGCACAGAGCTAGGGCCAGGAAACGTGTGTTTTGTCTCAAAACACTAACTTTGGACAAATCAGAACTGCCATTTCTTACATACAAATTGGTAATAATCAGGTTATTACCCTTTTAAGGGAAACATACAATAACAAAACCTTTCTTACTGAGTTACCACGAAGATAAAATGAGATACAGGAAGGAAGGTAACTTTATAAATGAAAGAAGATTCTTATTCTGTTATGCCCATTGGCTCAACAAAGAAGCATTACAATCCATGTTCAACAATCCTATGAGTTTTGCCTGTATTGTCACACACTTTAAAAAAAATAAACTTGAGAGCCAGTGGTAGAAGCGCTCAAATGCATCGTTTTTATATTTGTGTTTTCCAAAGTGTGAAACATATACCAATAATGTTACCCAGAAGACTTTTAAGTGGTATATGTGAAGATTTTACATGGCTTATGATCGTACATTAAATAATGCCCATGTGGTAAGAGTTATTCTCTTTTAAATTCTCTTCCAATTCTTTTGATTTAATCAAGGACACTGGTCTGTTTATAGCTGACAAATCCTAACACTTGGTAATCTCCCTTTTTAAAAAAATTTTTAAATCCTCACCCGGGGATATTTTTTCATTGATTTTTACAGAGAGTGGAAGAGGGAAAGACAGAGAAATATCGAAGTGAGAGAAACACATCGATTGGTTGCCTCATGCACCGAGGTGCCTGCCCTTGACCAGAATCGAACCCGGGACCCTTCGGTCTGTAGGCCGACGCTCTACCCACTGAGGCAAACCGGCCAGGGCTAATCTCCCTTATTTTTTTTTTTTTTTAACCAGGAAAAGAGATGGTCTTGGGCTCAGGCCTTGGTAGGCCACAGTATCTAACACAGTTTAATAACTTTTTGGTTTCAGTGTATTGATTACTTGATTTGGGGCAGGCAAGTCGGGTCTTCTGTTTACCGTAAGGACTTAGTTTCCCTGAAACGATTTAATTTAAAAATGGCATACGGTTATAAAATACACTGAATAATCAAAAGTACATGATTTTGCTATGAGGCAAAATCCCGAAGGTGGCACACGAACGACTTCACTTGTAGGAAGCGACCTCCCCATTTTCCGAGGCAGCTCAGGTGAACCGAGAAAAGGAGAAGCCAGGACCCAAACCCAAGCCTCCCTGCTCCCGACTCGATGCTCCTTCGACTACCCGGGTGCTTCTCAAACTTCCTACTGCAGTACACGGTTCCTCCCCAGAGCGTGTTAAAGTACCGCCGGCCGGCGGAGCGGCCCAGCAGGTCCGTGAGGGACCCGAGCCCTGCGCGTCTAACAAGCGGGGGGGGGGGGGGGGGGGGAGAGCGGGCGCCGGTCACGTGACTGCACTCTGCCTGACCAGCCCCGAGGACACCCCGACACCCGCAGTGACGTGACGGCACAGGTGTGCCCTTCCCCAACGCGCCAACCTTTAGAGGCCGCCCCGGAGAGTCCCTGCGGAAAGCCATGCGCGCATTCCCGCGGCGCACTAGCCGTCAGGGCCCCCTAGCCGTCAGCGCCCCGTGTTTCAAGTCTCGAAGCCGCGCTCCGTCGCAGGCCTGTGACGTCATTATAAACGTCTTCCCCGTGACCTCGCCGGTCGAAACCCCAGGCGAAAATCCCCGGGTTTCCCGCCCAGCGCCGGGCCGCGCTCCCACTTTACCTGAGAGGGGTCGCGGGGCACCGGAGCACAGCCGCCACCGGCAGCCAGACGCCACCCACCGGGCGCAGCTCATTGTCGGCGACAACAAAGCAACGACTCCCTTGAGCGAAGCGGGCCCAACGTGCCCTTAGCGCGGATTGATGACGCAGGACAGACGTAGGGAAGACGCTGCCCCTATCTGCATCGGTGGTAACGCCCCAAGGCCCCTGCTTCCATTCGATTGGTTGGAAATCGCAAATGAAAACATTCTATTGGATGCAGTTGCTATCAATCACTGAGGGGGTGGTGAAGGAACCTTGGGTTGCCATGGAGGTGAGAATGCTAAATTGCTCGTCCGAAGATCTGACAGGGTAAAGATTTTTAAAATCACATATTTTTTTTAATTTTTAAATTACAGTTGAGTACAATATTATATTAATTTCAGGTGTACAACCCCGTGATTAGATATTTATTTGACTTCTGAAGTGAACACCGTAATAAATCTGATACCCATCTGATACTATATGTAGTTATTACAATATTGACTGTATTCCCTATGTTGTACTTTATATCCCCCTATTATGTAACTACCAATTTGTACTTATAAATCCCTTCATCTTTTTCACCCCCAATCCCGTTCCCATCTCCGACAGGGTAAAGATTTCTCAACTAAATTCCTGGAAAAAGGACTATGAGTGAATTAATTTATTGGCATAGCCATTGTACTTTGTGCTTCACCAACACGGAAAAAGATTTTTATCCTACATCCACTTCAAAACAGTAGAAATTACATGCTGAAATTAAGTTCACCACATGGCCAAAAGTGTTCTCTCTAGGTATTGGGGCTAACAGACTACTTACAATTTCTTTCTACTTATTTTCTCAATTTTAGATTTTCTGCAGAGAGCACGTATTATTTTTGTGTCCACTTTATTGTTGGTAAACAAATGGGTGCCAATTGGTTAACTGGGGTTTGGGGTGAGGAGAGGAGATTTAGCAACATATACTTTTAAAAGTGCATTCCAAAGTGCATTTATGATGCTTCTATCTCTCTTTTAAATAAAGAAAAATTAATTTAAGCAAGGGGATGGAGTGGTAAACAAATGTACCACTCTGGTAGGAGATGTGGATAATGGGGAGGCTGGGCATGTGCGGAGCAGGGGGGTATACGGAAAATCTTTGTACTTTCCTCTCAATTTTGCTTCGAATCTAAAACTGCTCTAAGATATTAAGTGTTTAGGAAAAAAATTGTTGGAAATGTTTAAAAAATGCATATCCATTGGTACAGTAATCCTCCTGTTAGGACTACAGGGCATTGTGACCCTTAACAGCCATTTGTAAGCTTCCCACCATGGGAGAACAAAAGACCAGGAAGACTTGCTGGATACCAGGAATCACACCACA
This sequence comes from Myotis daubentonii, assembly GCF_963259705.1. Taxonomy (NCBI): domain Eukaryota; kingdom Metazoa; phylum Chordata; class Mammalia; order Chiroptera; family Vespertilionidae; genus Myotis; species Myotis daubentonii. Next base: position 27,780,303 of record NC_081843.1, read on the forward strand.
TAGGGAATCGAAACTATTCTAAAGACACCTGATCGCACACCTGCATTCCAAGCCCACCAGCTCAGCCCCCAAACCCACTGACGACAAAAGTTTCCTGCCAGCGACTGCCTGTAAGGATGAAACTCCAGCTCCAGAGTACTACCATCATCGACCCAATGTCCTCTTGGCTCGGTGCTGTGCAGCCCTTCCCTTTCGCTATCCCATCTTCCATCCCCTTTCTTTAAATAAATTCCTTTTTTCTTTTTTAAAAGGATGTATTTTCATTGAGGGAAGGAGGAAAAAGAGAGAGAGAGAGAGAGAGAGAGAGAGAGAGAGAGAGAGAGAGAGAGAGAGATCAATGATGAAAGAGAATCATTGACCAGCTACCTCCTGCACGCTCTACACTAGGAATTGAGCCTGCAACCCAGGCATTTGCTCTGACTAGGAATAGAACCGTGAACTCCTGGTTCATAGGTCGTTGCTTAAGCACTGAACCATGTCGGCTGGGCTCAATTTTTCTTTATCCACCGTCTGAGATGGCTATTTAGCCTGCTCATGTACCACTATGTTAACCTTTCACCTACTTCTAGGCACCTATCCAATGAAAACAATGTTGTTGTTGTTGTTTTAATATATTTTATTGATTTTACATTGAGGAAGGGAGAGGGGATAGAGAGTTAGAAACATCGATGGGAGAGAAACATCGATCAGCTGCCCCCTGCACACCTCCCACTGGGGATGTGCCTGCAACCAAGGTACATGCCCTTGACTGGAATCAAACCTGGGACCTTTCAGTCCGCAGGCCAATGCTCTATCCACTGAGCCAAACCAGTTAGGGCTGAAAATAATGTATGTGAGGATTTGAGTATGTAAAGTATGTATGTGAGGGTAAAAAATCAAAGATGTATATCTGGGAGGATATATAACAAAACATTTATATTGATAACTTCACAGGGTTAGTATTGTGAGAAAGGGGCTATCAATTTCTACTTTACACCTTTATAATATATATATATATATATATATATATATATATATATATATATATATATAATCTTTTATCCAAGTAACTATAAAACATGTAAGGAACACTGCTCTTGTAAAATAATTGAAGTTGCTAGTTGTTTTCAAATCACTTTAAAACACTGCAGTCATTAAAAATTGTGATGAACTAATATAGTTTTTTAAACCCAAATACTTCTTGAAAGTGAGAGTGATAACGTTCTCATCAAGAGCTCCTAAGAGTGTAAATCTGGCTCTCAAAAGCATTAAAATGTTCTGAGTTTTGTTGTAATCCCACTTCTAGGTCTCTATCTCTAAGAAGGAAAAATGTTGACAAAGATTTATATGGATGACTCAGTTATTATCAGGAAAATTTGGAAACAAAATGTTAAGTAGCAAGAGAATGTTTTTAAAAATTATCCGTATGATGTTACTATTATGTAGCCCACTGAAATGTTTATAAAGAACTTTTGATAAAAGAAGAAAACTTACGTTAAGTGAAAAAGAAATAACATTTTTTTTTCTTCTCATCCTCCTTCCCTCCCTTTGTACTTTCTATCTTAAAAGGAATTTTGTCAAGTTTAACAGTGGCTATCCATAAATATTGCTTATACATGATTTTTCCTCCCCACCCCCCCCCCGCAGCTTTCAATGTTCTCTGCATTTTCTATAATAAATATTTTTATAATGAGGAACAAAATTTCAAAAAGAAAAGGCATACTTATCCCTAATTCAATCCTCAAAAACAAAAGTGATTGTATCTTATTTTTCTATTTAAAGATAAGTGTTAGGACAAGAAAAAGGCATCTTTTTTCTTGCTGTAGCCTTCCACAATTTATGAGAAGTACCTGGTAAGTAAACCCCAAGATTGTTAGCTGCTCTGATTCAAAGAGCCCCTCTGTCCAAATGGCTGGACAAGGTAAGCTCCTCTCATGGCAACATTCTACATCCCCATACTCCCTACTGTTTTTACAACTCAGAGATAATTCTCACCAAGGAATCTCTAGTTCCAGGGTGGGGCACCTTTTTTCTGCCAAGGGCCATTTAGATATTAATAGCATCATTAGAGGGCCATACAAAATTATCAACTAAAAAATTAGCCTGCTATTGTTTGGTCAAACATTTAATTAATTCAGCCCTAATGCCTTGGCAGGGCCAGACCAAATGATTTCTCGGGCCTTATATGGCCCCACGGGCCAGACGTTCCCCACCCCTGCTCTAGTTAGAAAGTTCCCTTTCCCCCTCCCCTTCAAACAAGCCTCTTTGGAACTCTTCATAACTTTTACTCTAAGCATGTTTTATAGGCTTGGGAAAAATACCGATAAAACACCTCCCTAGGACATCTGCCTGGACTTTTCCTGAAAAACAAACAAACTACATGCCCCCCCCCCACCTTAATGTCTACTCAATTTCAGCGCCCCAAATCCTCCTCCCTTTTTTATCACCTAGCAACAGCAGCCATTACCCTTTAAAGGGGGAAACCATGTTTTGTTTCTTGCCCTTTTACTGATTAGCAATGAATGCACTAGCCCTTTCCCTCTATGAAAAGTAAAATAAACTCCCTCTCACTACATCTATCTCTTCTCTCAGTTATGAATTCTTTCACAGCCGGTGTCACTGGCCAAGCCTAACAATAAGGGAATTTTATCCCAGAAAGATGAAGATACCTGTACAAAATCACACAGTCAAGCAAATAGCAAAGCCATGCCATGTCCCAAGCACATCCCATGCATTGGAAAGAAAATACACCAAATGGAACTAATAAAGCCGTACCTTATATAAAGAAGGTACATGCAGAAGTTCAATCTTATCTTGCAGTGCTAACCTAGAAAAATCAATTCCTTCCTTCTCCAACACTTACTTGCATTTAGCTGCAATCAGATATGTAGCTGCAGGGATTTAGTTGGTCAATTTACAAGTTAATTCAAACTAAAAACTTGCCTAATTGGATTCTTCTCTTTCCTGGATGAGAATATTTTGTGATTGTAAGAATGTGCAAAGCATCCTTCCAAAAGAGTCTGTAGCAGAATGAGGCAGAGCAAAGAAATAAAGAAATGCTGGGGGGGGGGGGGATTTTAAAATTCTAGCTCCTAGTGTTTTTAAGGGGTGTGGGTTGAGGGCTAAAAACAATCTAAGTGTCCAGAAGAGAGCAAATCCTTATGGAAGCAATCACTTGTTAGATAGTACAAGGGTCTCAAGATTAGGAATAAAGTTAGGGTGGTTCTTAATAAATGCTCTTCTTGTTAAACGTTTAAAAATATAGTCCAGTGTTTTGCAGATGCAGCTGTAAACAGGATGAGCGTGACAGGAACTCAGTGGGTAAATGCAGCCAACTGCAAAGAAGAAATCAATGTGTAATTAGCCAAACAGTGTTTGCAGAAGGAATGGCTAAGGCTCCCCTTGGGGAAACAGAGCTTTGAATGTGAATCTCCTGTGCCCTTTACTTGCTGCAAGTAAATAAAACCACCACCTCTCGTTGTTGTTGTTGTTAATCTTTTATTTTTTTAAAATTGCTATTTTGAGATAGAAAGGGAAAGAGAGATAGAAATATTGATTTTTCCCCCACTTATTTATGCATTCATTGGCTGATTCTTATATGCGCTCTGACCAGGGATCAAACCTGAAACCTTGGCATATCAGGAGGATGCTCTAACCAACGGAGCTACTCAGCCAGGGTCACATCTTGTTCTTGACTAGAACACCCCAAGTAGTGCACTCCTTGAGTTCGGTAACACATATATAATGAAATGCCATGTAGCCATTAAAAAAGAATGTGCCACTACTCATATGGAAAGATCTTTAAGATGTTATTGAGAAAAAAGGGAGAAGCTCAGAAATATATCTCTCATATATTCACACAAATATATCTGCCTGAATATGTATTATAATTTTCTGGGAGAATAAAATAAACATCATTAACAGTGATTACCTCTGTGGGGGAAGGGGGTAGGGTGACGGGGGAAGGGCACATAATAAGAATTGTACCACAGTTGTTTAATGATTTTTTGTTTGTCTGTTTAATGATTATTTACCTTACTAACTATTAGGGGCGCCAAAGGAGGAAAGCATGAGGCTGAAAGTGATAAAGAATAATAAATTTATTAGGTCATCCGGAAACCAGTTGGATTGAGCGCCAAAATAGTGCCAGCACCCAGGGACAGGGAATCAGAAGTTTTAAAGGGCTCTAGGCAGGCTTTTCTGGCAGGACTCTGGGCAGATCCAGATCCTACAAGAGTCCAGAGGGGAAAGATAACAGCCTTAGCACGTGGAATGTCGGTTGTGAAATGGTCTAAAGGTCAGTTTTCCAGGGGATGGGTATCAATTCAATTATTTGATGACACCTAGCCCTAACTATAGATAAAATGAGGTTTTCTTACAAACCCTGGGAAACTGAAGGACATGTCGTAAAAAGAAAATACATTTTAAAAGCAGATCAAGGCCCGGCTGGCGTGGCTCAGTGGTTGAACATCGACCTATGAACCAGGAGGTCACAGTTTAATTCCTGGGCAGGGCACAGGTTGTAGGTTCAGTCCTCAGTGTGGGGAGTGCAGGAGGCAGCCAATCAATGATTCTCTCTTATCAGTGACGTTTCTATCTCTCCCTCTCCCTTCCTCTCTGAAATCGATAAAAATATATTTATAAGATAAAATCCTATATAATAAAAGGCTATATGTAAATCGACCAAACAGCAGAACGATCCATCGCTATGACGCGTACTGACCACCAGGGGGCAGACGCTCAACGCAGGAGCTGCCCCTCTGGTGGTCAGTGCGCTCCCACAGGAGGAGCACCACTCATCCAGAAGCCAGGCTCGCAGCTGGCAAACGCAGCGGCGGTGGCGAGAGCCTCTCCTGCCTCCGCAGCAGTCCCACATCCTCCAAGGGCTCCCAGACTGTGAGAGGATGCAGGCCGGGCTGAGGGACACCCCCTCCAGTGCACGAATTTTGTGTACCGGGCCTCTAGTAACAAATAAAAGCAGGTCAAGGACAGGACACACTTTGACTTGGTTGCTGTGCCTAGACCATGACCCCCTCCGGGGGTGGGGGGTTGCCTCAGGAATGCTGACCATTCTCCAGTCCCAGGTATGGGCTGAGCTGCTTGTAACATCACAGGAGGTTAGTCAGCTTGTTGGTGGACTTCAAGGTCCCGAAAGCTGAACTGCAGACCCGCCCCTCCCCTTTTCCCAGCTACACTGTTAGCTGTAGGTCGCCCTTTCTTCCTCACTGTAATAAGCCAGCTGGCAAAGGGGTGGGGGTGCGGGCAGAGCAGAATTTCCAGGATGCTCTCCTGCTGCTCTCCCCATACTGCGGGCATTATTGGAATAAACGTCCATATATGGCCCTGGCCGGTTTGGCTTAGTGGATAGAGCGTCGGCCTGCGGACTGAAGGGTCCCAGGTTCGATTCCGGCCAAGGGCATGTACCTTGGTTGCGGGCACATCCCCAGTTGGGGGTGTGAAGGAGGCAGCTGATCGATGTTTCTCTCTCATCGATGTTTCTAACTCTCTATCCCTCTTCCTTCCTCTCTAAAAAGAAATCAATAAAATATATTTTAAAAAAACAAACAAACAAAAAACATCCATATATGGTTCAACCCTGTCTCTGCTGAATTGGGCTCAAGTAGTGACAGGCAGTCTCAGACCTGATTAGTGTCTATCCCAGGGGTGGGCAAACTTTTTGACTCGAGGGCCACAATGGGTTCTTAAACTGGACCGGAGGGCCGGAACAAAAGCATGGATGGAGTGTTTGTGTGAACTAATATAAATTCAAAGTAAACATCATTACATAAAAGGGTACGGTCTTTTTTTTTTTTTTTTTAGTTTTATTCATTTCAAATGGGCCGGATCCGGCCCACGGGCCGTAGTTTGCCCACGGCTGGGCTAGTATCAGGTGGAGCACTTGAAATACTTTTATGTCTTTTAAGTCTAAACCACACACACACACCACCCTCAGCTTCAGCAGAGCCAAGGAGTTATCACAACACTCATCTGATGATCTCCTACAATTTAGCACTTCTTTTTTCTCTCTGATTCTAGGAAAAGACAAAGAATGACTTTACAAATTTATAGTTGTCCCTGCTCACTTGATTATTGACAAGAAAGCTCTGTGAATTCAAATATATACAATCACACTGAAAAACCTTCAAGAGTGTTTAATCAGTAGTTTTCATGCACATTTGTTAGTGAGAGCTGCACTTGAACAATTATACAGACATCGCTTAAAGTTATCAAAATACATATATCAAAACATTCAAGAGGTATGTAAATTAGCATTTAAAACAAATATATTAGCATATTTCAGTATCATTTTTATAATAGGGAAAGAAAACAGACCTTCCATCTCTCCTCTCTCTCTCTCTCTCTCTCTCTCTCTCTCTCTCTCTCACACACACACACACAGAAAACTTGGCTCTCCTCAGAAGTATGGTAAAGGCGAGAACAGTATATATATAAATACACGAGGTAGCAATGCCCCAAATTGGAATTTTTTAAAAGTGAGGGTTGCATGAACTTTTGTTTACTCAAAATTCCATGATACTGGTTTTTAGACTTAGAAAATCCTAAACCTTAACAAGAGAGCAAAAGCTTGAAAGCCTCATTGGTGTCACAGGTACAAAAATATCCCATGTTACTGCTCACTTTGTGGAAGGCAAGTCGCTGACCTGGGGCAAAGGGACAAGTCTACCGCAATGTGCAAGCCACAGTCAGCTGGCTTTGCTTCTCAGAGCAGTCGTTTTTTTCTAATGAGGGGTGGAGGGGGGTGGGAAATAGTCTTAACAGCAGCAGCTTTCTGAAACCTGCATCCAAGGTGAAATTCCAGCTACCCCCAGGAGAAGGTTTAGTCCGTAAAAGGCAGGCTGCCTCAAACAGTACGTTACAAAACAAATGACCTGAAGATGTAAAAATGAAACCGTTATCACACTAAACAATAACTTAGGCTTATGTTAAAAAGTTCAGACCTATCCATTTTGGAAAGCTTATGCTGAGGTATTGATTGCATACAGTTTTTTACTGTAATTGAAATTACCTTCAGAGGTACTCTGCATGTTTTGTAACATAAAGGCACTTGTGTTTAAAATTTTAAGCACAAGAAAACCAACAGTAGCCCTGAACGATTTGGATATGTGTATTTAGGAACACAGTGTTGTCTGATTTGCTACACTGGCTACTAGGCTGGTCTGATTAACAGGCAGAGCTGCAACCCATATCCCCCAAAACACTTATGCCCATAAACCCACAACTCAAATAAATACTCAACAGTCTTTCCAGCCTGGCTCTGAAATGGACAGTGTCCTTCAGAAATAGAGACCTCAGTGCAGGAAGGGAAGTGGCACTTGGAAGACGGAGAGGCACCCTTTGTCTCCCGCTTCATTTTGATGGCACAGGGCCCTCTCCCAAGTCCCCAAATTCAAGACTGGAAGGGAACCGAGGGCTCGTGGCTATCCAGCCCCGCAGAGCCACCGGGAGTCCCCTGAGTAATAAGGCCACAGCTAGGAAATCACTGCCGCCTGCAGCAATCCCCTCCGAAGGCTTCCTCGGTACATCCAGAGGCTGTGCCTCACACAGCAGGACCGGCTTTTCCCACATCACTACCCCGTGTGGCTGAAATTCCATAGCCGTCCTCCCCAGGTTCCCACCACTTGTTCCCAAATCATGACTCAAGGCTTTCTTTTCATTAAAAAAAAAAAAAAAAAATCAGGTTTCATTTTAAGTCCACAGAACCGTCCAGAAGGGTCACTACTTCTTAAGGAACACTTCTCAGTGTAAACCCCCAGAACCTGGTTTAAAAGAATGACCCCAGCCTCATGAACAGATGACCCTACAGTTAACTGTAAAAGACAAGACCAAGAAGCCCTTAAAAATATGTAAGGTCTCTCCTCCCCCATTTTTGGTGTAAAAGCTTAAAGGCTGCATACATCAGTCACTGAGTGGCTGGTCAACAGGCAAGACTTGGTTTGGAACCTGCTTTTCTACGTCACTAAAGCCCTCAGTAGGAGCCGGGTCACGGAAACATGGCCACCACAGCTGCACGCATGAGGCCACCTTCAGGAAAGGCCTGGACTCCAGAAAAATACTCCTTAAAAAATCCGCAGAAAAGCCAGCCGCACCTCTGCAGGCTCAGCAGGGCACCGAGCCAGCTTATGAACAGGCAGCAGCATCTTCTCATCCGTCTCGTCAGTTCCTCATATCCCTCTGGGCTTCTGTTAGTTTCTGGATTAGGTAACGCTTGTCACGACTTTCCTAAGAAAAAGAAATAGGTTCAAGAGTACATCCAGTATACTTGGGAACAAATATCATGATTTCAACCTGCTCCATTACCTACCAGACACGAGGCCAAGGATGCTAAACATTGGACGACTGTAATGGCCTCCTGACTGGCCTGTCTCTCTCACTCTTGCCCCCACCACAGCCCCCTGTCCAAAGAATGGACAGTAACCTTTAAAAAATGTCCATCAGACTTCTAGTTCACACCCTCTGGTGGCTTCCTGTCACCATCAGAATTCCACCTAAACTTCCGACCAGAGCCGTCAGGCTATGCTGTGACCCAGCTGCAATTCCGCCTCATCTCGCCTCTCCAGCCCCACCACCCTCCTCCCTGCCCCCAGGAGAACCCAGCTCATTCCGCACTGTGGCCTCTGCCTGTTCCTCTCATCCCAGAGACCTCCCACAATCAGCTCCTTCTCATCATTCAAGTCTCAACTACAAGGTCATTCACCTCCTCCAAGAGGCCTTCAGTGGCCACCATCTGCAGCAGCAAATGGCCCACTTGTCACTTTGCCTTGTTCGTATTATCTTCTCAGAGTTACTGCTAGCAACATTTCTTTTTTCTTTAACTACTTAGCATTCCTTCTTCACCACTGGATACCAGCCCAGTATGAGGCACAGGTAGTGCTTAATATATATGCTGAAGGAATGAATGAGTCAGTGAATGAATGAAGTTGGTGGAGGCCTGGCTTGAAGGCAGAGTTTTGGGGGAGTGGTGGTGAGGGAGGGACGGTAGCATTCCTCAGAAAGAGGCTATTTTCCACTAGATGCCCTGGGGAAATGTCCCCCGCCATGACGCCCAGGGTCTGCATGCTTCCTTACCAGGGACAGTTGCTCTCGGAGCTGGACGACCACCCGCTTGTGTGCTCCGGCCAGGGCAATGAAATAAAACATAACGAGGCTGCAACACAAGGTGAAGTGGTCACTAGGGTGTCTGTACCATTTGAAGGCCACTTAGAAAAACAACTTGACAAGTTTCGCCTGCAACAGTTTTGCTCATTAGACAAAGACAACCCACACCTCTTCCAAACAGGGCATCGAAACAGTCAGAGGGGTGAATGATCACTGTGGAATCTCTCTGGCCTAAGTTTTCTCATCTGTAAAAGGGGGATGATACAGTAACACCCAGTGATATCAGGCCTGAGATAATACAATTTTGAATGAAAGCAATTGGCAACCGGCTTCTGTTTTCTGTGCAGCCCAAAATCTCAAATGGGGGTAGGGGTGGTCAATGAAATTATTATCTTTGGGGCATGGGGCAAGTGGAGTGGAGGAAAACAGCGGACAAGCTCATTACATGAAGGGAAGGTGGTTTCCTGTCCATTCTCCCCAGATAGTGCTGAGGAAATGAGGGCCACTGGAATCACTGTTATGATCGATACTCTCCTGGAAGTCCCCACAGCCAAGGACAGAAAAGGTCCCCAAAGATGCTGAAGCCAGATCAGGTAACCACCACCAGATGGTGCCAGCCAAACCACAGCTGGGGTGAACGAATTAGGATGGAGTAGCTCCATCCCGGGTACCTCGGATGCAGGCTGGCTGGCTGCCCAGCTCCCCAGGTCATTTTATTCATCTCATCCAAGGGATCCTGCCTTTCACAGATGAATTTTTGGGCCCACTTCTTGCACTGTGGTGGGGTTTTACTGTAACAATGTCACAGGGTAATGGTGATGCTTTCATGAGCTGCAATCAATTCCAGTTATTTGTGGCAGTGTCTAGAGCAGTGGTTCTCAACCTTCTGACCCTTTAAATACAGTTCCTCATGTTGTGACCCAACCATAAAATTATTTTTGTTGCTACTTCATAACTGTAATGTTGCTACTGTTATGAATCGTAATGTAAATATCTGATATGCAGGATGGTCTTAGGCGACCCCTGTGAAAGGGTCGTTCGACCGCCAAAGGGGTCGCGACCCCACAGGTTGAGAACCGCTGCTCTAGAGTCTCCAGGAATGCTGAATTAGTGAATTTTGGACCAATGCCCTTAGAGCAGTGGTTCTCAACCTTCCTAATGCCGTGACCCTTTAATACAGTTCCTCATGTTGTGGTGACCCCCAATTTCATTGATACAAATTGAACATAATTAAAGCATAGTGATTAATCACAAAAACAATGCGTAATTATATATGTTTTCCAATGGTCTTAGGCGACCCCTGTGAAAGGGTCGTTTGACCCCCAAAGGGGTTGCGACCCACAAGTTGAGAACCGCTGCCTTTAGAGGAACTACAGGCTTAGGTTCCGATGGTCACAACGTTTTCCTCAACTGATCAATACCTTGTCTTATGTTTCTTGTTTACTGCGAAAGGTTATCCATACATAACCTTGTTTCTGTTTAAAGAGATTTAATATTCATTAGCATTGAACTTACAGCCAACAGCACTGTAACTCATGACTGACCGAAGCTAATCTAATATACGGATTATCTCTGTAAAGCACATCACAGCCTTCTTGCACTTAGGAACCCTAGACGGCACTTCAGCATTACCCTTGGGGCCTTCAAACAGTGAAACCACCAACCAAAAGCATAAAATGCAAGAAACACAGCCCTAACTAGATTGCAAACAGGGCACTTGCTTGCGGTGTGAGAACTGAAGTCAGGCGGCAGTGTACTTAAGGCCTCGTTTCACCTCAGCTGGGAAGGTGCATGCGATGGTCTGAATATTTGTGTCCCCCTAAGTTTACATGTTGGAATCCTAATCCCCAATGTGACAGTGTTAGAAGGTGGGGCCTTTGGGAGGTGACTATGTCATGAGGCTGGAGCCCTCAATATTTGGATTAGTGCCCTGATAAAAGGGTCTAGAGGCCCCGTGGCCCCTTCTGTCCTGTGAGGACGCAGTGAGAAGGTTGAAAGCTGGAAGTGGGTCCTCATGCAGCCATCCAGCACCCTCATTTTGGGGCTCGCAGGCTCCAGAATTGTGAGAGATTCCTGTTGTTTATAAGCCACCTAGTCTGTGCCGTTTTATTATAGCAGCTTGAACAAACTAAGACTGCACGGCAAGAGACTCAAATGACCATGAAAACGGCTGCGAGTACTGATTTTGAGATGTCAACCATCTTTTAGTGAGTGGGCACATTGACATCACAGGAATAAAACACACAGACTCCGTGAACAATGAGGCCCACTGTAATGAGAACAATGCCCCGCACGTCGTAAGCCTCGATACACGTTTGTGATTAGAATTACTTTAACACTCAATATCAATCATCACTGTGTAGCGAAGACCCTCGTCCCCCTTGCATATAGCACCTCTCATTTACTGAGCCTTTAACAGCAGGTCCTCTGCTAAGCTTTTTTTTTTTTTTTTTAATACGGAACGCTTCACGAATTTCCATGTCATCCTTGCACAGGGGCCATGCTAATCTTCTCAGTCTCATTCCAATTTTAGTGTATGTGCCGCAGCAGCGAGCACTCTGCTAAGCACTTTACATGTGTTATCACCTCTCCTTCTTCTCACAGCCTTATCAGGTATATGCCATTCTTATCCCCACGTTCCAGGTGAGGAAACAGAGGCTCCGAAAGGATATATAGGTGATGACCCAAGGCCACACAGCTTATAACTGGTAGAGCCAACGTTCAAGTTTATGCTCTTTTCTCTGCTCAATAATCAGTTTCTTTTTCAAAAAGCAGTGATTTTGTGAATAATCAGTAATAATAAGAATAGGCAACATTTATTAGGTTTTTGTAAGTCAGGCATTGGATTAAGTGCCTTACATGTAGGGTCTTATTGAACTTGCTCAATGATCCTCTGAAGGAATTGCTATTATTATGCCCATTATAGAGATGGGAAAGTGAGGCTCAGTAGCATCTGAAGTGTAGCAGGTGAGTTCCCATTTCCCAGCGGAGAGAAGCCCACGTGCTTCCCTGGGAGTTACTCATGGGGTCCAGGTGGTTCTCACTCACCAGATGATCATGAAGAAAGGCACTGCGAAGGCTTCCGACGTGATGCCGTGGACCAGGGACTGCAGCGAGCTGGGGAAGGTGCTCACCGTCTTGGGGACCACCTCCCAGGTGGTGTTGGAGTTGGTGAAGGGCCCACAGGCTTTCGAGGAAGGGATGCTGCAGACACAGAGCACGGAGCTCGGGTGAGGCGCGCTCCCAGGCTGAGCGTTCCCCCTTTACACGCCTACCAGGTTTTGTTCACAGCAACCTTCGAGCAACTGCCTGACCTCATGGCCTTCTGGAATATTCTGGTCAAAAATGCTTACCCTGAAATTTCATCAAATCACTAGACCTGACTTCCAATTTACAGGAAATTCAGAACAGAACAAGTTACGTGACACCATGAGGAAATAATCTGACAAATGCACCATGTGGGGATTCTATTCTCCAGGCTCTTAGAGGTGAGGAAACTGGCCTGGACTCTTCAAAAAAGCAAAGTTTAAAAAAGACTGAAAACACATACCCGAGAGCAATGGGTAAAGCTTGAAAGATCCTCATCCTATATAATAAAAGGGTAATGTGCAAACTGACCAAACAGCGGAACGACTGGAACACCCACCGCCCCTTGCCCCAGCCAGCCCACCCCCGATGGCTCCCACTGGGTGGGCCGGCTAGAACCCTCCAGCGCACAAATTTGTGCACCAGGCCTCTAGTTCTAAAATAAAGCTATGAAAGGCTATTTGGGGACAATTGGAGAAATTTGGAAATGGCAGGACTGTGATGTTGGTATTAATTTTCTTAGGTGTGACATGTTATTGTGGATACACAGGAAGGAGAATGGCCTTATTTTTAGGAGCTGCGTCCTCAAGTACTTAGGGATAAACTCATGGTGCCTACAACTTAATTTCAAGTGGTTCATCACACACACAAAAAGGTCTGCATAGAGAGAGAGGAAACAACTGTAGCAAAATGTCAATAATTGGGGCATCCAGTTGAAGGGTATATGAGTTTTCCTTGTGGCTATTCTTCAACTTTTCCATAGGTTTGAAATTTTGTTCAAAGTACAAAGTAGGGAAAAAGTAAAACTATGTTGGAAAAAAATTAAGCTCTGCAAAGAACTGCCTACATTCACATCACACAGTTCTGTGTAGAAAGTTTTCCATTGCAGCCCTATTTTTTACGGGTAAAAATAAATTCCTGAAAACCACCTAAGTGTTGTCTAAGGAAATGGATTAACAATTTATTATTTTTTTTAATTTATTGATTGATTAGAGAGAGAGAGAGGAAGGGAGAAATACATATATAAATATGGATTATGTGCCATGTCAATATATGTATTCTATTTTAAAAATTAAAGTTAAAAACTATTTTAAAAGAATGAGAATTCTATATGTACTGGCATGGACAATGACACAATATAAAATTAAGGGGGAAAAATAAGCTGCCAAACAGGATTATAGCATTATTCCATAGGTAATATTTTAAAAGAAATATATTGCTTATGAATTTCTAGAAGTATTCACAAAATGTTAACAGTGGTTGCCTAAGAGTGGGATTATGAGGTGAAGATAAAGAGTAATTTTTCCTCTTTAATTTTCACCCTTCTGTACTACTTGAAAATTTTATGTATAATATATATTACTATAACAATGAAATATATGTTTAGGTCAATTAAAAAATAAAGTATGAGAGACAGATTCCAAACTGAAGGATTTTTAACTTAAAGATAAAGAAATTAAATTCCTTGAGAGTGTAAGTCAGCAAGCTAGAGCCCATGGACCAAACCTGACACCCCACCTGTTTTTTATAAGTAAAGTTTTATTGGAACACAGTCATGTTCATTAGTTTTTATATTGTCTATGGTGGCTTATGAACACCATTTGGCCCTTAGAGCATAAATTATTTACTCTCTTACTTTTACAGAAAAAGTTTGCTGGCCTCTGGTATAAGTGATTACCCACCGAGGGAGGTGGCATGACTGGGACTTGAAACCTCAACTTCTGCTCCTCAGTCCTGAGCTGAGCAGCTCTGCTCTTTCCAAATTCCAAACCAGACTCTACATTCATATGTCATGTGTTAAATGTCTTTATATCCCTAGCATCTAGAACAGTGCTTGGCACATAGAAGGTGTTAAGTAAATGTTTGCTAAGTGCAAACCCTCCACTAAAGTGGCAGGAATATGGGTGACTTCCTGCTTCTTTTTATAATCAGACACAATCCAAATGGGGACTAGCAGAGAAGTCTCAGGAAAAGGGAACAGATAGGACAGACCCACCTGGCACTCTCATAAGTAATGGCCACCCAGCAAGCCCAAGTTCTGGAAGTGGACCCAGAGGATCCAGCCACCAGAGGGAGCGTCCAGAGGAAGGACGGGCCTGGCTGAGCCAGGAGCAACTTCCTGACCGGAGCTCTGCGGGTGGCGCCCTGTGAGCAAAGCCCATAGAAAACGCTCGGGACCCTTTAACAAAAGGGGATCGTGTCAGGAAGCAGGGAAATGTGTTAGAAAACCAAGTGGTACTCACTGTGCCATGCTGATTGTCAGCGGTATTACTGCCAAGCACAGGCCGATCAACAACACCAGCAGGAAGAAGAAATTAGAATTGGATGCTCTGAACTGCCTTGGGGAGGGTCTGCAGGTATGAAGGAGGCTCATCTAAGGGCAGAGAAAAGAGAGAGGACACGTTAAGAGTACAGCTTCCTTGAGGATAAATGAGCAAAGTCAAGCATTACAGTGGAAATGTAAATTGGTCTATTCTTTCTACAGGGCAGTAAGCAATCTAGGTCAAAATGAAAAATGTTTAACCCAGACCCCAACATTGGGCCAAAATACATGTATGTGGATGTTTACTGCTGTAGTTGTTGTTATCAAGGAATAACTAACCTGGAGCAACCGAAATAGCTATCAAGGGGGTGGGGGTAGTCCTTAAAGGTTAAAAAGTTACATCCAGCCCTAGCTGGTTTGGCTCAGTGGATAGAGCATCAGCCTGTGGACTGAAGGGTCTCAGGTTTGATTCCATTCAAGGGCACATGCCATGCTTGCGGGCTCAATCCCCAGTAGGGGGTGTGTACGAGGCAGCCGATCAATGATTCCCTCTCATCATTGATGTTTCTATCTCTCTCCCCTCTCCCTTCCTCTCTGTAATCAATAAAAATATGTGTGTTTTTTTTAAAAAGTTACACCCACACAACGGAATACCATGTAGCCCCTAGAAAGGAGGAGAAAGCGAGATTTACCTCCTATGTGGTGCTGTGAAATGAAAAGGGTAGATTTCAGCACTCTGTCCTGTATGACCTCATTTAAGGTTTTTTTTTTTAAGTATTCTTTTTTTTTTTTTTAAGTATATTTTATTGATTTTTTACAGAGAGGAAGGGAGAGAGAGATAGTCAGAAACATCGATGGGAGAGAAACATCGATCAGCTGCCTCCTGCACATCTCCCACCGGGGATGCGCCCGCAACCCAGGTACATGCCCCCGACCGGAATCGAACCCGGGACCCTTCAGTCCGCAGGCCGACGCTCCATCCACTGAGCCAAACCGGTTTCGGCTTAAGTATTCTTTACTAGAGGCCCGGTGCATGAATTTCATGCACAGGAGGCAGGGGAGCGGGTCCCTCAGCCCGCCTGCACCCTCTTGCAATCCAGGACCGCTGGCTCCTAACTGCTCCCCTGCCTGCCTATCTGATTTCCCGTAACCACTCTGCCTGCCTGCCTGATCGCCCCTAACCGCCTCTGCCTCAACCCTGCCGCCATGGCTTCATCAGGAAGGACGTCCGGAATGACGTCTGGAAGGTCGTTCAGCTGTCCAGTCTAAATAGCATATTACACTTTTATTATTATAGATAGGGGTTTAAATATGTATTAAATGGACCTACAACCCTGGCCAGGTAGTTTAGTTGGTGAGAGCATTGTCAGATTTGATCCCCAGTCAGGGCACATATAAGAATCAACCAATGAATCCATAAATAAGTGGAACAAAAAGTGTCTCTCTCATTCTCTCTCTCTCTCTCTCTCTCTCTCTCTCTCTCTCTCTCTCTCTCTCCATCTTACCAATAAATAAAAATAAATAAAATAAATTGATCTACAATACTCCATAAAAAATTAAGATATATTTTACTTGAATTCTTATAAGCATATTTATTTTTCCTATATTTTATTTTTTAATCCTCACAAGAGATATTTCTTTTTCCATTGATTTTTTTAGAGAGAGTGGAAGGAAGGGTGAGGGGGGGGGGGGAGAGAGAGAGAGAGAGAGAGAGAGAGAGAGAGAGAGAAACATCAATGTGAGAGCAACACATCGATTGACTGCCTCCCACTTGCACCCCCAATAGGGCAGGGAATTTGGTCCACAGGCTGACGTAACCACTGAGCAAAACTGGCCAGAGCAATTTTTCCTATAGTTTAAAATAAGTATTTCCATTGAAAGGAATATCAAATGGGGAGGAGGAGAGAGGTATAATAACAGGCATAATATTTCTCCTTATTATTTTAAATGCAATTATTGGGAGTAGGCATCAAGCTCTTCTGATTTCAGCAGTAGCCAGAACATCCTGTGAGCAGAGGACACTGAGTTCCAAGGACATTTGGTGTTCTGTCTGGGGGCAGCCGGTCAGTCAGGCCTGGAGTGAGTGTCAGAACAGCCCAGTGCTCCTGACCCAGGCCTTCCCACCCTGTCTTTACTGTGCTGCAGGCTGGGAAGTCACTGGCCAACCAATATTTTCGGGAAAGGGAAAAAGTTCCTATGTGCTTTTTCTTCTCTATTTCTTCTTTGGTGACTTCAGCCAAACAAAGTTTCCAAATGAAAGCATCAGAACATTCTTCAAAGGCCAAACCATCCAGGTAGAAAGTTTGGCCCAATTTCAAGATCCTGCTCACCAGGTTAAGTGGCTCTGGAGTGAGATAAATCCAGATTCAAATCCGAGGAGTCACTTATAAGCTGTGTGACCCTAAACCAGTTACTTAACCTCTCTGAACTTTAGCTTCCTAAGTGTTCATCAGAGTAGGGGCACATGGCATTACAATCATCTGCTATTATTATTAATACTATTATTATTTCCATTTCTGAATCCTCAGGCCTTGGTATTAGAGGTAATAGATGGATGTTGGGCTTGTTAAAAAAGGATACCTCTGGAAGAAGGGATGAACGTTAATGTATACATATCTCTACTGTTTAAATGTTTAATATTGAGCATACACTGCCTCTATAACAAAGAAAAAGAAGTTTGGTTAATAAGCCCAGGTAGGTTAGTCATCTGCAGGCCACTTCACCCATTAAGCACTTATTTCAGACACAATGCCTAGGGCCTGCCAGCTACTTGAGAACCTACACAAATAATTGAGACCAGAACATAAATTCACAGGCTCCAAAATCCAAACAGAACATTACAAAGTTTAAATTAATAATCACTGCATTAAACACGACCAAAATGTCCCACTGTCAACTGGTCAATAATTGCAACTCAGCTCTTAGACAGTGACACATAAAAATGACATTTAAATTACAGGAGCAAGACAACACTTAACAGAACTCTCAAAATTATAAAATGTGAACATCTTTTTTCCAGAACAGAAGTATATCTACACTAATAAAAGAGAAACATGGTAATTGGCGTACGACCGCTACCCTTTTCATTGGCTAATCAGTGAGATGTGCAAATTAACTGTCAGCCAAGATGGCGGCCGGCAGCCAGGCAGCTTGAAACTAACATGAGGCTTGCTTGCCTCAGTGACGGAGGAAACCAACATTCCCTGCCTGCGGCTGCAGGCCTCTGAGCCGGCAGTTTAAGAAACATTGTAACAAATACTGCCGGACTTCAGCCAGCAGAATTGCAACATTGTAAGCAAAGGCCAGAAACCTACTTTCAGCAGCGGAGGCCTAAGAGCTGGAGCCAAGCCTCAAGCTAAAGCTGGCCCAGAATTAAAAAAAAAAAGGAAAAAAGGAGCGGTTGGGAACTGTAGTCACTCCCAGCCTGAAAACAGCCCTCAGCCCCTCACCCAGGCTGGCCAGGCACCCCAGTGGGGACCCCCACCCTGAAGGGTGTGTGACCAGCTGCAAACAGCCATCATCCCCTCACCCAGGCTGGCCAGGCACCCCAGTGGGGACCCCCACCCTGATCCAGGACACCCTTCAGGGCAAACCAGCCGGCCCCCACCCGTGCACCAGGCCTCTATTCTATATAGTAAAAGGGTAATATGCCTCCCAGCACCGGGATCAGCGGAGCCGCGAGGCCTCCCAGCACTGGGATCAGCATGACAGGGGGCAGCACCCAAACCCCCTGATCGGCCCTGCTCTGTGTGTGACAGGGTGCAGCACCCCAACCCCCGCCCCCCCCCGCCCTGCCACGGGCCCTGCTCTGTGTGTGACGGGGTAGAGCCATAACCTCCCCATCGGCCCTGCCCTGAGTGTGACAGTGGCAGCGCCCCAACCCCCTGATTGGCCCTGCTCTGTGGGTGATAGAGGGCGGCGCCCCAACCCCCTGATCCGCCCTGCTCTGTGTGTGACAGGGGGCGGTGCCCCAACTCACCTATCGGCCCTACTCTGTGAGTGCCAGGGGGGAGCTCCTCAACCCCCTGATCGGCCCTGCTCTGTGCGTGACAGGGGGGAGCTCCCCAACCCTCTGATGGGCCCTGTTCTGTGCATGACAGGGTACGGAGCCCCAACCCCCCTGCCCTGATGGGCCCTGCTCTGTGCGTGACAGGGGGTGGCGCCACAACCTCCCCATCGACCCTGCCTTGAGTGTGACAGGGGGCGGTGCCCCAACCCCCCAATCGGCCCTACCCTGAGCGTGACTGAGGGTGGCATCACAACCTCCCAATCCGCCCTGCTCTGTGCATGACAGGGGAAGGCGCCCCAACTCCCCAATCAGCCCTGCTCTGAGCCCGACCAGGGGCTGCACCTAGGGATTGGGCCTGCCCTCTGCCACCCGGGAGCAGGCCTAAGCCAGCAGGTCGTTATCTCCCGAGGGGTCCCAGACTGCGAGAGGGCACAGGCCGGGCTGAGGGACCCCCCCTCTCCCCCAAGTGCACAAATTTTTGTGCACCGGACCTCTAGTATCAAATAAGGGATGTAATTTTGAGGTATCTGACAGAATGTGGGTGAGCTCCAAACACGGTACCGAATGCCGCGCAAGGTCAAGAATGGTGCCGGGTATCAGCCTGTCATCCCCACCTCTCCTTACCTCTTTCACGTAGAAGATGATGATGAATTTCACGGTTGCAATGGCAGGGAGAAGGGGTGAGAAAAAGGCTCCAATCCAGCAAATGGTTTGCCCATACACGATCCCCAGGACATTATCAGGAATGGCAAATTCCTGCTGCCCCCAGCACTGCATCAGCTTCCAAGAGGAACAGTACGTCACCAGGAGCCTGGAGACAAACGGGACAATTTCTCACTTGCACCACCAGCGTCCGCCAAAGCCACAGAACCACGTCCACAAAATTGGGGCCATTTCCACACAGATCTGGAAACTGGTTAGTCACAAGGCTAGAAGATGCAAAAGGCAGTGAATTCTGGAATCATAAAACCAGGGTCTGAGTCTCAGATCTACAACTGAGCAGCCGAATAAATTTAGAGAAGGCTTTTTCTCATCTGGAATATGGGGGGTTTATGACACAATTTAGTTCACAGGGTTGAGGTGACGATAAACAACATAGGTAGTATCTGTGCTCTGGCCTGCACTCAGCCCACGAAGTCATGTGCATCCACACAGAAAATAGCTTATGAAGACCCTACCACTAAGCATGCTGAAGTCCTAAAGCTTCCTACTGACACCCTCAGGCCAGGGGTCTGAGATAAACACACACCATTGTTCACTATAGCATTGCCATGTATTAGCAAAAATACCTAAATGCCCACAAGTAGGGCCTGGGTTGACAAATTATAAGCCATGGATACAGTGGTGTATTATACAGTCCTTAGATGAGGAAAACCCATGTGTCCTTCCATGGAAAATTCAAGATGTTTTGTTTGTGTGGGAGGAAAAAAAGCAAGCTGCAAACCAATCGATGCACCGTGATCCCATGTAAGGGGGGAAATGAACACGTCTATATAGCAAGGCTGTGTGTCTATGTACACATGTATTTATGCAAATGACTTTTTACTGTTAAGGACTGCTGGATCTGCCCCCAAGTATTAACAATGGCCATCTCTGAGGAGTGGGAGGGGTTTGGGGAGTTAGAGGTATGGTAACAAACAAGAACTCTCACTATTCTTCAGACTCCTGTACTTATTTAATTTCTCAACATTTACAAAATTTTAAGAAGCACATATTCATGGCATATTTGCATAATGTTTATTTAAAAAATATATCTTTATTGATTTCCGAGAGGAAGGGAGAGGGAGAGAGAGAGAGAGAGAGAGAGACAGAAACATCAATGATGAGAGAAAATCATTGATTGGCTGCCTCTTGCATATCCCCCACCGGGGACCAAGCCTGCAACTCGGGCATGTGCTCTGATTAGGAATTGAACCATGACCTCTTAGTTAATAGGTCAATGCTCAACTAATGAGCCATTAAGGCTGGGCTGTGTAATTTTTAAAGGGCAGTTTCTTTTTAGTAACTTTTTAAAATATGTTCTTATTGATTTTGAGAGAGAGAGGAAGGGAGAGGGAGAGACAGAAACACTGTTGAGAGAAACATTAACATTGATCGGCTGCCTCATGCACACACCCTGCTAGAGATTGAACCCACAACCAGTGCATGTGCCCTGGCCAGGAATCGGACAGATGACTTCTTGGTGCATGGGTAGACACTCAACCACTGAGCCATACCAGCACACAAGGACAGTGTCTTTTTTAATGTTTATTTTAAGGGCTTGCTGGACTTCTGACATGCTCACAGAATTTGTACATCTGGGTAAAAAAGTCTTAAGTGAACAGTGTTTCACTTAAGGCTCAAGGAGATGCTGAGAACAATTTAAAAAGTGACAGAATAGTAATGATAATCATAATGGTGATAGTTAATGTTTTGCTGAGTTTCGAAGCATGGAGTGTTCTTAGTACTTTTCTCTGCATTTTCTCATTTAACCCTCACAGTGGTGCTGTGAGGTGGGCACTGCTACTCCCCCATTTCACAGGTGGGAAAATACACCCAGACCTTCCTTAAATTGCCTGCCCAAGGTCACACAACTAGCAAGTGGCAGTGCTGGACCTTGAACCCAGATCAGGAAATGGGGTGTCCACTGAGGCCTGGAGGGTCTTCCCGGACAGGGCTGTGGCTGTGCTAATGGCAGGAAGTCATCCCCATGGAAACCTCATGAAAAACAGACATTTCCACTCCTCACACTGCTTTTTGGGGGAACCTAATGGACCATGGGGTTGATGGCCGGGAGCTGTGTGAAAGTCACGGCAGGGTTGTCAGTGGTTTCCCGGGACTGTGAGCTCACCCAGCGCTTTATGGAGGGCAGCTGTGAGAGGATCCTCCAGTAGGGGCAGGGGTGGGAGGAGTGGGGTAGTAAAGGGGGGGAACCCCTCACACTTACTTTCTGGGAAAATCCACAAAAAGGGTCACAGCCAAGATGATGATGAAGTCGAATATCATCAGCTTGTACATTTCCTGCCCAACTTGGGTCTCCCAGCACTAAAACCAAAGACGGGGAGAGACCATGAGACCCGACTCAGGCCAGAGAAAGCCAGGTTCTCAGACTCCTCCCAACGCCCATCCTTGTCCCCGATCCTGTTGCCTCTGGAGCCTGTCAGCTGGTGCTCCTCTGAGCTCCGGCACAAACTGGTTTTCAAGCCCTTAGGAGTGAGAAAGCGGATCAACTGGAATTCAAGCCCATGACCTCCAGATTCTTCTCTCGACCTTGAGACTGTTTCTCCAAAATGACCCACTCAGCGGGACGCGCCCGTTCCCCCCGCCTCACCGGGTAGAGTTTCTGGTTGTAGCCACAGAGCTCACACGAGTAGTTATCACAGGATGTAATCTTGGAGCCCAGGGTGAACACCAGCACACAGATGGTCGCCAGCCGCATGAAGACGCACCTGCAGGAAGAGAGGAAGAGACGGAAGGGGAGAGGAGGCCCTGGGGCAGGCTGGGCCCTTGAACGAGGGCGAGGGGGCAGAGAAGCTGCCTTTCTTAGAAGCAAACTCACAAATGGGTAGAGTTTCCGTTTGGGATGATGAGCAAGTTTTGGAAACGGGTAGTGGTGATGGTGGCTCAACACTTAATGCCACTGAGTTGTACACTTAAAAATGGCAAATTTTGCCCACCCGGTGTGGCTAAGTGGTTGAGCGTTGACCCATGAACCAGGTCGCGGTTGGATTCCCGGTCAGAGCACATGCCCAGGTTGTGGGCTCGATCCCCAGTAGGGGGAGTGCAGGAAGCAACCCATCAGTGATTCTCTCCCATCGATGTTTTTATCTCTACCTCTCCCTTCCTCTCTGAAATAAATAAAAACATGTTTTAAAAATGGAAGATTTTATGCTAATATAATACAACAATTTTTTAAATGGCAGGAAAAAAGATAAGAAAACTGAGACCTCCTGAATCTATGATGTTTTAGCCATATTATAGAACATTGTACATTTCTGGGGGGAAAAAAAGAAAATACTAATTGAATCTTATAAGCATCAGCTTTGAGAGATGTCTGATATATTGAAAAATGAATAAAGCATATTGCAGAGTTTCATACAGATACGAATCTACTTTTTTTTTTTTTAATGTGGATGTTGGCATGAGCAGATCAGGGCTGCCTGGGGAAGCTGGATTCAATAAAGGAGGGCAGAGAGTACTACTGTTTTTTTTAAAGATGCTTTCTATTATGTGGTTTGTAATTTTTTTTATGCCATTAAACAGTGGGTGGTAGAAAAAAGCAAGTCCACCCATTGGCTCACTCTTCCCAGTGGGCAGCGTGCCGCCTGACACTACGTGCCTGGTGGTGAAATGAGAACCCAGAGTCACTGAGGAGTTTCCATAACGAAAAACTGAAGCAGAATATAATGAAAAGTTTGAACCTACCCAGTAGTTTACCATGACTATGGTACAGAAAAACAAACATACCATGAAAAAACAATGCACTAAATGCTGCCTACAGGGCATTCTACAGGACAAATGCACCAGTTTCCCCCATAAATCAATAGTATAGCACAAGGGGAAGGAGAATTCTTTAAAGAATAGAAGGAGCATACAATTCTATAATATATCATCTGTACATTATAGTGTGTGTTCACCACCCCAAGTCAAGTCCCCTTCCATCACCACTTATCTCCCCCATACCCTCTCCTACCTCCCCCCCCCGCTTCCTTTCCCTTTGGTAATCACCTTGTTGTTCAAACCAGGGCCCCACCCTACGCCCCGGTTTGAACAAACCAATCATACAAAGCCATCTGCAATTCCATCAGGGAACTGACAGTTTTATTAGGGGTCATGATGGTTATATACATGTTTTTAAATCCTTGTCACTTAAAAGATATACCAAGGTGTTTACAGGTGAAATGACATGTCGCCTGAGATCTGGGGGGCAGGGGGGATGAAACAAGACTGACAATATGTTGATAATGGAAACTAAGTGACAGGCGCATGGGGGGGGGGTCATTATACCATTTGTTCTGTTTAAAATTTTCCAAAATAAGAATATTTTTTAAAAATATGCAAATGGTCCTGGTTGGGTGGCTCAGTTGGTTGGAGCATCGTCCTGTACACCAAAAGTTTGCGGGTTTGATTCCCAGTCAGGGCACATACCTAGATTTCGGGTTCAATCCCTATGTATGGGAGGCAGCTGATCAATGTTTTCCTTTCACCTCTCTCTCTCTCTCTCTCAAATCAATAAAAACATATTCTTGGGTGAGGTAAAAAGAAAAAAAAAGATGCAAATGTAATGAGGCATTTGAGAAGCAGCAAAAAATGCTCACATCACATGGTCCCCACCTGGTCCTCTCTAACTCATTTGTGTTAACTTCCTGCGCCCTGCTTCATACCTGTCATTATTTTAAAAATGAGACTGAATATTTATTTAAAGTGAGAAGAGGTATTTCAACAACTTACAGAAACTCAACGGTAGCACACACTGTGGGTGACCTGGCCACGTTTTCTCAGCACTCACTATTCCAACAAATGCTTCAAGTTCCTCCGGCAAGGACTTGTAACTCTCTACCCAAAGCCCACCCATGGAGGTAGTGGGTGGAAGTGTGGGGAGTTAATGCCTCTGGGAGCCAGCCACCCTTAGGCAGTAGAGGCAGAGTATCTGGTTTGGTTGGAGAACTGAGCCCCAGTAACCAGCAGCAGTAACCTGCCCAATAACACACCATTTATCAGCTGCCTTTCCTTCTCTCTCACTTCCTTACCCCCCTCGGCATTTCTAACATCTTCAGAGCAACATCTCCTCATAGGGCCCCACCCTAAGCCCTCAGATGTCGATGCGCCAAAACATGAACCAAAAATATAATACTGATGAGTAGACTCTTAAATCAAAGAGATTTCACTGACTGCAAACTCTGATTCATTCCTGGGAGTTGTCTGAACATTGAAGAGGATTCTTGGCTTAGCAGGAAAATGTGTCGCCATTGATTAGCAATGTCTGCCAGAGGCAAGGGATGGGGCAAGTGGTGATCTGAGTGGCATGTCTAGACATTACCTAAGGATTGTCAGTCTGATCTCAAAGCCTGGGGAATAATCCTCATAGTGGATGATCCTGGCGAAGATCACTGGGGTGATAAAATTGGCCAGAGTGATCACAATAGAAGGCAGGTACAATATCAAGAGGTTCTCTCCAAAAATCATCTTGTCAATTTCCTATGAAGATAACAAAACTGGTCAGGAGAATAATACGGAAAGTTGCATCACAGATGAATTGATCTTAAAAGAACTCAACTTACATGTATTAGGCCGTACACTTTCAACTTACACAGTGTTGTATGTCGATTATACTTCAATAAAACTGGGGGAAAACCTCAACTATACATGTTCATTAGCAAACAAAACAAAATAAAACATACATTGTCATTCAACAAGGCCTTTAAACATAAGCCATTCTCCTTCCTTGGGTGTTCAAATACAGGAAACATGATCTAGCACATACTAGAAGAAAAATGAGCTCTACTGGATTTGCTTAGGTGAGATGTAAGAAAAACAATCCATATTTCTGTATCAATGGGCAATGTATTTTCAAGGTTGTAATAATTACTTATAATAGCCATTCTTTCCTTCTTTAATTATAATAGACTATTTAGCCACATACAGTATAGGCCTATCCAGGATAAAACTACATTTCCCAGCCTCCCTTGTAGCTAGGTACAGCTACCTGACCAAAAGGATGTAAGTGGAACTTTTAAGTGCAACCTCAGGTCACGACCTTAAAAGGGAAGGGGTGTGCCCTTCTCATCTCCTTCCCATTGGCTATATGGTAAGCTATCAAATACCATACAGAAGGGGGCCACACTCTAAGGGTGACAGAGCCACAGGCTGGAAAGCATCTGGGCCCCTGATGATTGATTTATGAAGCAGAGCCACTAGACCAAATTGAGTTTTTAAAACCACTGTTATTTTAGGTAAACTGAGGCCCCTACTAATAAGTAGAGGAGTTGGGGGTTAAATCAGGCAATCCAGCTGGATTTAAATATTGTGAGTCCCAGGGAGAGTAGTGCCACAAATATTCAATCTTGGATGATTTTCTTTCTATTAGAAGTGGAAATTGGTCACCTCTGATTTCTGGTTCTCTGTCATATCAGCCAGATGACTGACATGTAAAACAAATGATGGTGGTGTCTGCCTCATAGGTTTACAAGGCACTTAGCTTAATGTCCCAACCAGTGTAAAAGCTAACTTAACTTTCAAGGAGTCCTTACTTTTTTCATGTGTTCTTGTGAGAATATAGTTGCTCTATAGATTGCATAAAAGCATGCCGCTAAAACAGCCAGAACAATACAGTTCAAAAACAGCCTCAAAGAGTAAATCCGTATCGTTTCTTCAGAGGTCCTTTCTGCTATTTTCTGCCGTATTCGTTCTTCCTCCAGATCTGCCTGAGGAGCAAAGGAGACTCATTTGTGAGCATGGGGGTAAAGGGACACTCAGGGGTGGAACCTCTGGTTTTATCTTCAGACCCTATCCCTCTTTAAGACTTTCCTTAAATATTCATCTTTCCCAGGATACCTTCCCAGATAAAGCCCAACTAGTTTTTGTGTTTAAAGGCCAAAGTCAAGGTAGAACCTTCTATTTAAGATAGCAATTAAGACTGCAATAACTGGGAAAACAGAACTATTAACTTATTCATGATATTACTTATATGTTATACGCATTATTTCTTGAAACAATATGTAAGGTGGGCATGTTTGTTTGTTGGGTTTGTTTTTTTTTTTTAACTAAACCTGGCCTCTGCTTTTAATAAAATTCAGTCTGTTCATATTTAGTATAACAAATAACACATGTGATTTTATTTCTTCCATCTTACTTTATTAAACTTTGATACAATTGTTTCCTTCTCTGTTTGAGGAGGGAGGTAGGTTTGATCACAATGCTATTTATTACTCCTATCCTTATTGAGAAATTCTCCTACTTTTTCATATTCACTCCACTCTACCTTATCATCGTAGCATTCCATCTTTTGTCCTATTTTTCCTGGTATAAGTGATGTTTATGACGGGTTCTCACGAGATAACAGGGTGGCAAGGGGAGGAGGAAAGGTACCACTTCCTTCCACTCACTGTCCAGTCCCCACTTCCCTTCCCAGCCCTAGTTTACAAGCTCAATTCCAGGAGGGACAAGGGTAGAAGGAGATCAACCCCAGGAAGCTGTTCTCTGCTAAAAGCTCTTGAAAATTACAAAGTGCTTGCTAAGTACTGGAGAAGCCTGGGCCCCACCTAGCTCCTCTGCAAGCCGCAAACCGCCTCCCAAGGCACCACCTTGCTGGGTAAGCAGCCACCAAGAAAGAGAAAGCCCAGCAGCACTCACTCGGAGCTCGTACCGCAGGCTGCTGTGCTTGAGGTTCGCCATGCTTTGGTTGGTGATGCAGAAGTCCCAGCCAGCAAAGATCTTGTTGCAGTAACTCTGGAAGTGCTCCTCACTCCGGATCAGGTTGACTTTGAACCCTTCCACCGACCTGACCCAAAAACACGATTATGCTTCTTATGAGAACAACAAGATAACAAGCCCATGGATTGACTTTGTCTAGACTAAAACAGTTACACGTGGCGGCATTTCCCACCCATTTTGACACTGTCACGTTCTGGACCATCCTAAATATATGTGGCAGCGAACCAGGCATCTCCTGGATGAAAATAACTTCCTGTCATCCACATGACAGCTCTTCTCACAGCTGGAATAAAAGCCAAACTCTAACACAGCCTATATGATCCTGCACGATACCATCTTCCTTCCCATATGGCCACTCTGTTGACACCACACTGGCTTTTTTTCCTTTTCATGAACCCACACACCTCGGCTCCTGCCCCAGGGCCTTTGCACTTGCAGTCCCTGCTGCCCTCTTCTGGGACAGTTTTCCCCCTGCCACTCCCTATGGCTGCCTCCTTCTCATCTTTTAGGTTTTAGCTCAAATAACCCCTCCCTGGGTTCCCCACCACCCCACCTAAAGCTGTGACTCTCACTTTAAATTAGTCTCTTTCATTTCCTTCACAGCAATGAACCTACTCTGCAATTATCTTACTTATCTGTTTACTGCTTCTAGTCCCTGACCCTGATTAAATTTTAAATTCCTTGAGGGCAGATACCCTGGCTGCCTTGCCACCTTGATATCCAAAATGCCTGGACCATAACGTGGCCACTATCCAATTGATGGATAAATGAATGAATAGATTATTTTAAATAGTAAATGAATCCAATATTTAGTCAGCACCTGTTCCCATCAGGTGCAATTCTTGCATGCTTCATAACTGTTATTCATTCAAATGCTTTCATGGGGGGGAAAAAACACTTGATGACACAGATATATTAAATGTCACACACTGTAGATGAAACGGGGTGTTTTTAGGATTTGCCAGTGAGTTGTGAAGACAATAAAAAGTGAAAGGAATTATAAAGCTCAGTCATTCTGCCAAAGTTCATAGCAAAGGATGTTAATCAGAACCATCCGGGTGTTTTTCCAAAATGCAGGCTCCCAGGTGGGGTCACACTCTGGTATTTTCCATCAGGAGCTCTCAGGGTGGGCGGGCTCAGAAATGTGTTATTTTATAAAACTCCATGGTGATGCTGAGGTACCACCGCAGGTGAAAATCTGATTTAACCCAAACCTACATTTGACAGATGAGAAAGCCAAGGTCTGGAGGAGAGAAAACTATTTCCCTAGAACAGTGGTTCTCAACCTTCTGGCCCTTTAAATACAGTTCCTCCTGTTGTGGTGACCCTCAACCATAAAATTATTTTCGTGGCTACTTCATAACTGTAATGTTGCTACTGTTATGAATCGTAATGTAAATATCGGATATGCAGGATGGTCTTAGGCGACCCCTGTGAAAGGGTTGTTCGACCGCCAAAGGGGTTGCGACCCACAGGTTGAGAACCACTGCCCTAGAATCAGTTAGTGGCAGAAATGGGGCCAATTTGATGATGATGATGATTTTAATTTAATAAATGTGTCAGGCCCACATTTATTAAATTAGGTTCTTTACATGCCTTGTTTCTGCGAATCCTCCCAACAACCAGGTGTCTACGTTTCACAGAGGAAGAAAATGAGTTTAAAGAGGTGAAGTGACCTTCGAACCTCAGTCTCTGAACCCCAAAGTCCACACTCTTTGCCACCCTACCACTTCTTCCTCCAGGGGTGGGCCTCTCCCCATTACAGCACACCCAGCCCTCCCTCCTGGCTGCCCCAGGGAGCAATCAAGACCCAGACATGAGGAGCTTGAGCAAAATCTGGAGATGGAGTCACTATTTGGCTAATAAACTTACTTCTTTTTCAGGGCCCCTTCCAAGGCCCTGGAAGCACCTCTAGCAATGTGTTCATCTGGTCCTGTTCCTTTTTATATTTTACTAGAGGCCCGGTGCACAAAATTCATGCACGGGTAGGGTCCCTAGGCCTGGCTGACGATCAGAGCCGATCGGGGCCTTCCGGCTGCCCGCCGGGGCCTTCCTTCGTTCCATGCCACTCCCTGATGGTCAGTGCACGTCATAGCAAGCGATCGAACTTCCGGTCTCCTAGTCGAACTCCCGAGGGGATACTTTGCATATTAACCTTTTATATATATAGACACTTCAAACAAGATATTTTCGTCTCCTTTGTCTTAAAGAAGACTCCTCCAAATCGTCTAAACTGCAGGTCTGTAAAACTTGATCTGCCCTGCCACCACTGCCAAGCAGCAAAGCCAGAACCGGAGTCAACCAACATTTCTTTACAAGAATCTCTCTGTCCCTCCAAATGAGCCACTGCTCCTTCTTGTCCATACGCTGCCCATTTGGGTTGGGGAATGGACACACGCCAGGCAATTTTCATCTCATAGCTTCTGCCTCAGGTTATGAGTGCCCAGCTGGGCTCTGGTGCTGGTGTGGTGGTGAACCTGAGGCTCCCTGGAGGGAAACTCGGTCCCAGCATCTTGGTCTCTTCTACACCTGTGTTAAGGAGCTTCACAGCCCCCTGGCTTGTAGCACTGTTCACACTCTCACATGGACAATGAAGTGGGTAAGAGAGGTGCCCATCATGATCCTGTCTGCCAAGCAACCCCTTGGGGCAGAGACAGAAAGCTGCCCATCAGAAATTTGTGGTTCCCCTTCCACAGTATAGTGTCAGTGCCAGGGATAACATTTCCTAGCCTCCCTTGCAGCTATAGTCAATGGAAAGTGAGTGATGAGTATCACTTCAGGCCTAGCCCATAAACACCTCCCATGGGATACTCCTCCATGGCTGTTCTCCCTTCCAGCTCTCAACGGGAACTTCAATGCTGACAATGGCTGAACTTTGGCCCACTTGAGTCCCACAGTGACTAAGAAGACGTCTACCACACTAACCTGTGTCCCACTCAGAACTTTATGTAAGAAAGGTATACAACGTCTATTGTGTTTGGGCCATTGTACTTTTGGGGGAAGTTATTCGTTAACAGAGTAATTAATATTCCTCACTTTTCTTTTCCTGTAAATTGACACTAAACCACGTGTCTACTGGGGGAAATGCCAGGTTCTCCTGTGATCCTAATCCACTGGCCACGGCTGAAGGGTCAGGGTTGGGTACCTGAATGAAGCAGAGCCAACAAATCTCTTTAAAGGATTTCTGAACCCGTGACCCAGAGAGGCCACATAAGGGAACTGCCACCAGGAGAATCAGACATGAAGGAGCTCTTGCTTTGGGATATTTCGAAGTCACACCTGTATCCTTGTCCCTCCTGTAATTACTTTCCTCCCTTCCTTGGTTCTCTGAGCCACTCAACTGTCCTTTGCCCCAGTTAGTCAGACGTGGGTTTCTGCCATTTGAAATCTGTGAGAGACGTGGTTAATATACACACCAGATTGAAGATAAGGTTGGGGACATGGCATTGGCACATGTGTGCAATAATGACTGAGTGACGATCTGCAGGCTGCTCCTCCAGCTCTCAAATCCTCCTCCACTGCCTTCACATCTCCACAGTCTCCAGAACACATAAATATTTCCCCCGCAAAGCCCACCTCTGGACTCTGCTCATCCTCTGGGCAATGCCTCCCAGGGTCCGTGGCCTCCAATAAACTCCAGCCATCAGGGTAATTCAAAGAGAACACAATGATAAGGTAAACTTTACCTTTTCACTATCCAAAGAAGGCTCAGGGCCAGGTAGGCAATTGTGCTTAACAAATAAGCCAGAGGCAAATCATAGGTGAAATTCTGAAATTTCACTCCGTCAATGGTGTAGTGTCCATAAAAGAGGCAGGTCTCTTCCAAGAAACCCTAAAATAAAGTCACATGCATGAGGTCAGGCTAGTAAGTTCACTGCACGAAACCAGTCTCTATCTCAAGAACTCACATTTCAGTGTCATTTCTCATCCCTGAATTCCCAGATTCTGAAACCATCCCAGGGATATCAGGGTTGCTTAATGTTTGGGGAATAGAGCATGGATAAAACCTGAGCATTAAAAATACACAGGTCTGGGATCCAAATATGAAATTTTAAAAAAACCAACAATTCCATGTGCAGTAATAGCAAAAAAAAACACAAAAAACTTAAGAATAGATTTAACACTGGAAATGTATATTCTTAAAGCTATAAAACATTGTTTAAAAATTAAAGAAGATCTAAATTAATGGAAAAACATCCCATGTTTGTGGATCAGGAAATCAATGGTAATACGCCCCAATTGATCTATAAATTCAACACATCCCTATCAGAATCCCAGATGGCTTCTTTGTAGAAAATTACAAACTAATCCTAAAGTTCATATAGAATTGAAAGGGATCCAGAATAGCCAAAACAATATTGAAGAAAAAAAAAAAGAACAAAGTTGGAGGACTCACACATTCCAATTTCAAAATTTGTTGCAAAAACAACAGTAATCAAGACAGTGAGGTAATAACATAAGAATAGAATATAAATCAATGAAAAAGAGTTGAATTCAAAATTAAGCCTATACATTTATGGTACATTGGTTTTTGATATGGGAAAAGAACAGTCTTGTCAAGAAATGATGCTGAGACAACTGAATAAACACATGCAAGAAAATATATATAAACCATATATAAAAGCTAACTTAAAATGGATAAAAGACCTAAATGGAAGAGTCAAAATTATAAAACTCTTACGAGAAAAAAATAGAGGGCTAGCCCAGCCAGTGTGGCTCCATGGTTGAGCGTTGAACTATGAAACCAGGAGGTCACGGTTCAATTCCTGGTCAGGACACATGCCCGGGTTGCGGGCTCAGTCCCAAGTAGAGTGTGTGCAGGAGGCAGCCGATCAATGATTCTCTCATCATGGATGTTTCTATCTCTCTCTCCCTCTCCCTTCCTCTCTGAAATCAATAAAAAATATTTTTAAAAATAGAGGGCTAAATCTTCATGACCTTGGATTTGGCAATGGATTCTTAGCTATGACACCAAAAGAAAGAAGAGCAATAATGAAAAAAATAAATTGGACTTTATCAGAATTTAAACTTTTGTGTTTCAAAGGACACTATCAAGAAAGTGAAAAGACAATTCAGAGAATAGGAAAAAATACTTGTAAACTACATATTTGATAAGGTGCTTGTATCTAGAATATATAAAGAACTCATAACTCAACAATAAAAAGATATATAATCCAATAAAACATGGAAAGAGGTCCTGCCGGGGTGGCTCATTTGGTTGGAGCATCATCCCATTCACCAAAAGATTCGGTTTTGGTCCCACGTCAAGGTACATATAAGAATCAACCAACGAAAATATAAATAAGTGGAACAACAAATTGATGTTTCTCTCTCTCCCTTCCTTTCTCTCTCTGAAAGTTTAATAAAAAAATAAATAAATAAACACAAAGACATTACACTTCACACAAACCAGGGTGGCTATATAAAAAGTCAGGTAATAGCAAGTGTTGACAAGGGTTGGACATCAGAACACTCATAAAGTGCTGGTGAGAATATAAAATGGTGCAGCCACTTTGGAAAAGTCTGGCATTTCCTCAAAAAGTTAAAGATAGGGTTACCATTTGACCCAGTGATTCCACTCTTAAGTATATTCTCCCCAAGAAGTGAAAACATATCTCCACACAAAAACTCACACATGAATGTTCATCGCAGCATTATTCATAATAGCCAAAAGGTGGAAACAACCCAAATGTCCATCATGAATGAATAAACAAAATATGATATTTCCATACAATGGAATCTTATTTGGCCATAACAAGGGATGAAAAACTGATAGCTGCTACAACATAGATGAACCTTAAAAACATGTCATGTGAAAGAAACCAGAGACAAAAGACCACATATGATTTCATTCATATGAAATGTCCAAAGTAAGTATTTCATAGAGACACAAATCATTAATAAAATAGGTTAACGATTGCTTAGGTCTAATAGCAGGGAGTGGGAAGTGATAGCCAAAGGGTATGAAATTTCTTTTCTAGGTGATGAACTATTCTAAAATTTATTGTAGCAATGACTGCCTAACTCAGTGAATACACTAACAACCACTGAATTGAACATTTTCAATGGGTGAACTGCATGATAGGTAAATTACACCTCAATAAAGATATGAACAAAAAGACAATAATAATAAAGTGACCTCTGAAACTATAGCACAGAACAGTCCCTGACTTCTTACGGAAAGAATAACTGACCACCTCCACTTCCTCGTTGGATGGCAAGGAGATTCCAGGAGAGTGAGAAGAGGACATACACAAAAGCAGTATAGGTAACACAGAGGTGTTCACCACGGCACTGTTTATAAAGAAGGGAAAAGGAGGCAACCTGAATGTCCAGGGCAGGGGCCTGGCTAGACTGTGGAAAATCCGTACTCCAAATAGTAAGCAAGACCTTGTTAGTGCCCGAGAAAAGGCACGAAGGCTATGAACCACGGTGTTCAAGGTTCGGTGACCTACAGGAGGGGTCCTGTCACGCTTTACTCTATAAATTCTGTTCTTTATGACAACCATGTATTCTTATAGTAAGTAAAATTTTTAACAGAAAAAAAAATGTAGCCGAAACCGGTTTGGCTCAGTGGATAGAGCGTCGGCCTGCGGACTGAAGGGTCCCGGGTTCGATTCCGGTCAAGGGCCTGTACCTGGGTTGCGGGCACATCCCCAGTAGGAGATGTGCAGGAGGCAGCTGATCGATGTTTCTCTCTCATCGATGTTTCTAACTCTCTATCTCTCTCCCTTCCTCTCTGTAAAAAAATCAATAAAATATATTTTAAAAAATGTAGAAACAGAAGACTCCATCTTCTTAATAACTCTCCCAAGGCAGGGCACACAGGCCGGAAAAACTTGCCCAACGGCATGAAACCTGTTTATATTTCCCTGGGGTTGATATCAGGGTTATCATTAATCCTCCCCCCAAATTATGTAACATTACGGGGTAAAGGTTCATGGGCCAGGAAAATAATTTGTCTGATTTTATAATGAGCTTGGCTTAACTGTTTTCAACAAAGACAAACCACTCTTGGATCTCTCTAGCTCTAGGGGCAATTTAAACTTAAATTTTTAATAAAATTAAAATTCAGTCTCTTGGTCACACTAGCCACATCTCAAGTGCTCAAGAGTTACTGGCTATCAGAGTTTACAGCACAGTTCCAGAACATTCTTATCACTGTAGAATATGTTTTTGGACATGCCTGTTCTTTGCCATGCATACTTTATTGAACACTGGTAATCAGGTGCATCTAAGTTTCCTATAGAATATTTCCTAAAAGGCCCTGGCCAGGTGGCTCAGTTGGTTGGAGCGACATCCGTACACCAAAAAAAGGGTTGCAGGTTTAAATCCAGGTCAGGGTGCATACAGGAGACAAGCAATTGATAGTTCTTTTTTTTAAAATATATTTTATTGATTTTTTACAGAGAAGAAAGGAGAGAGAGAGAGTTAGAAACATCGATGAGAGAGAAACATCGATCAGCTGCCTCCTGCACATCTCCTACTGGGGATATGCCCGCAACCCAGGTACATGCCCTTGACCGGAATCGAACCTGGGACCTTTCAGTCCGCAGGCCGGCACTCTATCCACTGAGCCAAACCGGTTTCAGCACAATTGATAGTTGTTACTCACATTCATTTCTCTCTCTCTCTCTCTCTCTCTCTCTCTCTCTCTCTCTCTCTCTCTCTCTCTTCTCTTAAGCAAGGATTTAAAAACCAGTTTCCTATAAGGAAGAAGATTATGATGTGTGGAAATCTACAGATTTCTCTTTTGGGATGTAATCTACAGAAATGGGGTTAACAGCAGTTCTGGGATTTGATCCTACTTTGCTTTCACTAGCTGGGTGAACTTGGGCGAATCACTGAACTTCTTTTCTCCTTGCACAGTGGACATTTCAACACCCACCTGATAATTCCTCTCAGCTATTTTGAGAAATACATCAGAGACGTAAAAAGCACTTTTTCAGAATTAAACACAATGGACAAATTCAATACTTTCTATTTATCTATTCCAAAAAGTGGAAGTTCAATGCAGTATTTTAATACCAATACCTTCCAGAAATGTATTTTCATAAATATCGAACAAAGTGGTTCTTAATGAGGGGCAATTTGTCCCCCAGGAAATATTTAGCAGTGTCTGGAGACATTTTTGGTTGTCACACCTTGTGGAACTGCTACTGGCATCTAGTGGGTGGGGACCAGGGATGCTGCTAACACCCTAGGGTGCACAGGACAGGCCCCAGGGGCAAAGAATTATCGGGCCTGAGATGTCAACAGTGCTGAGTTGAGAAACCCTGATCTAGAGGGCAGATGGCCACTTTACATAGCTCACACCCACACGCAAAAAATGAAAGCTCACAAAATACCATTTTTTAGAGGAATGTTAAAAAGCCCTTTTGAAACTACTATAAGAAGAATGAGATTAATTCCACTTTAGAGAAGGGTGTGTTAACCTGGGATTAGTAGACTTTTAATAGATTTCAGGAAATGTGTATGTAGGCTCACACGTCTGGGCATGTGTGTGCACTTGTGCAACACGCACGTCTGTGTGCGTCATGTCTGCAGAGAAGAGCCACAGCTTTCCTCCAGGTGATCTAGAACACCCACATCTTATAGGTTTTCCATGTCAGAGAAATTAAGTAATTCTGCCCGGGTTTATTTCCACTGACTTTTCTGTGGAGGAACTCAGCATTTTGTTGCCGTTCAATCTGAAGGTGGCGGGGCTAGGAAAAGAACAATGGCCGACAGTGACAAGGCATAGTTCCTGCATATTCTAGCAGGCAGGGGGTGGGCGAACATTATCCTTGTAGATGCGATCACTGCAAATCCTGTTCCTTTTATTGGTACTTGTGCCAACACTGACGACATTCAGGAAACTGATGTTTAAATTAACCTATTTTCAGGATCTTAAGGGCTGAAATACAGAATTATGTTAAATACTTACAGTGCCGGAGAGCAAGTCTATGATATAAGTGTAAAAATAGATGAGTCCAGAACTACTTATTGGATATACTGTGCATTGAATATCTGTAAAAAAAAAAAAAAAACAACACAAAAAACCAAGGTCAGTGGAAATAGCTTTACAGTCTCTATAACTTGTCTATCACCCTTTGTAGAGACATGAACATACGAGTATGTATACACATTTAGATGTCATTATATATTGGTATATTTGTGTAGGGATGTGTGTGTGACTTTCTATTTGCAAACCAAACCCCAATGCACCAGGTACAGTAGCATATCCCCTTTAATTTTTCTAAACATTTTGGGATGTATGTTTTTTTCTGTACATTTTGCATGTAGGTCCACTTATAGTAATGTTTTCTGCTTGTATTGGTATTTTGTGTTTTGGGGTTCATATTTATACATGTTTTAGAATTTGTGATTGATAAAATTGTTATTCCATTTTAACCACATCCAATTCTAACAGATCTCTGTGTGTATGGGAATAAACATGCAGTTTTATTTGAAACATATATATATTTACATATGTTCAATTAACCAAGAAATATTTGAATAATAATTTTAGTGACACTACCTTATCCTTGAATTAATTCATTCCTCTGTATCAGTCAGCTATTATTGTGTAACAAATAATCTCAAAGTTTCAGTGACTTCACATACCAACCATTTATTTTCTCATTCATGGATCTGCAGTTGGGGTTAATTCAGCTGATTTAGGCTAAGCCAGGATGGACTCCAGGCTTCCACTTGGGCTCAGGACTGCTCCCCATGACTCCATTCTGGGGCCCAGGATGAAGAGTAAATGGCTCTCCTCATGGTTTGTCTCATAAGGCAAGCCACACAAAGCCACTTCAAGCTATCATTCCAATAGACAAAACAAGCCACATGGCCAAGTATAACATCAATGGGAACACAAAGTATTCTCTGTCCACAGTGAGAGGTCCTGCAAAGTCACAATTACAGGGGAGTGACAAATTGGGGGAAATAAACCAATTTCTCACCCCTTTTCTGGGTCTTAGTTTCCCCCGTGTTAAAATAAGAGAGTTGAAGCAGTCTCTTCAAAGCCAAATTCAGCGCTGTCATCTTATAATTCTAACATGCATATGTTCATTTATTCATTCAACGAACATTTCTTCATCACTTGGATGTTGGAGATAAAATGATGAGTAGGCAGCAGTTCCTGCCCTTGAAAAGCTCCCCATTAAGGAGAAAGAAAGACAGAAGGTACTCAAGTGGTTGCATGAATACGGTGTGATATGCAGACGAAGGAGACAGTCATTCTATTTGGAGGGGAGTCAGGAAGATGGAATGAGGTGCCTGCCATTCTGCTCTTCACTCACTGTCCTCCAGCCTAGAGGTCGGCCAATGATGGCCCCTGGGCCACACCTGGACAGCTGCCTTGTTTTGGTTACTACGGAGTTAGGGGACCACAGCCACGCCCATTCATGGATCTGTCCGCGGCCACGTTTGTGCCACAGTGGCAATGTTGAATAGTGGCAACTGAGACTGTATGACCTGCAAAGCCCAGAATATTGACCACCTGGCCTTTTAGGGGAAAAGCCATGCCAGGCGTCTCATTTCTCTAATACACCAAGTTACTTGCCAGCCCTGGACCTTCGCAGCTGCTGCTCCTCTGCATGAAGGCGCTTCCCTGAGCTCCTCCACAGCTGCCCTCTCCTCACCCTCCTGGACTCGGCTTAAACGTCCCTGCCTTCACAGAGGGCTTTGGGCCCCTCGGCCTCCAGTGTCCTGGTGTCCAACTTCTCAGGACTTTATCCCTTTCCTCTCCCATGCCCAATTCACACTTTCTATACTTCGTGTGGGTCACTCCTTAAAGCCCACCTTCTGCTGGAATGTATGAACCCTGTGGATGCAGGTGTGATGTTCCCTGTTGTAGCCTCAGTGCCAGGCTCAGGGCCCAGCACACAGTAGGTGCTCAGTAAACACTTGTTGAAGGGAATGAAGAAGGGAAGGAAGGTGCTGAGCATTGTACTATCTTATTTAATACTCATTTTTAAATTACGAGTATTGCTTAATTATTTAAGCATTTTTATTTTCTTTTAAGTAATATAGAATTTATATTATTGCTTTCAATTATTTCTAATTTAAATAAGTATTTATTATTTTTAATGAGCAAAGTATTAAATAGTGAGGTGTTATATGAATAATGAAAGTAATCACCTCATTATTTAAATTATCACCAGCATTTGTATGGATAAGGAAACTGAGGCTAAGAAAGTCTAGTCAGCTAGCAGAGCAAGGCCTTGAAATGGAGCCCAGGGTTCTCACAAAGCAGCAGTAATATTTATCTGTAAAATGGACTTCTGTGAAAATGAGAGTGTAGTATTGGCATACAGTAGGCACTCAATATGAGTGCCACCGCCCTGAACTAAGTCTGGGTTTCCACATTATCCTCCTTTTATTTTGAAGTGTAATGGAATTAAGACAGAAACAAACGTGAGGAGGAGGAAAGTTTAGGGCCACAGAAGTGATTCTAGAGGAGGGTTCTTCTAGGGAAAGGAGTTCTATGATCTGAGAAGCATGAGGCTCCAATTCCAGCCCCAGCACAAAACCTGGTCACAGAACCTAATCAAATGTCTGTAGAATGACTGAAACTCGCCCCATTTGAATAAACAAAGTGCCCAGAGATCTGACCTACGTTAAGAATTCAAAAAAACACCCCACACAGGTCCAGCACTTGCCAGTGGCACATGATTGGCATTTAATAAATGGTAGCCCCGAGCATTGCCATTGTCAGAGACGAAAGCCTTAATTGTATTACGCCTTAATTGCTTGCTAAATATTCCACTTTCCGACCCTGCGGTTCTCCTCCCACGTGCCTCGATGAACTCGGGAGTGGCTGAGCGACTCGCTTTGGCTAATGAGATGTGGCCGAAATGGCATGTGTCATCGTCAGGCAGATGCTTTAGGAGTCAGCACATCTGTCATGGCTCCAGCATGAAGACAACACGGCAAAAAGCCACCACCAAACAGTGGTGGACATGTGCTGTGAGCAAGAAAGAAACCTTTGTGGATATCAGGTGCAGAGAGTCACAGGGTCATTTGTTTCTGTGGCATAACCCGGCCCATCTTGACTACGGTAACCGAGATTAAGAATGTAAAGATTTCTAAAGAAGCAGGCATTGTAACCAGACAACACTCTAGGGAAAACCAGGCCGTGGACTCACCCGTGTCTTTGGCTGGGATGAGCACGAAGCTGCTGTTGGTGATCTTGTATTCGGTGAGCAATATTGGGAGCAAAACCAACATAAAGATGATCAGAAATATCACCAAATTCAGCAGCACCAGAAATCGCAAGAAGGAGAAATAGGACTGAATCCCAGTGCCAAATTTCCCTGGAAAAAAAGAAATCATTGAGCAGGAGTACTGACCCACTGCCCACTGTAGATTTAATCAGCCACACTGGGCTGAAGATGGAGGAATCCTGGGGGAGGGGATGGAGAAAGAAACATTTTTTTTTTCTACTGTTGGCGTGAATGTTCTACTTCTAATGGTTTAAACTTTGACTTGTAAATGTACATTCAATCTTTTTTTAAAATATATTTTATTGATTTTTTAAAGAGAGGAAGGGAGAGGGATAGAGAGTTAGAAGTATCAATGAGAGAGAAACATCAATCAGCTGCCTCCTGCACACCCCCTACTGGGGATGTGCCCACAACCAAGGTACATGCCCTTGACCGGAATCGAACCTGGGACCTTTCAGTCCGCAGGCTGACGCTCTATCCACTGAGCCAAACCAGTCAGGGCTGTACGGGAGGACTCAATAGTTATCTTTTCTCACATAAAAATCTAGTTCACTTCTGCACCATTTATTGAAAGACTAAACTTTCCCCCAATGAATTGCAGTAGTGCTTCAGTAATTGTCCGTAATGTATGAAGCCATTTCTGAATTCTCTATTGTATTCTATTGGTCTATTTCTCTATCCTTGCACCAATACCAGGTTAATTATTTTAGATAAGTATAATAATACTTGACATATAGTGCTATCTCAGCTTTATTCTTCCTCAGGTCTGCTTGATCCTTTGTATTCCTATATAAATTTTAGAATCAGTGTGTTAATTTTCACATGAATACATATACACACATATACACAAAATCTGCTGAGATTCTGATTAGGATTACATGGAATATGCATGGGTCAATTTGAAGACAAGTGACTTGTTTATAATATTGAATCTCTGATCCATGAACATGAGATATTTAGGTTCTTTAATTTTAATGTTGTACATTTTTATGTGCAGAATAATTCATATCTTTCTTTACATATATCTATATTCCTAGGTATTCAATGATTTTTTTTATGCTACTGTAAATTGGATCATTTTTAAATATTCATTTTCCAAGTGTTTGTTGCTGGTATATAGAAATACAATTGGTTTTATATAGAGATCATGTATGTAGCAACTTTACTCGATGAGGTCATGAGGGTGAGGCCCTCATGATGGGATTAGTGCCCATATAAGAAGAGGTGCCAGTTCGAGTCTTCTCTTTCTCCCGCTCCTTAACCCTCTCTCCTGGAGTGTGCACAAAAGAGGTCATGTGAGGAGGTGACCTGATCTTGAACTTGCAGTCTCAGAACTATAAAAAAAAATGAATGTCTGTAGTCCAAGCTCCCTAATCTATGTTACTTTGTCATGACAGCCCGAGCTGCCTAATGCAATCCTGCACCCCACTGTCACTATTATGGGAAAGAAGGGATTATAAGTATCTTCAGGGTCATGGATATCTGTGGCTGTATGGAGAAGCCTAATGAACTTCATCTCAGAATAATGTTTTAAATGCACAAAATACAAACAAAACCAAATTTGTGATGGAATAACACATGGGCATCTCCATTGGCACATTAAATAATAAGATCTAGTGGTAGATCTGAAAACTGCTATAATTTCACAGTAGGGATGAGCATAAGTGGTTTCCCAAGATAACTACAACTGGAAGGAATAGGAAACTATCTGTGATTTTCCTGATGACAAAGACACAGGTTCTGCTAATCCTAACGGTGGTGTTGCTCACATCCATCATGGAAGGAAATGCCACATTTCAGCTAAAAGTACATGAAAACG
Organism: Myotis daubentonii; assembly: GCF_963259705.1. Classification (NCBI taxonomy): domain Eukaryota; kingdom Metazoa; phylum Chordata; class Mammalia; order Chiroptera; family Vespertilionidae; genus Myotis; species Myotis daubentonii. Next base: position 27,821,420 of record NC_081843.1, read on the forward strand.
AAGCTGAATTCCCCCCCCCCCCAGGCACTATTGTGGAGGAGCCGGTGCAGAGAGTGGGGTGTGGTACCTCCTATGCTGCGAATGTCGTCCCGCCACAGCTCCAGGTGGGTCGTCATCTCACGAGCTTTCTCTAGGAACCTCTTCCAAGACTTGCTGCTATACCGTTTCCACTGGTCCCACTCAGATAAATACTTCATTTGGGTCTCCTGAATGTCCCTGCGTTAAAAAAACAAGCGTGACAATGACTATGGCACCACTGACAAGCCTTAGCATCACATAAAACCCCAGCAGAGAGGATGTGGAAACCCTGGAGCCCTCAGACATTGCTGGTGGGACTGTAAAATGTTGTGGCCGCTAGGGAAAGCAGAGTGGCCATTCCTTGAAAAGTTAAACCTAGAATTAACATATGACCCAGTAATTCTACTCCTAGGTAGATATCCCAAAAGGATGGAAAGCAGGGTCTCAAACCAAAACTTGTACCCGAATGTTCACAGCAGCACTATTCACTACAGTCAAAAGGCGGAAACAAACCAAATGTCTATCAACAGATGAATATATAAACAAAATGAGCTATATAGCTACACAATGGAATATTATTTAGCCATACAAAAAGAAGGAAGTACTGATGCATGCTACAACATGGATGAATCTCAAAAACATTATATTCTGGGCTGGCCCTGTGATCTGTGCAGACCACAGAATGCAGCAGAAGTGATGCTGTGCCAGCTCTAAGCACCGGCTCCCAGAAGACTTGCAGGATTCTGCTCTTCTCTTGGATACCAGCTGCTGCCATACAAACCTGCTGCAGGATGAGCCCATTCCAGACCAGCCTACAGCCAGCGGAGCCTGAGCCTCGATGAGCAGAGCCGCCTCTCTGACCACAGCTGGCCACAGGTACATAGCGAGCCCAAATGGAACTAGAAGAATTGCCCAGCGCCAACTTGAGTTGAGAAATTGTTGTTTTAAGCTACAAAGTTGTGGGGTGACTTACTACGCAGCACAGCTAACTGGTGCACACATACTCCATACTCTCTCCCTTTACATTGGCTAGATGCAGATAATAGTTCAGCTTTGGGAGGGCTGCAGAGCCACAAGATGGAAAGAACCTGGTCCCTAAATGACTGCAAAGTCCTCCATTGACCTGACCCAGGACTTTTATGTGAGCAAGAAATACATTTCTAAAAGGCTGACCTTTGACGTGTTTGGGTATCTTTGTCACAGCAGCTTAGCTTACCCTAAGTAATAGTTTTGATTATGTGAGCTCTTGAGGAAATACATGCATGCCATGCACAAAACGCACATCTGCCCCAAAACCTACATCAGATGCCTTCCAGGTGGCTACTGAACGAACCTTAGTCTCCGCTTCTCAGAGATGTTCAGTGCATACTTTCGAATGGATTGGCTATTGAGATTTTCAGCGATTCCTTCCTCCAGTTGGGAGCTGTAAGAGTCTGTCGGCTTCAGCAAAGTGCCACTTTGCTTGTCTCGGGAGGGGATGTTGGTCCTCTTGCGTGCAATGGACCGGTAGCTTGGCAATTCTTGGAGGAAATTCACAGGTGGAGAAGAAAAGAAACTGGAGTCCAAAGAGAGGCTCTCTGGGTAGGAAAGAAGAAAAGCATCATTCACTTCCAGTGAGCCAACAAACAAAAGTTGTGTCGGAGACTTGGACCTCAGAGACCGTAACGAAACCTTGCAGACAGCCACTAGCTAGCCTGGGCCACCGACCAAAGCGTTTGTATCTTAATTCGTTTATTTACCAGGATGGTGCTCAGGACAATGAAGTCATCTGCAAATGGGTTCCCTTTCCACAGACGTGTTTGTAAATATGCTTTAGGTTACATGACATCTGAGTGCTAGAGTTTGGCTGTGACCACTAACTAAATGGGTGACCTTGGGCAGTTATCCATATCTCTGTTGTTCATTGGTCAAATGGGGCGAGTAACATTTGCCTCAATTATCCTCACACAGTGTAGGGTAGAATGATGTATGGAATAAAACATGAAAAGGGTAAAGTGCCTTGCAGAGTAATAACAATAATGTTTACAGAACAATTCCTATGAACTACTAGGCACTGTGTTAGCTTCACACACACTCATGGGATCAGGACTGGCCCTATGATCTGCTTGGACCAAGAGTATGCAGTGGAGACGATGCAGTCCAGTTCTAAGCTTGCAAACTTCTGCTGCTGTCTGGACCCCAGCTACTGCCAAGTGAACCAGCTGAGCTAACCTGCTAGACTGCAGTGGTTCTCAACCTGCTGGCCCTTTAAATACAGTTCCTCATGTTGTGACCCAACCATAAAATTATTTTCGTTGCTACTTCATAACTGTAATGTTGCCACTGTTATGAATCGTAATGTAAATATCTGATATGCAGGATGGTCTTAGGCGACCCCTGTGAAAGGGTCGTTCGACCGCCAAAGGGGTCGCGACCCACAGGTTGAGAAGCGCTGTGCTAGAGGCTGAGACGATGTGGATCACGGATGATCACCTGCTGAGACAACCCAGACCGGCCTACAGCCAGCCGATGCCCAGCAGACCACAGACACTCCAAGCACTGGGGATGGGTTTATTATTATCCCCATGTTACAGGTGAGAAAATAAAGTCATTGACGGGTTCCCCAGCCCCTTGCCCATGCAAAGTCCTGCATGATCGGACTCCTGCCTGCCTCTCCAGCTCCTCAGGCTCTTTGCCCTCCAACCACACATTTTCAAAGGTCATTCTAATACCAAAATGTGTTTCCTCCTCCTCAGAGTCTTTGCATATGCTGTTCCCTCTGCCTAGAAAGAACCTGCCCACCTCTTTAGCCTCTTAGCTCCTACTCAACTGTCAGTTCCTCAGGACACTGTCCACTTCACTGCACTATCACAGGTGCCCTGTTACACATCTTCCCACACTGGGGACCTATTTATTTGGGTGACTGTGTGAGTATGTCTGTCTCCCCCAGTGGACCCAGGACCTAGCACCACCCTTGGCTCAGAGTAGGAGTTCCTAAATACCTATTGGGTAGATGGATGAGGGATGGTATTCCTAGATCACCTGTTTAGAGAGCCTGTGAGTAGGGGTGCTGGAAACAGAACCAGGTCTGCCTGGCTCAAAAATCTATGTTTGCTCAACTACATCAGGCCACGGCTGGAGGTCAAGCTTTGCTGTGCCTTGTGCAGTGGTCTAAGAAGGGAAATTTTCCTGTTAAAGGTGAGAGACACCACCTTCAAGATGGGTTTTACGCCTGATCTGATTTTAATTGTGGGAAGACCACTGTGTGTGGAGAAGACAAGACACAGGGAGAGAAAAATAGGAGGCAGCCATAATTAACTAAGTAATTAACCCTACAGGCAGCAAAGCTTCTACTAGTATGGCTCAATGTTAGATGCTAAATGGCTTGGGTTTGAATCCTGGCTCTGTCAATTATAGCTGTGTGTCTTTGGGAAAGTTACTTAACCTCTCTGAGCTTCAAACTTTAATACACATTCATTCAACTTTAATACACACTCAGTCAACAAATATATCTACCATGTGTCAAATCTGGAGCTAGAGCTACCACAGAGAACAAAGCCCCATTCATGTGACACTTATATTCTGAGGTGAGGGCAGGGGAAATCAGACAATAAATAGGCAATAGATATTAAGCCAGGAGGTGATACGTGGAAGAAAACCAGAGTGGGTGAGGGGCAGAGGTGCACTGTTTTTGATAAGATGGGGTCAGGTATGGTCTCTCTATTAAGGTGGCATTTCAGCTGAGGCTGAATGGAAGGAGGGTGTGAACTAGGTGGGTATTTGGGGAAGAGCATCCCGGAAGAGGAGAACAGCAAGTGCAAAGGCCCTGGGGCAGGGATGTGCATGACATGTTTGGAGAAGAGCAGAGAGGCCTGTTTGGCTGGAGAAAAGCAAGTAAATAAAAAAGTACATGAACAGAACTAAAGTTTCATTGGTGGCCCCCAGGAGCCACACCAGCCCTTCACTGCCCCCACCTCTTGAATCTGGGCTGGATCTGTGACTTAACCAAAGGATGCAACAGATTGATCCTCTACCAGTTGCGGACCCAAGCCTTAAAGGAGTCTGAAGCTTCCACTTCTGCACTCGGGTGAGCCTGGCGCTGCCGTGTAAGCAGTCAGGCTAAGCTGCTGGGACAACCACATGGGAAGGAGGAGGCTCCAGACTCGGAGGAGGAAACCCAGATGCCAGGCTGAGGACCCCCGCAGGCTATGACAACTGGTCCCCAGTCCCCCGCGTCCTCCTCGCCAGGCACCGCCACGGGTGTGAAGAGGCCACCTGGACTCGGCCCCAGCAGACTTGACACGCAGCAGAGCAGCCACACTCTGCTGATTTCCTGGTGCATAACATCGGCAGGAACAATGAAATGGCTTTAGTCATCATGTTTGGAGCAGTTTATTAGCAACAACAGGTAACTGGGACAGGGAGATGGGAAAAGCGGGGTCAGAGAGATGGTGGGGCCAAACCAAGTCATGCTGCGATCCCTGGATGTGACAGACGGGAAGCCACTGAGGGCTCTGGGTAGAAGCGTGTCATAATCTGACTAATTTTAAAGGATCACTTTGGGCCCTAGCCAGTTTGGCTCAGTGGACAGAGCGTCAGCCTGCGGGCTGAAGGATCCCGGGTTCAATTCTGATCAAGGGCACATGCCCGGGTTGCGGGCTCCATCCCCAGTAGGCGTGCAGGAGGCAGCCAACCAATGCTTCTCTCTCATCATTAATATTTCTATCTCTCTCTCTCCCTCTCACTTCCTCTCTGAAGTCAATAATAATAATAAAAAATAAAAAAAGGAAAACTTTGGAGGCTGCAAAGCTAAAGACAGGGCCCACTTATAAGCATTAAAGGTGATCATATAGATAGAAGCGCCCAGTCCAGTGCCCAGCAAGCAGTGGACTCCACAAATGTCCATGTAGATAACAGGACAAGGGGCAGAGGGAGGGCGAGGGCGGTGGGAAGGGGTACAGCCAAGGCCTCGCTCTGAGTGGGAGTCTGACGGGGCAGAGCTGTAATCTTCACCTCTCTGATGGGCCTGTGAGACACAAGGGAGCAGCTGTCCCACTGCAGATGACACACAGCCACGTGTCTGGAGCCCGGCCAGTCACCAAGTGCAAGCCTGCCAGACTCCCTCAACCTCCCACTTCCCTGCCCAGCACACCCTGGGATCTGTCACACTTCCAGTTAGTACCGGTGGCCTCCTAACGCCAATCAGGAGCGTGGCAGGTGGGTCCTAGAGGCGACAGGGTCCAAGTCCAGGCTGGAGGCTACTCCTCCCTCTGGACAGCAACAAAGAGCTGTTATGAACCACAAACAAAGGCCTTTGAATATGGAGCAGCACTGACCGGCTGACTATTCAGCAGCTGTGGGGTCAGGGACTGAGCACTGGAGCTGGAGCCTGAGCTGGCTTGTCAGCCAGTAGCCAGGCCAACCCAGCCAAGAAAATGAGCATCTCTGAATCATGTTTCTCATCTCCGGAACTGGGGGTGTGACCCCATGCACCTCATCGACATGATCGTGAGGACAGTTACAGCCTAGGATACATTGAGCACTTACTGTAATAGGCTATTCGCGGTACTTAATACGTGTCTCCACACTTAGTACTCTGAACTACCCTTTGAGTAGAATGATCCCATTTTGCAGATGAAGAAACTGAGGCTCAGAGAGGTCACGTGGCCTTTCCCATTCACACAGCTGTTAATATTGGAACTAGGCCCCAATCACAGGTTTGTCAGATGCCAAAGCTGGGGTCTTCACCATGAAATGATTCAATTGGGCCATGGATTTGAAAGTTTTTCTTAATCACTACAAAGCCATACAGATTAATGACTTGATTGTTCTTGCAAACGTTCCACAGGAAAAATACGTCCTATTTACATTTCATCATGACCGTTCCTGGTGGAAAACGATTATTTTCAAAATGGCCATTATTGAAGAGGAATGATTTTTTCCTTTTCAGACATTCTTGGGAAGTTCTCGATCTTCAAATAACATTAAAAAAATCACAACCATACCTTTGAACACAGGCATCGTTATTTTTATAACTATGTTCCGCCTCCTCTCCCTCTCACATAGGACCACACTTTTCAAAGCCTGACAGCACCTGCTTTCTCATGCCAACCTGCAGAGGTGGGCAGCGCAGGGCCCTGGCTTTGCAGCAGGGGGGCTGGGGCCCAGAGAGCTGGCAGCCCGCCCAAGGCTCTGATGCCCAGCAGACTCCTGGCTCCACTGCTTCTTGCAGAGACAGGCACGTCACCTCTCGGAGCCTCGGTTTTCTCATCCCCGGAAATAAGAAGAATGTCTCATTACAGTTACTGCCCGATGTTCTCCTGAGTTGGTCCGGCTGAAAGTGTCATCCGTGTGGCCACTTAATTCCTGGGGTCAGTGCGTGGGCTGTTTGTTGGCCATTTGCACAGGGGTGGAGGGAGGGACATATTTCAGATGTTGAGGTGCCTCCATCTAGGAATATATAGACTGTTTGCCATCAAAGCCAAATTTCAGCAATTAGATCAGTGGTTCTCAACCTTCTGGCCCTTTAAATACAGTTCCTCATGTTGTGACCCAACCATAAAATTATTTTCGTTGCTACTTCATAACTGTAATATTGCTACTGTTATGAATCATAATGTAAATATCTGATATGCAGGATGGTCTTAGGCGACCCCTGTGAAAGGGTCGTTCGACCGCCAAAGGGGTCGCGACCCACAGGTTGAGAACCGCTGAATTAGATGATCAGTGAGGTGGGCGGGTGAGTGGGTAATTGCAGGAGGGTTGCGGACAGGGGCGGGCATAAGTACTTTTTGTGGTGTTTTGTATTCTTCCAGGTTAAGGACCAAGTTAGTCTCTCCGAGGCTTAGAGCACAGTCTTGCTCATAGAAGGGCCTCCATCGGAAGAATGAATAAATGAACGAATGGACAGATGCAGGCACATCTGGAGAGCATCTTTAGGTCCCAACTCTTCTTCACAGCTCTTTCCACAAGACGCCAAATCCCCCCAATGGGCATGAACACTCCCAGGACGTGGGCACAGGCCGACTGTGAGCTGAATGGTACTAACATCGCCACCAGCCTCCCTCAGATGCTTGCCAAGAACTGAGCCCAACCATATTTGGTGCTGGGTTCACTTCAGGGATTTTCTTCCCACTCGCAGAATCATGGAAACTCCGGATAAGATGGGACCTTCTGGGTCACCCAGTCCTGGCCTCTCGCCAGCTGCCGTGGGAATTAGTTTGGTTGCATGGAGCCCCTCTGGGCAGGGACTCTGAGCTGGGCGCTGCGACTCTGAGAGGATGAAGGTTTGCAGACTGGCTTCCTGCCTCCCTAAGCGCCAGTCCATCGCACACACCCCTGCCATTATTCCATCCCCCGCCCGAATTGTTTCCTTGTGCTGTGTCTGGTCTTCTCCCTCCCCCATTATTCTGCAATCTCTAAGAGGCCAGGGACCCCATCTCTCTCCTTCACCACTGAATGAATGAATCATGAATGAATGAATTTGGTGCTGGGGATACAGGCAACATTGGATCATCCACAGACAGACCAAAGTAGAGGCACCAAAACGTGAGAAAAATATTTAAGGAACTTAAGCTTTTAACATTATTCTTTTCTATATGGATGGTATTTTTCACAATTTAAAAAAAAAATTAAAGTTGGGGGGGAAAGCTGGCAAAAAATATTGAGATGTTGACCATATATTACATTTTTCCTATTTTAGGTGCTTTCCACAAACCAACCCAATTAGGAACATGCTTTGCTGTTACTGCTCAGAGATAATCAAATGGCACATGCTCACCCAGTTTTGGTATTGCTACCAAAGGAATGTGGACATCAATTTCAGAACTTTCTGGACTTCTTTATACTTACATTCTATGGTTTGACATTGGTTTTATTTTGAATGCTAATCAGAGGTGGGGTCCCTGATTAATTTGTGCTCACAGCCACCAACGGGTCTTAACCAGGGGCTCACAGACCAGGGAATCTAGTTAAAGCTGCTGACATCTCCACCAAGTGCTCAAAAACCTCCGAGGCCAGAGACTCATCGCTGCTCTACCCCTGGAAAGGCCACCCACTCATCCACCTGTTCATTCACTCACATACTCGAAAGCATTTGCTGTGCAACTGCTATGTGCCATGCACTGTCCTAGGACTGGAACACAGCCCTGAATATGACTCACAAATTCCCCGGCCTTTATGGGACTTATATTCTAGCTAGAGGAGGCAGACAGTAAACAAACAAGAACAAAAATATTTCAGGTAATATGTGGAGAAAAATAAGGCAAGGGTGGGTCTGAGCAAAGCTTAAAGGGAGAGAAAGAACCGCATAGCTAGGTGGAAGAGCAGGTGCAAAGGCCCTGGGGCAGGGCCATGCCCAGCCAGTTTGAGGAACAGGACTGGAGAAGAGTTAGCACAGAGAAAGGTATTAAGGTAGGAGTCAAGGCCACCAGGGCCTATGGGCCAAGGTGAGACTATGGCAGAGGAATGATATGATCTAACTCAGACTTAACAGGATCTCTCAGCCAGCCCTGCGGCTATTTCTGTCCTTGGCTGAGCAGTTTGGCATGGCTATGCACCATGCCAGGGCATCGTGTGTCGGGCTGTACTGTCCCTCTGCAATGGTAGAAATGTTCTATATCTGCACTAATATGGTGAGTATTAGCCATGCGTGGCTACTGAGCAATAACAACGTGGCTGGTGAGACTGAGGAAACTGCTATGTGAATTTCTAATTTGATCAGACTTCATTAAATTTACTTCCCCATAGCCACACATGTATTGAACAATGTAGAGGGGCCTCATTCACAGGAGCCCAGAGCCTAGTCTGAGAGGGGAGAAGCCAGGAGCGCTGGGAGCCTCCTCTACCTGCCAGACTTCAGAACTGCAGGGCTGGGCGGACCTGCATGAATCATGGCACCTGGCACCAGGGTGGGGCCTGGGGACAGGCCAGGTCCAAGACCGTATAAACCATGAGCAAGCAGCCTATGGGAGCAGTGACTAACTGGGTAATCAGAGCCATGCTGGGCCCAGGACCCAGGTCTCCTGGTTTTCAAGCCAGTGGAGCATCCCGTGGGCTCTCAGTGGAGCAGTGACTTTGATTCGATCTGTTTGAGGAGGTAACCTCACCTGGTGGTTAAAAGCATAGCCCCGGAGTCCGCTGCCACCCGGGTGCCCTGGCAAGTTTCTTAACCACCCTGAGCCCTGTTTCCCACGTGTTAAATAGGGATGGTAGTTTCCACCTGCACAGCCATCCTGGGGGTTAAACAGCTATGCTGAATAAAGTGCTTAGAAAACATGCCCTTTTTTGTGAAGGGCCAGATAGTAAATACTCCTTACCACATGGTCTTTGCCACAACTACTCAACTCGGACGTTGTAGTAGGAAAGCTACATAAGTCATAAATAAATGGGCACAACTGTGTTCTAATAAAATTTTATTTGTAAATATAGGTGGTGGCATGGATTTGGCCTGCGGGTTGTGCTTTGCAGACCTCTGGCTGAGAGCAGTGCCTGGAACACTGTGCTATACATGGGTAGTTATTGACTGATGAACTGACTTGATTTATTATGAGCCTTGAGAAAGAAGATACCTACTAAAGATGACTCCTGGTGGCTAACTGGGCTCAAACTAAAAAAATAGTAATGCAACAAAACAACAACAACAAAACAGAGCCCAGCAGCCATTTCTACACAGGGGTCTCTCATGCAAACTGCACCTCAAGGAGAAGCCTGCTCTGAACTACCTGCCTCTGCACTGAACTGCCTGCCTGCACTGTGCTGAGCCAGCCCTTATCAAGGAGTTCATGGAATCTTAGGTCATCCAAAAGGATTGAGGCTTTCCCCATCCAATTGGAGATGTGTGGCTCCAGCCAGCCAGAGAGCCTCTATTCTGACCAATCAGGACAGGGCCTTTTGGGCCAATCAAACAACGAGGATTTGGAGTCCTCATTTGCAAGAGCACAGACAAATCAGGGACCAGGGGTGGGGACTTCTGTCCCTACAAGCCAGCTCCCTCTCTGGCTCTGAGAGCATATTTTCCCTTTCCACTGAAGACAAAAGAGTGGGTTTCCCTGGCTGAGCTAAAGCACTGAAGATACCTCACTGGAGCAGAGCTGAGGAAACCAGCACAGGCCAGAACAGACCAAAGCACAGTGGAGGAGACCAGCACAGAGCAAAGCAGACCAGCAAGGAGCAGAGCAGATAGGGGCCTGGCCTCAGGCCCACCTGGTCCCAGGACTGCCTCACAACCACGCTATTTTCACAGCTGTGCTCTATCACAATTGAACTCTTTTCCACTGAATAAAGTCTCCTTTTTCACCACACCCCAAACAGAGGATTCCTGTTGGTGTTGAATTGGTGCCAGTGACCATCGGTTGACATATTTACTGATGAACTTAATGAACATGGAGAATTGTATCTGCAGTGGGGGATCTTCTTGCTATGGACCAAACTACTCCCTATGTGGCTGGTTTATCCTCCTTGGCCAGGTTCTCTCCAAAACAGATTTTCCTGGGGGTGACATTCATGACAACTAGTATTTACCATGTGCCACAATTATGCCAAACTCTGCATGCTTACCTCCTGTGATCCTCAAAATGACTTCATGTATCACTGATTCTGCAATACGGAAAGTTCGGAGAAGACAAGAACTTTGCACAGGTTGAGCTAAGGCATGAACCCTCAGGGGAAAGAAGCCAGCAAGCCTTCCTCACTCTGACACCCCTGGTGATCAGCATGGAGCCTGGCACATGACAGGTGCTCAAATAAACATTTGTCATGTCCATACATGGACACGCTGGCTCTCGGTTCACACCATAATGTCCTTCTGTTTCAGGGGCTTGTCACGTAACTTTTCAGAGCCTCAGTTTCCACAGGGATAAAATGGACAAATAACACCTACTTCATGGAGTTGCTGTAAGGAATTCAAGCAGGATACGTATTTGAAACCAAAATCACACAGATGACCCGGGCTTAGCGGAGCCTCAGGAACCGGTTCCTGCTTGCCTGACCTCATGCCATCTCCTCCTCTAAGCGCCAGCTGGGAGCCTCCTCCAACACACCGAGGTCATTCCCACTCCAACCTTTTGCTCTTCCTGTGCCCCCCTCTGAATGCTCTTTCACCTGCACGTCAGAGAGTCACCTACACCGACTCCTTGACATCCTTAGCCTGGGCTCCGAAGTCCCCTCCTCAGAGAGGCCTTCCGGACCACCCACCTAGGCAGATCCCCCCTCCTCCCTATGCCATCACCTGTTAGTTCCTTCTCAGCAGTTCTGGTGAACTGTAACTACCCGATTTTTGTCTTTACCTGTTCAGTGTTCTCCCTGCTTCGTGAACGCATGTCCCTGGCCTGCCTCTTTCACCACTAGGCCCCACGCCTGGAGCATGCTTAAGGCTCAAGGTCAGTTCCCTTCCTCCTCCTCCTGGTGGGTGGAGGGGAAGGCCCCACAGGAGCTCTGGGTGGGTCCCGCACCCAAACAATGCTCCTTTAAAAAGCAACCAGACTACAACAAAGGTTACAACACTGAAAAGTCATTTCCCCCTTTTATCCCTCTAAATTCTTCACTTCCTAAAAGAAACAAACACACACCAAACGCCACTGGGGGACTCTGGGTCTAATCTGGGCCTGAGTTGCCGGGCAGAATTCAGCCTCTTGCAGACAGAGGGGGGGAAAATAAGCCAGATGGCTGGCTCCCCAGCGAACCACTGCAGCCTGAAAGTGGTCCGTGCAATCTCCAGCTGTTCCAGACCTGCAGAAGATCCCAACCTCTGGGGCCCCTGTAAGGGTGATGAGTGACCCGGATGAATGGGCTTAGCAGATAAGGGAGGGAGGGGGCAGATAAACACTGCAGGTTGAATGGTTACTTCAATTTTAATACACTCTGTTGCAATAAAACAGCCCAAAGAATAGTTGTTTAACTCTATAAATATCTAATAGCGTACCTCCAGAAAGTACAGGCACACAACACATGCAGTCATAAATCTTATAACGTTAGAGCTAAGAAGGCCCGAATAATAATAATGCCAACAGCGACCATTCAAGTGCACAGAAACGGTGTGGTGCTAGATTCTTGACATGCTTATCTCTGTCTATCCCAGGGGTGGGCAAACTTTTTGACTCGAGGGCCACAATGGGTTCTTAAACTGGACCGGAGGGCCGGAACAAAAGCATGGATGGAGTGTTTGTGTGAACTAATATAAATTCAAAGTAAACATCATTACATAAAAGGGTACGGTCTTTTTTTTCAATAGTTTTACTCATTTCAAACGAGCTGGATCTGGCCCGCGGGCCGTAGTTTGCCCACGGCTGGTCTATCCTCTTGGTGACCCTAGCAGAGGGGGACGATTATCTCTGCTTTACAGATAAGAAAACTGAGGCTCAGAGGGGCAACAGGACTTGCTCAAGGTCACACAGCTGATAACTGGCCAAGTCAGGATTCACACCTAAGCCAGGTGGTTCCATAAAAACGACCACCAGAGGTTCTCTTCATTTATCTTTAAAAAACAAAAAAGTTCCACCTCCTCTCACAGGAGGAGTCTAATGGGCCTGTTTAGTTTTATCCCTTCACCCTCTAGAGCAGTGGTTCTCAACCTTCCTAACGCCGCGACCCTTTAATACAGTTCCTCATGTTGTGGTGACCCCCAATTTCATTGTTACAAATTGAACATAATTAAAGCATAGTGATTAATCACAAAAACAATATGTAATTATATATGTGTTTTCCGATGGTCTTAGGCGACCCCTGTGAAAGGGTCATTCGACCCCCAAAGGGGTCACGACACACAGGTTGAGAACCGCTGCTCTAGAGGGTCCCTGCTTCAGAGGCCCAGACATCTGGCAAGTGGGGTCAATCCAAACTGTCCCAGCAGGGCCCGCCAGGTCCCCTCCTAAGAGCGGTGCCCTTGAGGAGGAGAGAGAGGTGGTCAGTGGCCCTGGAGCCATCACACAGGTTTTAATTCTGTCCAGCCCCCACAGCGTGGTGATCTGATCATCTTGGATGAGTCGCTTGGGTTTGCCCACTAAACAATGAGATAATGGTCACAGTCACTCCCCACAGAAGTGTCAGGAGTCTCTGAGCTTGGCCCTTCCTCAAAAAAGTGAAATACAGAGTCAGGCCTTTGTGGTTCAGTGGGTGAGTGTCAACCCATAAACCAAGAGGTCACTGGTTCAATTCCCGGTCAGGGCACACGCCTGGGTTTTGGGCTCGATCTTCAGTAGGGGGCATTCAGGAGGCAGCCAATATACACTGAGTGGCCAGATTATTATGACCACCCCATCAGTACTTCATTGACACTTCCAAAAACACTGAATATTGAAAACTTCCTAAGCAAATACTCTCAAGGTTTTATTATTTGCATAACTAATTCACTTCATTGTACTGATGGGGTGGTCATAATAATCTGGCCACTCAGTGTAGATGATGTTTCTTTCTCATCGATGTTTCTATCTCTCTATCCCTTTCCCTTCCTATCTCTCTAAAAATCAATTTAAAAAAATATTTTTAAAAAGTTAAACACAGAATTACCATATCATCTAGCAATTCTACTCCAGGGTGTTTGCCCCAAATAACTGGAAACAGGTGTTAAAGCAGAAACTTTTGCATAAATGTTCACAGCGGCATTTTCCCCAACAGCCAAAAGGTGGAAACAATCCAAATGTGCATCCGTGGGTGAATGGATAAACTGTGCTATATCCACACAATGGAACAGGATTCAGCCAGAACATGGAATCAAGTACAGTACCAATGCATGCTACAACAGGGCTGGAGCTCACAAACATCCTTATTGCCCTGGCCAGTGTTGTTCCGTGGGTTGAAGTGTTGTCCCATACACCAAAAGGTTGTGGGTTCGATCCCTGGTGGGGGTGCATGCAAGAGACACTGATCAATGTTTCTCTCTCACATAGATGTTTCTTTCTCCCTTTCTCCCTCTAAGATTAAAAAAAAAAAAAAATACTTATTTTAAGTGAAAAAAACAACCACCATAAATGGTCACATATTCTATGATTCCATTTATATGAAACTAGAGGCCCAGTGCACAAAATTTGTGTGTGTGGGGGGGTGTCCCTCAGCCCGGCCTGTACCCTCTCCAATCTGGGACCCCTTGGGGGATGTCCGACTGGGGAAACTGGGGCTCAGAAGAGGAAGTAACTTGCTCAAGGTCACAAGGCATTCTTTTTTCAGCAACAATAACATGTCTGGGCCAGAAAAGTGATCTCTGGATAGAAGGCTGATGAGTAGAATTCTCACCACCAAGACTTTCTTTTACACACAATCTTTATTCTTTTCATGATTTGGAAATCCGTATAATATAGGCATCAGAGGGCAGTCACCAAGGCAACCAGAGCTGCAAGGTTGCCCACAGAGAACTTTGTATCACTGGCCACGATTCCACCTGGCCACAGACAGGGCTTGTAAGAGGCTAAGTTGGTGTCTTAACCCAGCAGTTCTCAACCTGTGGGTCGCGACCCCTTTGGTGGTCGAACAACCCTTTCACAGGGGTCGCCTAAGACCATCCTGCATATCAGATATTTACATGACGATTCATAACAGTAGCAACATTACAGTTATGAAGTAGCAATGAAAATAATTTTATGGTTGGGTCACAACATGAGAAACTGTATTTAAAGGGCCAGAAGGTTGAGAACCACTCTTTTAACCCCCACCCCTACTCTTAAGAACAAAACAACTCAAGAAAATTGAGAATACAGTTCAATGGATACTTTGAAAGGGCGAGGCCAGGGTCTGTGTGGATTACAGAGAAGGGACACAGAGTCCAGCCTGTGGGAGGAGAGGTAATCAGGGAAGACTTCCAGAGGGAAGTGACAGCAGATGGAAAGAAGAGAAGAGCAGTATGCCTTATAAAGAGGCAAGGCAATGGCCTGCGGGGGAGAGGGAACAGAAGGAGCTTCTCAGTCTCAAGAAGCAACATGCAGATGGCAGGTGTGGGGGGATATGGGAGCTAAGACAGGGACCAAACCACAAAAGGCATCCCTCAACTAATAATTACTGAAGGCCCACTATGCACCAAATACTGTGCTAAGCATGTGGATGCAATGGGGAGCCAAACAGGCCCAGCCCCTGCCCTCCTGGAGTTTATCATCTAGTAGGGGGGGGCAGAGATATTCATGAACAACAGTTAACACTCCCATGGCAGCCAGTCTCCAGGATGGGCCCCAAAGATGCATCCTCTCCCCCAATATCCTGATACTCATAAATTTATATAGGCTCCTTCCACACTGAACGGGGCCAATGAAATATTGCAGAGCCAGGCCAGTGTAGCTCAGTGGTTGAGCACCGACCTATGAAACAGGAGGTCACGGTTCAATTCCCAGTCAAGGCACATGCCTGGGTTGTGGGCTCAATCCCTAGTGTGGGGCACACAGGAGGCAGCCGATCAATGATTCTCTCTCACCATTGATGTTTCTCTCTCTCTCCCTCCCCATTCCACTCTGAAATCAGTTAAAATATATTTTTTAAAATATTGCAGAAATACCACTGTGATTTCTGACACCAGATCATAAAGGCATTACAGCTTTTGCTTTGCTCTCTCTTAGATCGCCATCTGCTCTGGGGAAGCCAGCCGCCAGGTCATGATGACACTCAGCAGCCCCCTGGGAGGTCCATGTGGAAAGGAACTGAGGCCTCCTGCCAACAGCCAGTGTGAGGTCGCCATCTGTGTGAGCAGGTAATCTCGGGAGGGATCTTCCAGCCACAGGCAAGCCTTCAGATGACACCATGACTGAAACCTCATGAGAGACCACAGCCAGAACCACCTAGACAAGTCGTTCCCAAAGTTCTGACCATCAGAAATTGTAAGATAATGAGTATCACTGTTCTAAGCCACTAAGTTTTGGGGTGATTTGTAACACAGCATAGATAATGAATACAAACATTAAGTTCTTTATATAAATCAACTCTCTTAATCCTTATAGCACCCTGAAGTGGGTTCTATTCTCATCTCCACTTAATACATAAGGAAACTAAGGCACCAAGCAGTTAAGTGCCTTGTCCAAAGGCAAATCCAGGAAATGGGAAAATGAGGATTTGTATCTGGGTATCGGAGTCTAGACTTACCATCACTACAGTGTAGCTGGGGTCCCCTGCTTGCCTCTCTCCTCCCCTCCTTCCCTCCCTTCTTTCATTTATTTGTCACAATTTAGCATCTACTATGTGCCAGACACTGTTCTAGGTCCTCAGGGAACAAGACAAAGCCCCTGCTTTGCATGGCACCCATATTCCAGAAGAAGAGACAACTAACAAAAAAAGTAAACAATCAAACTAGATGACTTCAGGTGGTGATAAATGCTTTGAAGGAATAAGCAAGGTAATGGGTCAGGGAAAGCGAGCTGGGGGTACTTCTTCAGACAAGGTGACTCTAGCGGTCCCCCTCTCTGAAATGATATTTGAGCAGACCTGACAGGAGGGGGAGGAAGGGGAGGCTGACATACAAAGAACAAAGAGAAATGTAGTTGGGGCAAAGAGAACAGCAGATGCAAAGGCCCTGAGGCCGAAACCACCCTGATATGCTGAAGGAATTGGAAGGCAGCCTGCGTAGCAGACCGGGTTAAGGGTGATGACGGCCTGGAGAGGAGGCTAGCGTCAAATCTCCAGGCCTTGTTGGCCACCAGAGAAAAGCCTGGCCTTTATACTCAGAGCAGTGGGAAGCTACCTGAAAGTTTAATTACGAAGGGGAGTGGTGTGATCGATCACTTAGATACAGAGGTGGGGAACCTTTTTTCTGCCAACGGCCATTCTGATATTTATAACATCATTCACGGGCCATACAAAATTATCAACCTAAAAATTAGCCTGCTGTATTTGCTCAAACATTGGATTAACTCACCCTTATTGCCTTGGCAGGGCCAGACCAAATGATTCCTCTGGCCTTATACGGCCCTGGGGGCCAGACACTCCGCACCCCTGACAGAGGAGGCACAAGCTGCACTCCATAAACCAGATCCCCTATGTTTCCTGCCCACTCCAGTTGTACTCCCATGATGCCCATATAACGGATAACCCTTTACAGAGTGCTACAAAGTTATAAACATGTCCCTTCTGAGCCTTCCACCCATGCTAGTGGGTACAAGGTCAAACATATCATCTGTCCAAGGTCTGGGGGAGACTTTAGAAGGGCCAGTTATACTCATAAAAAGATGCTTAGAGTCCCCTTAAACACCCAGGAAAGATCCAAAAAAGATGAATCTCACACCTTCTGTATAGGAAAACATGGCATCTTAAATGTGATTGATTGTGCTAAAATAAGAGGAAGATAAATAGAAACCAACTAAAATAATCCTTGAATGGCCGTTATGGAAAGGTTAAAGCTGATGCCGCAGGATGAATAATGAGCTAAAAAGGAATTACCATCAAGCCCAGTCTGAGTTCTGATTCCTGAGCAAGTTCCCAGGGTTTGGGGCCCTTCTGGATGTCTTTTCTTTTTCTTCTTCCAAATGTTGAGAACAATCCAGTCATAAGGGTCTAATGCCCAGATCTACACTCATGTTTTACTGTACATCCTTGCAACAAAACCACTCTTCTCAAATTGAATTAGAGAAAGCGCTGCAGATAAAACTCAGAATACAGTCTTGTGTTTTGTTAAGGGAAAATATAAGATACAAATGCTACAAGGAAGCCTGCCTGGGTGCTGGCAACTTTTCTATATTGACTGGGTGGTGGTTGTCCATGATTTTGTAAAAGTTCACAGAGCAAGACACAACTTTCTCCCAAGGGGAAAAACAACCACATTATCATGCTTGCTTGGTTACCATTTATTGTGCTTTCTCTGTACCAGGCACTGTGCTAGGCACTTCACACGTTTTTCTCTCAGCTATAATCCCACCAGCATCCTATTTCCACTTGACTGCTTAAGAATCTGGGGCTCTTCGCTTGTTACCTCCGACACACGTGTCATAGGTTCGCCATTACTGCTTTAAGCAATAAAATAAATAAATAAATAAATAAATAAATAAATAAATAAATAAATAAATTTTTTTAAAAAAAGAATCTGGGGCTCAGAGAAGGCAAACCACTTAGCAAAGATCACACAGCAATAAACAGCTGAGGCAGAACTCGGTTCCAAGTTCATCTCATTGTAAACCCTGAAATGTTTGGGGGCTGGCGCCTCCTGTCAGAATGTTAGAACTGGTGGGGATCTCAAAATCTTTTCATTTAACGGATAAGGCTATTTGGAGACTAGCCCAGGATCCCTCCGCCAGCAACGGGGAGACAAAGCCACCTCGCTCTGGACTCCCAATGTCGTGCTCCTCTGGTGGGGCAGGCGCCCTCCTAACTGGGCGAGGATGGGTGAGAGGAGGGAGAACGGGAATAAGAACGACCGCTTCCCACCCACCCCACCCATCTCCCCTTCCCCCAAAGACTGGGAGGGCGGGGGGAGGCTGGGCTCTCGCCAAGCTCCAGGCACCTCGCCGCGTGCCCTCCGGCCACTAGGAGCACCGTCCCGCCGCCCTACCTGGATGGACGAAGGGCTGCCTCCTGGGCCTGCCGGGCGGGAGCGCACTGGCACTGGCGTCGCTCATGGCTGCGCTCCAAGCCCCGAAGAGGCCGCCGGAGACCCGCTCCCGCTCCGGCCGCCGCCGCCGCCGCCACCTCCTCGCCTTCCCTCCCGGAGCCGGGATTCCAGGTTCCGGCGTGGACGTCACAGAGGCCGGGGCGGGGCGCGGAGTCCGCTCTTCCCACGCCCGCCCCGCGCTGGACCACTCAGGGGCGGGCGCGCCGGGGTGTGTCCGCCGGGGTCGTGTGATGTAAACCCCGTGTCGCGCGTCCCGGCTCAGGGATGGGGATCTGAGACTGCTCCATCCAGTGGCCCGATACGGGGCGACCTCCCAGATGTCTCACGAAACATTTTGCAAGTATAATAAAAATAACCAAACTGTAAACAAGTGTTCCTATAAGTTACCATTTGGGCACACACGGGGGTGGGGGGCAAGGATATAGTTGGACATGTTTGTAAGCGCATAAGGTGTCTCTGGAGCGGGGAGCTGTACGGCTGGGTGAGAAAGGTGTCAGAGAGCGTTCTCCCTCTGTGCCGTGTTTGTCTGTTAAATTTTACACCGTGTCCACGTTTCATTTCTGCCTGTATACCTCTATTCATGGACAGTTTAAGACATAGAATTACAAGGAATTGCCAAATTAAGTAAGTAACGGGGAAGTGCCCTCTGCAGAAGAACTCCAACTAATATATATGGGTATGTGGATATTTCAAGGAGGTGGAGCATAACTCCCCACCCTTTTAGTGTGAGCTGTACAAGTGACTTCCTTCCAAAGAGGGCAGTATGGAAAGGAGAGGGTGGGGCACACAAGTCACTGTGCCTGGAAAACACCCGCCCAACACTCTCAGGCCGACAATCAAGATCAACATCTACAGTCCTAGGTCATGTTGATGGGAGGTGCTCTTAATGTGAAGTCATGAGAATGACCCTTTACCTAGGGGGGTCTTCCTCACCAGTAGATGTGGGCCGTTCTTTGGGAAAATAACCCGTCTAATCATAAGAAAAACATCAGACAAACCCTAATGGAGGGACGTCCTACGAGATATTGATGAGCTCCACGAGGTTGTCAAAGTCATCAGAAACAAGGAAAGGCTGAGAACCGTCCCTGCCCAGGGGAGCCTATGGAGACATGCCCACGTAAGGGTAATGTGGTCGCCAGGGTGGGAATGCGGAACAGGAGAAAGCAACAAGTAAAGTGCTTTACAAATCAAGCGTGGACTTCAGATAATAACCATGCGTGGATATTGGTTCATCTATTGTGAGAAATGTACCATGCTGATGTAAGATAGTCATAAATCAGAGAAACTGAGTCTGAGGTGTATGGAGACCCTCTGTACTCTTCTCAAAATTTTTCTGTAACTCTAAAACTATTCCAAAATAGAAAAACTGATTTTTTTTTAAAGTAATTGTCTGGCTCAAAAGAAAGACTCTTTTTATTGTATTAAGGGTAGCGTCACTGGTTTCCAATCGGAACTTCGTTTCCAATTATTCCCCTAGTGAGCTGGACCCATGCCTTTGTTTTCTCACCGATGGCATATACTACTCGATCCTGAGCTGCGGAAAATAATCACCCGCAGGGCCTGGGCAGAGCATCTAATCTGGACAGCAACACCGCACTTACATAGAAGAAAATCCAAAGATATCAGTGTAAATAGTAAAACCATGGAAGTACTAACATCAACATAATAAGAGGGTTGTTTTTTTTAAGTATCAGAGAGCGGAAGGTTTTAAGTTTGACTCAAACCCAGAAGCCAAAAAAGCATGATAACTTCAACTACATAAAAACTTTAAATAATGACATTTGTACCAGGATAGTCCTTGCAATGTTATTTATACTAGCAAAAAGTGGGAGCAACCTAAAACTCCATGGAAAGGAGGTTTGTTAGATCAATTTTGACATAATATGTCCAGCTGTTTTATAGCTTCATGTGTAGATATAAAGAAAGTTCTACGTGCATGTCAGTGAAAAAAGCAAGGTGCAGAAGTGTAGTAGGTAAGCTACCATTTGGGGAAGGAAAAAACAAGAATATGTATGTGTTTGAAAATGCATAGTATATCACTGGACGACAGTGGGAGTATTACTATTATCCTCACCAGAGCTGCCTCCCTGCCCCTTGATCCAGCCCATCGCTCCGGAAGGGGCTGGATGGAACCCGTTCTCTCTACAAATGGAGGACAGAATGGGGTGGATGTGGTGGGGACGGGTCAGTGACCCTAGAAAGAAGGCTCAGGACTCCTGGCACTCCTCTCGCTCCTGCCGATGTTGCCGGGCACCTGGCCCTGGCTGGGGTCTGCCTTCTGGCCAGGTGAGGCCTGGGCTTCTCTCCGGGCCGGGGACCAGCCGGGCTCCTGAAGGGGACTCCTCCCTCCCCACAGAGGACTAATTTTACAGGAATAGAAATGGGGTCGTTTTCTGGGAAAATGCCACAGAAATACCTTGTTTGAAGGAGGTAGAAGAGGGAGAAGGCCAGACGCCAGTCAGATTCAGAGGATGGCAAGTTCCAAGGGGAGCCACCTCTTGCCACAGCGCCCCCTCGGAGCATTCTCATTTCTAGCGCTTTTTGGTACGACTTCTGTCTACATTATTTGCTACGCGAGAGTATACATAAGCATGGCGAGGGCTCTCTTTTATTATTAGGGGGATAATAATAATAATAATAATAGCCACTTGTTGAGAACTTACTCTGCACCACAACCTTATGATCACAACACCTCGTTTAATTTTCATCATCCCTAAGAAGACAGGAGGAACCTTCAATCCCCATTTTATAGAGAACGAATGCATAAATAAGTAGAACAACAAATTGATCTCTCTCGCTCACTCTCTCTCTCTCTCTCTCTCTCAAATCAATCAATAAAAAATATAGTAAGTCTGCCCTGATCGGTTTGGCTCAGGGGATAAAGCGTCGGCCTGGGGACTGAAGGGTCCTGGGTTCGATTCCAGTCAAAGGCATGTACCTTGGTTGCGGGCACATCCCCAGTAGGGGGTGTGCAAGAGGCACCTGATCAATGTTTCTCTCTCATTGATGTTTCTGATTCTCTATCCCTCTCCCTTCCTCTCTGTAAAATAGTCAATAAAATATATTTAAATATATATATAATATATATATAGTAAGTCAAAAGTGCATTTAGTAGACCTAACCTATTGAACATCATTGCTTAGCCTAGCCTACCTTATATTGCTCAAAACACATTAGGGGGAAGGTCAAGGGGGGGGGGGGGGAAAGGGAGACAAATGTACTACCCTTTGTAATATTTTAAGCAATAAAAAATTTAAACTTAAAAAGAATTAGGTATGCTTCAAAAATAATTTAAAAAAAAAAACACTCTGTGACCAGAAATAAAATAGAAAACAAAGCAATAAACAGAACTAAAACCAAAAACAAAAACAAAAACACTTACATTAACCTACAATTAGGCAAAATCATCTAACACATAGCCTATTTTAAGTGTTGAATAGCTCCTGTAATTTATGGAATATTGTACTGAAAGTGAAAAACAGAATGCTTGACTGCACAGCATCATTAAGTTGGAAAATCCTAAGTCAAACCATCATGATCAGGGACCGTTTATATTCCAGCTATGAGGCTGGTAGAGGGCATGAAGGGGTCTGTGAAGTTCATTTTAGGGTGGTGAAGGGGGCTCCAAACTCTGGGTTAGCTCCTGATGTCATTTCCTCTGGACCCTGCTGAAATGTGAAACATAATGGGGCAAGGGAGGGGAACCTCTCTTTCTTTCTGGTATGAATGACTCCTTGATGTTTAAATGCAACATTTCTTTATTTGGGGTCATGAGAGGTGATCTTAAGGCAAACTGCAGAGTGATTCAGAAAAGGTGACACACCTCTGAGGTCAGGAGGGGCCGGTCCACTTTTAGTTGTCCAGGCGCTTGGCTGCCAGCAAAGGGCCCTTTCACAGAGAGGTTCTTTCCCGCCTGGAGAGAGCTCAGCTGTCCCTGTAAGACCTAAGTGCTTCTGGTCAGGCCCCCACACACAGGCCTGCCCTTTCCCAGGGGGCCCATGGGTGGACCGCCGGCCCATCTGGGAGGCACTTCCTTCCTGCTTCCCAGTCCCTACATCTACCACAGCCCTAACCCACACCCTCTTCTCACCAAGCACAGAGCATGCCCCCTCTTCAGGGACAAGCCAGTTTTAATCCACTTCCCTCCACTTCCCTCGGTTTTGAATCCCAACAAAAACCAAGATAGGATTCCCATGGGGCTGCTCACAGCCTAAAACCAAGGCCCCCTCTGCGACCAGCCAGGGAAACTCTCCATCAGCTCTATTTTGCACTTACCACCAAGCTGTGGCCCACGGGACATTGCAACATTAAATGTTTATTGCAAGCCCCTGCAAGTACATTTATCTGTGTGCACGAATGTGTCAAGTTGCAAAGCCCTCTTTTTGGGAAGGACTGTTACGTTCTGGTCTGTAATCCTCCTTTTGCACATTGAAATGTCCTATTTGGCAGAGAGAGAGGTGATTATAGCATGGATTCTGAAGCTACACAGCCTGGGTTCCACGGCTAGCTCTGCCACTCACTAGCTATGCGATCTGGGGCGAGTTGCTAAACTCCTCTGTACTCCTGTTTTTCTCATCTATCAAATGATTCTCATAACACTACGTCCCACCAACACAGGCCTGGGACTAGAGTCAGGCAGGAGCCTGGACAACACTTAAGGAGACACGCAGGGTTTTGCAAGGGTAGTGTTGGTACCTGAGCTCATGTCTCTGGCCCTCCCGGCACCCCCCTCCTCGCACCCCAGCCCAGCTCTTAAAGTTGTTGGAAGATGACATAATTAGGTTATCTTTGTAAAGCACTTAGAGCAGTGCCTAGCCCATAGTAAGTGGTATAAAAATATGTTTGCTAAATACACTACATTTTTTCATTAAATGTTTGTGTTCATAAATGGTAATGTTGTTTTTTCTTCTTTATGTAACTGTACCTGGTGTTGGCCATGTAAGAAAAAAAAAAATGGCGACCCTAAATTAGTTCCCAAAGTTTGTGGCAGAAATTTGATTGCTTTGTGTATTTCATATTCCGTCACCAGGAGGCACAAGTTGTCAGATTGTCCCTCTATTGGTGATGTTAAGTTCGTTTGCCTTGTTGAGGTAGTGAATTTTGGAAGTTTAAAGCACCAAGTTTGGAACATTCTGACTTGTTAACATTCCAGTTATATCTGTAAATGATATTCCTTTTTGTTAACATTTATGATTCTTCTTTAGGATCCTTTCTCAGGGTCAACATTTGGATCTACTGAAGCTTTGCAATTTACCAAAAAAAAAAATAGTCAAATATCAGAGTGACTTGTGATCATCATCATGAAGCAAACAGCATCTGTACATTAGAGAAACTTGTGGGCAACACCACTGAGATAAAACTTTTAATGTGACACAACCTCAACTATTGACTGAATCAATTCAGAGAAAAGAGGCAAGTCCCAACTGTGGGACTTCCTGGGAGGCAACTGGCCTGGATGGTTCAAAAATGCCAGTGTGCCGAAACCGGTTTGGCTCAGAGGATAGAGCGTCGGCCTGCGGACTGAAAGGTCCCGGGTTCGATTCCGGTCAAGGGCATGTACCAGGGTTGTGGGCACATCCCCAGTGGGAGATGTGCAGGAGGCAGCTGATCAATGTTTCTCTCTCATCGATGTTTCTAACTATCTCTCTCCCTTCCTCTCTGTAAAAAATCAATAAAATATATTTAAAAACAAACAAACAAACAAACAAAAAATGCCAGTGAGGGGACTCTTTACCCCTCGCACCTGGGAGTCTGTGCTGTGAGATTCTTTCCCCTTCAGTCCCCAAGTGCTGTACTTGTTCTTCAATAAATCTCCACCATATATATTTAAGCCAATGATTTGAATGACAAAAACAAACAAACAAAACAGGAACAAATTAAAGACTAAATGATTAAAGGAGAATAAAGAGCCCTAGCCAGTTTTGCTCAGTGGATAGAGCGACAGCCTGTAGACCAAAGGGTCCTGGGTTCAATTCCGGTCCAGTCCAAGTACCTGCGTGGCAGGCTCCTCCCCAGCCCTGGCCCTGGTCAGGCGCGTGCAGGAGGCAACCAATAGATGTGTTTCTCTCCTATCGATCGTTCCCTCTCTCTTCCACTCTCCATAAAAATCAATGGGAAAATATGCTCAGGTGAGGATTAACGAACAAAAAAGGGAGAATAAAGAGGCATGAAACTAAATGCAATTCATGACCCTGGATTGGATTCTGGCCTCGGTTCCTGCCCACCTGGGTCTTTCCACGGGGCTTCTTGAGTGTCCTCCCAACATGGCGTCTGGCTTCTCCCACAGCAGGTGCTTAAAGAGAGAGAGTAAAAGGCAGAAGCAGCACTGTCTTTTATGACCTAACCATGGAGGCCACTTACTGTAATTTCTACAACATCCCCCTTGGTTTCACAGATCAGCCATACTCCGTTTGTGGGGACAATGCGTAGGGGCTGGAACACCACGGGGCGAAAATAGTTGACGACCACCTTGGAGGCTGGCTACCACAATACCTACCTCACAGGGATGTTGCAAGGACTAAATGCGTTTACAGGAAGTGCTCACAACTGTTAGCTTTGGTTATTATTGGCCCACAGGGCAACATGTTCACTTTCTTCAGCTACCTATCACTGTCACAATTTAGAAGATAAGAATATTTCTATCTTTAACCTAGGATGCCCCTTGGAATCACCTGTAGAGTCTTCAGTTTAATATTACCTTTTAAAAATATGTTTCCTTATTTAATTTTTTTTTTAAGAGAGAGACAGGAAGGGAGAAACATCCATCAACTGCTTCCTGCACACCCTCTACTGGGGATCGAGCCCCACAGCAGGCATGTGCCCCAACCAGGAATCAAACCTGCAATTTTTTGGTGCATGGGATGATGCTCAACCAACTGAGCCACACTGACAGGAGCTTAAAAATGGCTTTTGAATTTATGAAAATAACAATGCTTGTTCAACTTTACAGGAATATGTGTAACATATGCTTGTTTCCAATAACACAGAAATAAGAATAAAAGGTAACATCCTTTCCATGGCCCATTTGGTTCAGTGGATTGAACGTCGGCTGCAGACTGAAGGGTCCTGGGTTCGAGCACCTGCCCAGGTTGTGGGCTCCATCCCTAGTAGGGGACGTGCCAGGGCTCAAGGGTCACCAGCATTCTGGGTTCCTTGTCCACCCCTCTTTGCTAGTGAAGACAATAGGCGCCTTCCCACAGCCTCAGGTACTTAGCCTGGTCAGCAAACTGGGGCTTGCAAGGCACATGCGGCTCTTTGGCCCCTTGAGTGTGGCTCTTCCTAAGCCTTAGGAGTACCCTAATTAAGTTAATAACAATGTACCTACCTATATAGTTTAAGTTTAAAATATTTGGCTCTCAAAAGAAATTTCAATCGTTGTGCTGTTGATATTTGGCTCTGTTGACTAATGAGTTTGCTGACCACTGGGAACTTCCTTTCCTGCAACCTCACCTTCTGAACAGACTTCCCTCAAGGGGGCGCAGGGTGAGCGTGTGAGTATATTGCAGTCTTTGGACTGAGCACAGACCCAACCAGCAGAGAGTGAGAGGCTATATCCCAGCATGTAAACACCATCCTCTCAAGGGATGCCGGGGTAAGATTGTGTCTTGGACATAATGAGTGCTCTAGGGGGTGACAACCGCTCCCGCTCTGCCTCTGGGGAGCCTGCCTTCTGGTTGCTATGGATGTTTCCCAGCCACTTTCTTCCCAAAAGCGCTGATTAAAAACCCTTTTGTGACCAAAGCCTTCGTTTTAAAGTAGATGTCTTCCTACTTTCCAGTCCCTCCCCATCAGGTTAGCTGAAGAAATTTTGGCAGAGTTAGGAGTCCACTCAAAAAAGTGATTGAATAAACAGACACATGATTGCATTAAAAAATTTAAACCAGCTAATTGTGATATCCAAGATCTCATCTCATTCACTCTATGAGGTATTATTATTTTCCCTATTTGATGATTGAGAAAATGGAGACACAGAGAGGGTTAGCAACTTCCCCAATGTCACACACACAGCTAGGGAGTGATAGAGGCAAGTTTCAAAGTCTTACCTGTCCAATATTTCACCTGCCTAACCACTGCACACATAGGCTATCTGCTTGCGATAAAGACTCCTGGGCTGGAGCCAGAAGACATGGTTGAATCACAGCTCTTTTACGCTGAATAAATTGGTCCTGCATTGCGGTAGCGGATAGTGTGACTCTTGACTCCACTAAATCCCTCTCACGGGGTTGTGTAGGTGTCACATGTGACAACAGGCGTGAAAGTGCTTTGTAAACTGTAAAGAGAAGTGCACAGCTGGGGGCAAGATGCAGCTATAACTAGAGTGATGAGGATGATGGCTATGGCTATATGAGTCTGACAACGAAAGAAATGAGGGGTCGTGTAGATTTCTGAGGGAACATTGCTCCAAGCAGAGGGAATAGCAAGTGGAACAGCCCCGAGGCCAGTGTGGTGGAGCTGAATGGGCAAGGTGGGGAATTGTGGAGGATAAAGTCAGAAGGGTGATGGGGAAGAGCCCCAGACTTCACAAGCATTGTAGGGACTTTGGCTTTTACTCTGGGTCAGGTGGGAACCACTGAATGGACTGGAACAGAAGAGGGACAGGATCTGATTGTGCCTTAGCAGGATCAATCTGACTGCTGGCTTAAGAATAGTGCCCTAACCGGTTTGGCTCAGTGGATAGAGCGTCGGCCTGCGGACTGAAAGGTCCCGGGTTCGATTCCAGTCAAGGGCATGTGCCTTGGTTGCAGGCACATCCTCAGTGGGGAGTGTGCAGGAGGCAGCTGGTCGATGTTTCTCTCTCATCGATGCTTCTAGCTCTCTATCCCTCTCTCTTCCTCTCTCTAAAAAATCAATAAAATATATTTTTTTAAAAATAAAAAGAATAAACTGTGGAGGGACAAGGATGGATGAAGGCAAACAATGCAGAAATCAAGAGATGATGGTGGCCTGGACCAGGGAGGTAGCCGTGGATACAGTGAGAAGTGGTCAGATTCTGGACATAACTTAAAGGTTGGACCAACACAGGATTTGCTGACAGAGCAGATGGGAGGAGTAATAGCAGAAGAGACATTGATAGTTTCTTCAAGGTTTCTGAGCTGAGAGGCCATCTGGGAGGATGGAGCTGTGATTTCCTGAGAGGGGAGATTGTGGGAGGAATAGGGTAGAGGGGGGACCCTCAGAGGTCAATATTAGCCTTGCTGGGTTGGGATGCACCCTACTTTTACATGAGAAGATAGATTCTGATTCTGCAAGGTTATATTTGCAAAAGGTATGCTTCCAGGGAAGGGAAGAATGTGTGACTGCAATATATCATAGCACGTAAAGTTGGTAGCACAGTTGGTGGCACACAATTACATTTTCTTTTATTTAACAAGCACTGACAGTGGGGCAGTGTAGCATAACTCATGGTATATGCTACCCCATTAGATCCTTGAAACAGCCCTACGTGGTAGGTCTTGTTATTGTCCCCATTTTATAGATGAGGAAACTAAGGCACAGAGATTAAGTAATTTGCCCAAGATTATGAAGTTAGTAAGGAATATAGCAGAGTTAGAATTTGAACTCGAGTAGTCTGGTGCAGAATTTCTGCACTTACCATTGATGTTAATTAAGTAATTGACTGTGGATTAATTTTTGGCTGTTGTCATTATCAGCATTGATTTGATTTATGAAACAGGAAAGTTCTCTGCACTATATAAAATGAATTCTTTTTCATAGCTGCATAGTATTCCATTGTGTAAATGTACCGCAGGTTTTTAATCCATTCATCTACTGCTGGGCTTTTGGGCTATTTCCAGATCTTAGCTATTGTAAATAATGCTGCTATGAACACAGGGGTGCACATATTCTTTTTGATTGGTGTTTCAGGCTTCTTAAGATATATTTCTAGCAGTGGGATCACTGGGTAAAATGGCAGTTCTGTTTTTTAATGTTTTTTTAAATTGATTTTTTGAGATAGAAGAAAGGCGAAGAATAGAGAGATAGAAACATCAATGGGAGAGAAACATCATCCATTGGCTGCCTCCTGAAAGCCCCCCACCCGGGGATCGAGCCCACAACCAGGGCATGTGCCCTGACCCGGAATCAAATTGGCAATCTCTCTCACTTTTTTTTTTTTAATTTCAGAGAGGAAAGGAGAGGGAGAGAGAGATAGAAACATCAATGAGAGAGAATCATTGATCGGCTGTCTCCTGCATGCTCCACACTAGGGACCAAGCTCATACCCTGGCATGTGCCCTTGACCAGAATCAAACCTGGGACCCTTCAATCTGCAGGCTGGCGCTCTATCCACTGAGCCAAACCAGCCAGGACTTGGTGATCTCTTGGTTCCTGGGTCAATGCTCAAACACTGAGCTACACCAGCTGGGCCCATTTTTAATTTTTTGAGGAAAGTCCACAGTTTTCTCTATCGTGGTTGTATTAGCTGACATATGCACCAGCAGCATGCTATGCAGCTGTAAAAAAGAAGGAACTCACCCAGCCACCATGGCTCAGTGACTGAGCGTCAACCTATGAACTAGAGGTCACAGTTCGATTCCCAATCAGGACACATGCCCAGCTGCAAACTCGATCCCCAGTGTGGGGCATGCAGGAAGCAGCCAGTCAATAATTCTCTCTCACCATTGATGTTTCTATCTCTCTCTCCCTCTCCCTTCCTCTCTGAAATCAATAAAAAAATATTTTTTTAAAAAAGAAAGAAAACGTGGCATATAGATATAATGAAATATTATGCAACTTTTTAAAAGAAGGAAATTCTGATATATGCTACAACATGGATGAGCCTCATGGACATCATGCTGAGCAAAACAAGCCAATCACGAAAAGGCAAAGAGTGTATCATACCACTCATATGAAGTATCAAAAGCAGTCCACATCACAGAGACAGAAAATAGGAAGGGCAATACTGGTTCATAGGGCAATGCTCAACCTCTGGGCCATGCCAGCTGGGCTAGACCACATGTTCTTATCCATTCACCTAATGATGGGCATTTAGGGTCACTTCTACCTCTTGGCTCTTGTGAATAAAACTGTAATAAAGCTGGGTGTGCAAACATCTCTTTGAGATCCTGCTTTGAATTCTTTGGGATGTATACTTAGAAGTGAGATTGCTATTTTTAATTTTTTTAAGGAACTTCCATACTCTTTCCCACAATGACTGCACCACTTTACATTCTCAGCAATAGTGCACAAGAGTTTCAACTTCTCCACATCCTCACTAACCCTGTTTGTTTGTTTGTTTGCTTATAGTGGCCAGCCTAATGGATATGAGGTGATATTTCATTGTGGTTTTGCTTTGCATTTCTCTTCTGGTTAGTAATGTTGAGCATCTTTTTATATGTGTGTGTTTTTTTTCCACTTGTATATCTTCTTTGGAGAAATGTCTATTCAAGTCCTTTGACCATTTTAAAATCTGGTTATTTGTTTGTTGTTGTTGAGTTGTAGAAGTTTTAAAAAATACATTCTGGATATTAATGGTTTATCAGATCATTTGCATATATCTTCCCCCATTCCTTAGGTTGCCCTTTCTAGTATGGACCTCGAAAAGAAATATATCTGCCAAGAAGGACTCCTTTTAACTGGGCATAAATTTATAACTAGAGTCTAGCAGTCATTGCTGACAGAGGGCTCTCATACACACTGCACTCCAGGGAGAAGCCACAGACTGAGCTGCAGTCCTGTGGGCTGAATCAATCAATCCTTATAAGAATGTTCCCCACCCCTCAACTCTGATTGGTTCATCTTCATGCAAATGAAGACTCCAAATCCTTGCAGTTTGATTGTTCCAAAAGGCACTGTCCTGATTGGTTAGAATAAAGCTGTTCTGATTGACCAGTGACGAAGCTGATGAGATACACCTGTGCAGTTCCCATTGGGTGATGAAAGCTTCTGTTCTATTGATTGAAATAGGATTCCAGGAACTCCTCTATAAGGGCTGGCTCAGGTGGCAGGAACACAGTGTGCAGGCAGGCAGGTCAGTGCAGAGGCAGGTAGCTCAGTGCAGGCTTCGCCCTGAAGTGTAGTTTGCATGAGAGACCCAAGTATAGAAATCGCTGCTAGGCCCTGGTTTCTAAATTGGAGGCCAGTTACCCACCAGGAGCCTTCTTAGTATTTTCTTTCTCCGGGCCCACACCTGTCAGCAATATAAGGCCATGGACAGGATCTGTTTTGCTCCTCATTCTATTCCCCCAGTGTCTGGCTGTTGGGGGAAGAATAGAAAGGAGGTGGCTGCCCGTTGACCAGAGAGCTGGGACCCGGGCAATTGGAGGATCCTCACCCCCAACCATCCTTGGAATGTAAGTTCTGCTCACTCTTCGCACACCAGGAGCCTTTCAGCAATGCAGCCTTGAGAAAGTAAGATGTTGTTGAGAGCATACACGTGACTGAACCCTGTTAAGGCCTCTGTAGAAACTTCAAGATTCTGGCCCTTGGGTTTTGAGATCGACTCCTCTAATGGCACCCAAAACAAGCCTCTAGGTAACTTCCCTTGATTGTTAACACTGCCACCTACCCATCTGGAGCAATGTGCCTCTTTCTTCTCTCTTCCTGCCCTCCATGGCTGCGTGGGGGTGGGGGGGGGGGTGTTAAGATGTAACCTGAGAGGCTCCCAAGTTTGTGAACCAACACTAGCGTCCAGACTGGTGCATACCAGGTCTTCCTCAAATATTTTCCGAAGGAAGAGCTGAATAAATTCTAGAACAAAGAACTGGGAGTGGTGTTTGGGAACACCATAGGTGTTCCTGCCCAAGACCATAGATGTCATTTTAAATTGTCTAGAAAAGGAGAAACAGGTGAAATTTATTTTCATAGTATATTTTCTTTAACAAATGATATGCAAAATATTATCATTTTAACATGTAACTCATTTTAGAACTTGTAAATGTGTTTTAAAAGATTTTCTTATGGCCCAGCCAGCGTGGCTGAGTGGTTGAGCATGGACCTGTGAACCAGGAGGTCACATTTCAATTCCCAGTCAGGGCACATGCCCAGGGTGCAGGCTCGATCCCCAGTGTGTGGCGAGTAGGAGGCAGCCAATCAATGATTCTCTCTTATCACTGATGTTTCTATCTCTCCCTCTTCCTTCCTCTCTGAAATCAATAAAAAAAAATTTTATATATATATATATATATATATATATATATATATATATATATATATATATATATATATTTAAGATTCTCTTATGGTCCTACCTCTTAAAAAATATTTTAGCTCACTAGAGCCACAGTTTGAAGTGCTTCATAACTACTTGAAAAGTTTTGGAGAGCACATCGCTAGCCCCTGCACCCTCTGAGTCCTCTGGGAGCCTGCAGCAGGTTTGCTGGGTGGGAGGAAAGAGCAAAGGCAGACCCCGGGGCGGTGAATATGCCAGCAGGTGTACACGCCCAGCACTCGCAGGAACTGGGCTCGATTCCAAGAAGAAAGCGATCAGCCCTCCAGGCAGGAAGTTTGGCTGCGGGGCCAGGACGCGCAGCCCACTGGCTGCCCCAGGCGGGGGTCACCATCGTGCTCTGCGGGCGAGCAGACGGGCGCCAGGGACGCGACAGCCGGCGTGGGGAGCGAGGCAGCTCGCCAGGGCCCGGGGTCTGCGCTGGGACAGTCTTCCCAGGTATCTGCCGAGACCGTGGGCTCCGAGAGAGGATGGAAGGGAAGAGGGGGCGCCTCCGTGCAGGATGGCCAGGGGGCAAGGGGGGTGGGGTAAGAGAAATAGAGGGAGAACCACCTGGGAGCGGGAATCCCGGAGTAGGGATGGATCGGCTCCGCCCGCCGCGCGTCGACCTTCTGCATTAGCCAGGTTTCAGAGGAGGGCAAGCTATCGGTCGCCCCATTCAGTTTCCCCCCCCCCCCCCCGCAGCTTCAGGAAGGAAAGAATAATCGCACCGGACCGGACCAGGTGGGCTTTTCTCTGCGCGGCTGTGGAATCGCACTGTGTGCTGTGCGCCTCTGGGCAAATTACTTGCCCGCTCTGGGCTCCAGTTTCCATCTTTGTGGTTTCTCGTGTGCGGGTGTTTTAAGGCTAAAAATAGGACGTTCCCTCCTAGGATTTCTGTGAGTCTCTGTGTGGTGGGAACCCAGGAAGCACTCCCTAAATGTTAGATGTTATTTCCCATTTTACCCATGAGGAGATTCAGGCTCAGACAGGTTCAGTAACTTGTCCACCACAATTAGATGGAAACAATAGGATTTGAACCCAGGAAGTCGAACTCCAGAGCCAACATTAAGGTCTAGTCCAAGTCCTACTACTTCCAAGAAGGACTGGGGGAAGGGACAGTAAACTGACTCTGAGTCTCCTTCTATCTGTGAAATGGGTACAAAAACATTGCCTAACCTCTGGCTTACTGTAAGGAATAACAGAGCGAATACATACCGTAAATGCCTCCCTCCTAGAGTGTGCATGCCACAAGGGCAGGATTTTTTTTCCTTCTGTTTTGTTTGCAGTTACTTCCCCAGTGCCTGGCACATGGTAAATGCTCCATGAGTTCTTGCTGAATGACTAAGGAGCACATATAATTGCCATGCATCAATAATCCCTATTAGTTCCATGTGACTGATGAGGAGACTGAGGTTCAGAGAGGTTAGGTAACTTGCAGGATGTCACACAGGTGGTTGGTAGAGGAGTCAACATTTGAACCCAGGTCTGTTTGATCATAAAGTCTGTAGAGTCTTGATGTCCAACCCAGGTTCCATCACATCCGGGTAGGGTGAAATGTGGCAAGTTATTTAACTCTTCTGTGCCTCAGTTTCCTTATCTGTAAAATGGGGACAATCGTGTGTTTTTTTCCTGTATTAGCACTCAGCAGGCACTCAAAAAACACTGTCTACAGTGAATGCTGACCGCCCACTCCAAGAGTGGAGGGGCTGGCACAGCAGGCATGTCCATCTAGAGGAGGCAGGGAGGAGAGTGGAGGTCGGAGGGGGAAGAGATGACTAAAGAGATTTCTTGTGTTCTGTGTGATCCACAGAACCAGGCCCCGTTTGCTCTCTGGAACATTCCTGAGAAGTCTCCCCACCACCACCACCGCCACCCCCCAGTGCTCACTGCAAAAGGAGGGGTGTCACCTGGTGTCCTGCTCTCCATCCAGTGTAGAAGGGGGCTGTCATGAGAACCTGCTACCCTTTTGTTGTATAAACAGGGAACAAAGTCCTCTCCGCTTCAGTTGATTCTCTGCTAGCAGATGAGGCTTTTGGGAGGAGGATTCAGGTGGCAAGGGCAGTTATGCAGTGGTTATTCCAGCTGGATCTGGGTTCCAATATCATCTCTAAAAGTTCCAGCTCTGGGACTTTGGCAAGTTGCTTTCAGAGCCTCATCTGTTGAATGGACACAGGGTTATTGGAAGGCTCATCTGAACTCATGTCTAGACAGCATTTAGCACACTATCTGGACCATGATACATGGCAGCTACTGTTGCTCATGTTATTGGAAGCCTGATGTTTCTTTCTGTTCCAGGCCTTGGGACCTGCTGCTGTGCAGGTAACACGCTCCGAGGAGGGCTATATAAAGTGCCCTTTCCTGGAACTCCTTCTCATCTAGAGAGTCTCATTCCAGGGATTCCCCACCTGTCAAACCCTTGGAGTTTTGTGCAGCCCTAAAGTGTGCCAAGGCAGTTCCTGGGGACAGGAAAGCTGGCACGTGAAGGGAAGGGCACCTCGCTCTCTGCGTAGGAAACTCCGTCCTTTGATATGGGCACTTGGTGGGGGTAGCGAATCCTAGCTTTGTAATATTATTTGAGTCGTTAACATTGTCCTGTTTACTCTGTGCCAGGCATTGTGCTAAGCCCCAGCTCTAGTGATCTATGGAACGTGGGCTCCAGGGCCAGGCTGCCTGAGTTCTAATCCTGCTTCTGCCACTTTTTAGCTGTGTGACTAGGGGCCAAGTTACTTAACCTCTCTGTGTTTCAAATCTGTAAAATGGGATGATTGTGCTATACCCAATAATAGAGCTGCTGTGAGGATTAAGTATCAGCAACTTACATATGGTGACAAGAACAACGTAATGGTAAACGTTATCCATTTATATATGTTATGACTGTCTTCACTCTGCAGCTGAGGAAACTGAGCACAGCTCAGGGAAATTAAGACATTAAAAGCGCTATCCTGCCCTAGCTGGTTTGGCTCAGCGGATAGAGCGTCAGCCCTGGTCAGGGTGCATGTGGAAGGCAACCAATTGATGTGTCTCTCTGCCTTGAAATGTGGCTGGTTCCGCGCCTGTCCTTTTTCAATTTATTTTTTTGTTTATTTCTTTTTAATTTATTTTTATTGATTTCAGAGATGATTCTCTGTGTGTATGTCTCCCGCTCCGCTCCCTCTTACTCTCTCTAAAAATCAATGGGAAAAATATCCTCAGGTGAGGATTAACTAAAGTGCTACCCTTTCTTCTCTCCCATCGGCCCATTGTTTCCCATTCCATTGCCCGCATTTTAATTCATGCCTGTCCTCCCACGCCCAGGTTCCTTCGTCTGCCCCTGTCTAGGATCTCTGTTTCCCATGTCTGGGGCTCCCAGCATCTGCTGCCAGAAAGTTCTCTCTCTTCTTCTGTTTTTATAAATTGATTTTTTTTTGAAAGAGAGAGAGAAAGGGAGAGAGTGAGAGATTTGTTGTTCCATTTATTTATGCAATTTTTGCCTGATTCTTATATGTGCCCTGACCAGTAATTGAACCCACAACCTCCACGTATCCAGACTACGCTCTGACCACCTGAGATACTCGGCCAGGCTCTCTGCTTTACTTCCAAAACTTTAGTTCCCCAGTGACCTTGGAACTAGTTCTTTTTCTTTTTTTCTTTTCTCTTCACCTGAGACAGAAGAGATGATTTATTGTACACATTGCATTCAACCACAGCTGAGAACAGAACTAGTGCAGAATGTCACAGGTCCAGGGCAAGGGACCAAAAGGAACTGTTTTGTATGAGCGAGGTGGATGTCTCAAAAGGTGGTTGCCGAGATCAGATGGCGATGTATGTTGTAGATCCGCTGAAAGTTCTCGACACTAGGCATGCATTCCAACAATTTGTACCAGGGCCCCAGGCCTCTGGCTTCCCTCGTATCTGCTCCAGTGATTTCCATGGTGCACAAGCTAATGGTTGGACCTCGGCCTCGTCTTTCTCCTTCTGCGCTTCAGCCTGCCCATTCACTGCTTCCTCCACTTAGGTTTCTACGAACATGGTGCAAAGGTCAAGGAAGCCTAGTTCTTTTCTTTTATCTGATTAAAAATATTGTGCATGTACAAGTTACTTTAAAAGATTATGCCTAGCCCTAGCCGGCTTGGCTCAGTGGATAGAGCGTCAGCCTGGGGACCAATGGGTCCCAGGTTCGAGTCTGGCCAAGGGCACATGCCTGGGTTTCGGGCTCGATCCCCAGTAGGGGGTATGCAGGAGGCAGCCGATCAATGATTCTCTCTCACCATTGATGTTTCTATCTCTCTCTCCTTCCCCCTTCCTCTCTGAAATCAATAAAGAAATATATATATTTTTTAAAAGATTATGCCTATGCCTATAGCCCTGGCCAGGTAGCTCAGTTGGTTAGAGCATCATCTCCATACACCAAGGTTGTGGGTTCAATCCCTGGTCAGGTCATTTACAAGAATCAACCAATGAATGCATAAATAAGTGGAACAACAAATTGATCTCTCTCTCTTTCTACCTCTCTCTCTCCCTCTCTCTCAAATCAATAAATAAAAAGAAAAACAAATGTATGTCTTATAAGAATATTTGCAGAGGATGTGAGAAGCTCTGCAATTTCATCCTCTGGTGATAATCATTGTTTTGAGTTTCATGTATATTTTGAGTTCTCCCTCCAGACATACTAATAAAGATTTTTAAAATTTGTCTTAAAAAACGAGATCATGCTATCCAAACTGTGTGGGATTCACAGCAGTAAATTTTCCCAAAATTTAATTTATTTTTTGAATCTTACACCTCGGCACGGTATAAAATCCAAGAGATGGCTAGCAAATATTGAAAAAAAATCTCTCTCTTCGTTCTCACTCCAGAAGCTACCTCACTCACCAATTTCCACTCCACCTGCAGACAAAGAAAGAAACATGTAATTACAGTTTGTAGGGCAAATTTTGTGTCATAAGCCACAATACTTTACAGTCGTAAAGTGCTAGTCAGGATATGATTAAATCAGCCTGCCTTGACCTGTGACTGGTTCCATGCTGCCTGTCCTTTTTCCAATTTATTTGTTTGTTTATTTATTTTTAATATATTTTTTATTGATTTCAGAGAGGAAGGAAGAAGGAGAGAGAAATAGAAACATCAATGATGGGAGAGAATCATTGATCGGCTGCCTCCTGCACGCCCCCTTACTGGGGATCTAGCCCACAACCGGGGTACGTACCCTTGACCAGAACCAAACCTGGGACCCTTCAGTCTACAGGCCGATGCTCTATCCACTGAGCCAAACCGGCGAGGGCCGCTCCCTGTCCTTTTATTCCTGGAAAGGATGCCGTCATAATTGTGAAGTTAACCTGTAAGGTCTGACTGTTGCCCCCGGGGCTAAGTCTGCAGAACAAATTGGCCAGTGCCTGAGGGTGTCTTGTGGAGATCATGTTCTAGAAAAATGCTTTAGTGAATAAACGGAAGGATAGTCTCTTTCCACCCCACCTCCCTCCCTGTGGGGAAAAGAAAACACACACCCCACAATGTGACTGACTTCCTTATGGTATCCAAGAAATAAGATTGTTTTCTAGAAAGGACTTTGTTCTTTTACTGCAAGATGCCAAAGAATATTCCTGAGAAGTTCAGGGAGAAAGAAAAGCACAATTTGGCCCCTGAGTTAGGGCTTCTTCTCCTCTAACTCGAGACACAGAGGCCATGGAGCAGCCATGATGTTGGGGGTCGAGGACTGACCTGCGTTTAACGGGTGAGACCCAGTTATCCATTGGCCGGCAAAGGGAGACGTGATAACCAGGGTGGCATAGAATGGTCAGGAGCTCGTAAACGTCCCCTTCCTGGGAGCCCAGCCACGTG
Source organism: Myotis daubentonii (assembly GCF_963259705.1). Classification (NCBI taxonomy): domain Eukaryota; kingdom Metazoa; phylum Chordata; class Mammalia; order Chiroptera; family Vespertilionidae; genus Myotis; species Myotis daubentonii. The sequence continues at coordinate 27,858,889 of NC_081843.1, forward strand.
ACTAAGATTAAACGGGGCTGTGTTTAAGGCAGAATAAGACTAACTCAGTAAGACAAGAGGACCCACTACCTCTGCAGAGTGGAGAGGACATGCCTGCGTGTTCCCACAGGTAAGAGAGGGTACTTGGCGGGGGGAGACACAGAAATGATGGGGAGCCCGTGCGGATGTGTCATGGGAGGAGAACAAGAATGGGGGCTGTCCTGTAGCTAACCACCAGATGCCAGGAACAGAAAAAATGCACGATAAATATTTGTTAGAGGAAAGAATGACTGTGGGGAATCGCAGGCAAGGGAACGTGTGTTGGCTTGAAGAGAAAGCTCTACAACTGTCTGCCTGAATCAGAATCTGGACTTCCCGGAGTCCTAACTGTGAGTTACTGTATTTTTCTGGCCTCAGTTTGCTTGTCTGCAGAATGGGTAGTATGCTCAGAGCACCCACTTGCACAGGTGGATAGTAGTGCTAATAAGAAAATATGGTGCGCTGTAAGCACTCGATAAATTTTCCCTTTAACTCCTCCTCTTCTCCTCATACTCCTTTTCTTCCTCTGATAACAAAGCTATTGATGATGAGGATCACCGTTCAGAGAGGCAGGGATTTGAATCCCATTCTGCCTCTGCTTAAGCCTTGGGACTTTGGACAAATGGCTTAACCTCTCTGGGCCTCATTGTAATCATTATAAAGTGGGGATAGTAAATCCTTTCCATACAGTTGCTTGAGGGTTCAATTGCTAATGCGTGGTGGGAAGGCATAGCACATGAGAGGGCATAGCACCGGCCTCGCGCTCGAGTAAGTTCTGGGTAAACGGTCCTGTCTTTATGCTTTATTACTCTGGGAGGACACAGAGTCATCAGGTTCAAGGTGTGAACATCTTTTTTAAAGCGCGGTGAGTCACTGCATGTTTGCCAGGAGTTCCTGGAATGGTGGTGGGAGATAGGGCTATTTTACAGCTCAGGTTGTTTCCTAGAGTGGCAATCCCAGCTGCGGGAATGCTAATCGTTAGGTAGGTCATTTCCAGAAAGGACACTCCTTAATCATCGGGGCAGAAATAAGGAGCGGGGTGAGATTTCTGTGTTTTTACCAGAACTAGCTAATTCTGTTTCCTATGGCATTTGAATCTGGGTGGGTATCACTTAAGAGAATTGTAGGCCCATGGTTACCGTTCCCAACCTGGCCTGGATCAGCGCCCCCAATAAACGCAAACTAGTGGCTTTCCAACGGAGACAGAGATATGCTTTATAAATCTTACAATCGCAGGAAAGGTCTCAAGGTGAGACGAGGTCGACGAAGGAAAATGGTTTTATTTGCCACAAGAATGTCATTCCCAAGGTGGGATGACAGTAACTGGCAGCATGAGACTCACAAACACCTGGATTTTGGGGTCCTGCCTGCCAGTCAGCAAGGAGCTAAGCCAAATTGGAGCAAAAGGACAAATCAGTCATCTTGATCTGGTCTTTATTGAAAATGTGGACATTTTGGTTCATCATGGATTTTTGTATTTTCTACTTTTAAAAATATTGCTTTAAACTAGTTATCTTGATTACTGGGGTTTTGGTATCCCTGCTGTTAGCCCTGATGCCAATGACACCGAATCTAGAAATTCCCAAGTTTAACATCATATTTACCTATCATGAGCAAAAAGATGACCAACATCAAGATGTGAATGTGGCCCTGGCCAGTGTTGTACAGTGGTCAGAGCATCAGCCCATGCACCAGAGGATTGTGGGTTTGATTCCTAGTCAAGGGCATGTACCTGGCTGGTGAGTTCACTCCCTACCCCCTGTCGGAGCATGTGGGGAAGGCAACCAGTTGGTCGATGTGTCTCTTTCACATCGATGTTTCTCTCTCTCTCTCTCTCTCTCTCTCTCTCTCTCTCTCTCTCTCTCTCTCCCCACCCCCACCCTCATCCCCTAACTCCCTTCCACTTTCTCTGAAAAGCAATAGAAAAACTATTCTCAGACTCTTGTCATCCTCTGTGAGATGGCATAACTTGCACCGACTGCTTTCTAGTGCTGTTGAGATTTCTTTCCAGTGTCTTTTTGTCTTGTTTCCGCTTAATCTCAAGCAATTTTTCAATGGAGTTTGGCTGAGCACAGGATCTTCAATTAGAGTCATTTTTCCTCAAAACTTTGTGGGCTTGGGGATGGCCTCCCCGAAGCTGAGGGCAAAGCCCAGACCTCTCTTTAGATAAGGTTGCATTCTTTACTACATAGTGTTCACCCTAAAATCAAAGGGCACCCTGTAGGTCCCAGAGTGGAAGCAGCCTGCTTGTTGAGGTTAAATATGCTCATTTTTTGCCGAAACCGGTTTGGCTTAGTGCATAGAGCGTCAGCCTGCGGACTGAAAGGTCCCAGGTTCGATTCCTGTCAAGGGCATGTACCTGGGTTGCGGGCACATCCCCAGTAGGAGATGTGCAGGAGGCAGCTGATCGATGTTTCTCTCTCATCGATGTTTCTAACTCTCTATCTCCCTTCCTCTCTGTAAAAAATCAATAAAATATATATTTAAAAAATGCTCATTTTTGCCGCTCAGCCTGTGCAGCCAGCCCTTACCCGCCTGCCTGCGCCTGGCACCTCCCTGGCACTGGGCCGGGTGGAATGTCCCACCTCTGCCTGTCTGCCCTGGTGCCCCTTCGGATCTGCAGTTTCCTCCACCCTGGCTTATCCATCCATGCATCCACTCACTTTCTGAATTTTGGAAAGTCATGGTCCTCTCTAGTCTTGTTCTTTACATTGTTAATGGATTTATTCCCGTTGTGTACCTTTTCTGTAACTTCACTGAGACTTTCGGAAGGTAGGCTGAGGCTACCACCTTGAAGCAGATTGTAGCTTCTTTGGTTACGTTCTGAATAGGATAGGATTTTTAGCATTTTGTGCCTTCCCCCTGAACCATTTCAAGAAATGTGTTTCGTGACCCATCAAGGACGAATCAAATTTGTCCTGTGGCTCAGTGAAGGCAGACGGGACTTGGAGTTCTGTGGACCTAGGTCAGTGATGGCGAACCTTTTGAGCGCGGCGTGTCAGCATTTTGAAAAACCCTAACTTAACTCTGGTGCCGTGTCACATATAGAAATTTTTTGATATTTGCAACCATAGTAAAACAAAGACTTATATTTTTGATATTTATTTTATACTGAAGGCCTGTTGCACAAAAAGATTTGTGCAATAGGCCTCCCCTTCCCCTGGCTGCCCGCACCGGTTTTCCTCCGGCACCAGGGACCCAGGCCTTCACTCTGACCAGAGCCGCCTTCAAGCCTTCGCTGCTCTGGCGGAGCCGCCTTCAGTCTTCACTCCGCCACTTCATGCCTACATATGCAAATTAACCATCCTATTTGTTGGTGGTTAATTTGCATATCTTGCTGATTAGCCAGTGGGAGGCATAGCAAAGGTACGGTCAATTACCATGTTTGTCTATTATTAGATAGGATGTTTAAACGCCATTTAACAAAGAAAAATCAACCAAAAAAATGAGTTCGTGTGTCACCTCTGACACGCGTGTCATAGGTTCACCATCACTGACCTACGTTCTAGCCCTGGATGTGGACAAGCCGTTTTAACTTCCAGTGAGTTACTTTATGTCCTTGAAAACGATAAAGCACAATGATGCCAATTTTGGAATCAGTTTACCTGATTTTATAACCAAGCTCCACTTCTTACTGGCTGTGTTTCCTGGCCAAGTTACTTAGCCTTTCTGTGCCTCAGTAGCCTTCTCAGTAAAACTAGGGTAATAATAGCACCTATGGTAAGGATTTAACGGGCCAACACCTGTCAGGTCCCCATAGCAGTGGCTGGCACGTACATATTCGTTGTTTTGTCATGCTTGGTTTGTGCATTTGTTTTTCTGTCTGCAAATCAAAACAAATAATACTTAGGTTGTGTTATATGTGTGTTTAAATAGGCAATATAAGGACTATTATATTATGGGGAATTGAATTAGTCTGATTAAGAATTAAGCTTCTAGCCTGGCTGGCATAGCTCAGTGGTTGAGGGTCGATCTATGAACCAGGAGGTCACAGTTCCATTCCCGGTCAGGGCACATGCTGGGCTGCGGGCTTGTTCCCCAGTGTGGGGTGAGCAGGAGGCAGCCAATCAATGATCCTCTCTCATCATTGATGTTTCAATCTCTCCCTTCCTCTCTCTGAAATCAATTAAAAAATATATATATATATATTTTAAAGGTGAGAATGCCTAGCCACAGAGGGCTTGAAGGTTTATCAGTTTTCACTGCTCCCGGCAGGATTCTGAGCACAGGGACTGTGGGAAGGGGCAGGAGGCTCCCGAGCACTTTAGACCATTCTCTGACTGTATCTTTGCCGTGCCTGGGCGGTGCCCTTCATGGCCTTAAAGCTCATGTTTCTTTTTCAGCCTCTGATACTCTCTCATGTGCTTAACAAGCTAAAATCTACATTCCTCTTGCATTCATAAAATACAACTCTCTTTCCTTGTGAATTAAGTAAATATCCTCAAAACTTAGTAAATTCCGTGGTGAAGGGAAAACACAGAGAGAGAACAAGAAGACATACCCATTTTATTTTATTTAGATTTTTCGGCTCCTATTCATAGCTTTGATATTGGTTCTTGCACACACAGACCTTAGTTTAGAAGGGTCCAAACCTATGTCGATGGATGTGCCTGGGTGTGAGGCGGAAGTATGCTCTGGAAAGCTCTGTGGGCCATGCATCGACAAGCGTGTCGTTATGGGAGGGTTTTGTTAAATGGGTGATTAGAGGTTATGCCCTCACATGCTTTTCAGAAACTGTTGCCTTTATAAACATTGCCTTTATTTCCTTGTTCTAAATATCATACATGGCAGGTAAAGGATTTAAGGCGTTTGTTTGTAGTGGCATGGATGATGAAAGCCCGACTAATCGTTAAGCTAACATGACAAATCCAGAAGGAACAACGAAGTCTTTGCAAACCAAACTGGGTCTCTGCTGAAATGTAGGTGTGTTTGTGTGGGATGGCCTGGTGCCTGGGCAACCTCTCGGGGACGTGTAGTAGCCTTTGTGTTGGAAATGACTTTCTGAGATCAGGGGAAGGAATCGAAGCTTCCAGAGCTGTGATGATGAAAGTTTCGTTGAAATGAGATGTCTGGGATGAGCCATTTCTTTTGGCTCAAAAGAAAAAAAAATATATTTTCCCTTCCTTTACAGGAATTCTTAGAAGCATAGACTGGTAGTGTGTGTGTGTGTGTGTGTGTGTGTGTGTGTGTGTGTGTGTGTGTTTGTGTGTTGGGGGAAGAGGGCAAGGATGCAATTATCTTATTGTATAATGTCCATTGTTTCCCCAAATTTAGTAATTTGCATTCCACTTTCATAATCTTTGCCCCTTTTCTTGCCATGCATAGTAATGTTTATCTATTCTTTTTTACCTAATAGATTTGTTTTAAAAGGAAACTGATGTCATTATTAAGTGGGAAACTTGTACCACTAGCTTATAAATATAGGTGACTATATATTTATATGCATACATACATATAGTTCAAACCAAACTGTGTTATTAAATTCCAGCTAAATTGTGCTGAGTGTGAGAAGCTACATTCTGTGCAATTCCATTTATGGGACATTTTGGAAAAGGCAAAGCTGTAGGATCGGTGACAGGCAAAGGGTGGGAGGAGGGGTTGATTTTAGAGGGGTGGCCCGAGGGAGCTTGGGGGATGAAACTGCTCTGTAACCTTATTGTAGGGGTCATTATGCATGTGTTCAAATTCATGCACCAAAAATATTTTACTGTATACTATCTTTAAAATGAAATAGTTAAGTTCTAGTCCTATGTTGTGGCCTGAGGAAGTTCTGAGCTTGGAGCCTTGCTCCATCTTTGTGGGTAAAGAGACTATGGCAAATTCAGAGAGGTGCTAAAAAGTTAGCACCAACGGAGTCTTTCCCTGGTTGTTCATTTGAAATAGTCAATGAAAATTTAAAAAGAAGGAACTATCCCTGGGAAATTCTTTGTTGTTTTCTACCAGGGAAATGATCCTTGCAAGAATCCCTGAATTTGTTTGGAACCCTCAGTTTATGGGCTGTATTTGTACCAAATATGGATCCAGGTATGCATGACCCTTCCCTTCCTTTTCCCCTCCCCCCAAGAGTAGTCCAGCTGATGCCCGTGTAGGTTTATTTCCCTTCCCGCTGCCTGAGGGTGGCTGCCACCAAGATGGACTCCAGGTGATGGATGAGATGAATGAGAACTTTGTGGGACACATTCATTCATTCATTCAACAATATTGAGTGCCTTCTACACGTCAGGCATGGTATTAGATGCTGGGGATAAAGTGAGCAACATAGAATAACCCCTGCCCTTACAGAGCTTTCAGTCTGGTGGAGGATAAATATTGAACAACATGTACACCAAGTTAGTATATAATTACAAGTTATCTATATATATACAAGCCTAAGTGACCATTTGACCTTTTAACCAGTAGCTATGACATGCACTGACCACCAGGGGGCAGACGCTTAACACACAGGCATGGAAACATGGAACAGACTGATGAATCTCAGAGGGAAGTGGGGGGAGGGTAGGAAGAGATTAACCAAATATCTTATATGCATACTAGAGGCCCAGTACACAGATTCCTGCACTGGTGGGGTCCCTTGGCCTGGCCTGTGGGGATCGGGCCAAAACCAGCAGTCCAACATCCCCTGAGGGGTCCCGGATTGCGAGAGGGTGCAGACCAGGCTGAGGGACCCCACTGGTGCATGAATCCATGCACTGGGCCTCAGGTTAGTACATAATTAAGTCCTATGGGAAAAGGGCAAGATGATACAAAGAGACCTTCAAGGGAACTATTTAGATGTGTGTGTGTGTGTGTGTGTGTGTGTGTGTGTGTGTGTGTGTGGCAGGGGGATGGGGTAAGATGCCCCTCTGTGAAAGAGGAGTTAGCCACACCAAGAATGGAGGGAAAAGCATTTTAGGCAGAGGGAACAACATGTGCAAAGGCCATCACTCAGGAATGCAGCCCAGTGTTTTAGTGCAGGGGTTGGCAAAGTATGCTATGAAGCTCAAATGTGGCATTTAACCTAAGAGTGTTTTTTAAAAAAATATTTTTAAATTATTGACAAAAGAATAATCATTAATGACACGTGAAAATTGTGACATTCAAGTTTTGGTGTCCATAAACTGGAACACAGACACACCCACTCAATTATGTCAGCTGTCTTTGTCAAGTGCAGGTGGGGCTGGAAAAGTGTTCAGGGCTGTTGGGTTTTTATTTTCCTTTTATTGCTGTGATGGATGTTATGTTAAACATTTCAGTGATGGCTTTATTGTGCTTGTTTTGAGGCTTTAAGTAGATGGGACAGTTCAAAAACTCAATATGTTTTGATTACAGCAAATTTTGACTTATTTTAAAGCCTGCATAACTTATTTGGGGATTGAGCAAAAAAGCATTCACATAGTCAGCTTATCTCAGCTTTTTCTCTTCCCTTTTCCCCCACAGTGCTTGTGTTTTACTCTTTTTAAAAACTGGGTTTCATGTTTAAATTACTGCGATTTGGAAAAATTCTTGTCTCCTTTTTTGTCTTCACTATTCTTTTTTAAATTGTAGTAAAATATACATAACATTATATTTATCATCTTAACCATTTTTAAGTGTGCAGTTCAGTAGGGTTAAGTACTTTCGCATCGTTATGCAACCAATCTCCAGACCTTTTTTATCTTGCAAAACTGAAACTCTATACCTATTAAACAACTCCCTGTTTTGTATTTCTGTGAGTCTAACTACTCTAGATAACTCACACAACTGGAGTCATACAGTTTCTGTCTTTATCTGACTAGCTTATTTCACTTAGCATAATGTCCCTAAGGTTTAACCATGTTGTATCCTGAGTCAGAATTTCATTCCTTTTTAAGAATGTAAAATTTTTATTTTATTTTTTCCATCACCATTTATCCCCTCTATATCCTTCTGCACCTCTACCCAATCCCCCCCATACACAATAATTTCATGCCTTTATAAGAATGAATAATATTCCATCGTGTGGCTACACCAATTTTGTTTATACATTCATTCATGGATGAACACTTGAGTTTCTTTCACTTTTTGTTTTTTTGTAAATCTCTTTGAAACCATGCTTTTGATACTTTGGGATATATACCCAGAAGTAGGAATGCTGAATCGTATAGCAATTCTATTTTTAATTATTTGAGGAACCACCATATTGTTTCCCATTGTGGCTGTACCATTTTACCTTCCACCAACAGTGCACAAAGGTTGCAAATTGTTCACATGTTTACTAACAGTTCTTATTTTCTGTGGGGGTTTTTCATATTGGCCATCCTAATGGATATGCAGTGATATCTCATTGTGGTTTAGATTTGAATGTCTTAATAATTAGTGATGTGAACACCATTTCATATACTTGTCGGCCATTTGATTATTTTCTTTGGGGAAATGTCTATTCAAGTCCTTTGCCCAGTTTCTCATCTCGTCACTTGTGGGGGTTTTTTTGTGGCTGCATCATAGGAGTTCTTTCTATCTTCTGGATACTAACCCGTGCTCAGATATGTGGTTTGGAATTATTTCCTCCCATTCCATGTGTTGCCTTTTCACTCTTTTGATTATGTCCTTTAATGCACAAATTTTGATATAGTCCAGTTTGTCTACTTTGACTTTTGCTGCCTGTGCTTTTTTTCACATCTAAGAAATCACTGCTAAATTCAATGTCATGAATCTTTTGCCCTGTTTTCTTTTAAGAGTTTTATAGTTTTAAGCCTTACTTTTTTAGGCTTTGGATCCATTTTCAGTTAAATCTTGTATACGGTGGAGGGTACGAGACCAACTCCAGTCTCCTGCGCGTAGATATGCAGTTTTCCCCACACCGTTTGTTGAAAAAGCTGTTCTTTCCCCATTGAGTGGTCTTGACAGCCTGTAGACAATCATTTGACCCTTTAGAAGAGGGTTTATTTCTGGATTCTCTGGTCTCTTCCACTGGTCTATGTGTCTGTCGTTATGCCAATTCTTGCCTCCTTTTACACCACTTTGCTCATTGTTTTTCTTTTTCTCTTTTTAACCCTCACCCGAGGATATTTTTCCATTGATTTTTAGAGAGAGCAGAAGAGAGAGGGAAAGATAGAGAGAAATATTGATGCGAGAGAAGCACATTGATTGTTGCCTCCTACACGAGCTCCGATCAGGGCCCGGAGCCTACAATCGAAGCACATGTCCTTGACCTGAATCAAACACGGGTTCCTTCGGTCCACAGTCAACGTTCTATCCACTGAGCCAAACCGACTAGGGCTCATTGTTTTCTTTTCTTTGTTTGTTTTGTTTTTTCATGCAAAAAAAAGCCTTTTTTTTTCTCTTGGATCAAAATTGTGATATTTCTGTTATCTATCTTTAATGGGGGAGAAAAACTCTGCCTCCATTTCCCCTTCTACTTGGGCAATCTTCATGGATTGTTTGAATGATGTAAGTAACTAAATAAGTAAATTAAAAAGTGAGGAAGTCAGTCTACTAGTATGTGGGAGATGGTCAAGTGTAGTTAAGAAAGTTATGTTAAAGTCCTTGCCCTGCCTACTACCTGTGAAATCTGGAGAAGTTACCAAGTCCTCTAAACCTCAATTTCCTCATCCATGTAATGGGAGCATGAAGAGTCCCTTGCGCTGAATCGAGTGCAGATTCTGGGCAAGTATGTGCATACATTGCTCCATACCTGGCTCAGAGTAAGCAGTAGAATTTATGCCTCAAAAGTACACATTTCCTTACTCTGTCCATTTCACTTCCTAGCTTAGATCTCACTTTCATCCAAAATGTCCACTTCTTTCTCTTTAATGAGAAAGTCTCCCATCTGATTCCCTTCCTTTTTTTTTTTTTCCTATAAATTTTCTTCACATCATTGACTTGGAGAGTTGGACAAGCCCTTCTAGACCTCTCCTGTTCATGTCAGTTTAACTGGTCATTGGCAAACACAGAATGGGTGGGAGAAGTGGTGATTTTGTCTCCTGAAGACATTTGGCAGTGCCTGGCCCCAGCTGGTTGTCACAACTTGAGGAGGGTGCTGCTGGCACCTGTAGGCAGAGACCAGCGCTGCTGCGAAACATATGAGGATGCACAGGACAGCCCCACAGCCGAGAATTATCTGGCCCCAAATGGCAGTACTGCTGAGAAGGAAACACCTAGTTTAACTGAGGCTAATCCTGCCGGCTTTGTTTTCCTATATTAGCGTCTTACACTTGCCTTTTTGCAAGCTGCATTTGATACTGACCGAGTGTAATCCAGAGAAAAGGAGAAAAGGTCAGTTTGGGGACTATTCCTGGTTACCCTTCTGAGGTGACAATGTGAAAATGAATACCCTACTTATCTGTAGCTGTTAGGAATTAGTACAACATCTTGGGGCCCATCGTCCTTAGGAACTGAAAACACGGAAACCAAACAACCTGGCAAAACCACTTCCAGGTCTCTTCCTTGGAGAAGTTTTTTTTTTTCATGAATGCGAAGAGATGGCGGCTGGGATGCACACTGATCATTTAATAGTGAAAAATGGGAAACGGCCTAAATGTCCATCAGTAGGAGAAGCACTAAATATGCTGGTCATAAAATGGAATAGTGCACAGCCATTACGATGAACAAACTTCTAGTAACTAGCTGTAGTTACTAGAACTACCAACATGGAGAGATCGCAAAGCCAATTTTATGTTTTAAAAAAAAAAGGCAAGTTGCAGAAAATATGTAGGATATAAAATAGCCATAGACACAGCCTTTATGCGTGAAGTGACAGTATTGTCACGTATTGACACACATATGTGCCTTCACTCGTTTCCTGGGGCTGCTGTAACAAGGTACCACCGCCTGGGTGGCTGACATAACCAAAACGTATTGTCTCACAGTTCTGGAGGCTGGAAGTCTGAACACAAGGTGTTGAGTGTGTAATGGTCCCTCTGACGCCTGTAGAGGAAGGATCCTTACTTGCCTCTTCCAATTTCTGGTAGCCCGGACTCGCCTTGTCTTGTGGCAGGATAACTCCTGTCTTCACACGGTGTCCTCCCAATGGCCGTTCACACATGCCTCCCTCGGTGCACGTCTGTGTCCACATTTCCCTTTTCCATAAGGACATCAGTCATATTGGATTAGGGCTCACCTTCATGACCTCATTTTTAACCAGTTAACTGCCTCGTGTCCAAAACAGAAACCATCCCCATTTCTTCCATTCGCGCCGGAATATTTACGAATTTAAGTTACCATAATTTTCTTTACAAACCCAGAGATGTCATTTAACAAGTCTGATTTTAAAATTGGGCGACCAGAGTTGATATGCGAGGTTTGCGGCTATAGACACGCGTGGCAGCTTGTGGGGGAGGTCTGCTGCTTGCGTCTATAGGCACTTATGGCATACAAAAATATATATATATTAGAGGCCTGATGCACAAAATTCGTGCACGAGTAGGCCCTCCTTCCCCTGGCTGCTGGCACCGGCTTCCCTCTGTCACCCGGGACCCAGGCTTCCCTCGCAGCCCCAGCTTCATCCAGAAGGTCATCCAGTCTAATTAGCATATTACACTTTTATTATTATAGATATATATATTTACTTATTTCAGAGAGGAAGGGAGAGGGAGAGAGAGAGAGAAACATCAATGGTGAGAGAGAATCATTGATTGGCTGCCTCCTGCATGCCCCACACTGGGGACAGAGCCCACAATCCAGGCTTGCGCCCCAACCTGGGATCGAACTGTGACCTCCTGGTTCATAGGTAATCGCTCAACCACTGAGCCACGCTGGCCAGGCCTTATGACCTCATTTTAACTTTATTACCTGTGTAAAGACTCTATTACCAAATAAGGTCACAGTCTAAGATTTCAAAAAGTCATATCTTTTTCCGGGGACACAATTCAACCCCTACCAGTGGTCAAAGTATAAACAGTATGACCTGAAAGTCCCACACCAAATTCATGGTAGTGGTGGTTTCCGGACAGAGAAGAAGGGGGACGACGGTGGGAAGGTGGATCGGGGAGGGGTGTAGAGAGCTCCAGTTTTACCGGGAACGTTTCATTTCCTGGGTAAAATAAACACAAATCTTGAATTAATATGAAAAGGATTAGTATTTGCTAATATTTGCTCTTTTATTCTTTAACTTGAGTTTAATTTTTTAAAAGTGATTAAGAGAAAACAAGAAGGCACATGAGCCAGCATTTCTCGCTTGCGTGTGCACCTGACCGAGCTGTACAGTATGAAATAGACTTTTATAGAAGTCAAAGTCCTCTGTTTTTCAGCATATGTGGCTCTGCCAGCATATGTGGCTCAGCAACTTGGAAAATTCAGACTTCAGACCAATATCGGCGATTCTAACCGTTTGTAAATCATCTGCCCTCCAGCTCCTATCGAAAGCTATCCAGAGAGCAGCCCCCAGCGTGGCTGACACAGGTTCCCACAGCATCTTCAGACCAGGTCGGTTTGTGCAGTTTGCATCCATTTGGAACAAAGTGAGGAAAATAAGGATAGAGGAGGAAGTTTTTATGAAGTTGAACCTATTCAATTAACTGGCCTCCCTTCCTTTTGAGATTGGAACCTTCTCCTTAAAAAAAAAAGTCCCTAAAATGTTTTATGAAATAATAGTGATAGTGAGCTGTAACTGTTATTGTTTTTAATGTTCTTATTTAGCAAAAATAAAATGTTTCTTACTCTCAAATTTTTTTTTAATTTGGTTGGTCTTCTAAATCAAACGGATGGTGGCTCATCGGAGCTAGTTAAGAATTTCTATAGAATCACTTTGATCATTTTGTCTCTGGGTCTTAAATATGTATGTATTTTGTATCATTTGTAGGAGTGTAGCTAGATAAGCAATGTTGATTTTAATTAGGTTTAGAGGTTTACCTTGCTATCTATTGGCCCAACAAAGTTCACCCTCTTAGAAAAATAAATAAAAGGTACACCTGATATGAGAATGTGTGGTTTGCTTTGCCTCTTAGAGGGTGTTATCTTGCATTTGGTGATCAAGTTTATTGTTTTATAAGCCCTGGTTTCTCTTTCCTTATCTTTCAGGTAATAAATGGCTTCAATTGGCCAAATTAACCTTTGCCCAGTTCACAGCTGCAGGGCCATGATATTCTGGCCTGGGCCTGGGCAGGAGATGAGATCAGAGAAGAACCATGACCAGCATCCTCTGCTGGTACACGCATTCTTTTTTTATAGCGACATGATATTCTATTGTGCAGAAGTGCTGAGAGATTTGATCCACCCCCTGTGGCTGGGCTTTTGGATTGGTTCCAGTTTTGTTATTATGCACAAAGCTTGGCCTGATAACCCTGAATGACTCCAAGTCCCTGAATTTTGGGAGGTCATTTCGGCAGCTGCAGAAAAGAGCTTGTGGGTGGCTTGCCTTGGCTTATGCTGGCATAAGATCGGCAAAGCTAAGAGGCAGCAGAGCGCTAGATAAGCAGCCTGAATGTGATCTCATCACGGTTTTAAAATGTACAGTAAGTCCTCACTTAATGTCATCCATAGGTTTTGGGAAATGAGGTGTAACACAACCAATTTTATTATCAGCTAATTGATATAAACAAGAGTTAAGTTCCTACAGCATCTCATTAACATTATAATGAAAGGACGTTGAACAAAACTGTGAAGATCTACTGTGATTTCATCTTGTATATTCCTGGACAAGCTGAATGACAAATGGGAGGTTATTGTGATCACCCATTCGAACCAGGAGCCTTGCAAGATCAAACAGGGAGTCCACAGCGAACAGACTTAGCAAACATTTTTTTTTTTTATTGCTTAAAGTATTACAAAGGGTATTACATATGTGTCCTTTTTTTTTTCCCCGCCCTTGACAGTCCGCTGGCCTCCCCTACTTAGCAAACATTTAAGTGCTTGAGAGTGTGACTGAAAGCCACAGAAGCAGGGAAATGGGGAGCCCTAAGTCCGCAGTTGGCAAGCTGCGGCTCGCAAGCCACTTGCGGCTCTTTGGCCCCTTGAGTGTGGCTCTTCCTAAGCCTTAGGAGTACCCTAATTAAGTTCATAACAATGTACCTACCTATATAGTTTAAGTTTAAATAATTTGGCTCGCAAAAGAAATTTCAATCATTGTACTGTTGACATTTGGCTCTGTTGACTAATGAGTTTGCTGACCTAGGTCCTAAGTGGAATGTCAAAGGAGGACTCAATAGCTGTTTCAGTGGCCCTAATTGGTACTAGAAGGTACTAGAGCAGTAAAATTTGGAGGGGGGAAAGTATAGTATCCTCTGTGCTTTATCCAGGGCACAAAGCAAAATTATTCCTTTGAAGGGCAGGATATTTGTTCTTTCAACAGTGAATAGGAAACTATAAGTAAGGTGCTTAGAAGACCACGCCCACTGTATTTGACCATTCATACATGACTATTTCCCTATAGTTATTTCCTCCTTCCTCTTCTTTCCCAATCCTTTTCTGTGGGCTTAGCTCTTTGTTTGTTTAGGAATTTGTCCCAGTGCAGGGGATAGTAGTTAGAGCACTATCTGTGCTTGGATTGTGAAAAAGACACAGTACACAAAGCTTCTGTCTAATGACATTAGTAGAACTGAGAACTGTATCAATAAATTTAAAACTAATTGTTGGCTGATCACATATGTCTATCTATCTATTTATCCATCCATCTACCTACTTTCTACTTATCTAGCACCTATCTTTGTATTTATGTGTGTGTGTATCTATGTGTGTGTGTGTGTACTATATGAATCTATATATATAAAAGTCTAAGCGACCATTCGACCATTCAACTGGTAGCTATGATGCACACTGACCACCAGGAGGCATACGCTCAACGCACAGGCATGGAAACATGGAACAGACTGATGAATCTCAGAGGGAAGGGGGGAGAGGAAAGAGTGGGAAGAGATTAACCAAAGATCTTATATGCATACTAGAGGCCTGGTGCACAGACTCATGCACTGGTGGGGTCCCTCAGCCTGGCCTGTGGGGATCAGGCTGAATCCGTGCACCAGGCCTCCAACATCCCCTGAGGGGTCCCGGATTGCAAGAAGGTGCAGGCCTCTAGTAAATATACATGAATCAATTTGTCAAAGTTTCTAATAAAAAGATTATCTTGTATCAGTCAGGCTAGGCTAAGCTCTGCCACATCAAGAAACGAGTTCAAAATCTCAATGACTTAACATATAAAAGTTTCTTTCTTGCTCAAAAAAAAGCTATTGTGGGGCCCTGGCTGGTGTGGCTCAGTTGGTTGAGTGTTGTGCCATGCACCAAAAGGTCACTGGTTGGATTCCTGGTCAGGGCACATGCCTGGTTTCAGGCTCAAACCCCAGTAGGGAGTGTGTAGGAGACAGCCAATAGATGTTTCTCCTTCACAGCAATGTTTCTCTCTCCCTAAAATCAATAAAAAAACATACATTTTTAAAAAGCTATTGTGGGTTCATGGAGGCGGAGCTGGCTGTGTTCCATTTAGTCATGCAGGACCCCAGGCTGATGAAGGAGACCCTATCGGAAGTGTCACTGGTTGTCTTGGCAGAGAAAAGGGGAGCCAGAGGGTTGTGTTTGGGCTCTTAAATCCTTTGGCTTGGAAGTATCACAGCCACTTATGCTCACAGCCCATTGGCTGGAAAGGCCGTATGCCACTGCCTTCCTGCAAGGTGGCTGTTCATCTCCTCGCAGTGACCTGGAGGGGACCCACAGCCTCCTCCCCACCCTCCTCCTGCTGCTCATCCGGGATTGCTAGAGCTCCTGAGCCCTGGTTTTATTATGTGGTTATCTGATCCCTTGGGAAGGGTTCTTATGATACATTATTTTCCAAAATGTATCCTGAGAATAGGTGTGGCCCTCTTGAAAAACTGGTATACTTCCTCTTCCACAAGCAGTGAGTATTAGATCACCTGTCTTGATCACCTTTCAGTCTGGGCTAATCAACTCACAGCAAATCTTGGAGTCCCTATGTCAACTCAGGAATTTTATAGCATTGCTCCTTCCTTTACCCGATTATAATGCATTTCCTATTTCTTTAACCATGACTTGGTTGAGTGCATGATTTTCATCGTCTACCAACCCCCATCTCTTTGGGAAGTTTCCAGGTTTACATTACACATAAATTAAAATAGAGGTTAAAGAAAAAGATCTTCCATCAGTGAATGCTTCCTTGGTGCCAGCTGCTTTATGTGCCTTTTCTCATTCATTCGTTAGGGCAACCCCATGAAGTGTAATTGTCCGCACTGGATGAGCAAGGAAACAAACTCAGAGGGGCTATGTGGCTTGCCGAGCCCACACAGCCAGCAGAGGGAAACTAAACCCACCCTACTTGATGCCAAAGGCTGGGTTCCTAACCACTTTTATTTTACATCACATAGACAGACGATTTCATTCAGGTAATGGGTCCTGTCCTCAACCAGCTTTTGCTTTCATTAATTCAGATGTTCTATGAAAATTGGAAATGTTTGTGAGCCAGAATCTTTCTTTTTTTTTTAAGCTGGTATGGTGACCTCTTGGGGAAATAGAAGGTTTTGTATTATAGCTTCTGATTTCAATCTTTTTCATTTTCTTTTTAAAATTAAGAAGTAATATATTTACAGAGTTGTGCTTAATGAATTTACACACATACACACACACACACACACACACACACACACAGGTAACCACCACCTAGATCAAGATCTAGAACATTCCCAGCACCCCAGAGTTCTCCTCACATCATTTTCCATCTCCTCCTTTCCCCAAGCTAATTGATATTTTGACTTGTCTCACCATTTACTAGCTTGCCTGTTCTTGAACTTTGTATAAATATTGCACTCCTTGGTATCTGTCTCTTTCTCTCATCATTACATCTGTGAGGTGCATTCACGTTGTTGAATGTAGCAGTTCAGTCTTGGTTCCTGCTGTGTGGTATTTCATCTTAGGACCATGCCACCATTTATTTACTCATTCTGCTGTTGAATGACATGGGTATTGTTTTCAACTTCTGGCACATAAGGGGGGCGGGGAAGCTGCTGTGAACATTTCATTGCCTTTTGGTGGATTTATTAATTTCTTTTTGGCTTGTATTGTTGTACCTGTTTTTATCTTCTTGAATTTCATGGGTATCATTTGGCTTGTTAGATTTAATAGCTCAGGTTTTTATAGGTCATGGAAGTCCTAGACCAGTGATCGGCAAACTGCGGCTCGCAAGCCATATGTGGCTTTTTGGCCCCTTGAGTGTGGCTCTTCCACAAAATACCGACTTCTGTGCATGGGCCACGAAGTTTCAATCACACTGTACGTGCGCACCCGCACATGGTATTTTGTGGAAGAGCCACACTCAAGGGGCCAAAGAGCCGCATGTGGCTCACGAGCCGCAGTTTGCCAACCACTGTCCTAGACCATAAGTATGTTAATATCTAGTCTTACAATATAATGAAATGAATGGGTTCAATTTCCATCTTATGAAAAATAATTAGTAACAAAGCATAGTATTTAGTCTTCAGAGTACTCACAGTTTGTGTAGATGTTTTTGTTTGCAAAACTTGGCATATTGGTCAGAATACTTCGCTTTCATTTGCAAATTACAGAAACCCAATTCAAAATAACTTAAGTCAAAAGGGAATGTAATGAACCAAGTATTCAGTGGTTGTCTGCCTTCAGGCATGGCTGAATCCAGGTGCTTCAAAAATGTCAATAGCGCCCTAGCCAGTTTGGCTGGTTTGGCTCAGTGGACAGAGCGACGGCCTGCGGACTAAAGGGTCCCAGGTTCAATTCCAGCCAAGAGCACATGCCCGTGTTGTGGCCTCAGTTCCCCCCCCCACCCCCCAATACTCCCTTCCCCATAGGGGACGTGCAGGAGGCAGTCAAACAATGATTCTCTCTCATCATTGATGTTTCTCTCTATCTCTCTCCCTTCCTCTCTGAAATAAATTTTAAAAAATTTTAAATGTCATCAGCATTTGATTTCTGTTTCTATTTATCTCTTGGCTCTGTTCTCTCCCCTGTTGACATGAGAGAGCTTCTCTCTTCCCAACATGTCTGACCAAAGTCCCAGAATTGAATCTTATTGGTTATGACCCTGACCCAATCCTGTGGCCAGAAAGAAAATAATTCTGATTGGTTCATATGTCCACACCTGGACTGAGAGTGGGACTGTTGCTCAAGGAAAACTGTTTCCATAAGAGAAAGAAGCAGATGCTGGCAGAAACAAAATAAAGAAAAATGGACTTACACTATGCTGAGAAATATGGGACTGGAAAATGAACATTCTAAGACAATAGGTCATGGAAGAAGGTTAATTGTTTCTAGCTCTGATTACTCACCCGAAAGTCTAACCACTTTTGTTTGCATAAAGATAAATTTGTAAACATTAGCTGAACTTTGAAAATTGTCTACTTCCATTTTTTGAAGGCCTCACCATTCATCTAATGCTTGTTTACCTGGAGATATTTTTGTCTTTTATTTTCTCTTCCCTCTCCCCTTTCCCATATCGATTTAGTCCACAAATCCTATTGATTATTCCTTTAAATTTTCTCCCCTACTTATTATTATTTTTACTGTTACTACTGATACTACATCAGCAGTTCCAGGCTTATAGTCTATCATTGGAGCAACTCTAGTGACATAAGGACACATCTTTCCCAGTAATTCTAGTCAAAGTCTTAGAAGACTGAATAGGGTTATGTACCCATTCCTGAACCAAACCCTGGGGCAGGGGCATGGTGGACAGTGATTGGCCAGGCCTGGGTCATGTGACCATCTTTGGTACCAGGAATGCCATCAGCAATTCCTGTATCACCTGGACCAGGCGTGGGAGAGGGGCAGATGTCCAGAGGAAAATAAAGGCATTGATGCAAAAAAAAGGGGAGATGGGTAATAAGCAAGTGAAAGCAACCGATATCTGTCAGGGCCAGCCTGACGGGTTGAGCCGGGCTGAGGCAGGGAGATGGGAAATGAGAAAAGAAAGAAAGACAGGAAAGCGGGATCAGGAGGACTCCAGTTCTTGAGGAACTGAAGCAACTTTATTAGCCACACAATCCTATTTATACACAACACACTGAATAGGAGGTCTGTCAAGAGGAATGTATTCTTTGTTCCTCTTAATCTCTAAGGGAGGGACAGAACAGAAGGACAAGTTCTCAGTACAGCATATCTCAGTAAATAGTTACAGACTTCTTGGTAAGCCATGAAAGGCTGTTCTCATTCTACAAAGGTTGCTCTTATTCTACCGATAACCGCCATCCAAACAAATCTGGGAAAACTGTGTGGGTAAGGGTTCCAGCCTTGCTAGCCCCTTTAGGTGCAAGGACCTTGCCAGCTTACATCTGGCCCCCAACAGATATCCAGCACAGTTATAAATCAGAAGTGTTGAAGTTTTGCTTTATAAATTTCAACATATGTCGCGTCTATAGATTAGAGTTCATGGAACTCATAAAATCATATTTTAAAACTGGAAGGGATGGTACCGATTGTCTCCTTACCCAAGTCCTCTAGTTACCATTAACCATCTTCCTTCAGGCATTCATACTAATTTATGCTTTGAACTCTAGAACCACTAGTGCAATCAAAGGACTCAAAAAGTCCTTGTTCCTTCCAAGCTTTTGGTTCATAGTACCCCTCCTTCCCAACCGAGGGATTATATTGGTCAGGATATAAGTTTGGCCACACATATCAGAGACCCAAAGAAACAGTGGTTTACGTATGATAAATGTTTCTTTTTTTCTTGATATAAAAGCCCAAGCTGATGTGTCAGCACTGACCTGTGACATCATCAGCAACCCAGGCTTCATCCCTCTGTTGAGCTGCTATGCCTGGGGTGGTAGGGTGGGTGCTGCTTTTGTGTGCATGCCCAAGATGGCACACCATCACTTCCGCATTCCAGCCACAAGAAGCAAGGCCTGAGAAGGGGACGCATACCCCTTCCTTTTAGCAGCAAACCTGAAAGTTGTACATATGGCTTTTGCTCACACCCCACTGACCACACTAATGGCCACAGCTGGGTGCACAGGGGGCTGGGAAATGTAGACTTTATTCTGGGCAGCTGTGTACCCAACTATGAAAGAAAGAAGGACAAATACTGGGAGTTAACCAGCAACCTCTGTAGGGAAGAAAGGAAAACATCTGACCTTTTCCTTCCTTTTTGTTTTTCAGATTTAAAAAAGATACCTCAGTCGAGCAAATGCAGGAAAACTTGAACATTCCACGGTAAAGGATCTGTCCCAGCATGTGTGCCTATTACAGGAATAATGGGTATGAGGAAGAGCCGGATTACCCTGGTTATTCAGGGCCTCGGAACCACATGCAGGGGTATCTGAACACCCAGGATTATCCAGGTTCTCTGAACAACTCCGCTTACTCCAAAACCAGGGAGAACCCATACTCTGGAGACTCCAGAACAAGTCTACACTATCCCCAGTCTCTAGCAGAACCAGATTACCCTGGATCTTTGAGTAATCCAGACTATTCTGCCATCAGAAACGATCCGTACTCTGCAAGCTCCGGAAGACAACCAGGCTATCCCCGGTCTCTAGCAGAACCAGATTATCCCGGGTCTCAGAATAATTCAGACTACCCTGGCACCAGGAGCAATCCATACTCCGCAGGCTCCAGAAGTTCAGACTATCCCACGTCTCTGGCAAAGCCAGATGCCTCTTGGAGCAATCCGTACCATCCATACTCATTCAAAGAGCCAGACTACTCTGAATCTCCACGAAATCCTGACTTCGCAGGTTCCAGAGGCAGTGGAAACTATGCGGGCTCCAGAACAAATCCTGATGATCTTGGCTTCTTGGGAGAACCAGACTATCCTGGAGCTCAGGGAAATGCTACCCATCCTGGCCCCAGAGCCAATTCCAACTATCCAGGCTTTAGAAGGAATCAAGGATATGCTGGTTCCAGGATCAAACCATCCATAGATACCCTGGGAGAGCCTGATTACCCAGGTGCTGAGAATCAATCTTACTCTCCAAACTTTTTAGAGAAACCAGACTATCCCGGTGCTGAGGACTATCAGAACTCTCTGCATTTTGGGGGGGAGCCTGATTACCCAAATGCTGAAGATGATCGTGATTATGGCTCTTCCAAGACTCCGGAAATGACCAGGGGGTAAGTGCAGGCATCTCCCTCCCCTGGGGGCGGGGGCTGAATCAATGAAACTCGGTTGGCATTGTTTGGGTTAGGGACACATATTGTGGTTTTCGTGACCTGAAACTTTCATACCTACCTGTAGACCCTACCTGGGCCATGGACTCTCAGCCTGAGGCTTCAAGCCTTTACCTGAACATAGTCTTTCCTCAGCTCTTGCTTGAATAACACCTTCCTCAGGCTCCACCTGGTATCTAATTCCTGTAAAACATTTAGATCCCCCTGTTTTGACCGGCTACTTTGCAGGCCAAAGACTTGATCGTTACGACCACAAACATTTTAACCAGAAGTGTATCAACAGGAATGCATTGCAATAAAGAAAATCTTTTGAAGGTCTAACTCCATGAATTCAATTTAATTCTTCAATTGGTTATCTTTATGGCTGAGCCATTAAAAAAAAAACTTGTAATCTTCCCTCAATTTTTGGTCATTGACCAATTTTACTAGCTGCAGTTCTAGTTTGAGTGACTTAGTTCTACCAAATCTAATTTCTTCCTGGGTTAAAATTTTCAATGTCCATGTTGCCAACAAGATGTAACTCTTTAGTAAGTGTGTGGCTCAGATGATTGGAGTGAGATCCTGTACACCAAAAGGTTGTGGTTCAATTCTGGTCGGGGCACATACCTAGGTTGCAGGTTGAATCCCCATATGGGGCAGGCAACTGATAGATCAATGCTTCTCTCTCATCTTTCTCTCTCTTCCTTTCTCTCTCTCTCTCTCTCTCTCCCTTCCTCCCTCTCTCTCACACACACACACAAAAATCAATAAAAACATGCCCTCGGGTGAGGTTTAAAAAAAATTGGTAACAAATTTTACCATGTGAAATTCTAATCAATATGAGTCTCATTTTGCATGTACTATTTCTACTAGTAATATTTATGAAATCAACAAAAACTAATGGCTTGTTTTATCTCAAGGAACAAGGATATGGGATTTGGGTATGTACCAGGGTCAAAATGTCTTTGTCCTAAATAGTAAGATTAACAAGACCAGGTCAAATTGTCCTCCTTGGTCTTGTCCTCCCTGCCGGATTCATCATTCCAAAATACACTTCTGACCCTGTCACTCCTTTGCTTCTCATCTTCCATGAGGCCCTATAGCCTTTGGGGGAAAGGCTGCACCTGTGAGGACATTTTAAAATGAGGATGCCCTGGGCTAATTGTAATATGCCAGCCAAAGACTTGACCTCCTTTCTCCACTCTTATCCCTTCTCTACCTCAACCTTATATCTAAGATCAATGTTCTTGATCTTGGCTGATTCTTAGAATTACCCGACCACCTGGGAAACTTTAAAAATAATACAGATGCCTGGGCCCAACTTTCAGAGCTTCTGATTTAATTGTCTGGGTGGGGTCTGGGAATTGGTATACACATAAAATTGAGAACCATTGTTAATTTATTTAAATGAGCCAGATTAATTTATTTTCATACCATTCCCTGTATATATTCAGCACTTTTTGGTCTCATATCTTTATTTATGCTGTTCTTCATCCTTGAAATGCCCTCCTCTTAACTCTTTATGTATGAATTTATCCTTCTAATCTCAGTTTGGATATAGATTCCTACCCCTTCCCCCAAAACTCCCAGCCAGAATTCTTCTCTCCTTCCTCCAAACTACTTGGGCCTATTTTCTGATCCTCAACAATTACTACAGTGGGACCTTGACTTACGAGTGTCCCAACTAACGAGTTTTTCGAGATATGAGCCGTCTTGACCGATTTTTTGCTTTGAGTTGTGAGCTAAAATTCGGGTTGCGAGCCAGCTTCAGATACCCCACCGCTAGTTGGCGCAGCGAACGTCACAGTGAACGCCACAACATCAGCCCAGCATCACGTGTCTCACTCGTTCACTTTTTGATTTGACATACGAGTAATTTGAGTTACGAGCTCCGTCACGGAACGAATTAAACTCGTACTTGTATTATTATTGTACAAGGCCCCACTGTACTTGTATTATTATTGCCTTTGGCTATTTCTAAGACGCTCGACCGGGTTTTATTGGGAGTTCCTTGAGGGTAGATACTCCAAGTCTTTATCTTTAAGTCCCCAGTTCCCAGCCCATGCCTAATACATGGTTGGTATTTATTTGGCAATTGTAACATGGATGGATGGATGAATGGATCAATGGATGAATGGGTGACTGTCCTTACCATGCTACTGGATGGATGTTGATCCATCATGTTGGGATTTCAGGGTGCTCAGCAGAACATCTTCAGTCCATCATGGGCGTGTCAGCCCCTTGGGCTTGCTTGCAAGGCAGCATGAAGAATATCCTGAAAACATTGAAATGGAATCCATGGAGATGGCAAATCCCTATGGCTACTCTGATAATGGCTATGGTAAGCATTTGTTAAAATGAGATCATATCCTGGGAAGAAAGTAAAATTCAGTGGACTTAGGGCAACAATCATTAAAGATTTACAGTAATAGAAGAATTGGTGTATCTCTCTTCACTCAAGCACCCACATTACAAGGAATGAGAACTCAGTGTCTAGAGAAGAAGAAGTATCATTAAGTATCAGAGCAGGCCAGGTAGGAGTTGTGCGTACGTGATGTAGCCAACGTCCAGGTTCCATGCCTTGCGGTTATGCGGGGAAATGTGGGTTCAGTGTGACCAGATCCTCAGATTTTTTCTAAAGAAGTGAGAAATCTTTGTTTTTATGTGAATGCCCCCCTCCCCCGATTTTTACATGCTCCAAAAAAATAATAAAAATGTAAAAAACTCTGAGCTGGGCAAACAAAATCACTGGTGAGCTAAATTCAGTTTGTGTGCTGCCCGTGGCCAGCTTTAGACAGTCAGCACCTGTGTATTCGAAACCTACTGTGAGGCACAGGGAGTAAGAGGCAGCTCTGCCCTCAAGTTACTTAAAGCCTGAGTGGGTAGGTGACACCGGCACATTAAGACTTAAGAAAAGGAGCACGCAGACTATTAATATGAGAAAAATCACATCATCTTCAGAACCTGCTGTGTAAAGGTTTGGCTCTGGGAGGCAAAGTAAATTCTACCAGTTCTTATCTTGTCAGAGGAAAAGGGGACTTGTTACGGGTAGAGGAAGCCAGTTTATTAAGTCAATGTTATAGGAATTTAGAGCCCACGGGGACAAGAAAAGGTAGGGGTGTTCAGCCAAGAACAGGATGAGGGGCCCAAGTGCTGGTTGGAGCAGATGGAGGGTTGATCAGCCCTGCAGAGGCAGGCGGGGAAGAGTTGGAAGCAGGCAGAGAGGAGGGGGTGGGGTGCATTGCTGTGCACTAATGAGAAACACCCACTGTTACACATTTGCATAGAAACACTCATTTAATCTATTCCAAACGTTATGCCACGCATGATCAATGGGGCAAAATCAATCCCAAGGGATGAAATTTTATTTTAAAAGGCCATAAAAAACCTTCCTCCTTTTTATATATAAAGCACAGATACACATACTGCACATGAATAGGTATACAGTCTAATGTATAGTCTATCTGTGGTATTAACTTTTCATGGGGAAGGGCAATGAGGAAGAAATGTCTAAAAAGACACCTATGGGCCAATAATGAATAAAAGATACTATGTCTGGTTTAGAGGCTAAGATACGGAAGCTCAGAGAGGTTAAGTAACATGCCCAAAGGCATGGCACACAGCGAATAAGTAGCGAACCTGGGAATTGATCTTTGGCGAGAAGTTCCGGAGCCTCCTGCAGTGCAATTTTGTGCATGTCACCATCAGAATGTGCTCCGTTTCCTCTTTGAGGTGTTGAGCCTTTAGTGTTTACCATGGGTTGAATCAAAATATGGTGAAATGGGACACTGTCATGAAGACGCTGAGACTGGACTCTGTCCCTAGGAAAATCGTGTCATATTTTCCATTCATTTATGCACCATCATAAAATGCTAGGAAGGAACCTCTAGAATCATCTAGATAAATTTTTTTTTGCTTAAATTTTTTTAAAAATTAAGACTATTTTTTAGGTTCACAGTAACATTGAGGGGAAGGTAACAGAAATTGCCCATGTATACCCCCAGCCCCCACATAAGTAGCTTCTGTTATGATCAAGATCCCCTCCAGCGTTGGTACATTTGTTACAATCAATGGACCTACGTGACACATCATTATCATCCAAAGCCCATAGTTTACATCAGTGCTCACCCTTGGTGTCATACATTCTATGGACTTGGATAAGGTATAATAAACATGTATCCATCACTATGGTATCATACAGAATAGTCTCGCTACCCTAAAGCCCCTTGGTCCTCCACCTAGCATCCCTCCCTCCTGGACAAGTATTTTTCAAACAATTAACTAGTTGTGAAATTAATTTTTTTAAATGAAATGGAAAAGAATCAGAATATATCAGAATGCTGTTTATGTAGTCAAGCAAAGTGTTGTTTTGGAAAACTTGTTTTTTAGTTTTTTTAGTTATTCATGTGAAGGTATGTCCTGGATTTCAGTGTAACAATTATTTTTAACTATACTTATAGTCAAATGAAAACCATCAATCAAGGCCGTTTGCATTGAATAGCATTGGTTTTGAATTTGTGTCCTATTTTTCACCCAAGTGCTAATCATTAGTCTGTTAGAACCTTGAGGTCAGGGTCTCAGTCTTACTGACCATTGTTTGCTCTGTAATATCTAGTGTGGTGGTTAATGGTGATGTCTCCTGCCTCTTCATTCCAGTGAACCCTGCTTATGTGGATGAAAGTAGCCCTGGCCCAACTTATGGAAATTCACCGCCTGGAGGTGATTGGTACAAGTCATCCCAAGGTAAGACAGTGACCAAAAATTCAACCCTAGAGACATTGCCATTCAAGCAATGCAGACATTGCCATTTCTTCTTAGCCTCCAGTGTGGTACTAAGCAGTACAGTACTTCCTAAATTTATCATAATGGGGGTTTCTTTTAGACATGAAGAATTTTTTCTCTTCTATATATCAAGGTGGCTTCATTAGGATTCTTCTGGTTGCAAGTGACAGAAACCCAAGTCACACTGGCCCAAAGTGAACTTATTGGCTTGTGCATGGGGAAGGATATGGGGGAAACAAAGAATTGAAGGTAGAATTACTTTCCGGCACCTGTACAGTGCCTGACACATTACTAGTGCTCAGAGATATTTGTTGAATGAGTTACAGCAACCAGGGTCTCTGCATGTGAAGCCAGGGGTTTATTGCCACCTGGACTCTCTTTTCCTCCATCGATTTCTCACCTGTGCTCGACTTCTCCACAGGCCAGGGGGCTTGACCAATAGCAGGACTAGATACACACCCTCAGCTCAACAACCTCATCAGAAAGTCTTTCTTTCTCCCTGGGTCTGTTAAGTCAGTGCTGAGAAATGACTCTGTCCAGCACTTTTTGGGGCCATATGCCCACTCGGGGACTAATCATTTTTACCATGGGGAGGAAGATTGGGTCACATGTTCATTCTGTGGCTAATAGATCTAATGGTGAGGTGGCAGCGCATTGATCAACTTTTTTCTGAATCGTCATATAAGTATTAATGATGGAGGAGTGTAGAAGCAGTTGGACTGGTGAAAGACAGAAGGCTTTGAAATCAGTCAGGAAGCTTTGTAATGACCACTGTGTGTCACAATAAAGGTCTGATCAGAGGCAGAGACTAAGAAAGAAAAAGGATACCCCATCAGTGTTGCTCAGAAGGTCATGTTTTGATTCATAGTCAGGGCACGTGCTCGGGTTACGGGGTCAATACCCAATTGGAGTATGTGCAGGAGGCAACCGGTCAGTGATTCTCTCTCATCATTAACGTTTCTATCTCTGAAATCAATAAAAAAGAATTTTTTTAAAAGAAATAAATAAAAATGAAGAAGCAGAGGAGAGAGGCCATGGAATGCTGGAACCTAGAGGCAAATCTGTGAACAATAAACAAACCCATGGCGTCCTCTATCTAACAACAAAAATTGAGGATTTCCATGACTTAACACTATAGTATTTCTCACCTTCAAGCCCCCCATCTCATATGATAACTAGAGGCCCGATGCATGAAATTCGTGCAAGGGGCTCAGCCCTAACAGCTGCCTCAGCCCTCGCAGCCCTGGCTTCCTCCAGAAGGTCGTCTGTAAGGTCATCCGGACAGTTGTTCCACTGTTCCGCCCTCTGGTCTAATTAGCATATTACGCTTTTTATTATTATAGAAATGTAGCCTCATTCTTAAGAGCCTTCTCAAGGGGGTGTGTATCTTCCACAAAGGCTAGCTATTGCTACTTGGGAGAGAAAACCATGGGGACATAAACAATCTCCGTTTGGTTCCCACTGGAGCAGAGAATGACTTTAACTTTGGGGAAAAGAAAAGTCTTTAAACTTCTTCAGACTGCTCTATCTAGCCAGCATGAGGTTTGGGGCTCTGGTAAAAGAGGAGCCCCCAGGAAGCAGAGAGAGGTAAAGAAATGAAGGACCCAAAAATGAACCTGGCTTTCTTCACTGTTTGCTTTGAGTTAGTTCTGATTCTCCAACCATGTACAGTTCATTGGAGGACAGCCTTCTGATCAAGGGCCACTTTGATGGATTATGCTGTGCACCTAAGGGAGCACCTGGCACAGGGTGGGTGCACATAAATATGCATTCTTTTATGAATGAAGGAGCAATACATCGACATCTTGTCCCATGAAGGGGCCAGATGTGAAGTGATTAAGAGGCCCTGCTTTGGGGCCAGACAGAGCTGGGTCTGCTCTGCTACTTTCTGCTTTAGTGACCCCAGTTTTCTTGCTATAAAATAGGAGTTATTAGGATACCTACTTCATAGGGTGATGATGAAAATTAAATAATATATTCTATTTAAGGTACTGGTCTTGCCATAATGGCAGATATTACTGTTCATTATCGTTGGTGGGGAGGAGAAGAGTTCTAGTCCAATCCTGCTGTTTAATGAGTGTGACGGGGAAGAGGGTCAGTTCATTTCTCTGTACCTCAATTTCTCCAATTATTAAATTGGCATCTGGGCTGAGGGGATTTCCAAATCGGGTCATTGGGATAGGAATTGTGTTCAGGTGCCTGGCACTGAAATTGGACGGTGGCTTAGCAACAAAGGGGTTTATTTTTCTCACGTAACAGGAAATGTGGAGGGAGGGAGTCAATGTTTGTACGGCAGCTCTGCCCATGTGTCCTCAAGGACTGAGGCGCCTTCCATAGCTTTTTCCTCCACCAACCTCAGCAGGTGAGTGTTTTCCCTCCTGTTTTCAAAATGGTGGCCTCTAGTCAGGAGGAAAACCAGGCCAACTGTCACCTTTTATTTTCTATTTATTTATTTTTTAAAATATATTTTATTGATTTTTTACAGAGAGGGAGAGAGACAGAGAGTTAGAAACATCGATGAGAGAGAAACATCGATCAGCTGCCTCCTGCACATCTCCTACTGGGGATGTGCCTGCAACCCAAGTACATGCCCTCAAGCGGAATCGAACCTGGGACCCTTCAGTCTGCAGGCCGACGCTCTATCCACTGAGCCAAACCGGTTTCGGCCAACTGTCAGCTTTTAAAGGGCATTCTGGCACAGAACGGAATTTGGAATCTCAGAAGGAAGGCAGGGAAGAGTGGGTGGGTGAGCAGTGATCAACCAAAGAACTTGCATGCATATATGAATAACCCATGGACACAGTCATAGGGTGGTGAAGGGCTGGGGGTTGGGAGCAGGCTAGAAGGGGTCCATGGGGAAAAAGGAGGACATATGTAATACTTTTAACAATAAAGATTTAATAATAAAAGATAAAGGACATGCTGCCCTAGCTGGTTTGGCTCAGTGGATAGAGTGTCGACCTGTGGACTGAAGGGTCCTGGGTTTGATTCCGGTCAAGGGCACATACCTCAGTTGCAGGTTTCCCGGGCCCTGGTCGGGGTTAGTGCAGGAGGCAACCAATTGATGGGTCTCTCTCACATCGATGTTTCTCTCTCTCTCTCCCTCTCCCTCCCACTTTCTCTAAAAACCAATAGAAAAATATCCTCAGGTGAGGATTAACAAACAAAATAAAAATAAAAGGCATTCTGGAAGGTACATATTTCATTGGCCAAAATGGGGTCTTGGGTCCACCCTTAGCCACAAAGGAAGCTGGGAGAATTTTAACTGGGCACAGTCCTTGCACAGGAAAGGAGGCTGCTGCTGGTAGGAGAAAAGTGGAGAACGGGTATTGGGAGGCAGACAAGTATCAGCGTTGGCCACGCAAGGTGATCAGGAGATAATAATTGTTTCACTATAAACCCACCTAGATTTATGTAGGCATATAAAATTATGATTATAAAATATGAGTTTTAGGCCAGAGGCACCAAACTGAAAAGAAAATCTGGCCCTTTGGTCATGAGGCCTTTAGAAGAACCTCTGACTTGTGGTTCTAGAGCCCCACTGTCTTTAATGAAGGGTTCTGTTTCCGGTTTCTTCCCTAGCTACGGAGACAGAACTCTTCAGGAAAACACACCTCCTCCCAGGAGACGCCTCCAGTGTAGATGTGGGGAGTTAGGCTGTGGTTTGTGTGAGGCTGACTTTGGCAGTGTCATCCTGGCATTTTTAAACGTGTGAATGGAGCCTCCCTCTGTGATGTTAGCCCGCTTTTTGGTGGTTCTCACCAACGCCGGGTGTGACCGCTGCGTGAGGTCTGGGGAGGCCACCCCTGTGCAGAACTAGGCTTGGAGGAGGCGAGAGATGCTGTCTGATGACCAAGTGAATGAAATCATCATTAATGTTGAGAATGTTCCACCTGGGGTCCAAAACCACCGATCCTCAAATCTGAGTGTTCCAGCGAAGTCGGGGGTGAACTCCAGCTTTGGCATGGTCTCGTCTGTATCTGACATCGATGTGAAAGACCCT
The DNA here is from genome assembly GCF_963259705.1 of Myotis daubentonii. NCBI lineage: Eukaryota > Metazoa > Chordata > Mammalia > Chiroptera > Vespertilionidae > Myotis > Myotis daubentonii. The sequence continues at coordinate 27,888,683 of NC_081843.1, forward strand.
CAGGTTTACAGCCGCCAGAATGACAGGAAGGCCAAGCAGTTGCTACGGTTTTCACCTTTGAATGAATCGTTTTCTCAGCCGCATCATAGCCCAGACCTTGTGGACATGGACACGCCTTGTACTTCCCATGAAAACATTCAAGGTAGTAAGTTGCTGGGGCAAATGAGCAAAGACAGCTTGCAAGTGACCCCCAGGGATTTTTAGTTTTAAGACATCAAGTAGGTTGAAGATTTGGTAGATGACCCAAGGATGCCAGGGACTGAGGAAGGGGGTCACTTTGAGAGCATCTAACACCTAAAAAGGAGTTGAGCTTGATCAAGCTGATTTCGTGGGCCTCGCTCTCTGCTGAGCACTTCCTTTCTGTTATCCATCGAATTTAGTTGTAGTTTCTCCCCATGCTCCACACCTCTAAGGCAGGCATGCTTGTCATTTCCATCTCCTTGATGAGGAAACTGAGGCTGAGGGAAGTTAAGTGATCTGGCAGATCTGGGACCCAAATGCAGGTCTGTCTGATTCCCAAGCCTGATACCTTAACCACCACCCTGTTCTGCTTTGGCCCAATTCCTTCCCACCCTGGATTCGGCAACATAGGATGCCTGTTATTGTCAAGTCCACCATGAAACCAGTTCTCAGCTGAGACCTCCCTGCCTCTCTGCTCTGGAGGTCAGCACTGTTTGGTCATTTAGATGCCGTTTCTGTTTCATTCCATAAAACTGGAGGCATACAGTCCAGCCTCTCTCAATGATTTCTAAGAGGGAAAAAAAAAAATCCACTTACACCAAAGCATTATGTGGGCTTACCCCCTTAAATGAAGACTGGGGCATCTTCTGTCAGGCTGCTGTCTCCTTGAATCTGTTTTTTTTCTCCCTCCTTCTCCTTTCTTTCTCTCTGAGAAAGAAACACAAATTCCTCGTCTTCGACCAAGTGATTTGGTGGCCCTCTCCTGGGGACTCTTGATTACAGAATCCTATATAATAAAAGTATAATATGCAAATTGTCCCCTCAACTGGGAGTTCGACCAGAGGGCGGGACGAGCTGGCCAACCTCCCAAATCCCCTTCCCCGGCTGGCCTGGCCTGATTGGCCCCGATCGGGGCTGGCCAGCTGGACCCCACTGTGCACAAATTCGTGGACTGGGCCTCTAGTGTCATTATAAAATGAGAGGTTCTGACCCAATAGCTTGACCAGGGAGCCATCCCACTCCCTCATTTGGTGCCCCAGCCGGCCCCCAGCTGGCTCCCTCTCCGTTCCGAGATGATGACAGCACTTCCAGGTGTCATATGTGGACACAACTTCCAGAAGCAGGATGTCTTTGCCTTGTGTTTTGAGCGTTGCCTTTTTGAGAAGGAAAAGCTTTGCCAAGAAGCTCCTCTGCAGACCACCCCTCACAGAACATTGGCCAACATCTTGTCACATGCCTGTGCCTAAATCGCTCACCTGCAAGGGGACAGGACCTTCAGGATGGGCTTGGACTCATCGGGACCCATCCCGGGTGCCTGGAGAGGGGTCCCACCCTGAAGAAGCTCGGGGCCATGTGAGGGAGAGGGTATATTTCTAAACAAAATTGGGATTCTATTAAAAAAGGAGAGATGACTCTGGGGAAGGCCGCCAACAGTATCTGCCACACTGACCCAAAATGTGATCACGAGTTATTGGGAGAAAAGGTGGGGAAGTCATTCCAGGTGGAAGAGCGTCTGACAACAAGCAGGCACTGCAAGAAGGTGGAGTCCAGGGGGCCTGGAGTCAGGGGGACAAGAGAAGTGATGTGGAATATTAAAGTGAGGGACATTAAGGTGCAAGATGTTATTGCCATGGAAAAGGAAAGCATTGAACTGGAATTGCGTGCACACTATCCTTTTCTTTGGCTTTGAGGTTCAACACAGATGCTTGCTGTCCACTTGTTTTTATCTGTGACGTTTGGGATCATTGAGTCCATACATTCTTCGTTCTGTGTGCTCTTATAAAAACACTAGAGGCCTGCTGCACGAAATTCACGCACAGGGGAGGGGGGTGTGTGGGGGGGAGTCCCTCAGCCCAGCCTGTACCCTCTGGCAGTCCATGAGCCCTCGGGGAATGTCCAACTGATGGCTTAGGCAGTCGGACATCCTTAACACTGCCACGGAGGCAGGAGAGGCTCCTGCCACCACTGCTGCCCAGCTTCTGGCTGGGCAGCGCTCCCCCTGTGGGAGTACACTGACCACCAGGGGCGGCTCCTGCATTGAGTGTCTGCCCCCTGGTGGTCAGTGCGCATCATAGCGATCAGTCATTCTGCAGTTTGGTCAATTTGCATATTAGCCTTTTACTATATAGGATGCTCTAACTTCAGCACCATATTTTAAAATGTCATTACTCTGTTAAAGGGAAAAAAATAAACTCCGTCTATTTTCTTCCACAGGACAAAAGTTAATCGCATCTCTGATACCCATGACATCTAGAGAGAGAATTAAAGCCATCCGGAATCAGCCAAGGACCATGGAAGAGAAAAGGAAGCTTCGGTATGGATCAAAAGCTTTTCTTCTTTCCCAGATTTTTATGCCAATCTCAAGCTTCTACTTTTGCCCCATCTCAGAAAGATAAGAAATAAACAAATGCAACAGAAGAGGCCATCTTCCTACAGAAAATTCCACATAATCTCTTGTTGCCCAGAGTGGAGGCTGTGTGTGCTAGTGGCCAGCATCCAAAGAGTAGTGTGTGGAAATAGGGAAAGTAACTTTCTAGAGATGACATCCATCTAACACTGCCTCGGCCAAGTGATCAAGGTTGACATCTTCAGAGATGAGTCATGTGATCAGAAGGACATATCCCTCTGTGGCACTCTCTCTTGAAACCGGGAACCCTAATCTAACCAGAGAAAAAAGTCAGGAAGACCACAATTTGGGAGGGAGGGAGTATATTTCTACAAAATACCCAACCAGTACTACTCAAAATTATAAAATCATCATAAATGAGGAAAGTCTGCGAAACTGTTATAGACTCGAGGATTCTAAAGAGACATGGCAACTAACTGCAATGTGGATGGGATCCTTGAATAGAAAAGTCCAGCCACCTCGGTCTCCTAGGGGTTTCGAGTGTCCCTATGCATGGGACAGTCCTTTATCCATACGATGAACCCCTTCCCTCTTACAAGACTTTATTCAAAAGTCCCGCTATTTCAAATTGTAACACAGTCCCCACCCTAGCATTACCCATCTCCTTACCCTGCTATTTTCCTTTTTCTTCCCCATAATACATATTACCTTGTAACATGCCATGCAGTTTACCCACTTTATTATTATACTAGAGGCCCGGTGCACGAAATTCATGCACAAGAGGGGGGGTCCCTCAGCCTGGCCTGCACCCTCTCCAATCCGGGACCCCTCAGGGGATGTCTGACTGCCTCTCACAATCCGGGACCACTGTCTCCTAACCGCTCGCCTGCCTGATCACCCCTAACGCCTCTGCCTGCCTGCCTGATTGCCCCTAACCCCTCTGCCTGCCTGCCTGATCATCCCTAACCCCTCTGCCTGCCTGCCTGATCAGCCCTAACTGCTCCCCTACTGGCCTAATCACCCCTAACTGCTCCCCTGCTGGCCTTATTGCCCCTGCCTCTGCCTCGCCCTGCACACGGGACCCAGGATTCCTCCCTCTGGCAGGCCGCAGGCACCCAGGACCCGGCCGGCTTCATCCAGGCCAGCCATAGCCGCAGGGGACCATGGGCGGGCGGTTTCACCTGGGCCGCAGCCGCAGGCGCTGGCGCCTGGGACTATGGGGCGGCAGCTTGTCCCTCTCCCGGGCCACAGGTGCAGGCACAGCCTCTGGCACCCAGGACCATGGAGCAGACGCCCTGTCCCTCTCCCGGGCCGCAGCCTGGCTGGCCCCCATTCCTGTCTCGCGAGCTCACTTGTGCCTGGCTGGTCCCCATTCCTCTCTCCCCAGTGTTGAGTGTCTGAACTGTTATGGTGTGAAGGCGTGAGGAGTGATGACCATTTGCATATTAGCTCTTTGTTATATAGGATTTATCACTTATTCTCTTTCTCTTCCAACTAGGATGTCAACCCCATGAGGCAAGAAAATCCCCCCCCCTCTCTCTACTTGTCTTGGGATTTAATGTCATAGTAATAGATTTTATTTTTTTTTAATTGGTCTCTTTATCTCCACCTGGGATGTAGTAGGTGCTCGATAAACATTTGGGGAATGAATGTATTACAGCGCTTGCATCTCTCACTTGCTTCTGCTGTTCCCCTAGGAGAATGGTTGACAAAGAGAAAAGTAAGCAGTCCCGACGTATCTTTGAGCTCAACTGCTGCACTCAGTGTTTGAATTCCATTTCCCTGGTAAGTCCGCCTGTACTGCAGTCAGAGAAATGAGCACGAGAGGGTGAAAACGGGGAGGTGGGAGAGTGGGGAAAACGGGGACTCACAGGGGAGAAGAACCAATTTCAGGGCTGTTTTACTGAGGCCATAAAAATGGGTCAGTGTAGGTGTGGGGAAACCAGGTGAGTGTGCAAAGGTCTGGGTTATTTGGGCAATGTAGCCACTGTGAGTGTCACCTTCAACAGCAAATCTGGGAAAATAATAATGCACTCCCTTTAGGGGATGGGTCTGCAGATTAAATGAGATGACATTTGCAAATGCCTAACGAGGTGCCTGGCACATTGTAACGCTCTAGAAACTGTGGCCGTTTTTGCTATTGTGGGACCTGCTCAATAGATACTTGTTGAGGGAATGTCAAGCCTCATCTTAACCCCAGGCATACCGGAGATGCAAGAACATCCTGTCGGAGCTGCTCAATTCCATCAGCCTATGGCAGAAGACGCTCAAGATCATCGGAGGCAAGTTTGGAACCAGCATCCTGTCCTACTTCAACTTTTTGAGGTGGCTTCTGAAGTTCAACATTTTCTCATTCATTGTGACCTTCAGCTTCATCACAATCCCTCAGTTTACCGTGGGCGGAAACAACGCTCTCCAATTCACAGGCCTGGAATTTTTCACGGGAGCGGTAAGTTCTCCGTTTCCCCCACTGAGAGTTCACCACCTTGGGAAACCCAGAGACACACCTTGCTGGTCACTGTGCCAGACCTCTCACTTTTTCCTGGGAGCCACTGAGGGGGAAAGTGGGTGTTTAAATAATGTTTTTCTTTTTCCCCCAAAAAGAAACATGCACAACATAGGAGACTTTCTGTCTCCAGAAGCAACAGCGTATGTTGTACATATGCCTCCTTTTCTCTTCTTTCACAAAAGATTAATTATTCATATGTACTGCCTATGATCTGCTTTCTGCACCTAATATGTGGGGGGTTTCTCGTGTCGGTGTTCATAGATTTTCTTTTTTCTCTTTCTTCCTATAAACTGTAATGCTCCTAAAATTCCTGCTACAGAGGAGAAAAAACCAAGAGAAGTCCATTTTACCCTTCTTCCCTTGTTTAACTCCCCACTTCAGAGGGTATCTTTGACCACTGTTTTTCTCACTATACCAACATAGAGATATACATGCATAGGTAGGTAGGTAGGTAGGTAGGTAGGTAGGTAGGTAGGTTGACAGATAGATATTCTTTTTAAAAATAAAAATAGGGTAGGATGCTACGAGTCTTATTTTGCAACATGTTTGGCTTTACTAGGTATCTTGGGTATGTATATAGGCCCATGTTCTTCTATGCAATAGCAACCACGATTCATTTACCCAGCGCTTTATCAAGGCACAGAGCCCCTCCCTTGTGAGCTCGCCTTCTAGGAGAGATTTCTGCCTTTGAGAGGCTATAGACCAGGGATGGACAAACTACAGCCCGAGAGCCAGATCTGGCCGCCATCTGTGTTTGAACAGCCTACAAACTAAGATTGGCTCCTCCTTTTTTTCAATGCTTGAACAAAAATCCAAAGAAGAATAGCAATTTTGAGAAGCATGAAAACTATATGAAATGCATATTTCTGTGTCCATAAACAAAGTTCTTTCGGAACATGGCCACACTCCTTTGTTTACACATCTGCACTGCTTTTCGGCTGTCGGCAGAGATATTGCCGTGCTGTCATAGTGGTCCGACATTTACTGTCTATCAGCTAGACTCTAGTCTAGACAGTAGAGAGCTAGACTCTAGCTCAGGGGTGGGCAAACGTTTTGACTCGAGGGCCACAATGGGTTCTTAAACTGGACCGGAGGGCCGGAACAAAAGCATGGATGGAGTGTTTGTGTGAACTAATATAAATTCAAAGTAAACATCATTACATAAAAGGGTACGGTCTTTTTTTTTTTTTTTTAATTTAATTCATTTCAAACAGGCCGGATCCGGCCCACGGGCCGTAGTTTGCCCACGGCTGCTCTAGCTCTTTACAGAAGACGTTTGCTGACTCTTGCCGTGGAATGTTCAAAATAAGGTCCTTCTATTTGTCTTTTTATTTTAAAGGCAAATTTGATTTAAAAATTTTTCTCAGGATAGATGCATTTAAATGGAATTATTGTGTACTTTTTTTCTCATTACTATGTGTATTTTGTGTTTTTGTATATATGAAACCTTTTATTATGAAAAATTTCAAACATACAAAAAACAAAGAGTAGAATAATAAACATCCACATACACACTATGTCAATTTAAATTTGTTAACATTTTGCCATATTTGTCTTACTATTTTAGGAGGCATTTCACAGTAGATTATAGACATCAGGACATTTCACTCTGAACTTCAAGGTGCAGCCTGCCTTTAGTCATGCTCTGCTTGCTCTCTGGGTCCTGGTGGGAACAGCTGGGTCCTTGTATTGTAAAGCTATGCGGGTCTGGGAGTCCTTTCCAACTAAAAGCTTAGTGATAAAATGTCTAGCTTCTCAGTGGCCTTGGAGGTTCCTTTTCCTTGCAAAAAAAAACATCGAAATGGACTGGTCCGTGCTTCTAGAAGACAAAAGAGGTCAATAGTCAGTCATTCATGGTTTTCTCAAGAGACCCACCTGACCTAGGGCTTATTGTCCCTCCCAGGGTTATTTTACTGACACAGTGATGTACTATGGCTTTTACACCAATTCTACGATCCGGCATCGGAGCGGTGGGGCATCTTACAACATGCAGCTGGCCTACATCTTCACAGTCGCAGCCTGTCTGATCATCTGCTTCTTCAGTTTGCTATTCAGGTATGAAGTATCTGCATTCCCTGATTCTAAGCTCTTTTTAGATTTGGGCAAAATTCAAGAGACTCAAAAGTTACCCAGGAAAAAGTTTCTCTGTAATCTGTCTGATCATTCCTTGTTCTGTAGCATAAAATATAAGTTCAGAGAGAAGGGAGAGGTTTAGAGGTTTCCGTGTGAAGCATCGATCAGACTGTCAAACCTCAGAGGGAAGGTAGGGGAGGGTGGAGGTAAGGGGAATAGATCAACCAAAGGACTTGTATGCATGCATAGACACAGACAACAGGGGGGTGAGGGCATGAGTCGGGGGGGGAGTGGTAGGGTAATGGGGTGATAAGGACACATATGTAATACCTTAATCAATAAAGAAATTAAAAAAAAAAGAAAAATAAATAAATAAAAGAAATTGGTCAGTCTGGACATAAGGATGCAATAGCTCAAGTAGTTACATGGACAGAAGGATATGGATGGACAGTTGTCAAATGGTAAGTATCAAAGAGGAAGTACACATGTTCAACCCCTGTATTGGTTTGCAGGTTTGGTGGCTTAAGCAACAGGAATCTATTTTCTCAAGTTCTGGAGGCTGGAAGGCCAGGATCTAGGTGTTGGCAGGGTTGGTATTTTCTGAGGCCTCGATCGTTGGCCTGTAGACTGTTTTCTCTCTCTGTCCTCACATGGTCTTCCCTCTGGCCATGTCTGAGCCCTAATTTTCTCTTCTTATAAGGATTCAGGCCCAGCCTTAATGACCTCATTTTAACATAATTACATCCGTAAAGGTCCCACCTCCAAATATCGTCCATATCTGAGGTACTGGGTGTTAGAACCCCAACATATGAAATTTGGGGGCATACAATTCAGCCCATAACAACCTCATTGCCAGCAAATTAATTCAAAATAAAATGAGATTTTTATTTATTTATTTATTTTTTTGTCCTATCAAACTACGAAAATACTCAGTGGTGGCACATTTTGGAAAGGGAGTGTCCACATCACTGAGCATTTATGTATCCTAAGCCTGATTTCACTGGATCCTTTCAACATCCCCACAATAATAAGAGCTGCCTTTATTGAGTGCTTATTGCTCTCAGCACTACATAGATTCTTGTGGTCGGCTGAACAGTGCCCCTCACGTCCCAAAGATGTCCACCTTCGAATCCCCAGAACCTGTGAGCATGTTACCTTACCTGACAAGAGGGACTTGGCAGATGTGATTAAGGATATTAAAATGGGAAGATCTCCCTGGATTATACATATGGGGACAGTGTAATCACAGGGTCCTTAGAAGGGGGTGGCAGGAGGGTCAAGGTTAGAGAGAGAGTGTCAGATGTTACTCTATAAGCCAAGGAATGCAGGCAGCCTCTAGGACAGCGGTTCTCAACCTATGGATCGTGACCCCTTTGGGGGTCAAACGACCCTTTCACAGGGGTCACCTAAGACCATCGGAAAACACATATATTTTATTACATATTGTTTTTGTGATTAATCACTATGCTTTAATTATGTTCAATTTGTAACAATGAAATTGGGGGTCACCACAACATGAGGAACTGTATTAAAGGGTCCCGGCATTAGAAAGGTTGAGAACCACTGCTCTAGAAGCTGGAAAAGGCACGGATACGGATTCTCCACTCGCACCTCCAAAGGGAATACAGCCCTGCTGACACCTGGATTTTAGATCCATTTTCTGATCTCCAATAAGAGCATAAATTTGTGTTGTTTGAAGCCACTAAGTTTGGGACAATTTGTTACAGCAACAATGGGAAACTAACACACTTCTCATAATAATTCTGTGAGGTGAGTACTATTATTATCCCCATTCTACAGATATGGAAACTGAGGCTTAGAGCAGTTAAAATGACTAAGATCCCCCAGCTGGCAGTGTAGGGTTGTAAGTCCGGCCTGTCAGATCCCAAAGCCAGAGCATCTAACCGTTGTTTGTGATCACGCTGTTCCAGAAGAACTTGGAACTAACTCTTCCATATTATTGTTCTCTGTTAAAGATAGGACTTTCTTTTGTTTTAATCCATGCAGTCCCCCTCCACCCAGTGCTTGTCCTAATAACCCTTGGTATGCTGGTTTCTGCTTTCCCTAGCATGGCCAGGTATTTCCGGAACAACTTCATTAACCCCCACATTTACTCCAGAGGGATCGCTAAACTTATTTTTTGCTGGGACTTCACCATCACCCACGAAAAAGCTGTGAAGCTGAAACAGAAGAATCTAAGCACTGAGATAAGGGTAAGGCAAGCTTGCTTCTGACACCTTCCCCGGCCAGTCTCCTCTCCTTCAGTATGTCTGTAACTTTTCTTAAAGTAATAAGGAATTATTTTTTTATTGCCAATGATATTAGCAAAAAAAGAAACACCCCCAAAAACCCAGAAAAAAAATATTCACAGTGCCCGGTGCTTTGTGATGGTGTAGGGAGCTGGACGTTTTCACAGGACACGGTGGCTTTGGAATTGGTACAAGCTTACTGGAGGGCAACTTACAAAATGTTAAGTGTAAATACTTCTTGACCTCATAGCGCCACGTTTCAAATGTTATCCAGCGGTTTTCAACCCAGGGAAGTTTTGCCCTTCAGGGAATAGATGGCAATGTCTGGACACTTTTCTGGTTGTTATGCAATTTGGGAGGGGTGGGGGCGCTATTGGCATCTAGTGTAGATGCAGGTAAACATCCTGATATGCACAGGACAGCTGCCACACACAGAACTACCTGGCCCCAAATGCTGGAAAAACCCTGGTCTATTAAAAAAAAAAAACTTATTAAAAAGATAGAGCAAGCAGAATGCATAAACAAAGGGGCTGTGTCAAGAGGATTGCAGATGTTAACTTGTTATTCTTCAAGGGTTTCATGACCTCAGTGTACTTTCCTAGGAGCACAGTCCCAATCTGCTGGTCCTATCTGTTCCTCTACGATTAAAAACGGCATTTGATGCAGTAATGGAAGTTCTTGCCCATTTGAGATTTTTCCCATGGGGTCTCCCATAATCCCTGTTCACCATGAACTTTCCCTGTCTCTCTCCTGTGGATCTGGGGGGAATTTGTGTCTCTGGGAGTGAAGAGTATTCACCCTGCAGGCCAATGTGACTTCCTTGTGTTTATAGGAGAACCTGTCAGAAATCCTTCAGGAGAACGTCAAATTAACGCTCAATCAGCAGCTGACCCGCTTGTCTGTCCACCTGGCGGCCTGGGTTGTCTCTACCGGAGTGGCCATTGCCTGCTGTGTAGCGGTTTACTACCTGGCTGAGAACAACTTAGAGGTAACCAGAGCGCCAGAAGCAGCAAGGTGCAGAGCACAGAGAACCAGGTGAAGGGTGGGATGCTGGAGGGGAGAGGGAAGTAGACCCTGCTACTCACACTGGGTCCATTGGCATCAGTTGGAAACCAGTGTAAAAATGCAGGATCTCAGGTCCCTCCTGTAGCCCATGGGCTCAGAATCACATCTTAGCAACGTCCCCAGGTGATGTGTGTGCATGACTTAGCGTGAGATGCTCTGGGCTAGTGGAGAGATGGGAACTTTGGCTGGTTTCTTCCTTTATTATTATATCCCTGCTGCTTCCCAAAACCCCTGGCACAGTGTAGACACTCACCAAGTATTGTGATCTGATGGACTCTGGCAAGTGACTTAATCCTTCTGAGCCCCAGACTCCTCACCTGTAAAGTAGGAATGGTCATACCTGGCTTTGTAGGTGTGTGGTCAGGACTAGAGAAAAGTTATGTGGAGAGTCTGCCCAGTGCCTGGTACTGCGGCTGATGAAGGAATGTAGGTTTGTTTTGTTTTGTTTTTAAATGATATGAACTCTGAGATCAATTAGCTCTGTGGCCTGGGTAAACTACTGTTTTTCTGTAGGTTTCAGCTTTTTCCTAGATGTAGCCAGTTTGCTGAGCTCTAGAACTGTGGTGCAAGTTGGTCACTTTTTTAAATGATTTCCCTTTACCCTCGATATAAAATCTATCCTCTGTAGCATGGTTGCTAGATCTTTTATGATCTGACCGCTGCCCATATCTCTAGCCTCAATACTCCATAACCACCCATATCCCACACCAGCAACACTAAATGGTGTGTCCATAGTTCCCTGAATACACCATGTTTTCCCTCATCTCTAGGTGAGAAACCTGCAGTCCTTTCTGCATGCCCCCTCACTTCTCTTCATCTTATAAACTCCTTTTCCTCCTCTGGACCTCAGCATAGGTGCCACTTCCTCTTCTCGCACCACCACCGCCCTCACTAGGCTGAGTTGGGTGCTTCATAATCTGCAGGCTTGCCCTGTACACTTGTCACACGCAGCATTAAAAACACCTGTTTATGCATCTGTTTCAAAAAAGACTGTAGCCAGAAACCTGGCCTAATACCTAGTACATAGTAGATGCTCCACAAATGGATGAATAACTGAAGGAGAGGCCAACAAGAACATGGATGTGGGATTACGCAACCCAGGTTTGCCACTCACTATATTAAGGTGTGCTCTGAAAGAGGGGAAGTTGAGTCACAGGGCCCAGGGGCCTGGTATTGCCTGGGGTGGAAGCTGTGACGGGGCAGCTGTAGGTATGAAGAAGACTTCTGAGCCCTGGCTGATGTTGCTAAGTGGTTAGAGGGTTGGCCCCAGCACTAAAGGGTCCCAGGTTCTATTCCTGGTCAAAGGCACATACCTGGCTTGCAGGATGACTTTTTGAGGTCAGGCTCCTGAGTCAGATAGACCCAGGTTCCAATCTGTCCCTTCCTAGCAGGGTGACACTGGGCAAGCATCTCCACTCCTCTGCGTCTCAGTTAAGTCAGACTTAACCGGCTGGGCTGCAATCATGGGGGTAGTGAATGCTTGCCACAGGGAAGTGCTCACTAACCAGTAACTTAATAGCTGACCCCAGAGGAACTACTGCCGGGGTTTTCCATGGTGAGGGATCTTCTGAGCGAGGCAGGGAGGGGTCCAGTGCACAGCTGGCATCTGATTCTCCCCCTCCACCCCCGCAGTTCCTGAAGAGCCACCAGAACCCCGGGGCAGTGCTGTTACTGCCTTTCGTGGTGTCCTGCATCAACCTGGCGGTGCCTCGCTTCTACTCCATGTTCGGGCTGGTGGAGCACTTTGAGGTTCCGCGGCAGGAAGTTTATGTCCTCCTGATCCGGTAGGTGTGTCTGTCACTCCCAACACCAGCCCCCGTTTTCACCGAGGGAAGTAGAGTGGCAGCTAGAAAGGGTGATGCTCGAGTTTTCCAGGAAAAAAATTCAAGAGTATAGTGTGTTTGTATGGTGTGGGTAAATAACCATAAAATCCAAAGAGCCCCGAGAAAATACAGGCTTTTAGTTACACCTGCCTTTTGCTCAAAATAATGACTTGTCTTTCCCAGTTGCTACCAGCCTAAGGGTTAACATCGGTCTCAGGTGTAGGATGGACAGACAGGCAGGCTGCACCCAGCACACAGGTTCCTGGCTAAGGCGTTGTCTGGGACTGAAATCATTCAGTGTGTCCACGAGCCAGACTGTGAGCCCTGGTACCCACTGTGTCAGCTGGGAGGGAGCGGCACATTCTGATAATTCAACCGCCCAAATGAAGGTGGAGGGAGGGCTTTTGGCAATTTATTGGCTGGGCATGGTGATGCCTTATTTTTATTCCCACAAAAGCACTGTATGTGCTAGAGTTGACCCCAGGGTTTTGGCAAATAAGGCATAAAACTACTCAAATTGTGTTCTTATTGCTACTTCTTAGCTAGGTCCCTGAACAGTTCTATGCTATGATGGTGTTTATGACGACAGGGCTGCACAGTGCAGATTGAGTTTCTTTACTGATCAATTCCAGAGCCCTTGTCTTATGGCCTCTGAGGTCAAGCTCCTGGCCAGCTCTCCAAGTCATTTACTACACTCCCCCCTTCCTCAGTGTGCCCCCATCCCCGTGGAAAACTAAGTATTTACAGTCATGCCAAACTATATACCCACATCTGGACCTTTGTCCCGGACATTACTTCTTCCTGGAATGCTCCTTCCGCAGATAGCAAATCTATACTTACATCCATGTGTAACTTCCTACAGAACTGACACATTTTTGTTACCCTCAATTTATAACAAGGATATTCACACACACACACACACACACACACACACACACACACACACACACGCGCGCGCGCGCGCGCTTTAGATCAGAAGTTGGCAAATACAGCCTGCAGGCCAGCCTCCTTTTTTATAAGTAAAGTTTTATTGGAACACAACCATGTCCACTTGTTGACATATTATCTTCCACTGCTTTCCTGCTACAATGGCAGAATTGAGTCGCTGCAACAGACTGCATGGCCATAAAGCCAAAAATATGTACCATCTGGGTCTTCTCAGAAAAACTTGTTGACACCTTTTTTAGGTCAGCATTTAGTGTTAATCTATATAAGTATTATTTTCCTGAAGAAAAATCTTAGCAAGCCCTCACTTCTATCCACCTCACCCCACTGGATGCCTCCTCTCCTGGGTTAGGAATATTTGGGACTTTTTATTGTTGTATATAGCATAAAATTTGCCATTTTAATAATTTTTAGGTGTACAATTCAGTGGCATTAAGTAATCTGTTTCTTTAGTGTATACGTTAATAATAAGTTTCACTGGCTTCTTTGCTCACTGGTATTTATTTAATGTTTTAGAAAGAGCAGCTGGGTGAGTATTTGACCACACTAGATATCAGAAAATCTCAGAGCAACACCTGTAGGATCCAGAAGAGGTTAGTTAGAATACAGAATCTTTGGCCCATTCAAACCCACATGTAAATAGCAAGGCAAAATAAAGATATGTTAGAACATGGAAGTACTTAGAGAGTTGACCATCCCAAGACTGACTCTAAAATAATTTCTCTTCTTACAATATAAAAAGAAGAGGTTGTAAGTAGACATATATACTCAGAATGCCACTTTGATCCAATGCCTTTGCTATTTTGTTGTGGACCAACATTCGCGAGAGTACGACAACCGACTCCAATTAAGTCTTAAGCAGCAAGCGAGGATTTCTTGAAACTGGCCAGTGACTGCCGTAGGCATTCTCTCCTACGACAGCGTCGAACCTGGTTCTAGGCCAGCCTTTTATACACAGAAACTACAAAATGGTTGGCTAAACACACACAAAGTTACCTGGGATACAGACACAAAGTTATCAGGGTTACATTAATCAATACTGCCCAATTACCAAGGTATTATTAATCAACTTTGCCCCGTTGCTCCAGCTACTAATATAAACTTGCCCCGTACCCTAGCTAATAATATCAACTTGCCCCGTTTCCCAGACTACCCTTAACCATAGTTGGTTCCATTTCCCCAGTACAAGAGGAGCTTAACTGTAACAATTTCATTTTCATTTTCTGATCACTAGAGAGGTGAATTGTCTCTTAATATACATTAGCCATTTGTATTGTTTCACAAAACATTGAACATCTCTTCTACATGAAGAGAAAATGGGAAAGCTCAGAAATACACAATCTTTCTATCTAAGATAAACTTTTCTTTGTTTAGAAGAGTGTGTTTTCATGTTTAATGTGGAGCTACACTGCAGTATTTATAAAGTTCCGACACCAATTCCAATATATGAAGGTTTTCCCCCACACCACCAAGCGGTTCTCTGACACCAGCTGGGTGTCCAACAATTCAACTCAATTCTGAACTATCTACCTGGATATTACACAGGCTAAGGACACAGTCTTACAAGATGCCAATTGCAAATCTAGGTTGTAACCTGTCGTTCTGATTTATCAGCTATGGATTGGAGGTTCCCACCCCACCCCCTGCATCAGATTAGATTACTCTGCTAGAGCAGCTCACAGAACTCAGAGAAACATTTACTTCCTAGATCACTGGTTTATTAACTCATGAACAGCCAAGTGGAAGAAATGCACAGGGCAAGGGATGGGGGAAGGTTGGGAACGTCCATGCCCGCCCCAGGCACATCATTCTCCCAGCAACTCCACATGTTCACCAATTCAGAAGCTCCCCAAACCCCGTCCTTTGGGTTTTATGGCGCTTCACTACATAGGCATAATTGATTAGTTCATTGGTCATTAGCCATTGATTCAACTTCTAGCCCCTCTTCCCTCCCCAGAGGTCAGGGAGGTGAGACTGAAAGTTCCAACCTTCTAGGCCAGTGATGGCGAACCTTTTGAGCGCGGCGTGCCAGCATTTTGAAAAACCCTAACTTAACTCTGGTGCCGTGTCACATATAGAAATTTTTTGATATTTGCAACCATAGTAAAATAAAGATTTATATTTTTGATATTTATTTTATATATTTAAATCCCATTTAACAAAGAAAAATCAACCCCAAAAATGAGTTCGCGTGTCACCTCTGACACGCGTGTCATAGGTTCGCCATCACTGTTCTAGGTATTACCAAAAGCCCCTCCTTACCAAACAAAAGACACTTTTTATCGCTCTTCTCGCTTAAAAAATTCCAAGGAAGGGTTTTTAGAAACTCTGTGCCAGAAACAGGGCCAAAGATCAAATAAGTATTTCTTATAACTCACAATATCACAGTATACTAAGGCATTAATCTAGAAGATATTGCAGGTCATAGTAGGGCTTGGCAATGGGCAAGAGGTTGGGGATCTGGCATTTAAAAAGACAGATCCAGTTCCCTTCCTTCACAATGGATCTAGCACAATGGTTCTCAACCTTCATTGTGCAGCAGAATTACCTGCAGGGAGTGCTAGGCCCCGCTCCCAGAGTTTCTGATTCCATACATCTGGGATAAACCCTAAACATTTGTCCTTCTAACAAGTTTACAGATGATGATGATGATGATGATGATGGTGGTGGTGGTGGTGGTGGTGATGGTCTGGGGCCCACACTTGGAGAACTACTGGTCTAGTGACACATGATTCCTAGCCCACCAATCTTAAAACCAGCAGTTGTTGACTTAAATACCTGGGTTTAAGAACTGAGGCTGTGAAATCAGATGGTCCTCAGGTTGAATCTTTTTCATGCCCCTAATAAGCTGTGTGACCTTGGGCAAGTTATTTTATCTCTCTGAGCTTCAGTTCCCTCATTGGTAAGATAGGCATAAAATACTATCTACTTGATGATAGAGTTGTACAGATTAAGAGGGATGCTTTAATAAAGTGCTTAACACAGTGTACTGTCTATGGTAGCACCCAATGAATAGATTACTATTATAATGAAAAGTGAAATCAGATTTTGAGATGCACCAAAAGAGGGTGTATCAATCAGAATAAATTAGGTTATGCCGTGATAACAAACATCTCCTGTGACCCAAATCTCAGTGGCTTAAAAAAAACAAAGGTTTATTTCTTGTTCATGCTACATACCCCTTGTGGATTGGCAGGGTTTTTCCGCTCATGTCAGTCATTCAGGGATCCAGGCTGAGAGAGCAACAATCATCTCAAATATTGCTAATGACCATTCCAGAGGGAAGACAGTAAGTTCCTGGGGTGGGTAGGGGGGAGGGTCTCCCTGGCTTTGAAATGCTCCAGCCTAGAAGTGACATAAAGTAACACATATCACCTTTGCTCACAACTCATTTGCCAGAACTAGCTATGTAGCCCCATTCAACCACAATGGGGCAAGAATTTCTATCCTACTTTGTGCCCAAAAGGAAATATTGGCGAACAGTACTAATGACGGTCATAGACAGTAATGAGAGTTGTTTTCTCTCCTGTTATTCAGAAACATCTTTTTGAAAATATCGATCATTGGAATTCTCTGTTACTATTGGCTCCACAATGTGGCCCTGGCTGGTGAAGAGGTGAGCTTTCCATGCTGTTCTGCCTTCACTTTGGTTTCTTAGTCTTTGACCACCAGAGAGGAAGTGAGTTCCTCAAATTCCTCAAGAGTTTCT
Organism: Myotis daubentonii; assembly: GCF_963259705.1. Lineage (NCBI taxonomy): Eukaryota > Metazoa > Chordata > Mammalia > Chiroptera > Vespertilionidae > Myotis > Myotis daubentonii. The sequence continues at coordinate 27,905,583 of NC_081843.1, forward strand.
GCTCATGATATTAGAGCAAAGAGCTTCTTCTGTCTGTCCATTCATTTATCCATTCATTCATCCATTCACCCACCCATCCAAAACTTCCCTCGCCTCATTCAGTCAAATCTAAAAACTCTTACTCCGTCCATCAGCTCATTGTACGAACTTCCTGCAGAGGTAACTGACTGCCAGTTTCATAAACTGACTAATTCAACCTTCCAGTTTGTGCTAGCTGGCTACCTACACCTCTAGGCTACTTTCTTAATCCAGCAGATGTTAAGTGATTTTTCATAAGGTTAATGAGCAAAAGGAGTGGAGGCATCAATAGCCATTGATCCCTCCTGCTCTCCTGAAGAAGCTGATTATCCCTGGCGGAGAAATGGGACCCAGAAGGCATAGGGGACAGGAATGACAAGTGTTTAAAGGAGAGACAGTAAGAAGGGAAAGTTTGGATGCATGTGGAAGGCAAGCCTTAATGAAGGAAGAAGCATCACAGACAAGGAATAAATACCCTGAAAACAAACTCAGTCTAATGATGCATTTCTACCAAGAGTGGGTCTGCTTTTCTGGGAACTCAGAACTCCATCAGACTGGGCCACCAGCCATGCCCTCATGAGTACAGGGTGCCAGGGACAGATAGAAACTGAGCGGAGGCAACAGCCCCTTCCCACAGCCTGACTCTTGTTTGCCTTCCAGTGTTGGGAAACGCTGATTGGCCAGGAAATCTACCGGCTCCTTCTGATGGATTTTGTGTTCTCTCTAGCTGATTCCTTCCTGGGGGAATTCCTGAGGAGGTAAGTATTTGTCTGCCTTGGGTGATTAGTACATAGGGTTGTAACTGGAGCCATTGCCTCGTCTGAGCAGGAAGTGTGGGCCCTTCACGTTCTCTAAGACTGCATTGTTCTAAATCTCCCTGTTGTCCTTTGGGATATTGTTTTCTTCTGAATTAACTGAACTTTCACCTTGGCCTGAGAGTCCTGTTGTCAAAGTCCTTTTGGTTCAGTTGGCCCTTTCCAACTTTCTCTTTAAAAAAAAAAAATGTTCTAGAATAAAACACAAAAACAGAGAGCCATTTGAGATCTTATTCCCCACAGATCATTTTAATATTCTAGTGTATATTCTTCCAGATTATTCTATGCATGTACTGCTTTATATGTGTATTAGAGGCCCAGTGCATGAAATTCGTGCACGGGTAGGGTCCCTAGCGGCTGCCGACTGCTAGCTGGGGCCTTCCTTCATTCCACGCCACCCCCTGATGGTAAGTGCACATCATAGCGAGTGATCAAACTCTCGGTTGGTCAAACTCCCAAGGGGACACTTTGCATATTAGGCTTTTATATAGAGAGATGTACAAAAATAGGGTCACACTGAAAAATCAGTGTGGAGGTTGCTTTTGTTAATCTGATCACAATGCTTTGGCACCTTTCCATGCCAGTACATATAGATTTATCTCATGATTCATTTAATTGGATTTAGTTAAGGTACTAATTTTTATTTTAGAACCAAGATGTACAGAATCAAGGCAGTGTCATCATTAGCCCACATGTAGTCCTTATTATTTATTTATGTATTTATTTATTTTTAAAGAATATCATGACTATCTCATTCCTTAGAGACATTTCCATATTTCTACAAGCTGCCGCAGTAATAAGGTGGCATGATATAATGCCAATTCTCTCCTCAGTGGGTAGGTTGAATAACAAAATTTCACACTCAGTCTTCCCAAACTAACTTTTATTACAGCCTCTGTCTGGGGTATGGACATAAAGGTGAGAAGTTTGGGGGGTTTATTTTGACAGCAATTCTTACTGGCAACTCTTCTATATGAAGAAATAAAAGTGGTCTCGAGTTTCCTAAGCATAAATGCAAACCTTAGTTCCTTCCTTATGGATTTGGGAGCAGGGAAAGACCATTAATTCGACAACATTAATCAAAAATGGAAAAATTTCAATTTATTTGGGTTGGGAGGGACTGAATTTATTTGGTCATAAAAAAAGGCTTAACAAGCAAACAGTTGTATAAACAAGATAATAGAGAGGATAATTTAAATAATAAGGTAACAAATGTTCTCTATAATTTTTTAAACTACATTAGCTATACCTCCCTCCCCCACACCCATTTGAATGTCTTGTGTCAATTCCATCTTCCCTCAGTTCCTTCCATTATTTCTTCAAAAACATGCTTGTACTTGGAACTTTTCAAAAATTTGTAAGGGGACTTAGGAATGTATTCCAAACTGGTGAGGGTCTCCTTTGTTGATTGTGGGGAATCTTTTGAAGGAGGGAGTTGATGGATTTGGGTGCTAAACTCGGTATGTTCTCGCAGAATCATTGGGATGCAGTTTATCACAAGCCTTGGCTTACAGGAGTTTGACATTGCCAGGAACGTCCTAGAACTGATCTACGCACAAACGCTGGTGTGGTGAGTTTTGAGAATCTTCCATGTGCCCAGTGGTTCGTGCCTGCTGTGGACTCAGAGCTTGGTGGCGAGTCACAGAATCTGTTGATTCTAAAGCTGCACGGGGATACCAAGTCTAGCCAGTGTGAGAACCATGAACATATATCCTTTTCCCTTTATGAAGACTTCAGGCAAGAATTAAAATAGAACGGGAATTCCGACCTGGAGGCCCCAGGCCGTATCTAGCCTATAGGTGTGTTTTGCTTATCTCACACTGTGCTTTTTCTAAAAATTGGAAATAGCCATCAATATTTAAAAATCAGGAGGTTTCATATAAAATTTAAAATTTTTGACTTCTTCCAAAAAAAGGAAAGATGTATCCGTCTCCCATTATGGCAGTGGTTTTCAACCTTCTGGCCCTTTAAATACAGTTCCTCATGTTGTGACCCAACCATAAAATTATTTTTGTTGCTACTTCATAACTGTAATATTGCTACTGTTATGAATCATAATGTAAATATCTGATATGCAGGATGGTCTTAGGCGACCCCTGTGAAAGGGTCGTTCGACCGCCAAAGTGGTCACGACCCACAATTGGTAACAATTGGCTGGGTCTTGGAGCTGGGCTGAGCCCCTCCAATTTGCCATAGTTCCCCCCTCGTTATTATCTTCCCAACATAGATTTGCCATTTCTTGTTGCCCTTCCGGTATTGGTTTTCTTATGGTAGAAAATTTTACTTTGCATTGATGGATGTTTCAATAGAAGTGGGAAAATGAAGGCAGGAGGGCTGTTTATTTCTTATACCTGGTCTGCTACACTCACTGATGTAGTAACACCGGATGGGGCCTCTGTAGCCTTGAGGGTTTGTGGCCTGTCTTAGCAGCTATGTATGTGCATGTGTGCCGGTGCTAGTCTTTTGAGACTAGCCAGCTAATTGCATCAAATATTTAACAAGCGCCCTAACCGGTTTGGCTCAGTGGATAGAGTGTTGGCCTGTGGACTGAAGGGTCCCAGGTTCGATTCCAGTCAGGGGCAAGTACCTTGGTTGCGGGCACATCCCCAATAGGGGGTGTGCAGGAGGCAGCTGATTGATGTTTCTGGCTCTCTATCCCTCTCCCTTCCTCTCTGTAAAAAATCAATAAAATATTTAAAAAATATATTTAACAAGCTCACCTAGAAACTCAAACCAATAGCCAGTGACTATTTTTATTTATCTTAACATGATGTTATTAAGGCCAGAATTCTGTATGGTGTATCCCAGATTCCATCCGTTGGGGCATTGCTAATTTGAAGGTAGGGGATTTGGAATTAGAAGCAGGTTCCCCCTGTATTAGTTTATTAGGCTGCCATAACAAAGAAACTTGGATTCTGGGCTGGCTCTGCTCCTCACTGAGGTCGCTGAGCTTCTCTGAGCCTGTCTCCTCATCTGTAAAATGCACGTAATAGCTCTAGCCAGTTTTGCCCAGTGGATAGAGCGTCAGCCCTATCTGAAGGGTCCCAGATTTGATTCTGGTCAAGGGCATGTACCTCAGTTACAGGCTCAATTCCCAGTCCTGGTCGGGGCACATGCAGAGGGCAACCAATCTATGTGTCTCCCTCACATCGATGTTTCTCTCTCCGTGTCTCGACCTCCCTTCCACTCTCTCTAAAAAAAAGTCAATGGAAAAATATTCTCGGGTCTGGGTTAACTAGAGTAAAAATAAAATTCACATAATCATAGCTGCCTTTGAATTGTGTTCAGGATTGAGTCAGATGATGTATGGAAACTACATTGCAATCTTCAATATGCCATCCAACTATAAAGTGATTTATTTTCCGACTCTTTAAAGTTGCCCTGGGTGATTTAGCCATCTTCAAATAACTCACTAATGTCAATGAATTTCTTTTTAGAGGTAGTGAGGACTTTTTCTTTATGTGGTTTAGGTGATGTATTTGCACATTGCAGGTTATGCCCTGACAACTGGGCAGCTTATGAAAGCCTTTCACCCACATTATATCAACCAACGGGATGTCTTTGGGCAAGTTAATTAAACGCTCTCTAAACAGCTTTCTAATCTGTCAATGGAAGTGATAACGTTCAGAATATTACCTGAGATTGGAGTTTGGTTCAGCAACCTTGGTACGGTATTTGAGTTCTGGATAAGAAGGAATTCAGAGCCAAGACTCACATAGTTCGTCACAGAGAGAGATGTGAGCTGTGGAAGGAGTGAGCCAACAGGCCCTCTGTGGGCTCAGGAAACAATTTACAGAGGCAAAAGAAGGGCTCTTGGAACTTAAAAGAAAGAAAGCAGGGATATAAATGTGGAAAGGCTCTCACGTGTTCCAGAGAGAGCCGTGTTCCAGAGAGAGCCTTGTTCCAGAGAGGGCTGGGCCCCCTGTCCTAGGGGCTTTTAAGGGAAGGTCCCAGGAGAGGATCTCAATAGAATATTCATCAGCTTTCCAGGGTTGTGGTCTCCACTGATTGGCCAGTGCCCGTGCAGGAAGTCATTATTCAATGCAGCTGGCCCTAGTGAGCAATGCCTGGCTTTGCTGCTTTTCTGGGCCTGGGGCTGAAACAACTGAGGCCTAGATGTTATCTCTAGGGCTTAATGCTTCAGGGATCGCGGGTGCAAGGGCTTGAATTCTCCAGCACCTAGTTCCTCCTCCAAGGGGTCTGCCACATGACCAGCAATATGAAAGGTCAGGGGATCTAACCCTCACGACTAGTAATATGAAAGGGGAGGAAAAGTCTCCCTGGAGGCAAGATTCCATCCTACAATTTCCGTTGCTAGGGACCCCAAGCTTTGCACCTGGTGACCTTCAGCACCCATCCTACTCTGCTCCTGTCTGTCTACCTATTTCACAGGTTTAGGTGGGGATTAAATGAGAAGCATAGTGAGTACCTGACTCAGAAATGTTTTATAAGTGGGAGAAAGTTACAATCAGAGATGGCCATTATTACTTCTAGGCCAGTGATGGCGAACCTATGACACGCGAACTCATTTTTTTGGTTGATTTTTCTTTGTTAAATGGCATTTAAATATATAAAATAAATATCAAAAATATAAGTCTTTGTTTTACTATGGTTGCAGATATCAAAAAATTTCTATATGTGACACAGCACCAGAGTTAAGTTAGGGTTTTTCAAAATGCTGACACGCCGAGCTCAAAAGGTTCGCCATCACTGTTGGGCCTTTAAGGTTTTTGCTAATAACTCATAAATAAGCACAATTGAAAATACACACATCTTTTCTTTTCTCAGTGGCAATTATAGATTTAGCCTCCGTGGGTTTTAGGAGACTATTGCCTTTGATGATGAGCTTTAAAAGAGGATAATATAATGACAGAAATTGAGTGATGTTAGGGTTGATGGTAGAGGTAAGGTGAGGAAAGTGTTTCCCAAACTTCAGTCTTTTGTACACCAGCCTGCCTATTATTGTTATCCACATATCACCTGCACTCTTTTTTACTTAATATTATTTTTAAAGCTTAAATACATTTTTAAAAAATATTTTTATTGATTTCAGAGAGGGAGGGAGAGGGAGAGAGAGCTTGAGACATCAATGATGAGAGAGAATCACTGATCGGCTGCTTCCTGCATGCCCTCTACTGGGGATTGAGACTGCAACCTAGACATGTGTCCAAACAGGGAATCATACCATGACCTCCAAGTTCATAGGTCGACCCTCAACCCCTGGCCGGGCAAGCTTAAATACATTTTTAAAGGAGTGTTCATTTTATAATTAGAAAATGAAAAACCAGTGTCATTTGACAGACATTGCGAGTAACTTGGAAAATAAAATTAATCTCATCACAAGCAGTCATGACATTCTAGCTAAATGCTGCTGTCTGCTAAGGGCCAGTCAGAAACCGCCTCCTTTTTTCAACAAAATGGGAGGTTGGCATATGTTGTGAGTTAAAGAGATTCTGGCACCAAACTGAGATCTTCTTTTGGACTCCGGAGCACGGAGGATTGTGGAAGAGGGAGTGCCTTCTCACTTGTAACTCGATGTAGTTTAATGTCAGTCCCTGCAGGCTCTCAGACCTTCTGGGTACCACGGAGGGAGGAGGGTGGCATGTTTCACATTTGGGGCGCCTCGGTTAGTGCTTGCTCAGGACATCTGGTAGTTTCGTGTCTGTGTGGGTGGGGTTCTCGGCAAAATCTCTTTTCCAGAGCTGGGAAGGGAGCAGCTGTGGATACTGGGTACGGTGGGAGGAACTTGCCAGGGGTGTAGGGATGGAAGCAGTCTCCCTCTGCATTAGTCTATTAGCCTGTCATAACAAAGAAACCCAGACCAGCGGGCTTAAACAACACACATTGATTTCCTCATAGTTCTGGAGGCTGGAAGTCCAAGATCACGGTGTCCGGTGTCCACGGGGTTGGTTTTTGCTGAGGCCTCTTTCCTTGGCTTGTAGAAGACCATCTTTTCCCTGTGTCTTCACATGGTCTTCCCTCTGTGTGTCTGTGTTCTAACCTCTTCTTTCAGAGGATTGGATTAGGGCCCACCCATTTTAAGGCCCTATCTCCAAATACAGTCACATTCTGAAATACTGGGGTTAGAACTTGAATATTTGAGTTTTTGAGGGACATGATACAGCCCATAACACCCCCTTTCCGTTCCCTCCACACCCCTCTGTGCCCCCACTGCATGTCTCCCCAGATCTCTGACACTCACCCTCTCTCCCTCACAGGATTGGAACCTTCTTCTGCCCTCTGCTGCCCTTTATCCAAATGATTACTCTTTTCATCATGTTTTACGTCAAAAATGTGAGTCAGTCTGAAGTCGGAACCAATCAGCGTGGCTCAGTCACATGTGACCCCGTGGTGGTTGGAATCAGGAGTGGGAGGGTGTGGAGGCGGGCTGAGAAGGTTATCGGGAAGCCAGTGGCTGGCTGGGGTCCCCCTGGCCTGCTCACAGATGGTAGGCGGCCACTCCTCTCTCTTCAGATCAGCCTGATGATGAATTTCCAGCCTCCGAGCAAAGCCTGGCGGGCCTCACAGATGATGACTTTCTTCATCTTCTTGCTCTTTTTCCCGTCCTTCACTGGGGTCCTGTGCACCCTCGCCATCACCATCTGGAGGTAGGAGATGGCGGCCTTTGGATGAGGTTTGAGAGCTGGGGTTGGGTGGGTGTTTTAAAATGTAGGTTTTATTATTATTCAGATTTGGTGAGGCCGACAGATCAGGAACTGACTGCCACTGAAAAGATAATTTGTTATACCCACAGATCCCCAAAAAGGGGGCACACCCCACCACAAAGGACGGAGGGGGCACATGGGCAGGCACCAGCGTAGCTCAGGAGGCAGAAGGAGCAATGGGGAAAGGTGGGCAAGAGCCTTTATTGTGGCTTCCATGGGAAGGAATGGTGAGGCAGGGTAAGGACTGGCTAGTTTGAATCATTTCAGCGGGCTCTGGGGTATTGGGGTTGTCTAGAGTTGCCAGATATCTGCCCCTGGGTTGATTGGGGCAGGAGAGAGAATAGTGACCCAAGGTGTGAGAGCTTGATAGAGGGTGGAATGCTGGCTCTGGATTGGTTGGTTTGCACATGAAAGACTGAGTCTGTAGGATAGCCCAGGGAATGGCAGTCTCTCCAGGATCAGTAGAGCCCCAGATGTCAAACCATCAGAGTAAAGAGACATGCTCAATGCAGAGTTCAACCCCAGGCTCCCTGGCTAACCAACAGACACTACATCCAAGGGAGGGAATAAGTCTGAGCTCGGGGCCCTTCCTCATGACTGGCTCAGCTTCCTCACTTACCACAAAATAGAGAAAGGCCAGTTCTTCCACCTGGACAACAGAACTGCATCTAAATAAACTGAAAGGCCACTGTCTGATCAGGCTGTCTCCTACTTCTCCAACCTCACCCCCATCGGCTCCTTCCTCCTTTGGCCCCACAGCTCTTGCTCCATTCCTGAGACTCTGAGAGCTCCTCCCCACGTGGAGTAGGGCTCTCTATTTGAAGAGCTCTCCCCACCCCCTTTGCTTAGAGACCTTCTTTCCATCCTCTGCTTCTTGGCTCCAAAGTCATCTCCAAACTCTGACCGTCAGGACCATCCTTGTCTATTGTCAGTTCCACCCCTGCTTTCTCCCAGGCCAATTTCTTTTCTTCATTCCATAGTTCACAGTCAGAAATGCGTTTGTTTGAATCTTTGTTAGTTGTTTGCTCATTGGTTGTCCATCTTTCCCACTAGAACAGACATCTGCGAGGGCAGGCACCATGTCTGTTTTGTTTACTATGGGTTCTCCAGGGCTAAGTATCTAGCACAGTGCCTGGTACAAGTGCAGTAAAACTAGAATGAATGAATGAATGAATGGAGGGAGGGAGGGAGGGAGGGAGGGAGGGAGGGAGGGAGGGAGGGAGGGAGGGAGGGTTGGTTTTTAGGATACATGTGGAACTGGAACCATTGGCAATTCAAGTGGCTTCAGAGCAGGCTACTCTGCTTCACAATGTCCTTGTTACTCTTTTTGGTGTTTCTTCCTAACCAGTCCCTTGTTGCCCTCTAGTTTCTGCTTGTTCATAACAACTGAGTGCCCGTGGCCATCATTGCCACACCTTCAGGTTCCATAGATTACAGGGTCCTCTCTTCATATTCCTGAGTTCAAGTCCCCAAGAAAGAGAATCTGGCTGCCCCAGTTCATTTCTTTGAGCCGGGGTACCACAGAGGCTGCCGTGAATTGACTACCGTTGGCTCAGATCCGTGGTCGCCAGACTGCGGCTCGCGAGCCACCTGCGGCTCTTTGGCCCCTTGAGTGTGGCTCTTCCTAAGCCTTAGGAGTACCCTAATTAAGTTAATAACAATGTACCTACCTATATAGTTTAAGTTTAAAAAATTTGGCTCTCAAAAGAAATTTCAGTCGTTGTCCTGTTGATATTTGGCTCTGTGGACTAAGGAGTTTGCCGACCACTGGAGATGATTCTCCTGTCTGAGCACTCGTCCTCAGGATGTGGGTCATGAGTATGAAATACACCAGCTGGGGCTGGGAGAAGGTTTCCTCTGGAAGGGAGGTGTGGGTGGAACCGGCAAGAACTGCTGATTCCAGAGCCTAGAAAGTGCAGCCTGCGTGTAGTGCAAACGAGACCAGAGTCTCGCACTAGAGGCGTTTTTCTGTCCCTTGTTTTACCAGATTGAAACCGTCCGCTGATTGTGGCCCGTTTAGAGGACTGCCCTTCTTCATTCACTCCATTTACAGCTGGATCGACACCCTGAGTAAAAGCCCCAGCTACCTGTGGGTGGTCTGGATCTACCAGAATCTCATCGGCAGCGTGCACTTCTTTTTCATCCTCACCCTTATCGTATTGTGAGTGGGGCACCTTGGCAAACACTTTACTGACACAGCATGCGGACAGCCACAGGGATGTCTGGTGGAAAAACAAAGGGCTACAGAATAGCTCAGTGTTCTGGATGATCCTGACTCGGCCCCTGAGTTTGTTAGTTTGTTTGTTGTTAATCCTCACCCAAGGATATTTTTTCCATTGATTTTTTTAGAGAGAGCAGAAGGGAAGAAGGGAGGGAGAGAGAAAAAGAGGGATCAATGTGAGGCAACATTGATTGGTTGCCTCCCACATGTTACTGGGACCAGGGATGGAACCTGCAATTTAAGTATATGCCCTTGACCAGAAATTGAACTCAAGACTACCCTTGAGTTTTGGGGGTTTTTTTAAATATGTTTTTATTTATTATAGAGAGAAGAAGGGAGAGAAAGAGAGAAATAGAAACTTCAATGATGAGAAGGAATCATTGGTTGGCTGCCTCCTGCATGCCCACTACTGGGGACCTGGCATGTGCCCTGACCAGGAATTGAACCTTGATCTCCTGGTTCAGGGTCAATGCTCAACCACTGAGCCACACCGGCCAAACCGGCAGGCGAGGTGATTTTTCTTTAATGTTTAATATTATCTTAGAGTGTGGTGAGGTGTTTTTTGCCTGTTTTATGAAGAAAGCAATACCTGCTTTGCCCCTCATAAGAGAAAACATGAAACTAAAATTTAAAAAAAAGGATATGAGAATGCTTAAGACTATTATATGTGTGATTCCTTCTGAGACTATAATGTATTAAAATGGGTTGGGCATTATTGATACATAGGATAGTGTATTTTCATTTTCAAATAGAAAAAGATCAACTTCTGACTTCTTGTAAAAAAAAAAAAAAAAAAAAAAAAAGAAGATCTGACAAGACTGGGCCCGTTTCCTGCATGAACACCTGGTTGGCTGAGTAATGACTGTCCCTCTTGGAAGCTCAGCCCTGATGGCATCTGAGATTGCAGGTCCTTGTGTGGAGACACACACACACACACACACACACACACACACACACACACACGGCTCTCTGTCAGGCCTTCCTCCCCAACACTAGGTTTCCATTGGCCTCTTTAAAATGGAAAGTTCTGCCCTAGCCGGCTTGGCTCAGTGGATAGAGTGTCGGCCTGTGGGCTCAAGGGTCCTGAATTTGATTCCAGTCAAGGGCACATGCCCGGGTTGCAGACTCGATCTCCAGTAGGGGGCATGCAAGAGGCAGCCAATCAGTGATTCTCTCTCATCATAGATGTTTCTCTCTCTCCCTCTCCCTTCCTGTCTGAAATCAATAAAAGTATATATTTTTTAAAAATGGCAAATTCTCTGAGTGTCTTGCTCCTTCAAACTCCTAATTCACTGGGGACCTTGTTAGAAATCTGGAATCTGCCCTAGCCAGTTTGGGTCGATGGATAGAGCACCGGCCTACGGACTGAAGGGTCCCAGGTTTGATTCCAGTCAAGGGCACATGCTTGGGTTGTGGGCTCGATCCTCAGTAGGGGGCGTGCAGGAGGCAGCCGATCAATGCTTCTCTCTCATCATTGATGTTTCTATCTCTTTCCCTCTCCCTTCCTCTCTGAAATCAATAAAACATATTTTAAAAAAATGAAATGTGGAATCTCAGGCCCTACCCTAGACCTGCAGAACCAGCACCTGCATTTTAACAAAGACCAGAAAATTTGTGTCACATTCAAGTCTGAATAACACCGTCCAGATTCATAAATGCTGGCTGCACATTAGAATCATGTACATCTTTAAAACAGTGATGTCTGGCCCCACAGTCAGAGAAGCTCAATGAATTGATCTGAGGATGGGCCATGGCGTGAGTCCTTTTACCACCTCTCAGGTGATTCCGTGTGCAGAATGGGGACAGCCATTGCTATAATGTACTCACCCTATTACTCAACCAGACACAACTTTTCAGGAACAAATCTATTTTCAAGTAAATGTTTTCATTCCTTTGCACCCAATTGTAATTCAGAGCCTGAAAATGCCTGCCATTCTTTCTTCTCGCCTCTTCCAGAATCATCACCTATCTTTACTGGCAGATCACAGAGGGAAGGAAGATTATGATCAGGCTGCTCCATGAACAGATCATTAATGTAAGTTCTGCTGGGCCCATCTGTTATCCTCTCCCCCTTTTTAACATTTTATAATGGAAATTTTCAAACATATTCCCAAACAGAATAGTAAAATGAGCCCCCACCTGCCCACAACCCACCCTGACAACCATCAGCAATTGTGTCTTCTTTTTTCTTGTTGTTGTTGGTAATCCTCACATGAGGATATTTTTTCCGTTGTTTTTTATAGAGCATGGAAGGGAGGAAAGGAGTGGGCGGGGGAGGGGGGAGAGAAACATCTATGTGAGAGAGGCACATCGACTGGCTGCCTCCCACACTCACCCTGACTGGGGCTGAGGAGAGAACCTGCAACACAGGTACATGCCCTTGACAGGAATTGAACCCGCGACCCTTCGGTGCACAAGCCGATGCTATAACCACTGGGAAACACCTGCCAGGGCAGCAATTGTATGTTCTTATTTCATTTAGCCACTATCCCTTCACTGCAAATCTCTGGGTTATTTTAAAGAAAATCCTAGACTTTATACCATTTTGTCTGTAAAAACTTCTATATGCCTAAGATATACAGACTTTTAAAGAAACAGAACCACAATACCAATCATCACACCTGAAAGAAAACGTAATAATTCCTTACTATCATCCAATATCCAGTCAATGGTCAGATTTCCCCAATTGTATCATTAAGTGTCTTTTTACATTAGGGTTGTTTAAATCTGGTTCTGAAAAAGTGCCATATGTTGCATTTGGTTGGTATGTCTTTAATGTGTCTTTCAATCTATAACTGTTCACTCGTCTCTTCTCCTGCCATATATTGTTGAAGAAAGCAGTTCACTGTGTTGTAATAATTCCCACATTCTGGATATATCATATTTTCAACCTGTGGTGTTTGGCATGTTTTGGGGTGGGTTTTTTTTTTTAATGTTTTTATTTATTTTTTAGAGAGAGGGAAAGGGAGAGGGATAGAGAGATAGAAACATCAATAAGAGAGAAGCATCATCGATTGGCTGTCTCCTGCACTCCCCCTACTGGGGATCAAGCCCACAACTTGGGCATGTGCTCTGACCAAGAATCAAACCAGTGACCTCTTGGTTCACGGGTCAATGCTCAACCACTGAGCCACACCAGCTGGGCTGGCATGTTTCTTTTTACTTTTTAAATATATTTTTTTATTGATTTCAGAGAGGAAGGGAGAGGGAGAGAGGAACATCAAAGATGAGAGATAATCATTGATTGGCTGTCTCCTGCACAGCCCCCACTGGGAATCGAGCCTGCAACCCAGGCATGTGCCCTGACCAGGAATCGAACCGTGACCTCCTGGCTCATAAGTTCATGCTCAACCACTGAGTCATGCCAGCCAGGCTCTTTTTACTTTTTATTTCCTGTAAACTAGTGGTGAGATATAGAGATCTGATTAGAGTCTAGCTCAACTTTTTAGCCAGAATACTTCATAGATGATGCTATGAGCATCTTATGGCATTTGAGGTATAAAATGTGATTGTCTTTTTTGTGTGTGATGTTAAGAGCGATCAGTGCTTTGTTAGCCTGACTCATCCATTGTAAAGCTCATCAGCCTTATCTCTAATGGCCTTGGCAGCCTTTGATGAGTATGGCCTAGAGAAGATCCATTTATTTCATTATGGATTACAAAATAGTGATACTCTGATTCTAGAAGTCTTCTGCATATATTAGCTGGAACTCTATAAAAGAAGACTTTTGCTCACCAATGACTTGATTACCTTGCATTCCCAAATTCAGTGCTTCCGTAGAGAAGATTTCCAATTAATAAATGTAGAAGGAATGAGTGGAACAGAAAATCATCATAAAACAAACAGCACAGTAATAATTGTTACAAGCGAGATCCACTAGTGGAAACTAAAATTAACGGGTGAAAATTGAAGGAAAAACGAGGGCATGGAACCTGGATTCACCTGGACTAGACAGACCATCAATGGTGCTTGCTAGCCCACCTCAGCTCAGGTGGAACATACCACTCTCTTATCTGCAACAGGTTCACAGGAAAGCAACTCACCCCCCTGGGGAAGGCATACCCTCTTCCTTCCTTCCCCTTCCCAACTAGGTGATTATTTAACCCGGTCTATTCCATTGACACAGATAACTTTGACAAATGAAATAGATTTGATGTCCTTAGATGCAGAGCTATAAGCTTTGACATTCTCAGTGGGAGGACAGGGCAGACCCAGGCAATGCTGGGTGCCCACGCAGGGTTCTGGGGCAGAGGGAATGCCAGGAAGGGAGAGAGAATAAACCATTTGTCCTGGGCCTTTGACAGTGGCATGTAAGCTGTTCTAGCATCCAGGCTGGAGAAGGCTGCTACTCAAGCCTGCTAGGGGAATTGCTTTAGAGGAGAATATCCTAATTCAGGAAGGCTTTGGGGGATCACTTGGCTTTACTATGACATGTTTTATTTCATCAAGAAAAAACATGGCGGCAATATCCATCCAATGGACCCTACCTGCCTTCAAAGAAGCCTTCCCTTCATTTGCTTCTCAACTCCACATCACCATTCATCCTCCATGTTTTCCTTTTCCTTTTTCTTCTTGGCAGGAGGGCAAAGATAAAATGTTCCTGATAGAAAAGTTGACTAAGCTGCAGGACACAGAGAGGAGAGCAAACCCCAGCTCGTTCACACTGGAAAGGACAGACGTGGAGGTGAGGCTGGAGGCCGCCTTGGGATCCCTGTGACCCCTACTTGCCTCCCTGTGCAAAGGACATCAGGGAACTAGAATCACATGAGGGCACTTCACTTTCTATGTTTACACATTTCTCTATTTTGTATTTAAAAAACCGTACTCACTCATTCAACACTTTCCAGGCCTGGCCTTGCTCTAGGTGCTGGGCTATTGTGGTGAACACAGCAAAGGTGTTGTCCTCATGCACTTTGCATCCATCTTTCCTATAAATTGAATCATAAGAAAGTATATCCCACCGAGATGAGAAGTGCCCTGAAATCTCACCCCTCTACATTAATGCTTCAGTGCATATTCTTCCTGATATTCCCCCTAGGCAGCTGCAAACATACTACATGCATCTCACATTTTTATTTATTTTTTTACAAAAGAGGGGTTATAGTATACACATGTATCATAACTCCCCCCCTTTAATATCTCAGACATTGTTTCAGTCTGTACATATTTGGACATTTGGATTGTTTTCATGGTCTTTAAGATCACAAACAGTACATAATGAAACATTTTTGTTATAATTATTTTAGGCAAGTATTTCAGCCAGAGGACGGCCACATAATAATGTTAATAGATGTTGCCATATCACTCTCTTAAGATTTTACTAATCTCACTCTTACCAGGAGGGTGTACGAGATGCCTGGCACCCTGATTCCAGAGCCCATGCTGGCTTCCCTGGTGTCCTGGAAGATACAGATAAACAGTACACCCATCTTATTCAGATGCCACTAGTTCTGGAAGTTATGACTTTGTCAGAAGGAACTGTTGTGTCAGTTACTATCTGTGCGATTAATACTATCAGCACCATTTAGCGTTCTAGAGGCTCAACTCTAAATCCTGTGGAGGCAGGGACCATGTCGATGGCCTTGCAGCCCCAGGTCCTAATCTGTTACCTGGCATAGTGTAACTGCTCTGTGACACGAATGGGGAAAAAAGAATGAATGGAATCACAGCCCCTAAAGAACACAACAAAACATGTTTGATGTTTCTATGGTTGAGCCTTGTCCTTAATCTGTCACCTCTCCGTTTTAAAATTGGGGGGAGGGGGGTGCACATACCTTCCCAACTATGCAACAGGACCTGGGCTCTCTTCCAGTGATAAGGCTGCCTCTTTTTTTCTCTTTCAGGAGCCGGGCCCTTTGCACAGCAGGGAACATGAAGCTGCTCGTGGTGAGTAACACAATTGGCGCCAAAGAAGACCTAATTTACCTAGAGGACAAACCCCAAGGTAGAGGGTCAGAGCTGCTCATGAATCAGTTACTCGTTCAATTGCAAGAACCTACCCAAAGTGGCTTTAGCAAAAACCCAAGAGTAATTCTTGCTTTAACAGCCAGGGCTCACAATATGTCACAAGAACCTGGTTTCTTTCTGTTCAGTTGTTTTCCATGTCAGCTCCTTTCTCAAGGAGGCGCTTCCTAATGATTGCAAGGCAGCTTTCTCAGTTTCTTCTGTCAATTGGCCAGATCTGAGTCACTGGCCTCATCTGTAGATACAGGTGGGACAACCGTACAGACCACAGGGGCTGAGACTGGGGGAGCGTGGCTTCCCGAAGAAAACCTGTGGCTGATGCCAGAGGGGAATGAATGCTGGGGAGGAAACAAACAAACCGATCAACTCATCTTTTGGGGGATAGCATTTACTGGGACTATCCAATGATGGGAGTTCAAGGGGCAGCACTGAAGAAACTTAAAAGGAGGAGGCAAGGAAGGCATGAGAAGCTGAGCTCTCTTGAAGGCCAATTTGGCCTTTCCCGTGGAGAGCTGGGGCAGGGTGTGTCTGTGCTAACTTCTCTTTCCTGTGTCAAACCCAGACCTGCGATTTAGGAGGTCAGTTCAAGAAAATATTCCAAAGGCCTGAGGATTATTGTGGTGGCCAGACACCAATCAGAAAGGACAGACGATAAAGATGGAACAACGTTTGGAGCTCCTCGGAAGAAAATTCAAGCCATCTGGTAGGAGTAGAATCTGACCACAGTGTAAATACTGAAGTAAAATTGGCCATTCCCTGCTGCTATTTAACACTTGAATTGCTGATTTTTTTAAGATAAAACATTTGGGATTTTCTAATAAAGACTGTCGTAATATTTTAACTAGTTCACAGAAACCTTGGAAAAGATAACCTGGGAATGATGTATTTTATCTTTAAGAGATGTGCATATGAGTTATTGGTCCTTAGAAATCTCCCCCCACCCCCAGACCTCCCAGACCTGGCAAAGGTTTGGAAAGTGGTGCTCAGACAAGTGGTACAGCCTGAATAAAAACGTGGTCCTCTGTCAGGGATGTGATGCCTCCTCAATTGTAGGACCTGCATTTGTTCATGACTTTGAACTAAAAATATTCCAAAAGTGAAATACAAACAGGGGTCTCATCTATGAACTCTGTTGCATATGAAGTACATGAGTCTTCGGGCTTGGGCGGGGGTGTGGGTGTGGACAGGACTCTGACCTATGAGGTTTTATATGTGACCATCAAAGTCTTATGTTGGACCAAACATGAGACCAGTGGTATGTGTGGAATATATATATGTATGTATATGTTTCTGTGGGGAATAAATATGTGTGTGTGTGTGTATGTACATATGCATACACACATAGATAGCATTCTTTTTGCAGATTTGCCAAATGATTCACAAGACCTGTGACTGTACTTAAAACTGAAGGGTCCAGCAGAAAGGTGCAATTACCAAATTACCTGAGGTGGGGAATTTCTTCTTGACTCATCACTGTCATGAAATCTAATTGGAACTGGATTTAAAAAACATTTCAGATACATTTGAAACACAAACATACAATCAGTGTTCAATCATGGATTCACTTTTTCATTCACTTAGTTATTCATTAATTCACTTTATCAACGGAGTTAATTTCTTGTGGTGGCTCGTAGTGTCTGTTCATTTCACAAATACGTGCCAAGTGGTGAACAAAATAGTGAACAAGACACAGTCTCTCCCCTCAGATGCCTGGCAAGTTAATTCAGATAGGAGCTTAATAATTAATATTATAATTGTATAGATGCTGTGCAGGAGAAACCCATGGGACAACTGGGATACAACTTGTCTCGGGTCAGTGGAATTGGTATTTGAAGTGATTTCCGCCCCCCCAGCTCCGTATCATCTTAATGTTGTTTGTGTTTCTCTGGCTTCTACATCAAAAGGTAAACTCCCTCCGGAAGCATTTTTGCTGACTCACTACATCCTAAAGGTTTCTATCTCCATTCACCTCCATCTCTTGTCCCCACTTGTGTAAAGCCTGCTTCCCTGGAGATGTAAACACAACAGAAAGATTGAGTCTGCAGGTCTCACACACACGTGGATGTGAGGATGCTTTTTACATTTAGTCTTGAGATGGGGGTGTATTAGTTTCCTGGGGCTGCCGTAACCAAATATCATGGGTTGGGTGGCTTAAACAACACAGATTTATTTTCTCACAGTTCTGGAGGCTAGACGTCCAAGATCAAAGTGTTGGTATCCACAGTTTTGGTTTCCTTCTGAGTCCTGTCTCCTTGGTTTGCGGACGGCCACATTCTTGCTGTGTCCTCACACGGTGTTTTTCCTCTGTGTGTGCAGGTTCCTGTGTACCTTTCAGTGTTCAGATTTTCTCTTCTTATAAGAACACCAGGCAATTGGAATAGGACTCACCTTTATAGCTTCCTTTTAATTTATTCACCTGTGTAAAGGCCAGATCTCCAAATATGGTTACATTCTGAGGCACTGGGTGTTCAGACTTCAGCATAGGAAATTTGGGTCGACAATAACAGTTCAGATCATAACAGAGGCCAGCTCTCCCCGTCCCATCACAGCCTCTCTTTAGGCATCAGGGTTCCCAGTGCTGGCTGCCCCCAGAATCACATAGGGAGCTGTCGGACAACAGCCAGGCCCAGGCCCCACTCTAGACCAACTAGAGCAGGCATCCATATTTTTTCTTTCAAGCTCCCCAAATGGTTTTAGTAGAAAGCCAGGACTGAGGACTACTGAGCTAGGATCTAGAGTAGTCCTTCCCAAACTTGCCTGACCATAAAAGCCACTGGAGGCACTTATTAAACATACAAAAGGTAAAAAAAAAAAAAAATAAACATACAAAAGGTGAGTTCATCATATCGCATCAAAATCTTCAGGAGACATTCCCCATTCTCCTCTTCCCACCCTTATTTTAATTAGTTCAACATGATAAAAGTAACATGCTTTCCAACCATCCCTTGAAAGCTGGTAGTTTTAAGCATATATATATATAAAGGGTAGCCTCTTCTGAATTTCTGCAGGATCTGGTCCTTCAAGCGGTCTCAGCGAATGGCCCAGTTCATTTCTTAGGAGGCTATGAGATGCTTTTGTGTAAAGTTCAATTATAAAAGGAGTGGCTGAAATAGCACAGACTAGCCCTAATCGGTTTTGCTCAGTGGATGGAGCATTGGCCTATGGACTGAAAGGTTCCCGGGTTCGATTCCAGTCAGGGGCATGTACTTTTGTTGCGGGCACATCCCCAGTAGGGGGTGTGCAGGAGGCAGCTGATGGATGTTTCTAACTCTCTATCCTCTCCCTTCGTCTCTGTAAAAATTCAATTAAAAAAATTATAAATATAAAAAAATAAAATAGCACAGACTGGCGTATTTTTTTTATAACCTTTGAATTGAGGACAGATGGTAAGAATTCAGCTCACTCATAGGAACTGTCTCTATATGGTAGCACCTCACAGAATCCCCCCTCACTTGTCCAAATCAAAACCTTTTCATAGCATTTCCATGTCTGATTAACCGCCAGACAGACCATTGAGAGGAGCTCAGTGTGGAGCAGAGGGCCCTCTGCTTTGCTCACGGCTGCAGCTGATACCAGTGCCTTACCCCAGTGTGCTGTTACTCTCCACTCCGTGCCTTTTCCACTTTAATCGCTAGGGCTCTTAGGGACATTTTTCAAAAACACTCCCACTTCTATCATTTGAACCTCATAACATTATGGCTGTAAGACAGTTAGTGCAAATATCATGACCTCCATTTGACAGATGATGAAAACTTGGGCATGCACAGGTAAGTGATTTGCCTAAGGCAGGGATGGGCAAATTTTTTGATTCGAGGGCCACAATGGGTTCTTAAACTGGACCGGAGGGCCGGAACAAAAGCATGGATGGAGTGTTTGTGTGAACTAATATAAATTTAAAGTAAACATTATTACATAAAAGGTCTTTTTTTTTAGTTTTATTCATTTCAAACGAGCAGGATCCGGCCCGTGGGATGTAGTTTGCCCACGGCTGGCCTAAGGCCTCCTAGCTAGCCAGTGGCAGAATCGAGGACTTCAGGTTTTCTCTAGCTCAGTGGTTCTCAGATTTGTGCATGTATCAGAACTGCCTGGAGGTTTAAAACGAATCCTGAGCCCCACCCAGAGTTTCAGTTCTGAGATGGGCTCTGAGAATTTGCGTTTTTAGCAAGTTCCCCCATAGCTGATGTTGAATAAATGTCTCAAAGGACAGCATCCACCGTGCCTAGCCTCTTAATACTTGGCGTTTGGCACACAGATTTTGAGCATAAAGTTTAATAATAGAGCACACAAAGTCATCGATCTTCAGCATTTTTTTTAATATATATTTTATTGATTTTTTTACAGAGAGGAAGGGAAAGGGATAGAGAGTTAGAAACATCGATGAGAGAGAAACATCGATCAGCTGCCTCTTGCACACCCCCCACTGGAGATGTGCCCGCAACCAAGGTACATGCCCTTGACCGGAATCGAACCTGGGACCTTTCAGTCCGCAGGCCAACGCTCTATTCACTGAGCTAAACCAGTCAGGGAAGCATTTTTGATAAATCAAATCACCTCACCAAACCGTAACTGTCACTCCATGCTAAAGGTTTCAGTGGATGTTTGAATGTTCATTAATCCACACCCTTCCTGTCCTCAAGGCTGTGGTTTACTGTTCTGTTCAAGCACTGTTTCCACTTTAGAGAGTGGTAGGTGTAATTTTATTTAGAAATTTGCATCTAATAAAAATAGAATATTTATGTCTTGGTAAAATTCTTGTCAAAACAGGATTGTAGACGCCAGTCTCCAAATAAGGAAATGAGTATTGCTTAATCAAGTAAGTAGTGGATTTTTTAAGCCTTTTGAGGTAGCCCTTCAATGTTATGTCTCCAGAATCCTGAGAGCAGAGGTGCAGTCCAATGAACAGATGTGATTTTTATCTGTATTGATGTTCTTAGAAAGAAAGCTATCGATTGGGATTTTGGATGGCCCCTTGATACTGCTGAATCTGGATCATTTATCTAAACTCCCAAATTTTCATCTTACTGTATGTTTATCTCTAGCTTCCTCAAGGAAGTTTCCACTGATATCCTCTAATTCGTTCCTTCAACATTTATTGAACATATACAGGCATTGCTACAGGTATGGACCAGCCATGATAAGCAGGGCTTTAGGATGTGGGCTCTGGAATTACATCACCTGTGCTTGAATCCTTATCCTATTACTGTTGTGTGACTGTAGACAAGCTACTTAATTTCCCTGTGCTTTGGTGTCCTTTAGCATATTATGGTAACTACCTCATGGTGTTGTTGCAAAGTAAATACATGGAAAACATTTGAAATAGTGTCTCGCACATGGTAGAGTCAGTAAATGTTATTAACAAGCCTTTTACATGCACTTTCGTTTAATCACAACCAGCCTCTGAGGTGGTATTACTACTGCCCTTATTTTACAGATGATTTAGTAACTAGTCCAAGGTCATACAGCTGGCAAGGTGCTGATCAGGAAATCAAGATTTACCTTTCTCTGATCCCAAATCCTGTTTTTAACCCAATACCAAGCCTTTCAAGTAAGTACTTAATAGTAGTAATATATATTTATGATTTCAGAGAGGCATGTGCTCCTGGTTCATAGGTCAACGCTCAACCAGAGCCACACTGGGCAGGCAACAGTAATACTTATTAACATCTTTCTTCATCCAAATTCTCCATTCTTCAAGGCCCAAGCCACTTTAGCACAGGCTCTAATCCTTCATTGGGTATGGCACAGTCAAGAGTAAAATGGATTTGGGACAAAAGTCAAGACAGTAAACTGGCTTTCAAAAGGTCTTCACACAAGAGGGATGTTAACTTTACTGCCCCTAAAGGCATTCCTTCCCTGTCGATGTGCATCTCTGAATATAAGTCACAGGAGGAATTCGGGCCACAGAAATTTTGGGTGGTTCTCATTATTTGTCATAATGTGACACAGAAATACATGCAGTTTAGGAATCTGCTCCATTTATTGAATAAATCTTTATCTTATAATCTTAAAATTCAAGGAAAATTTTATAAATGGAAAATTATCCCAAACCCCACCTACATGCTCCTGCCAACACCAACTATAGCAAAAATCCATTTGCTTCTCACTGCCACCTGGCTGCGTGGACCGGTGGCCCACTGGACTCAGGAGGGAAGTCATGACTAAGTTGTGAGGTCTGCGATCAAGGCTACAGATGGGGCTGTTAGGTAGGGGGAAGAGGGGCCTAGAGGAGAAAGAAAGCTTTGCAATCTTTTAAAGTCTCAACTTTATTTTAAATATTGCTATTTAAGTTCACAATAAGACCTTCCAGTAGCTCGTGTGGGAAGGAATTGGGAATCAAGAGCTGTATAAAGGCAGGCAGGGAGTTAAAAGCAAGAGCTCTGAGTCAGACCAACCTAGATTTGAATCCCAATTGCACCAAGGAATTTGAGACCTTAAGTAACTAATTTTGCAGTGCCTCAGTTTCCTCAAAAAGCCAATACCTCTAAGATTTTTGTGAGATTTAATTAAGATAATGTGTTAAAAACCACTAAAGTTCCTGGCAAATAGTAAAAAAAAAAATTTTTTAACTATCATAAGATCAGGCTCTACTACATCACCAGTGGTGTCATTTTTTGAATAAGACCCTTCCATTTCACAGGTTTTAGTTTTCTCACGTAAAATGAGGATAAGCCTAGATGTCCTTGATAGTCTCCCATCATCTGTTGTAGAGTAGCCTGAAAGGGTGACACTCTGCCCCCTAGTGGTCCATAGTTCTTATTTCAAGATACCACAAACAATCCCTCAGGCTGGTGTCAAGACTTCCCTGACATTTGTGTCTCACTGAAGCTGTTGCCCCCGTCACTGGATTGCTGATAGCAGCTTCCCTAAATTCCTTATGTCCTAGGATTTGATGCTTGATAAGCAGTTTTCCTTTCGTGCTCTTTTTAATGATTTTATTATCAGTATGGTCACAAGTTTGATGACTACAGTACATTGATAATGTAGCCAAATACAAATATTTTAAATAAATTACATGTGTGTCAAATTTTAAAATGTCAAGTTTGAGTGATCATGCGTATCCCATGCATTTGCATTTGTGCCCCCACACTGCACAGCTCAATCTGTGCCTATCCTCACTGGGTCTTGGTGTGTGCCTCAGCGAGGTCTGGGCAGGAGCTATTGTGCCTTTTTTTGCAGACCCAGATTTTCAAGAGCAATGGTGTTGAACTCAGGCATTCATTCCATGGAGCACAGTGGCAACACCAGGCTTTGCTTTGGTCCAAGGTTAAAATGCAATTACCGACTATTGCTTCTGCGGGCCACCCGATTCCCCATGGCTTGGGCTAGCACAAAGGGTTTTTCAGGATCCCTGCATGAGGCCAGCAGGCAATCTCTGTACCCATGGCTTCCTCCCTGGGGGAAAAGTCTAGTAGTGAGGTGGGCAGTCTTCCAACATGCTGTCAGTGATATAGCTGGAACCAAGATAGGATTCATAGTAACTTTTTTCATCAAAAGTATTAACAGTCCAACCAACCACCTGAATGCCTTTAGCGGACCACTTCTTTAGGTAGTTCCTGGAGAAAGAGGAAAAAACAAATCTGTTAGAACAATGACCAGTTGGCCTAGGCATCTATGCTGGTCACTAAGTCTGGTACTCAATGAGTACTCACAGTGCTCTTAACTGGCCGCTGCACTGAAATCAGAGAAAATGTTCCAAAAGCCAGCTGTCACACTGTCACAGCTTAAAACTTTTCAGGGGCTTACTAAAAATCCCACCCCTTCCCAATAAGTCATAACAGAGGCCGTTCCTAGCTTAGTCCCACCTGTCTCTTTGGCCTCATCTTAAACCATACTGCCCCTTTCTTTCCTGTGCTGCAGTACACTGACTTTCTTTTAGTTCCTTGAAACAACCAGATTCTTTGCTGCCACAACATTTTTGCATGTGTTTCTCCCTCTGACTTGATCTCCACACCATTCCCCTCAGTTCCTACTCACCCTTTAGCTGTTTTCCCCAACTCCCCTGACTAGGTAAAATTTTATATGCACACTGTTCTCACCTACAAAGCATTTATCTTAGCTGTAATTTGTTGAATTTTTATCTCCTTTTCCACTTAACTATAAACTCCATGAGGACAGAACATGGCTTTGTTTCTTTACCACAGTATCTTCAGATTCTTAATACCTTGCAATACTGTAGACCAAGCATGTCAAACTCGCGGCTGGCCACCAGAGTTTGACATGCTTGCTGTAGACATACACCAAATATTTATTGAATTAAATGCATACATTATAATCAGCTGAAATACACAGCTACAAAACTGCTAAAAAACAGATTGCCAGCACGTTAGGGAACAAGAAGTTTTGGAAACAGTGGAGCAGAGCCTGCGATGTAGCGGGGAGTGGGAGGAAAGACTGAAGAGATGAGTTAGGCACCCACAGGACATCTTTGCTGTGGCTCTGTCTGACCTGGATCCTACACTGGTTTTCAAAGGAGACGATCACAAGGAAATGTAATTTCTCTCTCATCAGTTTGACAAATTTATTTTTTCTATAAAATGCACTTAAAACCAAGAATATTTGACCAACTTGTTTTTGGAAATAATAAAGTATGCCTGAACTCTTCCCACCTAAGAAGCTAGTGGCATCCCAACTTAATAAAGGCACGTTGGGCTCTGTGGGTGGGAACTTATCCAGGCTGTCCACTGTTACTCTTCCTTTCCAAGAAGAGCATTCAAGAAATGTGTCAGAAGATAAAATACTGTTCAACTTACGGGGATATAGAATCCTTCTGTACGAGGAAAGCTGAAATCCCACACAGGTACCACAAGACATTATGCATGCTCCAGTCGAGTAAAATGTCTAAGACCACAAATGTGGACAGTTTCCACATGTTATCATAGCGTGGTTTCCCATCTCCCGTATGGCTAAGGCTCCAAGGTCTGTGAGTTAAAGCCGTTACTACATTCCGATCTGTTTGTCTCATCTGAAAAGGAATTTTGGAAAATATAATAATTATCATAAGTCCAATACCTCTCACTTCTTATTTAAATTTAGCCAATGTTCTCATTCTGAAAAGTGATTTAGTACCCTGTCCCCATGTCTACTAAATAAGTACTCTATCATAAACACTTTGAGAAAATAAGGTGACAGAGTAAAGCATCTATATACATAAAAGCCCAGAGGCCCTAATGGTGGAACAACCAGAACGACCGGAACAACTAGTCGCTATGAAGCGCACTGCAGCTGCCAACCGGCCTGATCCGGGCCCTGATAGGCCCCCAACCTCCTACAGCCCCTCCCCCCCAGCCAGCCCTGCCTCCAATAGGGCCCCCCAACACAACTGGGGGCGGGACCAGCCAGCCAACCACCCGCGGCCCCTCCCTGCAGCCGGCCGGCCCCCTGATAGGCCTCAATCGCCGGCCAGGCCAAGGGACCCCACCCATGCACGAATTCGTGCACTGGAACTCTAGTTTAATATAAGTATCAATAAGAACAATTCCTTTACAATCCTAAACAAACTGCAATCCTATCTTTAAAATGAGAAAATCATAATCTCAAAGAGAAATCATAATCTGGGGTCAAGTTTTAATAATGTCACAAGAAAATACTTTCAACAGGATATTAACTTAAATTTTGGGCAAAGATAATTAGAACTCAATGAGGATGGAACTACAATCATTTCAAGATAGGCTGGTTAGCTTTTGATCCTTTCTAGAGAAAATGGCTGAAAAGAGTGGTGGGGGTGGGGAAGCAGGATAAGTACGTGAGAAGAGAATAAAGAGGAAAAATGTGGGGTTGGGATAGGAAGAGGGCAAAAGAGAAATGGGGAGATATGGGTGGAATTATTTAAGTCTGTGTTCTATGCTCCTCTGGAAAATACAGCATACATTTTAATTTTTTTAATGTTTTTATTGATTTCAGAGAGGAAGAGCTAGATAGAAACATCAATGATAAAAGAGAATCATTGATCAGCTGCTTCCTGAGCACCCCCTATTGGGGATCAAGCCTGGAATCCGGGCATGTGCCCTGACCGGGAATCAAACCATGACCTCCTGGTTCATAGGTCCACTGAGCCACCAGGGCCGGCCTGCAGCATACATTGTAAAAGCCTCTGTGGCCAAGTAAGTTTGGAAACCACTGATCCAAATATTGGAAAGCCCTATGAGGCCTATTCATCTTATTGACAGTTTACATGTGGACTGGCTACACTCTTACTACAAAATTTTAAATGTATGTTCTGTTGGTCACTATTACAGAGTGCTACAGAACCAACTCATTATTTTGGAAACTGGCAAATTAAGGGAAAGATTAAGCATTTATTTGCCTATTGGGCAACTAAATAGTAGATTAGTTTCTTTTTATAGAAGTATTCCAGCTAATACATGAAGAAATTATAGAATTAAAATACTAACATTTTGCAACCCCTAATAAAGTGAGAGAGCTGACCATTGGCATCAGTAGCAGCTGCTAACAAGAGTCAGCCAACTATTTTTCAAAAGGTATATTTTGCTGTTACTCAGTGAGATGTAGAGCTACATAATTCTTTCTGTTCTGAGAATGTTTTCCAAAGTAATCTGAATGAACCTATAAACATTAAAAAAAAAAAAAGGAGCTAAAAAGGAATCACGGGATTTTTAATATATTTTTTATTGATTTCAGAGAGAAGAGGGATGAGAGAGAGAAACATCAGTGATGAAAGAGAATCATAGATCGGCTGCCTCCTGCATACCCCCTACTGGGGATCGAGCCCACAACCAGGGCATGTACCTGACTGAGAATTGAACCATGAACTCCTGGTTCATAGGCTGACACTCACCTACTGAGCCACACCAGCCAGACCGGAATCATGGTATTTTTAAATGGGATATGAGTACATTCCCCTTCCTGAATTTCTCTGGTTAACTTAAAAGAGGAGTTTCTTAACTGATTCAGTTCAATTTAATTGGCATCTGTCTTACAGTTATTTGGCCCATTGCTATTATCACCACCAACTAATATAATATTATTTACAACAAATATCCTAAATCTTACCTTATAGATAACTTCTGGCAAGAAAGAGCAGACCATACTAGTATTGTATAGTTGAGGAAACTCCATATATATTTTCTTTAGAGCATCAATAGCCTGTAAAACATAAGCAATTCATGTATTTAAAATCTATTAGGCAATAACTATTACATATTAAGTACAACCCTATCAAATAAATCAGAGGTTTACTAATATGTAGGGACATTGAAAGGAGTATTAGTAGATCCCACTATCTATTGGGATATATTTTAAACTCACATCTGCAGCATCTGAAGAAACTGGAATACAGCTACTTTATTGTCTTGCTAAAAGGCTCACCTCTTTTGTCATATTTTTGGAAAGTATGGCAAACTGTAGGCCAGTGGAGGCTAGAAACAAAATTTTAAAATATTTTCCCTATACCTTAGTTTAGCCACTAGGAAAAGTCCTTTTATACCCAAAACTCTATCACCCTGTGCTTTTCCAAGCTAAAGTATAAGCCACCAGCCTGGAAACTACAAAAGGGTAGGTTTTCTCAGTCCAGAGGACTGAGAGGAAACGGCATCCACCATGAACATGAAGGTAGGAACAAGGGAGGAATTTGGGAGAGCTGGAAATCTCCCAACTCTCCACAAGGTAAGCAAAAATTTCTTTTTGTAGCCCAACTAATAAATGAAGAAGGAATTATAGAATTAAAATATTGATATTTTGTAACCTCTAGTGAATTAATAATAGATTTGGCCATTGAATTTAATGCTACTACATCATAATTTTTGAAATACTGCTAATTTTTGGAAAGTCACACATACCTATAACGAAATAAAGGCAACCACATGGATTCCAAAAAAGAAAAAAAGAACATAGAAATTATTCATGTTATGCTTCCCCTTCACTAATGAAACAGAGTGTGAGCTACAGAGCCGAAGTTATTTTCCCGCTGTTTGAATTATCACATGCACTGCACTGTGTAACTCTTCATCTACATTATTTATTTAATTCTCACAACAACCCTATGTGGTAGTTTCTTTTATGATTCCCATTTTACCCATGAGGAAATTGAAACTTATCAAGGTTGAGGTTACACTGTACTAAGTCCATAATATTGGCTCCTGTGCTCGACTGCCACCAATTTGCCGCCAACATCTGTTCCTTTATATGACATCTTGGTAAACTGGATCACTATGTTCTACCCAGGTTTGCCCAAACCACCTTTTGAGCACCCAACCAGAAAGCTTAAATAGCTGGATTAACAAAAAAAAATTGTCTTCTCCCTCTGCCCACCTCCCTCTTATTCTAAAACAGTGGTTCTCAACCTTCCTAATGCCGCGACCCTTTAATACAGTTCCTCATGTTGTGGTGACCCCCAATTTCATTGTTACAAATTGAACATAATTAAAGCATACTGATTAATCACAAAAACAATATATAATTATATATGTGTTTTCCGATGGTCTTAGGCGACCCCTGTGAAAGGGTCGTTTGACCCCCAAAGGGGTCACGACCCACAGGTTGAGAACTGCTGCTCTAGAGACTAAGTATGAAGGTCAGTACACCATGGGTGAAATGTAGGACCTGTCAGGGTTCCCAAATATGGGCCTTATTATCAATAAAACCTGAAGTGCTCATTAAAAATACATGTTCCTTGATCCCTAGAAATTTTCAGAATTTCTTCTCTAGTTGGTATGGCCCAGAAATCCATAGTTTTTATAGGCATTCCTGGTAATTCTGATGCAGACCAACTGAAAAACCTAAAACTATCAATTTAGAAGAATAATAAATTAACCAGAGCACCATTCTCTTTTTTCTTCAAAAATAGTTTACTAGCCCTAGCTGGTTTGGCTCAGTGGAGAGCATCGGCATGCGGACTGCAGGGTCCCAGGTTCGGTTCCAGTCAAGGGCACATGCCCGGGCTCGATCCCCAGTAGGGGCATGCAGGAGGCAGCTGATCAATGATTCTCTCTCATCATTAATGTCTCTATCTCTTTCTCCCTCTCTGAAATCAATAAAAATATGTATGTTTAAAAAATACGAGTTTACTATACTAAAGTCAGAATATATACTGTGGCTTGTATTTCAGATTTTAACAACTGGTTTCAATTGTATCCTGGGATTAATTTTAAAACTTGGCATCATCAGAATTCTAAACCAGTAGACAGCCATTACTGATTCTAACTATTATAAGCTAGGGGTAAATACGCAAGTTACCCAAATGCGGAAAAAGTATTTGTACTTGAAAAGCTGATTACAAAAAAACAAATGTTATCTGAACTACATTTTCCCATTATTTTCCATTGCAATATGTTTTCATGAGTAAAAGTGTATGTTCTAAAATGTAAGCAAAATTTTACATAGGAATGTCATACATATTTGAAAGTATTATAGTAATTTTCTGACACAAGTATACCAGTAACTATTCAAATCATAGAATAACAAAACTATACATAAGAGATAGAAATCATACAGAAGGGCTAAAGGTGTGCAAAAAAATATCCTATTAGCTATCAGAAGCTTTAAATTTCATCCATAGTTGTCCACCTAAGACAGCGGTTCTCGACCTGTGGGTCGCAACCACTTGGGGGTTGAACGACCCTTTCACAGGGGTTGCCAAAGACCATTGGAAAACACATATAATAATTACATACTGTTTTTGTTCCATTTGTAACAATGAAAATACATCCTGCATATCAGATATTTACATTATGATTCATAACAGTAGCAAAATTACAGTTATGATGTAGCAACGAAAATAATTTTATGGTTGGGGGTCACCACAACATGAGGAACTGTATTAAAGAGTCGTGGCATTAGGAAGGTTGAGAACCACTGATCTAAGACCTTTAGTAGCCAGATGAAGCTGGTTGTGTCCAACTCCTGTTTAAAAAGTGCCTCCTTACTATTTATTTCATATCTCTGGCAAATGCTTTATGCAAACTGGAGATACCTCTTCTATGTTATGCTACTTGTAGAATTATCAGTTATTAAACGGTTCCATCAAAGGTTAAAAAAAGATTCTGTGATTTACAGTTTTCCTTACAGATGTGGATTTTTGCATTGTACACTTCCATTAAGCAAATATAATTTATAAAAATAATTTAAGAATAAATAACAAATTATGTAGTTTTGGAAATCACTAACAATTAAAGATGTCTTTTTTAACAAGTAAAGTCTATGGTATAAATTTTACCTTATTTGCATGGCCCTTGACATCAAAGAAGATTGTGAGGTTTTGGTTTAGGGACTCTACAACTCCTTCTCTCAGGGTAGGGATTTTTTCATTAGGGAAATCATTCCTGTCAGAGAGGGAAAAGGCATAGTACATTGCAGGAAAAACAAGAGGTACAAGTTTAGTGGAACAGACATTTAAACAATGTCTCCCAAACAAAAGGAAAGAATGTTTTCCCCAACTTCCTTTCTTAACTACACTAAAGTCCAAGGGTAATTTACTATATGGACTTGAACCAAAGTACTGATATTCCTGACCAAAGAACAGAAACAACAACAAAAATCATTTAATTTTTAGGAAGTCACTGGATTTCCACTGAATTAGCAATATAAGTAGAAATTCTACTCAACAAAGGGCAGAATATATGCCACCTTTGGAAACTCAGAGACTTAATTTTAAGATTGTAATTGCCCTTGCCCTAACCTGTTTGGCTCAGTGCATAAAGCGTTGGCCTGCGGACTGAAGGGTCCCAGGTTCGATTCCTGTCAAGGTCATGTACCTTGGTTGCGGGCACATCCCTAGTGGGGGGTGTGCGGGAGGCAGCTGATCGATGTTTCTCTCTCATTGATGTTTCTGGCTCTCTATCCCTCTCCCTTCTTCTCTGTAAAAACTCAATAAAATATATTAAAAAAAAAAAAAAAGATTGTAATTGCCCTAACAGAACCTTTACAGGAAAAATTCCTAGGATTACATAAATCTATGATTCTTTCTCATCATTGATGTTGTTCATTTAAGTACAACTGTTTAAAATAATGTTCTAATACATAATTTTCTGATTAAAAAAAGGGAAGTTAAGTGCAAGATATTAAGAAATTGGCTTTTCTCACATAATGAAGTTTCACAGCACATGATTTAACTTATGCTAATTCAACTATATTATTTCAATTGTAAGATCTTGAAATCAATCCTATATAATAAAAGGCTAATATGCAAATCGACGGAAAGGTGAAAAGAACGGTCACTATGACATGCACTGACTACCAGGGAGCAGATGCTCAATGAGGGAGCTGCCCCCTGGTGGTCAGTACACTCCCACAGGGGGAGCGCCACTCAGCCAGAAGTCAGGCTCATGGCTGGCAAGCACAGTGGCAGTGGTGGGAGCCTCTCCCACCTCCAAGGCAGCGCTAAGGATGTTCGAATGCCAGCAGTCAGACATCCCCTGAGGGCTCCTGGATTGTGAGAAGGTGCAGGCCGGGCTGAGGGACTCTTCCCCCTCCCACCCGAGTGCATGAAATTTGTGCACCGGGCCTCTAGTAAAAATATATATTTTTTAAAGTTAAATAAAATATATTAAAAAAAGAAAAAACAAAATGCAACCTATTCCAATTGTAGAATAAAAACTTGTTATTGCTAAAGATATAAAGATGGTATACTGACTCTGTTATCATGCTTCTCCCTCCCCTCCAAGATTTTTAAATTGATTTTTAGAGAGAGAGAAAGAGGGAGAGGGAAACATCAATATGAGAATGAAACATGGATTGATTGGCTGCCTCCAATACGCCCCCTACAGGGCATCAAGCCTATAATTCAGGCATTTGCCCTAACCAGGCATCGAACCGACAACCTTTTGGTGCATGGGACAACACCCAACCAACTGAGCCACACTGGCCAGGGTTGATATCATGCTTTCTTAAAGGATTTTAAGAGTGATGCTGACACTAAGCATTTTTTGCTTTTTAAGTGCTAACTTTGAACCTGACATCATATGTGCAATGTCACTGTCACATTAAAACCAGCCTTTTACCCTAGCTGGTTTGGCTCAGCGTCTGCCTGTGGACTGAAGGGTCCCGGGTTCCATTCCAGCCAAGGGCGCATGCCCAGGTTATGGGCTCAATCCCCAGTTGGGGGTGTGCAGGAGGCAGCCAATCCATGATTCTCTCTCATCATTGATGTTTCTATCTCTCTCTCCCTCTCCCTTCCTATCTAAAATCAATAAAAATACATATTTTTTTTAAAAAACAGCCTTTCCCTCGCATGCAGCAGAGCATGAAATATCTGATTACTACAGTAAAGGGTAATCTCAGCAGCCTGGATTTAGAACTTGCAAGTGTTATAATATTCTTTCTAGACTAAAACATGATTTCCTTTGGCTGACTTTTAATTTCTTTCCGACTCTAGGAAAATTAAGTCTAACTCATCTTTTCGGGAGGAATTTAACTTAACCATAGGGCGGAATACTCAGTACTCAAGTAGTACTCATCATTGTCCAGAGAACTGATACGATATAATAACAGTAAGCACAGTTTTCAGTATTACAAGAGGAGAAGGATTTAAATAACCACGTTCCAAAGTATATTATTTCCCAGTATACCAGTTTGTAGTTGTTAATGGTAGGAAGAGTGTGGGTTCTATGGTCATATACATTTGAGAAACACTAAATTAAAGGTAACAATTGACTGACATGGACTATTTTCCAGGAGGAACAACTAGAGTAGTGTTTGATTTTAGTTGATCATAGAGCCCTTTTCTTGGAGAACATCATATAGGACTAGTTTTGATATACATATATATAGGGCGTCCCCCCAAAATATATACACACAATTTGAATAATTACAAAGGCAGTGTTTATTAAATACATTTCATTTTTCAAAACTGAGCTATCAGCTGTTAAAGTGTATATGGTATACATTTTTGGGGGACACCCTGTGTATATATATATAATTTATATGACAGTACAACGTAATTGTCATGTTAGTGACTAAGACAGAGTATTGTCTTAAGAATAATTCCAAGGCCAAATTTGGCCTCAGTGGGAAAAGATTAAAAACATCCATTTCTGTTGTTCCTGGCAACTGCTTATTACTTAGGAAATTTGTAGACAGTTCAAAATAAAACACAACCAAACAACTCTCCTGGAGCAGAAAATGTGCTTGGAGATGCCAGTGTCTGTCATCTCCAACAAAAGCTGAAGATATGTTTAAGAGACAATCAACAACTTACCTTAATCTGTGATTTGCTGCAGGATTAAGCTTCCTAATTTGTTCAAATGTCAAATCACATATTCGACCAGTGCCATCTGTCGTCCTATCCACTGTGTTATCGTGCATTAAGACGGGAACCCCATCAGAGGTAAACTCAATGTCCAGCTCCACACCTGTGGCTCCATTCTTAGCTGCCTTAACAAAAACATCAACAATATTAATGTCAAGTGTCATTTTGCAATATAAACACTCAAGGCAACCAACAGCTACTCTTACGGATTCTTTTCATATTCAATTTATCCATTCCTCAACTGATAGACCACTTTTGTTGTTTCCACTTTTTGACTATTATGAATAACACTATGAACATTCGTATCCAAATTTTTCGTTTCAATTCTTTTGGGTATATACCTAGGAGTGGAATTGCTGGATCATATGGTAACTCTATGTTTCACCTTTTGAAGAACTGCCAGACTGTTTTCCCACTAGCTCTGAAATCAATGAAAAATATTTTTTAAAAAAAAGCAAATGACATTTGAGCTGAGACCATAATAGATAAAAGGAAGTCGACCATATGAAGATCCAGGGGAAGAATGTTCCAAGCAGAATAAATAGCAAGTATAATACAAAGGCCACAAAGTGACCTCATCTATTGATTCTTGACCTAAAGAGCAAACACCTGTGGACGTCTTAACAGTCATTCTTTATCCCATTACCCTTTTTCTCCATTGCATTTTCGCTCTCTTAAAGACTCTCATATATGTATTTACGTGTTTAAGGCCTGTCTCCTGGACTCCAATGCAAGTTCTGTAAAAGCCAGGTGCCTTTCTGTCTTGTCCATGACTGCATGCTCAGCGCCTGGCACCTGGCAAACATGAGCGTACTCGCTGGGTTCTATAAATACTTGCAGTCGGGAGGCTTGCCAGACGTCAAAGGGATGGAGGGCCACTTCAATGTCTTCCCGGCGGACGAATGGGGTTATGGGAAGGCAGGCAATCGTGAGAAGGCGGGGGAACCTTCGGAAAAGACACGCAGGAAGCAGTCCCAGCTCCCCGGAGGTGCGCGAGGCGGCCGGGGTCTCACCTGCCGAATGGCCGCCAGCGTGTTCTCGGGGGCGTCGTGGCAGCCGCCGCGGTGGGCGATGGCGGAGACGCGGTCGCGGGGCCGCAGCACCTGCAGGGCCCGGCGCGCGGGCAGAGGCTCGAAGCTGAAGAGGCGCAGCAGGAGGTAGAGGATGCCGGTGAAGAGGCAGGCATTGCAGGGGCTGCGCGTCAGCAGCAGGAACAGCAGCAGCAGGAAGGAGAAGGGGCCCAGGAGGCCCCCCTGTGTCTCCCAGAGCCACATGCCGGCGCCCGCACCGGCACGGACGGGAATCCCGGACCCGCCGGGCTCCCGGGACAGGAGAGCGAGAAGCAAGGGCAAGAATTCAAGGCACTCACCGCAGAAGCACCCTTCAAGGGTTACAGCGCCGCGCAATGGCGGCGGCGGCGGCGGTCACATCCGGAGAGGAGCCTGCAGCCCAGCCAATCAGGGCCGGGGACCTGCAGAGGTCGGGGGCGGAGCCTCTGGGTGCTTCGGAGGCGGGTCCGGTCCCGGCTCGCGTCCCAAAAGCGCTTTTGGGGTGATTCTGGGGTCTGGACATCAGTCCGGCTTTCAGACCCCAGAAGGAGAGGGCTGCAAGAGCCGTTGTACGTTGCACGACTGCACGGGTTCTTAATGACTCCTTCATTCTGCCCTCAAGGACACTGCCCTGGGAGCCTGGAAGGGGCAGGACGCTTTCGACTATTCAGTTCAATCCCCGGGTCAGGACATAGCCATGAACAGGACCCAAGGAGTCCCTGCTCTCCTGGGGCTTACATTCTCGTGGGTGTGAATAATAGTGTCGAGTACAGCTAACATGTGTAGAGCACCTAGCATGCTCCAGATTATGTGTGAGCAAATGCTTCATGCATTACAGCATATATTCCCACAACAGTGCCATTGGATAGGCATTATCTCAGGAAACTGAAACCACTCGACTTTAGAAGGATTTTTCAGCCTGGTCGGTGTGGGGCAGTGGCTGAATGTTGACCTATAAACCCGGAAGTCAAGGTTGGATTCCCAGTCAGGACATGTGCCCAGGTTGTGGGCCCAATTCCCAGTAAGGGGTGTGCAGGAGGCAGCCGATCAATGATTCTCTCTCATCATTGATGTTTCTCTCCCTCTCCCTTCCTCTCTATAATCAATAAAAATATTTTTAAAGAATTCTTCAGATTTGGAGGGAATGAAAGAGCATAGCAAAAGGAGGCATAATCCTATATAATAATCCTATATAATAAAAGGGTAATATGCAAATTGACCCTAACCACAAACGACAGGTCACTATGATGTGCACTGACCACCAGGGGGCAGACGCTCAACACAGGAGCTGCCCCCAGGTGGTCTGCGTGCTCCCACAAGGGGAGCTCCACTCAGCCACAAGCAGGGCTGATGGCTGCAAGTGGAGTGGTTCCAGCCTCTCCCGCCTCCACGGCAGCACTAAGTATGTCTGACAGTGGCTTAGGCCTACTCCCGGCAGCTGCCAGAGGGCTGTCTGACTGCCAGCTTAGGCCCAATCCCCCGGGGAACGGGCCTAAGCCTGCAGGTGGACATCCCCGAGGGGTCCCAGACTTCGAGAGGGCGCAGTTTGGGCTGAAGGACACCTCCCCGTACCCAAAAGTGCACGAATTTTCATGCACCGTGTCTCTAGTTGAATTATAAAGCTGAGAGGGATCTTAAGGATTCACTCAATTCATAGATGAGGAAACTGAGGCCAGGAGAAGTGAAGTGAATAGGGCAGTAAATTGCAGTCTGGACTGACTTGAAGCCACCCCAGTGTTAGGCCAGTGACTTTTCTACCATTACTCCTCCTCCTAACCTTGCTTCTCCACCTGCTAAGGGCCAATAGTGGAAGGAATTATGTTGTTCCTCATAACCACCCTTGTGACAGTCATTTTTAAAACTCTCATTTTACATATGTAAAACCATGCACAGGAAGGAGGCAGGAAGTAAAACCGAGTTCGGAAATGAAAGAGGCCACTACATCATATTTCGCAAAGCCGGTAACATGTTTAGATAGAGAACTTTGTTAAAACATTCGGGCTTTTCCTGTCATCTTGAACCTGTCACCTTTCTCAGACATTATTTTCCCACTGATTTGCAAAAGGGTAAAGGATGTCTTAAATTTGAGAGTTGGCATCTAGGATTCTGCAATATTATATTTACAGAAAAAAATTTCGATGAATGTCGTGTTTTCCAACGATCACACATTTAAAAAAAAAAAAAAGAAGAAGGAGGAGCGTTCCCATTCTAATAAATTATAGTAGCAGCGGCCTTAGCTTGCTGTGAAGACTACACTTCCCATCGTACATTGCGCTCTCATGAGTCCTACGCCCTCTATAACTGGGACAGAACGCAAGCGCGCAATGCACCTCAGGAATTGTAGTTTCCTGGTGGCCCAACCGTTTCAACGGCCCGGGAAGCAACTACCGGAAGTGCCGGCCCTGAGAGGTGGAGTCCGGGCGGCGGCGGCCGTTGCCTGGAGCCCGCGCTGCCGCCTGAGACCGATAATATGGCCGGGAGGAGGAGGAGAAGGCGGCGGTGGACCGAGCTGCTCTCTTTCAGTACCAGTTGAACCGTTTGCTTCCTGACAAGGCCCGTGGTGAGGGAACGAAAGGTGACCGGGCCGTGGGAGATCGGGTGTGCACGTGCTGAGGGGGCTTGACTCCGAGGATCCCTGCGGCGGGGCCACCGGCGAGGCGGCATTGGCGCCGCAGAAGCTGAGGGCGGGCTCTGTACGGAACCGAGCGCCAGCACCCGGCTCCCGGGCCTCGAGCCCCTGGAAAGGCGCGGGTGTGGGAAGGCGGAGCCCGGGCGCCGGCGGCATGGGGCGCGCAGTGATGCACGGATGCCGGCGCTGCCTCGCGGGCCCTCGGGATGGAGCCGCATCGCAGGGAGAAGGGCGTGGGGCGCTGGGGTGAGAGCAGAGGGTCCGGGTTCGTAAACTCCGGCTCGAGCCGGAGAACCACCTCCTAGGGACAAAAATCGGCCTTTTTTCTTCTCCCTGCGGTGCTGGCGAGGGAGGAGTCCCCGGGGTGTGCACTGGCCACGTCTGAACGCGGTTACCACGACCGGGCGCCCTAGGACCCTCTGGGGCAGGAGGATAATAAAGCAAAGTGTCTTGGTTGCCCCTGGTGCTGCCGCTCTTTGCTTCTATCTGGTTTTGATCCCAGCTCCCCATCCCGAATTGAGGCAAATGGCAGGTGCTAGAGATCGATTTAATGGGGGAAGGGTCTGGAAACAGCCAGAGGCGGAAGCCGTTGTCCCGCTCTCCACGTTTTTAAGTTAATCTGAGGCTTAGTAGGAGCCAGGCACTGTCACTGCCCTCCATCCAGTTCATAGCGCAGCGATAAACATCATCATCCTCAGATCGTCATCTGCATAATAAAAGCAGCCCCCACGTATTGATGCTTCCTGCACGTCCCGCGGGAGACTAGTACTACCAGTTACCCTCGCAGCATCCCTTGGAGTCCGATGGGGTTATCCCTGTTTCACAGATGATTCTGAGGCCTGGCGATGGTGAGTGAATTGCCAAGAGCTCACAGCTAGTATGAGCCTAAGAAACCTTCCCCGTCATTGCCGCCATAAGAAGTGTATGTCGCCCTAACCCAGTGGTTCTCAACCTTCCTCGTGCCGCGACCCTTCAATACAGTTCCTCATGTGGTGGTGACCCCCAACCATAAAATTATTTTCGTTGCTACTTCATAACTGTAATGTTGCTGCTGTTAAGAATCGTAATGTAAATACCTGATATGCAGGATGTATTTTCATTGGTGACCCACAGGTTGGGTCTAACCGGTTTGGCTCAGTGGATAGAGCCTCGGCCTGCGGACTGAAGGGTCCCAGGTTCGATTCCGGTCAAGGGCATGTGCCTTGGTTGCGGGACACATCCCCAGGACGGGGTGTGCAGGAGGCAGCTGATAATGCTTCTCTCTCCATGTTTCTAACTCTCTATCCCTCTCCCTTCCTCTCTGTAAAAAAATCAATAAAAATATATATTAAAAAAAAAAAGAAGAAGTGTATGTCTTGGGAGGGTTGGCGGGCAAACAACCAGCTAGAATCTGAAAGCAAAGCCAGATCTGACGTTTCTGGCAGAGCACTGCTGAGGAGCAGCTAGCCTGGCCATGGGTCTGCGGTTTGAAAAGAGGCTTATTTGGAGAAAGGTCCTGGTATAAATGCAGAAGACAGGCATGTCTGAACTTGAGGCAGCTGGCAGACCACTAGCTCCAGCGGGCCAGTAATGCCTGATGGCCAAGTGTGGGGCGGAAGATGTGTGGCTGGAGTGGCCAAGCTTGTAGTCAAGGCTCCCTTAAAGTAAAACCCCTCTGGCAGAGATAATTGTGTTGTGAGAGAGGAAGTGCCCTCTTGCTTAATCACGTAGGATACGGATGCTCACTTTTTGAATGGGTTGCCTTTGCAATTTAGAGGTTCCAGGTTCTTCGAAAATACGGTCATCCGTGAAACTACCGTTCTCCAAAGTCCATTCTGCCTTACTAGCTTTTTTCTGGTTTGCATTATTGTTTGAGCTTATTACCCTAATATTTATTTATTCAATACTTTTTTATCAAGTGCTACTGTGTTGCCTACACTGTTCTGTGTCATGGGGATTCAGCCGTGAGCAAGACTCGGAAAGCACCTGTGCTTATGGAGCTTACGATTTGGTGGAGGAAAACAGACAAAAGCCAAGGAAATAAACAAGATAATTTCAGATAGTGGTAAGTGCTATGAAAATTGGAAAGCAGCAGTGTAATGTGGCAGTGACGGACACAGGGCTAATTTAAAGGGACAGCCTTTCAAAGGTGGAGACCTACAAGCTGAGACTGAAGGATAAGAAGGATCCAGTCAGGCTCTTTTGGGATCATTTGGTGATTTCCATAATCGTATTAGCACTTGTATTGGGATATTTTATGCATTATCATATGCCATAAGTTACACTGTTATAATAATAAATTACTGTACATCTGCAATATGTATGACATGCATGTACTGTTTAAGGGATATGGATTTAATTTTCTGAAACAATGAGGCATATCTATATGACGTTGTTGAAAGAAAAATAAAACTATTGCCATAAAACCATTTTATTTCCTTAAATTTCCCAGACCTTTAAAATGGAATTTCATGCTTTGCGTGTGTATTCATAGGAAATATGTTACATTGATTATATTAGTAATCTATTTATGTTCCCTGTAATGCTGGATGCATTACATACTTTGAAGTATTTTAGTAGAAATGGGGTTATTTGAATTTCTCTTACATCTTAGCTTCTGCATATTTGGTTGTTAAGATATAATATGGGTTGAAATTTAGACTAAAAATTGAGGTATTATTATGGTTATCATGCAGTAAGGTGTTGGTTTTGTTTTTTACTTTTGCTTGTTTTATGAATATAAGTTTGAAAAATAACCTCATTCAACTCAAGACAACCATTTCTCTGAAATTAAACTCTCACTTTGCATAGGTTGAATATAGAAACAAGTAGAATTGATGGGATCGTAGGAAGAAGTTATTAAGACTACCAGTTGGTCAAAAGTAGCAACATATCTTATTTTTTATCATCTAATCCTAATTTTGAATATGCCTTTTCTTCATTTCTAATTGTGCTATATTTTGTCCCTGACACTTTAGTGTACTGAATTTTTAAGTACCTTGAGACTTAGGACAGTATCATATTTTATCTTATTTCATCTTTGTATATCCTACATCATGAATTGAATTTCCTTACCCTCTTTCTTTTTTTGTTAATTAATTAATTGCTTTAAAATGAACACCTAAAGGAACATTATTGTATTAGTTTTTCTATTTTCATAGTTCATTCCCTTGTTGGTTATGAGCCTCATGATGTCTCTTTTTTCATTTGTCCTTGTTTATTTAAAGTTATCAATGTTGGACATAATGCTATGGAAACAGGCAATCAAATATTTAACGCTTGCTTGATGAATGAATATGGTGGCTAATCCTTCCTGGTTACCTTGTATTTTCATGGCCACCATAACAATTTCCAGAAATTGTGAAGTTACTGGGCTGATTATTTTAAGTAGTTTGGCAATGGTTCCAATTTTCAATAATAAAATAGAATTATTACAAGAGTCAATAGGTTTTCTGTTTTCTACTGCTGACTGACTTGGCTAGTAATGATGGAGTCATAATATATTTTTAAAATATGCAAGTAATAGACTTTGAGCTCCATGATAGAAAAAGAATTTTTAAAAGAGGTAACTTTTTAAATTTAAATAGCCATTCTGTCTTTCAGGGTACCTTTGTATACTTTAGTTTTTCTTGTGCTGTGTAGCTAAGTCCTGCTAAAGAAAATATATTCTATTTTATAATCTAAAGTTAGTAAAGTGATAGAGAACTTTGTGTCCTTCAAGTAGGTTTCACTGCTAAGTTCTTAATACTTCTCTAAACTAATCACATTTAAAGATTGATTTGCATGCAAATGTTCAGAAATATTTACTACATAATGTAAGGCTTAACTGGGTAGGATCTTGAGCCACTTACCTATACTTAAGAATTCTCTCCTGATCAGTGAAAAATTTTTTGGGAAGGCCAGTTCTAGGAATTGTGAATTCTAGGAATATTTTAGTGCTCCAAAAAATTTGCCAAATAATTAAGATCTATTTTTCTCAGCACATTAAAAATGACATTTTTCTCTTTTTGCAGTGTGGTTGTGGGAAGATGGAGGAATATGAGAAGTTCTGTGAGAAAAGTCTTGCCAGAATCCAAAAGGCATCACTATCCACAGAGAGCTTTCTACCTGTTCAGTCTGAAAGCATTTCACTTATTCGCTTCCATGGAGTGGCTGTGCTTTCTCCACTGGTAAACATTCTTTGATTTTAAATAACCTTTTTTCTATAGTGAACCATTCAGGCACTTCACAGGTAAAATAAAAGAAAGGTTTATAAACACCAAAAAGATGCCTAATTTATTTATAACTAAAGAAATACAAATGAATTAGCTTTTTTTTGCCTATTAGATTGGCAAAGATCTGATTAGGACCTAATGTTCCTTAGGTTGTGGTGAAAGAGCACTTTTGCTGAGAGAATCAGTTGATTTTATTTTTTGGTGAGTGATTTGATAGTGTTTATCAGAATTTTAAAGTGTACATAACCCTTGACTCAGCAATTCCATTTTGGGAATATCTTACAATTATGTTCTCATCTAAGTGTCCAAAGAAATATTCATAAGGTTATGGTAGCATTCTTTATTTTTTAAATTTTTTAAAAATATGTTTTACTGAATTTTTACAAAGAGGAAGGGAGAGGGATAGAGAGTTAGACACATCGATGAGAGAGAAACATCGATCAGCCGCCTCCTGCACACCTCCCACTGGGGATGTGCCCACAACCAAGGTACATGCCCTTGACCGGAATCGAACCTGGGACCTTTCAGTCCACAGGCTGATGCTCTATCCACTGAGACAAACCAGTCAGGGCTATGGTAGCGTTCTTTAAAATAGCAAAAAACTGATGAACAACCTGTCCATCAGTAGTGGACTAGTTTAACTATGATTCATCTTATAGAATCTCATACATGCCATTAAAATGAGTACAGTAGACCTAAATGTGTGGACATGGAAGGATCTCCATGAGCTACTGTAAATCACTGCACACAGCCTGCTCTTGGAGACAGTGTGGAATAGTGGTTTAAAGTCCACCTGTGGTGCCTTCTGGCCTGGGTTCAAATCATTGCTCTACCACTTACCTGCTTTGTGAACTTGCAGGTCCATTTTCTTTACTTGTTAAATTAGGATAAAAATAATGCCTACCTCATAGGGCTGTTTTGAGGATTAAATGAACTAATACATTTAAAATGCTCAGAACAGTATTTAGATCATAGAAAGAACTTAATATATGTTAACTATTTGGATTTTTAAATAAGACTATTGTATTCTTTCTCTGGAGAGGGGTAAGGAAATATAAGATGAGAGGAAAGACACATTTTTCATCATAAACCCTTTAAATGTATGTGATTTTATGTCAAAATTAATATGATTGAAAGAGTTCAATTTTTTTGTGTGTATAACTAGTTAAAAGATCAGTATTTTCTGCCAACTTTTTGTAATGAAATTTTCAAACATACAAAAAAGTTGAAAGGGTAATACAACGACTACCCATATATCACTAGTTAGATTCAACAGTTTTTTTGCCATCTTTGCTTTATCGTGTGTGTGATCTTATATATGTATGTGTGTGTTTATATTTACCTACTCTTTTTGTCTTATTGCTGAACCATTTGAAAATTGCAGATATATAACACTTCTCCCTAAATACAGAGTGGGGCAAAAGTATGTTTACAGTTGTTTGTATGGAAAATAATATAATAATTAATAAATAACAAAAGGAATAAACTCTGTTTCACGTACTCATAATTGTAAACTTACTTTTGTCCCAACTGTTATTTTGGCATATATATTCTAAGAATAAGGATATTCTCGTATATAAAATCCCAATACCATTATCATACCTTAAGACAATAATAATTTTAAAAGCATCTAATATTCTTTTCGTATTCAGATTTCCCAATTTGTGCTCAAAATGTATTTTATAACTTTTTAAAATCTGAATCCAGTCAAAATTCACAAATAACATGTTTGTTACAATTTTTAATCTCTTTTGATCTGGAACAGTTCCCCTACCTCTTAAAAAAAAATTAATAGTGAATTTTTAAAGAGACCAGAGCAGTTATCTTGTAGAATACCTTACATTATGGATTTGTCTAGTTGTTTCCTTCATGGTGATGTTTAACTTGCCCTCTAGTCACTATAGTTCCTATAAACTGGAAATTAAGTCTAAAAGTTTGATTAGAGTAGGTTAACGTTTTGGGTAAGAATTGTTTGGAGATGATGCCATGTATTTCATAGTAAATTAAATCAGAAGTTACAAAATATCTAGTTCCTCTAGTTTGATGTTCAGTTTGAATACTTGTTTTTATAGTGGTGCCTATCAGATTATTCTTTAAAGGTATCTTCTTTCCCCTTTTTTATTAGCAAGTAAATGGAATGATTTTATTAGCAAGGGTGGAATGATTCTTTGATACCATGCAAATAGGAAAAATCTTATAACATTTTTATCAGCTACTTGATGACATATTGCTTGATCAGTTTAATATGGACCAAAATGTCTACACCTTAACAGCTTAGGATCTATGACTCCATCGGTTACTTATTTATAAGCAAAATCTGATATTTATGGACATTAATCCATGTTTTTGTTTTTAATCCATGTTTTTATGTTATACTAGAGGCCCTATGCACGATAATTCGTGCAAGAGTAGGCCTTCCTTTCCCCCACTGCTGGCACCAGCTTCCCTCCTTCGGCCTCCACTGGCAGGCACCTAGGACCCGAGCTGGCTTCCCTCCGGCCCCAGCTTCATCAGGAAGGACATCCAGAATGACACCGGGAAGACATCCGGTCTAATTAGCACATTTCCCTTTTGTTAATATAGGTTTGATGGATGAATATTGCAACTTAAGTCTTAACTCCTTAACACAGTGTCTAAATTTCCCAGAACTTAATAATTAAGATTTAAACCCACTGTAAAAAGATATAATGCATAGAAGCCTT
Organism: Myotis daubentonii; assembly: GCF_963259705.1. Taxonomy (NCBI): domain Eukaryota; kingdom Metazoa; phylum Chordata; class Mammalia; order Chiroptera; family Vespertilionidae; genus Myotis; species Myotis daubentonii. The sequence continues at coordinate 27,949,039 of NC_081843.1, forward strand.
CAGTTTTTTAGGTACATTATATTTTTAGTGGAGGTTACAATGAAGTAGAACCAAATCTGTGTACTGATTTTGTAGGCAAATAAAGTATCTATTTCTTTATCATTAACCCTTTGGATATTTTCTTGAGTTAGAAAAGAGTTAAAATGTACTTTTTTTAGAATATTAGAATCTAACTGACCCATTGAAGTAAGGTATTGCCAAGTGAAAAGATCAGCAGTGGCCAAAAGGGCTGATTTTATAACTCATTTTAGAGTATTTGAGAAGGTGTGTTTTTTCCTTTTAACTTTTTTTTTTAGTTGAGAATAATTTACATACGGTAAAATGCACAAATCTTAGGTATTAAAGTTCCATGGATTTTAATATATGTTGTACACTTGTATAACTCACACCCACAAAGAACATTTTCATCACCACTGATCCCTGTCAATTACCCTGAACCATTTCAGATTTCTTTCTCTATAGTTTTAATCACTCTGATTCAAAACTTACTGGTTTTATGCTATTTGTATATTTATGAGAAATCCTTATTTATTATGTTTTGTAGCTTAATATTGAGAAAAGAAAGGAAATGCAACAAGAAAAGCAAAAAGCACTTGATGTAGAAGCAAGAAAGCAGGTTAATAGGAAGAAAGCTTTACTGACTCGTGTCCAGGAGATTCTTGAAAATGTTCAGGTGTGTAATTTAAACTCTATTCAGTTATAATTAAGAAATCATGAGCTAAGAATTGAAGATAATTTTTCATATATATGCTTGTATTTAATAGTTAATTACCAATATACTTTACTGTTCTGTTTGAGAAGTTTCATAATTTGTGATATTCCATTTCAATTATTCCAAAGAAAATTCACTTGCTTGTTAGTGATGACCAGTACTTGAGTCAGAGGGTACAAATACAATGGAGTCATACATTGGATATAATTGCTTCTTGTATGTGTCCTATGACTCTAAAAACATGGAATTCTCAGTGACAAAATGATAGAATTGTCCATTGTACTTTACCTCTGAATTAATCAAACTATTGACTCAATTATCTTATTCTCATTCTTCATTAAAATAAATAACTGCCCCCAATTTTGGGGGTAAAAATTCTGCTCTTAGATACACAAATGCAATTTAGATTAGATAAATAGAATTAATTGCCTAGATGCATCTTAGGTCCATATTAAAACCATTCAAACAACTGATCCATACTTTTTGTAATTATTTTTATTTAGTTTAATATAAATTTGTTTAAACAATTTGTTTTAAGGTCTGGATCGTTTTATACTAAAAGAAAATAAATGAATTTGATTAAACAAATAATTTCTGCCATATATAGCACTGTTTTCCTGGTTACATTTTTTCCCCCCCATATTCTTAAGGATTTGTGGTTTGTGTAATTTATATTAGATGAATGTACAATGAATTTTAGAATATTTCCCATTAACAGCTATCTACTTTCATTTCTCTGTGGTTAGTAGATTTTAATTTGCAGATTATAATTACTTCATATATTAAGTTTAAAATATATAATGTGTAGCACAATAAGGTTGGGTTTTTGAATTTGATATTTTTTATTATTGAAATAAAAATGGTCTATCATTCTTGGTCCATTGAGGGAATATATCATATATATTACTAAAGAGATTATTGTTGAGTCTGAAAACTTTCTATGTTTAATAGAGCATGTACAATGTTGAACTGTAATGAATTATTCAGGTAGAGACATTTTATATATTAAAAATAGATTTCTACGATCTGTCTCATCTTTAAAACTTATGATTCTATCATAAAGTTTTTGTTATTTAAATCATGTAAACAAAGTCTCATGTTAGGTGTATACGAAAACATTAAACCTATGAATATGTCCATAGACTTCATGAATATGTAGTTCTTTTGTTTTATTTTGGTCCTGGGTACACCTTGTTGTACTGTTTATTGCATAGTACGTACCTGGAAACCATTATACTAGTATGTCTTGGGATTTGTACAGTCAAACAGGAGTGCCATATGGCCTAGGGAACAACACATGCAAAACAACCTGAAAATCCTTCAGTAATCATGATTCTGGAGTCTATATTCACATAGTATGATAATGATTTCTGCCAGTTTAATATATGCTTGTATAATCTTTAGAAACCATCCTAGTTCACTTTTAATTTTTTTGCAAAGTTGAATTATTTAAATACAAAATGGAATTTTATTTTTTTCTGTTGGATCTCTTGTGTACATAATTGCTCTCATCTTAATTTATCAATTTTTTTTACTTATTTTGTTTCTTCTAAAACTCAATAACAAGTTTCTGTTTTAAATGATCATCAGTTAATCAAATTGAAATTTTCTTTAATAAATTGGGTTTGAAGTTGAATTTTTTCTTATTTTTAAGTAATTTAAGCTACATGGCTGAGCTATCACTTACTACAAATTTATCTCATTACATAGATGGATTTTAGTTAAAATTTGGAGTAAGTATGTGGGAGACAGGTGTCTTATTACTGAATTGTTTTTTCTTAGTCACTATCCAGGGTAAGTTAGTCTTTGTTAAGGAGGGAATCATTTGTGTAATAAATTTAACGACTTGCTACTTGTCTTATATATTGCTATCCTTAAATGATAGCTCTTATAGGTGGAATAGTTGGTAACATTAATAACATATAACCAGAAGAAAGTTAAGGAAAATGCTTCTATTCCAAGATTAAATTGCACATGGATATATGAATATCTGTGTGTGTGTGTGTGTGTTTATACATGCACATATGTTCATAAATTTACCAGAATATATAATTTTTTAAAAATCTTAATAAATAGGCAGGAATGACCACTAGATGTTATTTATAGTAATTTGAGCTCCATGTGGTATAGGATACCATAGAAAAAGGTAATCTTAGTCTTTATTTGTGTTTTCAAATATTAGAACTCTGAATTTTAAATTTTAGTTTTATTTAGAAAACAATAAAATCGAAGGTGTTGTTTGCAATGAGGAATTATTACTTTTTAAATTTCATTTTTCAGGTTAGAAAAGCACCTAATGCCAGTGATTTTGATCAGTGGGAGGATGAAACAGTTTACTCTAATTCAGAAGTCAGAAACTTGAATGTTCCTGCTACCTTTCCAAATACCTTGCCAAGCTCTACTGAACACTCTACTTTAGCAAAGTTTGAAAAGATAACTGGAATTTTGCCATTGAATAATGAGGACCAATTTAAATCTAATGGAATAGACTTAGCTAGGGATTCCGAAAAAATTAATTTTCTGAAGCAAGGTGGTAGTTCAAATATTGGTCGTACAGAAAATGAAGCTTCTCTGAAGACCTCAGCAACCCCACAAGAGACTCTTATTTCTGGTGGTGTCCTCCCAAAAAATGAAGAACAGGATCCATCACTTTTGGAAGAAGTTACTCCAGATCCCTACTTGATGAGTCTCCAGAACCTGATGAAAAAGTCAAAGGAATATATAGAGAGAGAACAATCTAGACGCAGTCTGAGAAATAGTGCAAAGGGAAGTGTTAATGAGAGTCATTCAGACAAAGAAAATGATGCCGTTAAAGTGACTGACTGTGTAAAGGATAAGACCCAGTTTATGGGCAAACACTGTAGTTCAGTGATTCCTGATAAACCAAGCCTTAACAAATCAAATGTTCTTCTCCAAGGTGCTTCCACTCAAGCAAGCAGCATGAACACAGCAGTTTCGGGTAATTTTTCTAAAGCAGACATAGCTGTGGGAACTGGCCACCCCACTGTTTCAGATCCTGATTCTGATTTTAAAGTCATTCCCACTTTTGTTACTGAAAATAATGTTATCAAAAGTCTTACTAGTTCATATGCCAAATTACCTAGCCCAGAGCCAAGCCTGAGTCCTAAAATGCATCGAAGGCGTTCTAGGCCATCATCAGCATATAATATACTTATAAATAATCCAGTAAATGCCTGTGAATTAAGTCCTAAAGGAAAAGAACAGACAGTAGACTTAGTTGTTCAAGATACTGATGAAAACACAAGCGTACCTGAAACGGTGCCAAAGTTACCAACTGATTTAACAGGAGTTTGTTCAAGCAAGGTTTATGTCAGCAAAAATACATCTGAAGCTATACAAGAAATGGTTCTAAGTAATTCAAATCAGGTATGTCAGTCTTCAGGAAATCAATTAGAAAATAAAGTTATTCATGGACTTGCTATTGTTGAAGGTCAATTACCATCTGATGGAAGAGTTCCACACAAAATGGACAGTACAAGTACTGCAATGCCAAGTTTGCACGAACCATATACCACTGGTCCATGTATAGCAAGTCAGAACTTTGGAACCATGAGTGGACTCAAGTCAGCCAGTGTGTTAGAGAAAAGCTGCAGTTTACAAATGGAACTGAATAAGTCTTATGATGTAAAAAACCCATCTCCTTTACTGATGCAAAACCAGAATGCCAGACAGCAGATGGACACCCCTACAGTGTCCTGTGGAAATGGACAATTTTTGGATAACAGTTTTGAGAAAGTTAAACGGAGACTTGATTTAGATATGGATAGTTTGCAAAAAGAAAACTACCCATATGTCATAACAGCTGAACAGGAAAGGCAACATTTGCCAGAAAAAATATGCCCTACAGGATCTGTCTACATCCACAAGAATAAAATATTAGAAAATATTTCTAGAGGTAAGAAACTTAGAAATATTTGATACCTGCCAAGCAGATGACACCTTTATTGAATACTTTTAATTGACATTTTGCAAAATAATCATCTTAATCTGTTCATTAGGGTACTTGATTTCATTTATCTTACCAGAGTGCATATTAGCTACAGTTATTGCCATTTGGCTTTTCTTACAGAATTTTAAATTTTAATTTATGAATCTTTCACAATCCACTTGGTATTATAGAGAATATTGTTAATGACTGGAGGAAAAAGTTCTTGTATGAAATCAGTTTTAATCCAGTGTATTGTTGTGATGTCTTCCTTTTGGGCTGTGGTTTCTAATATTTTCACCTGTTTGTCCTTTCATTTGTGATGAGATCTCCTGTAGTTGGCCCTTTAGTAAATACTTTAACATCAAATTATTAGAGAAAAATATCACAAATAAGGCTCTGTGAGTAGTATTTCAAGAATAGTATCTTGTTTGGCTCAGTGGATAGAGCGTTGCCTGTGGACTGAAGGGTTCAATTCCAGTCAAGGGCATATGCCAGGGTTGCGGGCTTGATCCCCAGCAGGGGGCGTGCAGGAGGCAGTCGATCAATGATTCTCATCATTAATGTTTCTATCTCTCTCCCTCTCCTTTCCTCTCTGAAATCAGTAAAAATACTTGAGCCCTAGCCAGTTTGGCTCAGTGGATAGGGTGTTGGCCCTAGGACAGAAGCATACCGAGTTCGAATTCCAGTAAAGGATTGTACCTCAGTTGCAGGCTCAGTCCCGGGCCCTGGTCACACATGTGTGGAGGCAACCAATCAATGTGTCTCTCCCACACTGATGTTTCTCTCTCTCTGTCTCTCGCCCTCCCTTCCACTTTCTAAAAAAAAAAAAACAATGGAAAAATATCCTCAAGTGAGGATTAACCCACACACACACAAAAAAAGAATAGTATCTTTATTGATAGAAATTATTTCAAATTTCTGTTGCATCTGATGTTATATTAACAATTTACTAAAATATGTCTTCTCCATTACTTCTTACTTTGTTGTCATGGTTCATAATTTTTCATTGCTGAGAATGGGATACATAAGTGAAGTAAATTAAGTTCTTAGACATAAACATTTCAGCTTTAATGTGATATATGTCTTCCTGAAAAAAAAACCTCACATTCTGTAAAATAGTATGCTAAAAATAATAGGGTTTTTAGGAAAAATGAGGTTAGGGCTGACCATTTAAAACCTGTGCAACTTTATAAGAATGCTAATAAAAACAACAGTGGATAACCTGGGAAGCTAACCTGATTCTCCATGTAAACGACATACCATGGCGAGAAGCTATCTCAGGGAATCCCAAAACCAACAAGTAGCAATTCTGACAGTGGAGGCAGCCACGTTGCTATCAAAGTGGGCAAGGGAGGCAGTGCCCCTCTCTAGTGAGAGAGTTCCTTGTCTTGAAGCACTGGGCGGAACCCCCCACATTATTATTTTATTGTCATCAATACTTTTTTTTAAAGGCTTTATCAAAATACAACCCTTCATGGAGTACTCTGAGAAGGGAGAGGCAGAAAGGAGAAGGGGCATGGAAAAAAGCTCACTTTTCTGCTGCACTGGCACATGTTCAACAGCACCTTTTTTCACGTTCAGTTAAATGATATATTTGAAGCTGAAAGTGCTGACACAGGATAGGCATTTGCCTTAGCATCTCCAGAACAAATCTTGATAGCAGTGGGCACAAAGCAATCCTTAATAAAGTTGACAATCAGCTTAACTTGGGACATTTTTAATAATGCACAGTTAAAAAAAATATTCTTACAAATTGTTCTGCAATCCAAATATGCAATAGCTTGGAAAACAAAAGCCAATGTAAAAAGACAGATTACAGCCACTAGAACAGTACAGGTTTTATATGGCTCTGATTTTACAGTTTCCTGCTGCATCGTCAAGGTTAGAAATCTGTTCCTCCAGCTGGCTTCAAGAAATGCCTTTTCTTCCTGGTTTCATTTCACCTTCCAGATCCATCCAATATTCTCTAGTATCAATTAGGAGCCTGTTGAATGAGCTGGTGAAGGTGGTGAGATGGGGGCCTTTATTTGATAGCATGAAATAAGAGTCTCAAAAGAGAATGTGGTTCAAAGGAGGGGCCTGGCTATATCTTGATTATATTATGTCAGATCCAGGAATAACCTCTTGTCAGAAACATACTTTAAGTTGATATAAAACATCAGATGTTAGATTTGTAAATTTTCTAAATCTGAGGGGACATGTTTCTTTTCAGAAGATGAGGAAATATTAAAAAGCAAGATGTTAGCATTTGAAGAAATGCGGAAGAGACTAGAAGAACAGCACGCCCAGCAGTTATCACTACTCATAGCTGAGCAGGAGAGGGAACAGGAAAGATTGCAAAAGGTGAGGTATTAAAATGTACGGATATAGGGCTGGTAAGTAGAATTTAGCCAGCAATGTCTAAGAATTTTAGTCATGGATAGGATACTTGCAATTTTCCTCCAGAATATGTTAACCTAAAGGGGTCATTGGTTTTGATACATGGATAATATTTTTATTACCAGAATGTGAGGTTTACTGTTTAGATTCTTATCTATATATATATAAAAGCCTAAGCGACTGAACGACCAAACGACCAGTCGCTATGATGCGCACTGATCACCAGGGGGCAGATGCTCAACACAGGAGCTGTCCCCTGGTGGTCAGTGTGCTCCCACAGCCAACCTCCCACGGTCCCTCCCCACAGCCGGCCAGCCCTGATCGGCCCAGGTGGCCCCGATTGACTGTACATGAATTCGTGCCTCTAGTCTAAAAATAATGTAGAATTTATCAATAGGATACTTTATTGAATCCTTGATTCAAAACTTAATATTTGTAAAGTTATTTTATAAGTAGATGCTAAAATAAGCATTCTGCAAGAGTATATTTTAAGAGGAGGACACTTGTTTTAAGATTATTGTTAATATATCATATTTTTAAATCAAATTGTCAATTTTATTAGAGGGAGGAACACTTGAAATAGATAACAATTTGCTGATAATTATACATACTTTTAGCTAATCCTAAAATGATACTGTTTTGGGATACAATTTAACAAAAATATCGAGCATGTTTTAATGAACTCTTATTCTATAGGAAATAGAAGAACAGGAAAAAATGTTCAAAGAGAAGAAAGTGATTACAGCAGAAGCCTCTGAATTGGATATTAACAATACAGTGGACTTAGAATGGAGAAAAATGAGTGACTCCAGTTTGCTAGAAACAATGCTCTCTCAAATGGACTCACTCCATACTTCAAATTCCAATAGTTCTGGTAAATATTTTAAAATCCTTTCCATTTGAAGAAAATTATCCTGTAGTAAGATATTTTGTCACACTTTAAATTGTAGCTTTTTTTTTCTCCAAGTAATTCCATGCCAACCCACTGCTGTTTACCAGCTGCTTATTAACTAGTGAAAAATTAAACAATAGCAGCAGATCGAAGATGGTGAGCAGGTGTTCATGAGAAAAGCCACTTTAGCAAGGAAAATATCCAGAAATTTGATGCAGAGTCCAATCTTTGTTCATTCATGCAGCAGGTGGTATACTTCAAGTGAAAACACGTTTGCTGTCTCCAGAGTAATCTTGAATTACATCTAATTCCTATCCCAGTAAGAGTTTATCTTCACATCTTCAATTATCCTGAGATGCTGTTTGTGTTGAAAAGATCCATCTGGCACATAAGCCTAACGTCCATAAATACTTTAAGTAGATCAGTTTCAGAGGCAGTTGTCATTGTTTTTTGTTGATAGTGTTCGTAATGCGTGTTGTGTTTATTTAGGTGTTTTGCATATTCTGATTATTTCACATCAAGTATAATACTAAATGTATATTTCTCTAGGTTTCACAAATTCTGCCCTACAACATAGCTTTGGTTCTGTAAATGAAGCACCATTCTACCTCTGGGGATCATCAACTAGTGGCTTGACCAAACCCTCCGTAACAAGGCCTTCTGTAAGAGCCACAACTAAATGGTCTCAGGTGGGCAAACTTAATGATACACGTATATCCATCTATCTACTATCTATTTATCTTTCTATAACTTTTTTTAGATATATTTTTATTGATTTCAGAGAGGAAGGGAGAGAGAGATAGAGATAGAAACATCAATGATGAGAAAGAATCATTGATCGGCTGCCTCCTGCATGCTCCCTGCTGGGGATTGAGCCCACAACCCGGGCATGTGCCTTTGATTGGAATCAAACCCGGGACCCTTCAATCCGCAGGCCAACACTCTATCCAATGAGCCAAACCAGCTAGGGCTCTTTCTATATTTTTTTAATATTTTCTATATTATCTTAGGTTATACAAATGAGCATGGGTATTTTTGTCACACATCCAATAGTTTAGCTTTTATTAGAGTTGAAACTACATAGAGCATATATTTATAGAAAAATTTAGTTCATTGTAATAGATAAACAATCTTGAGTATAATGCTCAAGTTATTAAAACATGTGTCTCTCTTATTTCTTCTAGGCTTTCAGTCCAGAAGTACAAGCAAAATTTAATAGAATAACTGCTGTGGCAAAAGGATTTCTTACTCGTAGGCTTATGGAGACAGATAAATTGAAGCAACTTCGACAAACTGTAAAAGTAAGAAGATCTTTATAAATTATTTGTATTTCACTTCTGTATCAGTTTCTGTCAGTCTTGTTACAGCTGAATTGGCAAATTAGTTCAGAATTTAGACAGATCAAACTATTTTTAGTTATTGTAATATAGGCAATTTTAGAAATCTGATTATTAATTTCATTCTGATAATTTTTTAAAATATGTAAAGAAAGTAGTTTATGTATTTTCATCTCACTTTAAAGTGAGTGCTGTTTTGATTCTGATAAGTAATAGATTTGTGTTCTTAGTAATTTTGGATTGACTGAGAAAAAGAACAAAAGAAAACTCTAGTGATTGTGAACCTTCCAAGAAAAATGGTTTTTGAAGGAGCATTTTTTTCGTTCAGGACACTATGGAATTCATAAGAAGTTTTCAGTCAGAAGCACCATTAAAGAGAGGAGTTGTTTCAGCACAGGATGCTTCTCTTCAGGAAAGAGTGCTGGCTCAGGTAAGGGTACGGGTCCTAAAGGCTTTGGGAAATGGAAATGCTTTACTTCTCTCCCTTCACTTAACCATGGAAAATATATTTTAATTAAACCTTTAATCTTTTTCTCTAAATAAAGTGTATATAATATTATTGAACCCTGACCTCATTTTTTAAAATGGGTTCAATATTTTCTTCTTTTAAAACTAGTTGCGGGCTGCCCTGTATGGTATTCATGATATATTCTTTGTAATGGATGCAGCTGAAAGAATGTCTATTCTACATCATGACCGAGAAGCTCGCAAAGAGAAAATGCTCAGGCAAATGGTACGTTATCTGATTTTGTAATGAATAAGTGAAAAAGAAAAACTCTTGCTTCTACAGTCACAAAATACTTCTGACACCAGCTGTGTGGGTTTTCCCCCCACACCAACCAGTTCTTTGATACCCTGGGTGTCATTCAATTAAATTCTGATAGTATCTACCTGGAGTTAACAGATACTGCAAGTTAAGGAGGCAGTTAAGACTGTCCCCATGTCTGACACCAATCACAATTCCCAGGTTGTCACTTAAATTTCTGTCTGATGCTTATAAATTGGGGTTCCCATTAACCCCCTCCTTCAGGTCAGTAATTTTATAGAATACTCACAGAACTCAGGTAAACACTTAACATACACTTATTGGTTTATTATATAACTAGAGGCCCGGTGTGCATCATAGCGACTGGTCATTCTGCCATTTGGTCAATTTGCATATTAGGGTTTTATTATATAGGATAAAGGATATAATAAGTTGTATAGATGACTAGCCAGATGAAGAGATGCGTAGGGTGAGGTCCAGAAGGATCCTGAGAGCAGGAGCTTCTGTTCCCGTAGAGTTGGGACCACCTTTCTAGCACATGTATGTGTTTACTAGCCTGGAAGCTCTCTGAACTTTAGGATTTTTGTGGAGGCTTCATCATGATCAATTATTAACTCAATCTCTAGTTCTCCTCCTGTTTCCAGAGAATAGGAGATGAAGCTAAAAAAGTTCCAAACTTCTAATCATGCTTGGTCTTTCTGATGACTAGGAGTTCACCCAGAGTTGCCTCATTAGAACACAAGATGCTCCTATCACCAGAAAATTCCAATGGGTTTAGGAGATCTGTGTCAGGATCCAAAGTCAAAGACCAAATATTAAAACAAAAGATGCTTCTGCCATCCATATCAGTCAGATTAAAAGGGTTTTAGAAGTTTAGCTCTCTTAGGAACTTGGATCAAAGACCAAATATTAGCAGGAACCAGGGGCAGAATCATATATATATATATGCTCTTTTGGGTTTGGAATACTTGATACTAAATGTCATTCTCTATTGACTTCAGCACCCTGCCTATAATTCTTAAGCACAGGTAATTCCTGGGATTACCAGCAACACTTAAGTCTATAGACTGATTAAAAGAAATCTGTCAAAGAATTGCATATTGTTTTGTGATTAGATTTTGGAGTTTGAAGCTTTGAATGTTGTTTGGACGCCTAATAAACTATCATCTACTCCTGATGAAATTTCCTTGAAACTATCATGTGCCTTTTTCCTTTTTTGGAAATCAGAGTTAGAAAATAGGCTCCAAGTTCATTTAAAATATATCAGAGTGTTGGAGTTCTGTGGTTTGAAACAATGATCTTAGTGGGGTTAGCAAAAGAAAAGCAAATTTTATATTATTTCATTGGTAAAAATTAATTTAAATGTTTTTAATTAGACTGTTTCAATCTTAAAGACTAAGTTAAAGTTCAAAATACTGGTAAGATATGCCTGTCCATGCAATTAAGATCATCCTATACTGTAATTTTGTGGTATTACTGGGTACTGTTAGAGCTTTGTTACTTTTGTATTTTAAAGGATAAAATGAAAAGTTCACGAGTGTCTCTTTCCGCTGCAACACAGAAGTCTCTTGATAGGAAGAAGTATATGAAGTAAGTTTTTTTCATGCCATGTCACACTAATTTAATTATTATCATACCCATTCATTTTAGTCATCTGTTGTTCTGTGTATTCATATTAGAAATAAAGAGCAAAAAATAAAAAAAATTTTAAAAGAAATAAAGAACAGTTCACTTTTCTGCAGCTGAACTGATAGAAATCCCTTTTTTATATAAGAGTTTTATAAAATCCAGTGGTAAAATCTGATTTCATCTTTAGATAAATATATTTATTAACTACTAAATTTATCAGAGTTCAACTTGTGTAACTGATAGTCAATCAGATCTTAAACATAGTTTATCCTTATATGCAGTGTCACTTTTATATCTTTTAAATATGTTCATTTTCTAATATCCTAAAGACTTAATGGGAAGAAAAACTTAATGCAAGGAATATCCTAATGATTATCTTATTAAAACTCTTTTTTCTTGAAAGTAGTCTTTCATATGCTTAATTAGAGGTCTTTCGTGGTACACTCTTTTAAGATGATTTGTTTCTGCCACCATGTATCACATTTGTAAACATGTCTTTTCCCTCTTTCTGAACTCATTGTTTGTGTGTCCTTATTTGTATATTGTGTTAGAGCTGCTGAAATGGGAATGCCAAATAAGAAATTCCTGGTTAAACAAAACCCTTCTGAAGCAAGGTGAGAAAAATCACTTAGCCTCAATGAGAGGCTATTTTTTTTATTTTTTTAAAAAAGAAAATGTTATAAATCCTGAGCTTGCTTTTTATTCGCTTTGTTCCATTTTTTCTCAGTAGAACACTCTCTGCTGAGTTGGAGGATCTCAGGGTCAGAATTCGTTTTAATACCTGGTCATGTACCTGGTCACATGTCAGACCAGATATTCCTGAAGCTTTCTTTGAGACATGTTGTCTCTGGTGAAAATTTGAGTCCTTATGTCCTGAGTTCAGTCCATGGGGGGCGGAGAAGGGGGTCTTTGATATTTATTTAAAAACCTTCGAGCCGTAACTGGTTTGGCTCAGTGGATAGAGCGTCGGCCTGCGGACTGAAAAGGTCCCAGGTTCGATTCTGGTCAAGGGCATGTACCTTGGTTGCGGGCACATCCCCAGTGGGGAGTGTGCAGGAGGCAGCTGGTAGATGTTTCTCTCTCATCGATGTTTCTAGCTCTCTATCCGTCTCCCTTCCTCTCTGTAAGAAATCAATAAAATATATAAAAACCTTCGAAAGCTAACTTAATATTTCTGATCTGTTTTCTACTCTTGTAAGAGTGAAGTTTCTTCTCTCAGATATTTGAAAGGAAAAATTGGCTTTTGTAAAGTATATAAATAAATTACCTAAAAGCATCAGGATTAATACTTATGTTGGACGTCTCTTTCCTGACAAAAACCTAATGTTTGAGTTCTTGGTGAGCAAAATATAAGTACCATATTAATTTGCTTTAATCAGTTTGCTTTGCTTTGTAGTATTATAGTGGCCATATCATTGCATAGATGACTTCTACCACCCTGTTATCATTTTATCTAAAGAAAATGGGGAAAAACGGAATTTATCCTGTTAAATTAAATTTTTTTTTATTTTGTTAACAGAGTTCTTCAGCCAAACCAAGGACAGAATGCTCCTGTTCATAGGCTACTTAGTAGACAAGGGTAAGAATGCAAAACATAAGGGTATCAACAATATTGAAATCAAGATTAGCTTTGAGAGGGAAAATAATTTAGTGCTCTTTGTATAAAGGATAGCTGTTTTTCAAATGTGATATTTTTTATAGAATTAGAACTTTTAAAGTTTTGTGTTTAAAGATAACCCTTTGGTGTACTATTGTATATTATATTTTAATTATCATCTTATGTTGGCATGCTTTTACTTTTCATTTCATACCATTTTGCTCATTAAATATTGTAAACATCCATATAGCAATTTCAGCATCACCAAAGTGTTCTTCAACAAAGTATGTTACAGTCTCCTGCTGAAGCAAAGTATAGCTTCCCTAATGAGCATGCATGAGACTTAAATTATTTTCAAGCTTATTTGTGTTAAGAACAGTTGATGCAGTATGGTTGCTTTCTTTGAATGTTGAACATCTAGACCTTAATGCAAGTGACTTATTAATTCTTTTATATTCAATTAGAACCCCTAAGACATCAGTGAAGGGGGTTGTGCAAAATAGACAGAAGTCTTCACAGAGCAGAGTGCCTAACAGAGCGCCTGTTTCAGGTGTGTAGCAATGAGTTTGCGAAGCCCATTTGAAAGAAACAAGTGCACAGCTGCCCTGTAATGCAGGCCTCACGCATGGGATCGGTTGTCCTTGCCACCATAATTCTGGCATATTCACAGTCATGCCTATAAAGTGATCATCTGTGTTAGTAGTTCGTGGCAGTCAGGAGGAGATCTTAGTAAAACTGTTTCCAACATTGATTTCTATAATAATTCCATAGAAACACTGTTGTTTTTAATCTGAAAATTTTGTAAAATTATACATGCTTAATTCAGAAACCTTTTTATAAATGAGTGAAATATAGCAGTGATCTCATGCCTAAGTCTATGCATGTTCAGTTTTGGGGAAGTGTAGCTATTACCCAGGAATACTTTATCTGTACAGAAGGGAAAGAAATTCTCCCTCTGACCACAAGATCACATGTGAATATGCCAGTTGGGAGGGGGTAAGTTCTTTTGTGCTCAATAAGAAGCTTGCGTTAAATCTATGTTCATTATTAGAGGATTCTTTAAGGGCTAAACTAAATAATGTATTTTAAAATTCTGTGTATGGTGGCAAGAGACAAATTCAGTGTTGAGCTAATGCAAAACGCTTAAGCTAATGTTTTAATATTTTTTATCTTTGTTAACACACTTTGATAAACTCACAAAAAATTACATGACCCATTAAAAATACTTTCTAAAATGCTTTTTTTAATTATACTACTTTTTAAGCATCTAAAAGAAACCAAAATTAATCAGGCATTGATGATTAAATTTATAATAAATTATAATCTCATTAATATACATTTAGCATATTTTAGAGCTTTTATTACTAAGTGATTTTCTCCAAAGTAGGAGAAAACAAGCAACATAAGAATTTTTTTTCATATTATCACCACTTGCTTATAGAAGTTCAAAGAAGGAATCAGATATTGATCATAACTTGGAAATGATTGCTGACCTTTGCATGTAGAAAGTGAATTTCATTCATAATGTTGCATGTATAGACGATAATTTAAATGTCATCTTTTGAAAGTCACTGTGAGTGACAGTTGGTCAGTTCTTTTATGCAGTTGAAGATCCTGCTCATTCCAGAGGGAGTCAGAATGAGCTGTTTGAAAAATAACCTTTTGAAAGAACTCAGACCAAACACCAGATCTCTTGCTTGTGAAGTTATATAGAATTTTCAACTTTTGAAAATTCAACTTTTTAAAAGGACATTTTCAATTTTTCCCCATGATATATATATATATATATATCTGGTGATAAAGCCTAGCTAGTTGGCAAATCATTGAGGAATTAATACTATTTTGCCTCAAATTATTTGCCACAGTGACTACTCTCCATGTTCTTTCTCATGCATTTCATCTCCACTTTTTGTCACTTGTGAACTTGTAAGCAAAATAGCAACTTCTGTTTTTATTCAGGAATGTTCAACAATGTCACTGCAGTTAATAATATACAATGAATTTCAGTATTGAAAATTATTGTGATTTTATTGCATCGCAACATAATATAAATGAACTCAACCCTTGAATTAGCATGTCTAATTAATATATACCTAAACAGGTACAGAAATCCTTTCCTAAGATTTACTTAGACATGAGTGCATCTATAATAATAAAAACGTAATATGCTAATTAGACCGGACAACCTTCTGGGCGAAGCTGAGCCTGTGAGGGCCCAGGCAAGCCACCATGGCTGCAAGGGCCAAGCCCCTTGCATGAATTTCATGCATCGGGCCTCTAGTATTTAAATGGTTTAAAACGACTAGAGAATCTTACCCTTTTACATAAAATGAAAATTTGGGATATGTAAAATTCTCAACACAGGGATTCATAGTTGTTCTTGAGAAGATTACTCTTTCCTGTTTAGATTTTTAATGGTCTGGATTATGTTTCAAACAAATTTGAAATTATGCTCTCATTTAAGCTACATGGAGAACAAACCATTTAGTAAGCAATTTTAGGAAATTCATTTTTATGATGACAGAATATCATAATCTTAGAATTAAGTAGAATTCTAAGGTGTTAAAATTTACTGCAAAGCACTTAAAGTTGTTTATAGGTTTTACAAACTAAATTGCAGTGTCTGATCTTGTATGCTTTAAAGCATATTTGTTCACTTTATGTTTTGTGTTTAACTCAAGGGTTGATAGTGAAATTCAGAAACCACTAATTAAGGCAGAGTAGGAGGCAGCAATGAAAAATGGGTAAGGAATGCAACAAAGCAGGTTGAATTGGGGTCTCGGAATCTCTGCTTCTAGCTCTGTTACTTAGGCAGGTGACTTACTCTCCTGTGTCTCAGTTTTATTGCAGAGGTAGCAGTTTCTACCTCAGGATTTTATGTAAGGATTAAATATGATAATGTATATTGCTTAACTTAGTGCTTGGCAAGAGCATTAAATAGTATCATTACAGAAAAACTAACATTGAGAAATAATATTAGTTTTGCTCTATTTTTAGGAGTATATGCAGGAAAAATCCAAAGAAAGCGGCCAAATGTTGCGACAATTTAAGAAGACAACATTCATTAGGATAAAAAGGGGGGAGGGTTCCATGCATATTATTGTCCACGCCCAAGACTTTCATTTCACCCTGGACTGTTGACACAGACAAAGTGACGTCAAAGGGCTGAATAATTATGTGGGTAATATGGTCAGTCTGGCTAATTCCTTCCCACACCCCCATTTTCCTTTTAACATTAGGTTTGGGTGAAGACAAATTAGTATTTAGTTAATTGACTCATCTCTATGCTTAACCTGTACAAACAAGTTTATTTTATGTACCTATATGTCTGTTGAGAACTTTTTGTAAACTTAAAAGGATATTTGGGTTTATATTTATAAAATACTGAAAAGGTGTGATAAAACATAGGTTCTGAAATACAAATTTCATTCATCTCTGCATACTGATTGCTGAATTTGATATATTAGATGCTGCTCTATTCAACGGGAAATTATTGCAGAAAAATGTTTTCTCCCAGTTTTGTAAAAACTGATTAATCTCTCAGCCTTCATATTCTTGGTCTTACAGGATAACCACGTAGAATAAAACATTTGCCTGCTGATTGTAGGTCCACCTAACATTTACCACGGAAGTATCTGGGGTTCACCCTTTTGGTCATAAGCACACATTTCTCTCAACAGCTAGTTGTCTTACAGAAATGTTAGGTTTGATGTTTGTTGTCCCAGTACTCTTAGAAACATTTCTGCTGAATTATAAAATCTTTCTGTAGAAGGTGACAACTTTGGTGAAGACAGTACAGTCTTCCTGAATGTAGTGGCATGCATTAATGTTACATTTATCTCTGTAACATAGAACGTTGCATGCAGTTTTGTTTTCCATTTAGTCTGTATTTTTGTTTCTTCAGAGTCTGCTTTTTCTAGCATGCTTGATTTAGGAGAGAACAAAGGGCTATATAACATAATAAGAAGGTCAGATTTTCAAATGGGATAGTAATATTATCTAGTTGAAATTCTGCATTATTTAAGAAGCACTGCCTTTTAAAGTTTTTCATCACTAACATATTCATTTAAAATATAAACCAAAAAATGTTACTAAGGGACTATGATTTTATGAAAGAGAATGCCCCTGTTGATTTATGATAGGATTTCCAAAAAGGGCTTTGTGCTTCTCACATAAAATTGGGACTGTGTACATTTAACCTGTCTGAATTTTTAAAAGATACTGGTGTTTGAAAATGTAGCCTATATATATTCCTAATATTCTTTAAAGAATGAAGGTAAAGATTGTTTTCTTTGATTTTCTGTTATATTTAAAATTTAACTTTTACAGCCAACCATGGACAGAAAGTAGTAACCTACTCTATCCGGGTGTAAACTTTATTGAGATGTATCATTTGTTGAATAAGTAAACCAGGAAGTTAAAAGACAGGTAAAATGTCTGAGTTACCATTTTTTTTATTTGTAGGCAAGAATATCAAATTATCTTAATATGATAAATTATGCTTTATCGTTCTGAAACCTCAGGAGACAGATTGCTCATATCATTGTGGATCTTTCCAGTAAGAAAGATACTAAAAGTTTTGTGTACACTAATACAAATTAGCTAAAACAAATAGTATGTTTTGGAGAAAGTTAAAACTAGTTTTAGATTAAGGATGAGAAACTTGAGTGTGTGTTTTTTTTTAAGATAGAGCATGTGTGTTTTATACCTTGTTTAAATGTTCACAGCTTTTCTCATAAAAGTGCCAGACATTGTTTTTGTGCTTTTAATGGATTTTTATTTATACGCATTATTTTTTTAATATTTACTTTGAAGTGGAATGTTCATTAATGTGAATTGTATTTATTTTTATACTTTAATTTTCATTAGTTTTGCTTCTAGGAAAAAGACAAAATAAACTTTTCTTAAAGGAAATCTAGTTTGATCTTTTTTATTTACCAGGAAAAGGACTATTAAGGGATAGATGTTAAAAAGTATCGGGTCAAAACGTTAATACTGTAATATGGTCATTTTTTACAATTAAAAGTCCCATGAGAAGTATATCCCACTATTTAATATTAACCTATACCAGTGCTTATTCCAGTATTTAATGTTGCATGACTCGGACTTCTCAGAAGACAAAAAGTTCACTAGAGGCGGAAATGTCTTAGCTTCCTAAGTTAGAAGCCTAAGGAGCGAATGGGAGCAAATACTGAGGTCGAAGCTCACACAAAAGCTGCTAATTTGTGCAGCTTTGGGTCCAGCTCTTGTTCCTGCCTGTCGTATAGTGTGAGCCCAGTAAAGTGCTGCTCGTTTTCACCTCTTACTGAGATACACTGCGTTGGCTGATCTGCAAGGCAGTGTGAGAAGAGCCCTCGCTTTTCCCATGGCCACCCTTGAACTCTTGTTCATTTCATATATTGGGAATAATGGATATGACAGAAAACATGCACACTGAGCGGCAAGAAAGGGCCCATTCTGGAGATGAAGGTCTTTGTTTTCTGTCAGGTGTCACAGTTCCATGAGCAACCACAGGCAATCTCTACCCCCTCCCCATGAAAAGTAATAGTTACAAAAAGAAAAGCAAATGGAGTTGGAGTGCTTGATCTCTAAGGGACCATAGTAGGCATATGTAGATGTAGATTATAAAAATAATTAAAATAAAAACAAAGGAGACTTAGTTGTTGAATATACAGCCAATCAAACTGGAATATGGTGCAGTGGAGTCCCATCCTTGATCAAGTTGTAAAGACACCTCTGAGGGCAAGAATTGTGTCTAACCAAAATTACACTTGAAAATAAATATTGCCTTTCCCTCATTTATTTCTTCTTCCTTTTTGGTCAGCTTCTCCGTGGCTTTCAATTCTTCAGTTTCTTGAGGTGGTTGGCAAAGTTGCCATCTGAATGGTGGTTTCCTTCTCAGCGAGTGGTGGGAAAATCCCCTATTCACACTTTGCATAGGTTTTAACATCTGGTTCGGGATGGCTTGCACTATGTTGAATGCCCACTGGGGTCCTGTGTATCTCTCCAGAGCAAGGATCATGAGGACAGGCCAGGGAGCCTGTCCTGAGCCAGGACACCAGGGACGCGGAGGAGAACAGAAATCTGCCAGTTCCCAAGCTCGTGTGTGCGTGGAGACTTAGTCACCCCGAAGCCAGACATGACTGAAACACTGAAGACTTGGTTTGTGACCAATCTGTCGTGGAATGGGAGACACCTGGGAGTCCTGGTTAACGGAAAGGCCCGGAGTCCCGTCAGCGGAGCACAACCTGGAGACAGACTATTGCCACATTTTTAGCCCCAATTTTATTTTATTATTTTTTTAAATATATATATATATTATTGATTTTTACAGAGAGAAAAGGAGAGGGATAGAGAGTTAGAAACATCGATGAGAGAGAAACATCAATCAGCTGCCTCCTGCACACCCCCTACTGGGGATGTGCCCGCAACCAAGGTACATGTCCTTGACCGGAATCGAACCTGGGACCCTTAAGTCCGCAGGCCGATGCTCTATCCACTGAGCCAAACCAGCCAGGGCAAGCCCCAATTTTAGAGCATATTGTGGGGTGGGGAACCCTCCACCCAGGGAAATGTTGAGGTGGTGTGGATGGATGAGCCGTGGTCCGACAGGCCTGGGGAGCCCCAGAGCCCTAAGCCTGCTGGAGGGTTGCATACTGCTCATCTGTATGGAGTGTGGTTCAGGGTAGCCAGAAGCAGAGGGGCCAAATCATAGGCACACATTCACTTGGGACAGAAGGCATGTGCCTAAATCTCAGCCCCTATCTGTCAACGTCACTTATTCCCACTGAAGACACAACAGGGTGTAACTCCGAAGTCTTGCCATGGAGAGGTGAAGAAGGACCCACTGTGGAATCTTCCACTAAGGGGCGCCTTGGAGTCCTGGTTGCTGGGTTGGTCGCAGCTGCTGGAGGCCCCTGGCTCAAGAATGAACACTGCAGCTCTGCTCACCTCCCGAACAAGGGGGATAAGACAGCCTGGCTCCTGGTCCTGCTGCAGGGGCCGGCTCAGGAGAGACCAGCCCACAGTCGGGCTCTTGTGGAAAACCAGGCATCTGCCAATGTTCCTACCTACACAAGCATAAAGGGTGCTATTGAACAGGAAGACAAATATTGTGAGAACTGTGAACCTTAATTGGTGAGACCGGACAATCTGCAACAGGAGACATCTAAGAGTCATAAGTCCTGGATGGGACAGGGACCCCATCAGCACAATCATTTGGGGACTGACTGTTGGACCTATGAAGCCCCAGTATCTTTTCATATTTTAAGGGGAACCCCTCCATCAAAGACAATACCCAAAAGGTTTGAATGAGCTGTGGCCCACAAGCCTGAAGGGCTTCAGGTGCCCAAAGCCTGCTGCAGACATGCCCACTGTGCATGTGCGTGCTGTGCGGTTCAAGGTAACCAGGGATAAGGAAGGGTTCAAGGGTAAAGAGGTGCCTTTTACTGGTGTGGGTTCATGAAAGGTCCACGGCGTCTCCCTAATTCCAATCCCTATTCTACTTAATGTTGCCTATTACCCCTGAGGAAGATCTTGGGAGTACTCAAAAGTATCCCATGTTGCCCTGGCCAGTGTGTTCAGTGGATAGAGCACCAAAGGATTCTGGGTTTAATTCCCAGCCAAGGGCACATACCTGGGTTGCAGGTTCAATCCCTGGCCTAGTCAGGGCAGGTTTGGGAGGCAGCCAATCAATGGGTTTCTGTCTCTCTGTCTCAAAAATCAATGGAAAATATATCCCTGTATGAGGATTAACAACAAAAAACTATCCCATGCTGCGGTGGGGCCAGGCTGGCAGGGTATCCTCCAATGAGAGACATCTGGAAATCCTTGTTGAAAAGCTCACGGTTGAAGGAGGCCTGGGGCGGGAGTTAAGCTGCACGTGCCCATTTTGGTCCGCTCCCCATGACCAAGGGACCTAAGACCCAGCCTTGGTCTTGTTCCGGGTCCAGGACTAAATGCCGGAGTGGCCAGGTCACTCTCTGGGCTTTGGGGAGAAACGATATGCCAATGTCCAATCCTGCACCTGCACAGAGGTTCCTATTCCCCCAGAAGACAGGTCTCCCTGGAACTCTGAAGCCTTGATTGGTGAGACAGGAATTTCTGAAAACTCCCAGAGCCCTGTCCTGGAGAGGCAGCTTGAGCAATTGCGGGCTGTTTCCACCTCTAGCCTCAGCATGTGATTGTATTGCAAGGGGGAACCCCCACCAAGGTCAGGTTGTTCCGAAGGCCAAGGTCCTACAAGCCTAAAGGGACCTGTAGCCCAAGTCCTTCTGAAGGGGTGCCTACTGCATGACACTTAGTTGAGAATATCCAGGGATAACAATAATTTCAAGGGACATGATTGGTTGTTCACGGTGCAGGGTCAGGGGTGCCCACGGTGTCTCAGTAATTCCCATCTCTGTCTTAACTACTGTCAGCTATTCCTCCTGAACAAGACCCGGGGGAACTCAAAGTCTTGCCAACACTGGTTGGGAGGAGCTGGAGGTTTACCCTCCAATAAGAGACCTGGAAATTCTTGTCAGAAGGGTCGTGGTTGGTGGAAGCCTGGATCGGGATGGAACTGCGCGCTCTGGCCCTGCACAGTTCTTCAGAGCAAGGGGAGTGAGTCCCAGCTCAGACCCGGAACCAGTCCAGGACTCAGTCCAGGAGAAGCCAAGCCACTCTTTGCCGTCCTGAGAAAAACCAGGCATGCGCCAAAGTCCAATCCACACCTCCTCAGAGGCTCCTATTCAAACAGAGGCCAAATATCTCGGGAAATATTAAGCCTTGGTGAGACCCAGGAGATCTGGGAGTGGAATGAGAGTCCTTGGTCCTGGAGAGATGCAGGACCCCAGCGACAGCACGGCCAATAGGGGAATGGCCGTCACCATCCTTGCAACACCAGCTTCAGATCATATTGCAGATCATATTGTTCATCCAGAACAATCACCAGGTGGTTTGGAAGGACATGGCTTCCCCGGCCTGGAGAGCCCAGCTGAATTGCTGAATTGTTGGGTACTACTGCCCATCCATGTGTCGTGGCGTCAAACCCCATGTCGATGTTCTTACTCAATTGGTGTCACTTTCCTGCACTGACATAATGCTGTTCTGAATGCAGCTGACAAGAGCGTTCTTAGAGACATCTCTTTAGAAAGTGTTCTAATTCACTTCACTACATGCCTTAGGGCCGTGGTTGGCAAACTCGTGAGCCACATGCGGCTCTTTGGCCCCTTGAGTGTGGCTCTTCCTAAGCCTTAGGAGTACCCTAATTAAGTTAATAACAATGTACCTACCTAGATAGTTTAAGTTTAAAAAATGTGGCTCTCAAAAGACATTTCAATCGTTGTCCTGTTGATATTTGGCTCTGTGGACTAAGGAGTTTGCCGAGCACTGCCTTAGGGTGTGGAGACACTTCCATTCAGCGATAGCACAGACCTGAATGCAGCACACAGGCTGTGTTCTTAGAAATATCTTTATTGTAAGTGTTTTTAAAACTTCAGTACATGCATTACACAATGGGGACCCCCTCGGTTCACTGATGACACTGGTGACCACATAGATTTTAGGTAGTGATTTTAGAAACATCTTTATTACAACTGTTCTGACACCTTTTACTCTATACATTAAACTATGGAGATCAATTCCAACCACTGAGACAACACTGGCATGATGGTAGATTCCAAAGTGTCATTCTTAGAAACCTGTTTATTGCATGTGTTCTTAAAACTTCATACATGGGTTAAAGAATGGATCACTTTCACCTGATATAACACAGGTCTGAAGGTAGCTTACAACTAATGTTCCTAGGGACATCCTTAGTATCAGCATTCTTACACACTTCACTACATACATTTCAGAATGGGGACCACCTCCATGTAGTGATGTAACACTGTTCTGAATGCAGATTCCAAGCAATGTTCTAGAAATATATTTATTACAATGGATCTTAAGCACTTCAGTGAATTTATTAAAGCATGGATGTCACATCCGCTCAATGATATAACACTGTTCTCAACAGCTTGTAAGTTGCATTCCAGAGGGAATTACTCTATTCAGTAATACAGTAGTTGCCACAACACACCTTGCAAGCAGCATTCCTAGAAATGTTCTGGTTATAAGTGTTGTACACTTCAACATGCATTACAAATCAGGATTACTTATATTCACTGACATAACACTTGTGAATACAGCTTGCAAGTAGCGTTCTTAGAAACATCTTTATTAGAGTGTTCTTGATATAACATTCGCTAATATAACTAAATTTTAACATAAAATTTAAAAATTATATTTCTAGTGTTTTTAGAAACATATGTATTGGAAGAGATCATAATTACTTCACTATATTCATTACAGACTGAGTGTCACCTTAGCCTGGCCAGTGTGGCTCAATGGTTGTGCATCATCCTATGAACCAGAAGGTCACAGTTCGATTTCTGGTCAGAGCACATGTCCGGGTTGTGAGCTCGACCCCCAGAGGGGAGCATGCAGAAGGCAGCCGATCAATGATTCTCTCTCATCATTGATGTTTCTATCTCTCTCCCTCTCCCTTCCTCTCTGAAATCAATAAAAATTTAAAAATGTTTTTTTAATTTTATAAAAAAGGACATCACTTTCATTCTTGACTATAACACTGTTCTTAAACTGCTTGCATGTGGCATTCTAAGAAATATCTTCATAATTAATATTCTTTATACATTTAAAAACCTTTATGAATTTTAGAATGTGCATTGTTTTCATTTACTGAAATAACAGTAGTCAAAATGCAGCTTGCAAGTTGCATTATTAGAAAAAATGTTCTTGCCCTGACCGGTTTGGCTCAGTGGATAGAGCGTCAGCCTTTGGACTGAAGGGTCCTGGGTTCGATTCCGGTCAAGGGCATGTACTTTGGTTGCGGGCACATCCCCAGTGGAGGTGTGCAGGAGGAGGCTGATCGATGTTTCTCTCTCATTGATGTTTCTAACTCCCTATCCCTCTCCCTTCCTCTCTGTAAAAATCGATAAAATACATTTTTTTTTAAAAAAAGAAAGAATGTTCTTAAGCATTTTTCTACCTGCATTACAGGAAGGGGATCATTTTTACTCACCTGTATATATAACACTGGCTTGAGTAAAGCTTGAAAGCAGCAATTTACAAATATCTCTATTAGAATTGTTTGTAATAACATCACTACCTTCATAACACAATGGTGATCACTTTCACTCACTGATGAACTGGTTTAAATTCGGCTTACAATGGGCATTCTTAGCAACACCATCTTTACACGTATTCTTCATCACCACCACACTCATTACAAAGTGTATTTCCATGACTGATATAAAACTCCTTTGATTGCAGCTTGCAAATAGTGTCCTTAGAAATTCGTGAAGAACTCACTACATGCATTGCAGAATGAGCATCACCTCCACTCCCTGAAGTAACATCGTTCAAAACACAGCTTGCAAGGAGCTTTGTTTGATACACGCTTGTTTCAAATGTCCCTCCCAATCACTGAAATACATTGTGCACAGCAGAGCTGGCAAGTACTTTTTAGGGAAATCTAACTACATGTGTTCTTAACACATTAATACGTGTGTTAAAGAATGTGTATCACTTCTAGCTCACAAGTGTACTTTCAGAAACATGTTAATTACAAGTGTTCATAACACTGCACTATATGTACTATAGAATTGGTATGACTTTCATGCTGAAAGGAAATTTTGGAAATTACAAAGCATTATCTTATTTCTAATACTTTGATAACTTTTGTTTTAACATATAAGGCATAATATTGTCAGCAAAATATTACTCACGGTTTCCCATTGTTCTCTGGCTCTCTCTAACTTCTGAATATTAGTTTTATAAGAACTGACATCAAAGTATAGCAGTTCTAATCAAAAACTTAATCTTTTATTATAATAAAAACTATCAAGAAATCACTCAGTAGATTTTGATAAGGAAAATGCTGAGGATATAGCAGTTAAAAGGTACCTGCTTTTAAGAGTTGGGAGGAAAATTTATTAACCAGCATATAATAAACAGACGAATTTTAAGAATTAGTAGAACTTCAATCAGGTAAGTGCTATGAAGATCATCTCCCAAAGAGACAGGGCTCTACAACAGAGAATGGTGAGAGAGGACTATTTCTTACGATCTTTGTCCTTTTTTATATTGGCGCAACCCTGAGTCTGTGATATTTCAGAGTCAGCCTTCATTCTATAAAAATTCATGATTTCTTCATCCAGTTTTCTTTTCTCCTCCTCAAGTTTTATTGTCTCCTCTTGCTGGATTCTTTTAAGACGCTCAAACTTGTCCTGTAGCTGTGAAACAAAGATGCATTTGTGACTCAAAGTGCCATGTGTCGGTATCCCTGGGAACATGCTTGACTTCTTTCCTGGTTATCAAACATATATTAATCATCAAAGTAGAGTTTGATCTTAATAACAATCTCAAAACTTTGTTTAAAATAAACATTCACATATTTAAAAAATTCATCAATTAAAAACTGTCTCCCCATTGAACCAAATGTAATAAAAACTATGGCTATAAACAACACAGTTTTTTATTTTTTGTAAATATATTTTTATTGATTTCAGAGAGGAAGAGAGAGACAGAAACATCAATGATGAGAGAGAATCATTGATCAGCTGCTCCCTGCATGTGAGACCGTCACCCAGGCATGTGCCCTTGACCGGAATTGGACCCGGGACCCTTCAGTCCGCAGGCCAACACTCTATCCACTGAGCAAAACTGGCTAGGGCAACACTCAGTTTTTTAAATACTTGTTTTTCCAAATGATATCTATTTTCTCACTCTACACTTCCCCATAAATCTCTTCAAATAAAATTTGATAAATTCATGCTCATTAAAAATATACACATTGAAATATAGTAGGAATGATGAAACAATTGTTAAGACTTTAAATGATACAGACCTTTTCTTCTTAAGTGAAATTAGCATAATTATAGAAAAAAAATTCCAAACACCTCATTCAGTTACTTTTTATTTACTTGTGAGGTTGTATTTAATCTGTGGGATTTAAAATAAATATAATCAGCCATATGAAAGAGTCCATTAGAGTTGGGTCTAGATCTTAACACAACTTCATTCAACAATGTAAGGATTGCTTGTATGCATCAGAGAAGGTATGGCTTATATCTACACTAATAAAAGAGAAAAATGGTAATTGGCGTACGACGATACCCTTTTCATTGGCTAATCAGGGCTATATGCAAATTAACTGCCAACTAAGATTGGCAGTTAACTGCCAACAAGATGGCGGTTAATTTGCATATGTAGGCACAATGCAGGGAGGCGAAAGGGAAAGCAGGAAGAAGCCCCCTGCCACTGACAGTGATTGGAAACCCAGGGGGGAGCTAAGAGCTGGGGGGCAGGGCAAAGGCGGCCCTGGGGCCACCTTTGCCCTGCCCCCCAGCCATGATCGGAGAATCAGGTGCCTTTTCCGCCCTGGCCAGTGATAGCAGGAAGTAGGGGTGGAGCCAGCGATGGGAGCTGGGCACGGTCGAAGCTGGCAGTCCCAGGAGCTAGGGGTCCCTTGCCTGGGCCTAAAGCGGAGCCCACGATCGCGGGGCCGCTGCAGCTGCGGGTCCCCGCTGCCTGGGCCGGACGCCCAGGCCAGAGGCGTTAGGCCTAGGCAGGGGCGGAGCCTGCAACCACGGGGAGCTGGGGGTCCCCTGCCCAGGCCTGACACCTCTGCCGGAGGCCTCAGGCCTGGGCAAGGGGCCGATCCGGTGATTGGTGATCAGAGGGTGATGAGGGTCAACTCCTCTGGCCGAGGCATCAGGCCTGGGCGGGGGGCTGAGCCGGGGATTGGGGGGATATGATGGTCCCCTTGCCCAGGCCTGAAGCCTGGGTCAGAGGCGTCAGGCTTGGGCGGGGGGTGGAGCAAGCGATCAGAGGGAGATGGGGGTCCCCTGCCCAGGCATGATTCCTGGGCCAGAGGCCTCAGGCCTGGGCGGGGGTCAGAGCCAGTGATCGGGGGGAGATGGGGGTCCCCTGTCCAAGCCTGACACCTCTGGCGGAGGCGTCAGGCCTGGGCAAGGGGCCGATCAGGTGATCGGAGGGTGATGGGGGTCTACGCCTCTGGCCGAGGCATCAGGCCTGGGCAAGGGGCAGAGCCAGCAATTGGAGGGGTCTGGGGGTCCCCTGCCCAGGCCTGATGCCTGGGCCAGATGCATCAGGCCTGGGCTGGGGCCGGAGGCGTCAGGCCTGGGCAAGGGGCCAATCCTGCGATTGGAAGGTGATGGGGGTCAATGCCTGAGGGCTCCCAGTATGTGAGAGGGGGCAGGCTGGGCTGAGGGACACTCCCCCCCCACACACACACACACCCAGTGCACGAATTTCGTGCACCGGGCCCCTAGTATACTAATAAAAAGGTAATATGCTAATTTGACCGGGAGACCTTCTGGACGTCCTTCCAGACAAAGACATGCTGGCAGGGCTGAGGCACAGGTGGTTAGGGGTGATCAGGCTGGCGGGAGGGGCAGTTGGGGGTGAGCAGGACAGTGGGGGGGGGCAGTTGGGGGCAAGCAGGCCAGCATGCAGAGTGGTTAGGGGCTATCAGGCAGACAGGCAGGTGAGCGGTTAGGAGCCAGCAGTCCCAGATTGCGAGAGGGATGTTCGACTGCCGGTTTAGGCCCAATTCCACAGGGATCGGGCCTAACCCGGCAGTCAGACATCCCCCGAGGAGTCCCAGATTGGAGAGGGTGCAGGCCAGGCTGAGGGACACCCTCCCTCCCCCGCCCCCGCATGACTTTCATGCACCGGGCCACTAGACTATAATAATAAAAGCATAATATGCTAATTAGACTGGACGTCCTTCCGGACGACCTTCCTGACAAAGCCACGGCAGCAGGGGCCAAGGCAGCTGCCACGGCAGTGGGGGCTGAGCTCCTTGCACGAATTTCGTGCATCGGGCCTCTAGTATGGCATAAGAGTCGAAAGGACAAGTTTATTTGCAGCTTAACTTTTTGAAAAACAAGTAGACCGGGGGACTCTATTGCCACAATATTAACCGTCTGGTGTATATGGCTGTGAAGAACACACACACGGGGTGAGCACCAGTGGTTTTCAACCCTAGGTGCTCATTAGAACTATTCAGTGAGCTTACAAACCTCTCAATGTTCAGGCTGCACAAGATCAATTACATCAGATGACCTGGAGTTGGAACCCAGGCATCAATGCTTAAGAAAATTCCCCAGGTGATTTTATTGTGCAGCAAAGGCTGAGATCATGGTTCTAAATAAAGATTCTTTTTTCCTTTCCTGGAGTCAGATGTCTCTTGGAATTACATCTTCAGCCCTGAGAAGCAAATGAGCATCTAGATACAATGGCAAGAAGAATGATTGGAAAGGCTGGGGATGTGAGAGTGTGGTATCTGTAAGTGATGGCAAAAATCACTGTGGAAATGTTTCTTTTTAAAATGGGAGCATGAGAGTAGAAATCAGAGAAAGCTAAACTTCATACTAGTATACAAACATTTCAAATATCAATGACTCTGGTGAAAAGCCTGAAGTTTTCCCCAAAACAGGTACAAAGCAAAGATATATGCTCTCATCACTCCCTTTCAACCTTGTATTGGAAGTCCTTGCTAAGGCAATAAGACAACAGAAGAAAATAAAATATTTACAGATTGAGAAAGAAGACATAAAACTGTCTCGTTCACAGGTAACATGATCATCAATGTAGAAAATGCAAAATAATTGACAAAAAGAACATCTCGGAACTAATGAGATTATAACAAAGTTGCAGGATATAAGGTTAGTTGCTTTTCTTATCAAGGACCTACAACCAAGATTACTCTGCCCAAGAAAACTATCATTCAAAATTGAAGGACAGATAAAGAGCTTTCTAGACAAGAAAAAGCAAAAGGAGTTCATCACCACCACCAAACCAGTATTCCGTGAAATGTTAAAGGGTCTTCTTTAAGAAGGAAATAAAAAATATGAACAATAAAATGGCAATAACCCTAGCAGGCTTGGCTCAATGGATAGAGTATTGGCATGCTGACTGAAGGGTCCTGGGTTTGATTCTGGTCAAGGGCACATGCCTGGGTTGTGGACTCAATCCCAGTTGGGGACGTGTAGGAGGCAGCCAATCAATGATTCTCTCTCATCATTGATGTTTCTCTCTCTCCCTCTCCCTTCCTCTCTGAAATTAATAAAAATATATTTTAGTTATGAATAAAGATAATTTTGTTTGAAAAATATATATATTTTAAAAATGAAATGAAATGGCAATAAATAGATATCTATCAACAATTGAATCTAAAGAAACAAAATAAACAAACAAGCAGAACAAAAACGGAATCATAATGACTGAGTGCCTGCTCCATGCTAATCTGTTCTAAATGCTGAGGATACGGCAGCTAACAGGAGGGTCAAGGTGCCCGCTTTGAGAGTTAGAGGAAAATATACAAAGAGCAGACAAATTTTAAAAATTAGTAGAACTTCAACCAGAGTTAAGTTCTATGAATAACAAGAATTTTTTTATAGTTACCAAATGGGATAGGCAAAAAAAGTGAAAGATTTAAGAAGTATAAATTGATTGTTACAGAATAGTCATGGGGGTGCAAAGTACAGTATATGGAATATAGTCAATACTAGTCTAATAACCATATATTATCTCAGATGGGTACAAGATTTATTGGGATGATCACTCAAGTTATGCAATTTCTAATCACTGGGGTGTACAACTGAAAGTAATATAATAATGTATGTCAATTGTAATTGAAAGTAAAAGATGATTGAAAATTATATTCCAAAAATTTTTAAAAAGGTTCATTGCTTTTCTATATATCAGCAATGAATAGGTAGAATTTCAAATTAAAACAATACCAATTGCATTAGCACCCCCCCAACATGAAATACTTTGGCATAAATCTATAAAAAATATATACAAAGCCACATAAGGAAAACTACAAAACTCTGATTTTAAAAATCAGAGAAGAGCCCTAGCCAGGTAGCTCAGTTAGTTAGAGCAACATCCCAATACACCAAGGTTTGTGCTCACTTCAGCAGCACATATACCAATACACCAAGGTTGAAGGTTCAATCTCCGGTCAGGGGATATACAAGAAGCAACCAATGAATTCATAAATAAGGAACAATAAATCAAGATATATATCTTCCTTCCTCTCTCTCTCTTTCTCTCTCTCTCTCTAAAAATAAATAATTTTAAATCAGATAAGAACTAAATAAATAAAGAGATATTCCATATTTGTGGATAGAAAGACTACATATTATCAAGATGTTAATTCTTCCCCACATAATCTAGAGCAGCAGTTCTCAACCTGTGGGTCACGACCTTTCACAGGGGTCGCCTAACCAGCTGTGGGCAAACCACGGCCTGCGGGCCCGTTTTGAAATGAATAAAACTATTGAAAAAAAAGACCATACCCTTTTATGTAATGATGTTTACTTTGAATTTATATTAGTTCACACAAACACTCCATCCATGCTTTTGTTCCGGCCCTCCAGTCCAGTTTAAGAACCCAATTGTGGCCCTCGAGTCAAAAAGTTTGCCCACCCCTGCCTAAGACCATCAGAAAACACATATATAATTACATATTGTTTTTGTGATTAATCACTATGCTTTAATTATATTCAATTTGTAACAATGAAAATGCATCCTGCATATCAGATATTTACATTATGATTCATAAGAGTAGCAAAATTACAGTTATGAAGTAGCAATGAAAATAATTTTATGGTTGGGGGTCACCACCACATGAGGAACTGTATTAAAGGGTCGCGGCATTAGGAAGGTTGAGAACCACTGATCTAGAGATTCAACGCAATCCCAATCCAAATCCCAGCAAGTTATTTTATGGACATCGACAAACTGATTCTAAAGTGTATATGGCAAAACAGAAGGCCCAGAAAGCCAGCACGATATTGAAAGAGAACAAAGTTGGAGCACTGATTCTACTTGACTTCAAGATTGGCTATAGTATTCTAACTAAAGCTGCAGTACTCAAGAAGTAAATGCACATATGCATAGTCCATTGATCTTTGACAAAGAAGCAAAGGCAATCGCTGGAGGAAAGACAGTCTCTTCAACAAGTGGCACAAGAAAGAACAAGGGAACATGCACAGGCAAAAATATGAATCCCTTTTTACCTAACCTAATGGAATTTCTGTTGCTTATATATAGTTCAATTGTCCCTGACTGGAACATCTGGTATACAGCACTTGTTTCTATGGAAAATGAGTTCATATTTCCAATTTATCTACTAAAAATAAATATTCTTTCATTAATCAACATTTACCTGCTTACTTATAAAAGTATAGGAAATTTTCTAACTCAGTAATAGTGTTAGGAAGTACATGACTTCACAGAAGCCACTAGTTTGAATGTGTAATAAATTAAACTTTATGTATGAAAATTCAAATTATAAATAAAATAAAGATAAATAGGTTTTACAAATTTATTTTAGGGCTTATTAAAGAGAAAATTGCCTAAATGCACTAGGAAAAAATTATAGATTATAATTTTTTAAAGGCTGAATTCAAAGTCTATATGATAAATAGCTACTTTTTGAAAAATAGCAAATCGTCTTCAAAAACATCAACTAGCCTGGCCAGTGGGGCTCAGTGGTTGGGCTTTAACCTATGAACCAGGAGGCCACGGTTCGATTCCCAGTCAGGGCACATGCCCAGGTTGCAGGCTTGGTTCCCAGTGTGGGGCATACAGGAGGCAGCCAATCAATGATATTCTCTCTCTCTCTCTCTCTCTCTCTCTCTCTCTCTCTCTCTTTCTCCATTCCTCTCTGAAAAAAAAATCAACTAAATTATTGGGATTAAATACCCTAAATTAATAGGACATCTAAAAATGAACACAGAGAGAAACCAAGAGGATGGCATAGGTAAACACCTGAAACTGCTGCCTTGCACAACCACTTCAAAAATACAACTAAAAGACAAAAAGGACATCATCCAGAACCACAGGAAGGCTGGCTGAGTGGAAATTCTACAACTAGAAGGAAAGAGAAAAGCACACTGAGACTCAGAGGAGGTGCGGAAGTAAAGTGCAGAGGTACGGAGGCGCATGTGGAAAGGGCTGGCAACTGAGGATGTGGTTGTCTTTTGCAATTGGGAGGGTGTCTCAAGCTCCCAACTGCTCTACTCCAGTTCTGGGTGAGTGTCTGGGGACCCAGACTCATACGGGGAGAAACTGGACTGTCTGGCATCGGTCAGAACTCGAGGGCAGCTTTCTCTCAGAGGTGCTTGCAGTGATTACCGTGGGACACTGAGACTCGGGACCTCTTAGGGCTGGGATGAGGATCAGCCATAGCTGTTTGCTCCACCCTGTTGATTTCCTGAGACCCCGCCCCACCCAAGCTGTGCAGAGAGGCTTTTGCATATGAATGGCCTGGCCCTTTGCAATCTGAAAATTACCTAACAAACTGCAGCTGGGTCAGAGAGACCCAGAACATCCAAAAGAAGGCTCAAGGCCCCACAGCAGCTTGCATTGCTTCACAGTTGGGCTTCATCTGGGCACCTCCAAACCCCAAAAAAAGAAGAGGAATCTGCAGATCTCTCCGTAGCTCCTGCTGGGTAGCCTCAGGAAGAGCTAAATTAGCACCTCCTTAGAGATCCAAGAGCCAGTGTACCCAGTGGTCAGAGTGGGACCATCCAGATTACAACTCCTCAGATCCATAAGGGACACACTCAGGAGGCAGACTCAGTGAGCACCAAAGACCCACTGAAGCAAGTCTTGCACCATAAGGGTGTCTCCAGCACAGAAGTTCTCCCACTGTAGACACAGCTGATTCTCACAGCCAATTGGCCTGGAGGTCAATTCCTCCCAGTGATACCTACAACAATCAAGGCTTAACTACAACAAGACTGTGCACACAGCCCACAAAGGGGTGCACCAAGAGTATCCACCTCAGGTAATTGGGGAGGCTGAGCCACTGGGCCCTATAGGACACCTAGCACAGAAAGCCACTCTATCAACACAGGGAAGCAGCCAAAATGCAGAGACAAAGAAACAAGCACAAATGACAGAAATGGAGGAAAGCAAACTACTGGATATAGAGTTCAAAACCACGCTTATAAGGTTTTTCAAGAATTTTCTAGAAACCGCCAATAAATTTAGTGAGACCCTCAATAAATCTAGTGAGACCCTCGAGGATATGAAAAAGGATCAACTAGAAATTAAGCATACACTGACTGAAATAAAGAATATTATACAGAGATCCAACAGCAGACTAGAGGAGAGCAAGAATCAAGTCAAAGACTTGAAGTATGAAGAAGCAAAAAACACCCAACTGGAAAAACAAAAAGAAAAAAGAATCCAAAAATATGAAGATAGTGTAAGGAGCCTCTGGGACAACTTCAAGCGTACCAACATCTGAATTATGGGGGTGTCAGAAGAAGAGAGAGAACAAGATATTGAAAACCTATTTGAAGAAATAATGACAGAAAACTTCCCCTACCTGGTGAGAGAAATAGACTTACAAGTCCAGGAAGCGCAGAGAACCCCAAACAAAAGGAATCCAAAGAGGACCACACCAAGACACATCATAATTAAAATGCCAAGAGCAAAAGACAAAGAGAGAATCTTAAAAGCAGCAAGAGAAAAAAAGTCAGTTACCTACAAGGGAGTACCCATATGACTGTCAGCTGATTTCTCAACAGAAACGATGCAGGCCAGAAGGGAGTGGCAAGAAATATTCAACGTGATGAATACCAAGAACCTACAACCAAGATTACTTTATCCAGCAAAGCTATCATTCAGAACTGAAGGTCAGATAAAGAGCTTCACAGATAAGGAAAAGCTAAAGGAGTTCATCACCACCAAACCAGTATTATATGAAATGCTGAAAGGTATCCTTTAAGAAGAGGAAGAAGAAGAAAAAGGTAAATATAAAAATTATGAACAACAAACATGCATCTATCAACAAGTGAATCTAAAAATCAAGTGAATAAATAATCTGATGAACAGTAAACTGGTGAATATTATAGAATCAGGGGCATAGAAAGGGAGTGGACTGACAGTTCTCGGGGGGGAAGGGGTGTGGGGGATGCGGGAAGAGACTGGACAAAAATCATACACCTATGGATGAGGACAGTGGGGGGTGGGGGGGCGGGTAAGGGCAGAGGGTGCAGTGGGAACCGGGTGGAGGGGAGCTATGGAGGGGAAAAAGAGGAACAACTGTAATAATCTGAACAATAAAGATTTAATTTAAAAAAATAAAATAAAATAAAATAAAAAATAAATAAAAATGAACATAAATTATATCAAACTACAAATACTTGCTTCTTTTTCAGTTTCTTTAAATGCTGTTTCTTTCTCCATAACTCGCTGCATAAACTTATGCTTCAATTCTTCTTCTTCCCTCTGGCACTGTTCATGGAACTCCTTTCTTTTGGCTTCACAGATCTCTTGAAAACTAAAAAGAAAATTTTATTAGTTTTATATTAAAATGCTAATATAAGTAAACATGTAAAATACATAATCTATATTAAGTCCCATACAGAGAAATGGGAATTTCTATATCATGAGATGTAAATATGAGATGGGTGCAATACCGAATATAAGAGTACTGTATATAGAGAATATAGCCCTTGCTGGGTAGGTTGGTTAGAGCATCATCTGGAGATGCCATGGTTGTGGATTCTATCCTGGCCAGGGTATATACAAGAAACAACCAATAAGCCCTGGCTGGCAGCTCAGTGTTTAGAGCATCAGCCTGCAGACCGAAGGGTCGTGGGTTCGATTCCCAGTCAAGTGCATGTACCTGGGTTGCAGGTTTGATCCCCAGCCCAGTTGGAGAGCATGTGGGAGGCAACCAACCGATGTGTCTCTCTCACATAATTGATTCTCTCTCTTTCTCTCTCTCTCTCTCTCCCTCCTTCCCTCTGAAAATCAATGGAAAAAATACCCTTGGGTGAGGATTACAAAAAAAAAGACATAACCAATGAATGCATAAGTAAGTGGAACAGCAAATCAATTGCTCTTTCTCTCAAATCTATTTTTAAAAAGAATATATATATATATATATATATATATATATATATATACACTAGAATTTTGAAAACAGTTATATTAGGGATTTCTTCCTCCACCACTTTTTATATCACATTTCTTCACATCTTTTCACAATAAAATTTGCAAGAATCTGTAATTTATGCGATTCTCAAAATAATTAAAATAAAGCCAAGTATCTTTCAAACTGATTCATTTAAGATAGCCAGTTCAACTTTGGTTGTGCTCAAAGTACCAACACTAATACAACTGTCATACTTTTGCAGCACAAATCCTATTTCCCTTCAATATAGCTAAATACACCCGCTCTCCAACCATTTCCACTTGACTTCCATGGCAGTGCAATGCTGCTTTTCCTCTTCCCTCCATCCAGTCCTCCATATTCTTTGCATCCTCTCAATATCCTTTGCCAACCTGTGCTAATATTTTCCAACCTCCTTTCTGAACTTCTCTTTTGGATATAGTACACTTTAGCGTATACACATAGTGGGTACACATAGGTTAGCATATAAATGAGCCCTTGCACTGTGCTACTCTTACAAATGTTCTCTAAGTCTGAAAATGATTAAAAACACACACACAAAACATTCAGAATAATTGACGGTATGAGAAGTACAGTTCTTCTCATTCCAAAATGATGGTATCTCGTGATAGTAGGGGCTTTGTAAATCACCCATTAGCTTGTTCTAGCAAGATCTGTACTCACCTCAGCGGCTGGTTGTCTGGGCCGACATCAGTAAAGCCCACCTTCTGCAGCCTGCAGCGCCTGTAGCATTCATAGTGCTCAGTGTGGGTTACTTCTTTCAGGTGTTCCGTATTTGTACAAAGAAGCATATCCCGGAGCTTCACAAAGTCACAGTGATTTTCATTTTCCACTAGGCAGAGAAATAATAAAGCCACAACACTTTATCCATCTCTAGCACTCAGTAAGTTTTATCGAATAAATGTATGCATGAAAGACATTCAGAATAACAGCTAAAAGATCGTTCTGATGAATAGCTGAAATTGTTTTCATCATGTAACTGTGTTTATATGGTACTTACCAATTATAGACAGAGCTTATTCATAAACCAGAAAATCTGCTTTAAATTTATCAGCCAAAATATAAACATGAAACAATAAAATAATGTTATGTTATATTAAAATATGGCATGTTTTCACTAATAATTATGTTGATAGTTTACAAGCTACCCTCAAGGTATTTTACAGAGTGCTAACAAAGAATTAGTACAATTCCAGTAAAGTAAATAATTTCATTAGGTTAAGTCCACTCGCAAAAAGATCTTTATAATTGTGCATGCTTAAGTTATCATATTCTATTTATACAAGATATTTATAAGACCAAATTAGTCAATATTTAAAATAAATCAATAAATTCACATGGCTCTCTCTTGTGTTTGTCACATTCAGAAGACTGAGTAAAACATATTGTGTTTGATATTGTAACCAAATTTAATATTCACTAAAATATGTTCCTTTTAAACTATGTTTCATAAATTAAAAAATGTCTGCCTAATCAGTGTGACTTGGTGGTGAGTGTCAGCTTATGAACCAGGTGGTCATGTTCAATTCCCTGTCAGGGCATATGCTCAGGTTGCGGGCTCCATCCCCAGTAACAGATGTACAGGAGGCAGCCTATCAATGATTCTCAACACTGATATTTCTATCTCTCTCTCTCCCTCCTTCCTTTCTGAAATCAACAAAAATATGTTTTTAAAAAGACATCTTGTTAAAAAAATTTTTCTAATACATCAATTTAAAAACAACATTTGAAAACTAGGACAAGTAGAGATAATCCAACCCCCAATAATTAGTATTACAAGCATATAAACTAGACAACAAATGACTGGATATCACAATATTCCAACTCATCATAATGCTAGATAACAAATAAGAATGTCTAAATATAATCCAAAGGTAGCAAGTTATATTTTTTTATTTTTAAAATAGCTTATAACCCTTTTTTTCTAGTGACCACTTTACAATGTTTTATAGCCCTAGCCATTCGGCTCAGTGGATAGAGCGTTGGCCTGCGGACTGAAAGCTCCCAGGTTCCATTCTGGTCAAGGGCACAGGGCACAGGCCTGGGTGCAGGCTCGATCCTCAGGGGAGGCGTGCAGGAGGCAGTCAATCAATGATTCTCTCTCATCACTGATGTTTCTCTCTCTCTCTCTCTCTCTCTCTCTCTCTCTCTCTCTCTCTCTCTCCCCCCCCCCTTTCCCTTCCTCTCTGAAATCAATTAAAATATTAATGAAAAATTAAGAAAATAAATTTGGTAGTAATTAATTTGTGTAATATGTTTTAACACTAGTATTTAGGCTTCAATATGTTCAAAGTTCTTGGCTCAAAGCACTTTCCAACATTCTGAATGTGATGGTTCACGCACAGGGAGACG
This sequence comes from Myotis daubentonii, assembly GCF_963259705.1. Lineage (NCBI taxonomy): Eukaryota > Metazoa > Chordata > Mammalia > Chiroptera > Vespertilionidae > Myotis > Myotis daubentonii. The sequence goes on from NC_081843.1 coordinate 27,986,667, forward strand.
ATGTGCAGATGGAAAACGTGTCAATAGGAGGTTCTGGGTAGCCTCTGTGGGTTTCTGCCTAAAGCACCTTCCGGCAAACTCCTATGAGAATAAATCATAATCAAAGTAAGCGTGAGCCTAAATGAAACAGAATCTGAGCTCCTTACTAGTAACCGTTAGTTTATTGTTTAGCAACAGTTACTAATATTGGAACAAATTAAAATATTTTGAGGTTATGACAATATAGGATATTTATAGTATATATCAACATCATTATACTATATATAGTATACAACATATATATATATACTATATATACAACATATTTACATACAACATATATATCTACACATCCATATGACCAGTCCAGAGCAAGCCTGCTCACTGTCATAATATTTACCTTGTAAAACTCCCCAAGGATAGAGACGGCCTCTGACCATCCTTTTCCCAACTTTCACCTCATCCATACACCCCACTACAGCAAAAGGTAAGTGTTCCTATGAAGGAAGGACAATGTTAATCATGTCCTTATACCAACATGACATGTGCTGTTTCTCTTATTTCTGTTATGGAAACAACAGAGATAAGAATAACATCATAAGCTTATTCAAACAAGGGATCTACCCGGCCTCAGATTTTATGACTTGGCAGCAAATATGTGCACAGTGATTTCTGCAAGCATTAGTGTCAGGCCCTGAAAACTATCTAATGAGTAGAGCCTAAACCAAGGCATTATGCTGTGGGAAATACAAAGAGAAAAGATTTTTAGTAGACAAATCATTTTTCTCACATTATCTTTACCCTGAAACACAAAAATAAGGTCAAGAAAATAATGTACAAATCACTTTTAACTCCAGTATAAAGTTAAAAGACAAAAGTATTGAGAGTAACTATAATAATTAGTTCATGTATATACAATATAAAGTATACTGATAAATAGTGCTCTATATTATATATACATATTCATACATGGACATGTATATGAATTCTAAATACAATTAAAGGGTCACTTTAATCACATGATGGTGAGTCAAGGGAAGTCTGAAAACAGGCCATTCAAGGGAGATTTGGAAAGAAGATAAGCAAAGTTTTGAACAGGATGCAGCCGCAGAATATGCAAGATTTTAATGATCTGCCAGAAGTTATATATCTGGTATATACAATATCTAAGCATTGTTAAGCATTATGTTGAATATTTAATAATTAACAGTAGTCTACTCATTGGCTTTGATAAAAAATTACTCCCTATGCAGTCTTTGGTGTACTATTAGGTAAGAGAGGCCAAAATCTTTAAGACAAGATCTAAAAAAAAAATGTAATACAGGAGAATAACTTTAAAATTTACATTGCTTTTTAATTTCAAAATCTATATAGTTTTGATATCTTAAAATAAATGGGGTCTGGGAGGCCAGTCAAGATGGTGGAGTAGGTAAACTCTGTGATCACTTCCTCCCACAACCACTTCAAAATTACAAGCGAAATAAGCCAGTTGGAGAAAGATAAGCATCACATGATCTCACTCATTTGTGGAATACAATGAACAATATAAACTGATGAACAAAAATAGATCCAGAGACGTAGAAGCATCAAACAGACCTTCAAACCTCAGAGGAAAGGCAGGGGAGGGTAGAAGTGGTGTGTAAGAGATCAACCAAAGGACTTGTATACATGCATATGAGCATGACCAATGGACACAGACAATAGGGAGGTGGGGGCATATGCAGGGGGAGAGAGGTGTGTGTGGGGGTGGAGACATATGTAATACTTTCAACAATAAAGAATTTTTTTTAATTACAACTAAATTATAGAACAATCAACTAGGAGAACCAGCTGAGGACTAGCTGAACAGAAGTCCTGTAACTAAGGATGTAAAGAAGAAGCCATGTGAGACTGGTGGGAGATGTGAAGACACAAAATGGCTGGCCCACGCCCATGGCTGGCAGTTGAGAATTGGGAGACATAGCTCAGCTGCAGGGGAGCAAGGGGCCCCAGCTGCACCATGGGTCCCTAGCCTGGAACACTAGTGCTGGGAAGAGGAGCCCCCACAACATCTGGCTGTGATCATCAGTGGGGACTGCATTTCTCTGGGTGAGACAAAAGGCTCTAGAAACCCAGGCATCCTCTTACAGGGCCCGTGCACAGACTCACTTGCTCTTGGCACTCTCCCGGGGACTTGTGGAGGGACAGCAGCTTGGGAGGTGCCAGAGACATGAGGGAGAAACTGAGTTGTGTGGCTTCAGGGCTGGAGGGACAGCTGCCATGGTTCCTGTGTTGAGCTCTTCCCCCACAGGCCCAACTATGGCTCTGCATGAGCTTGGTAAACTCCACTCACTCCACCCTGTTGCCTCCCTAAGACCTCACCCCACCCAACGCATGCACTACCATAGGCCATTATTATATGTTTGGAGGGCATTATTAAATAAAATAAGGGTCACTTGATGAACAAGCACTATAATATCACAAGAGTTGATCTGGTAACCAGGATGGCTACTAATGGGCAGGTAACATATAAAGTATAGATATTCTGGACAAAGGGATGATTCACATCCTGGGAAGGATAGAGCAGCATTGCATTAGATTTCATTACAATACTCAGAACAGCATGCAATAGACAACAAGCATATGAAAAGACCAAATATCATATAATTCCATTCATACTATATGTCCAGATCAGAGAAATCTACAGAGAAAGACCTTAATTAGTGGTCACCGAGGATTGGTAGAGACGAAGGCTCATAGGTAGTACGGAGAAGAGCCGGCTGTATGAGGCTTATTTTAGATCGGCGGTTCTCAACCTGTGGGTCGCGACCCCTTTGGGGGTTGAACGACCCTTTCACAGGGGTCGCCTAAGATCATCGGAAAACACATATATAATTACATATTGTTTTGTGATTAATCACTATGCTTTCATTATGTTCAATTTGTAACAATGAAATTGGGGGTCACCACAACATGAGGAACTGTATTAAAGGGTTGCGGCATTAGGAAGGTTGAGAACCACGGTTTTAGATGATAAAAATGTTCTAAAATTGATTGCAATGATGGTTGCACGCATCTTTAAAAAGACTAAAAATTGTTGAATTGTATACTTTAATGGGTATGTAAATTATATCTCCATAAAGCTGTTAAAAAAAATAGTTGATTCTCAGTGAACACTTTTCAAAATCAAGAAAGTAAAACATTTCCCTGGCCAGTGTGGCTTGGTTGGTTGGGTGTTGTCCTGTGCACCGAAAGGTTGCCAGTTCCTCATTCAATTCTCTGTCAGGGCACATGGCCCAGTTGCCAACACGATCCCAAGCGGGGGCCTGCAGGAGGCAGCTGACCAATGATTCTTCCTCATCATTGATGTTTCTATGTCTCTATCCCTTTCCCTTCCTCTCTGAAGTCAATAAAATGTTTTTTTAATCTTAAAAAAATAAATAAATAAATAAATAAATAAATAAATAAATAAATAAATAAAACATTTTACACACTGGATTTTGGAAAAATGCCTTATTTATAGTCTCTTGGTCAGATAGAAGTGGCAGTATATTACTGGTATTGTTACTTATAAATTATATTTGATTTCCACAGGTAAAATAGAATTAGCATTAAATAGAAGCTTACATTCATTGAGGAGTTCATCTGAGCAGTAGTTTTGTCATCTGTTGGGAACTGGTATATCTGGATGCCATTACTAATCAATTCATTCATTATCTTACTCTTAAATGTCTGTAAATCATTTTTAGAAATTGTATCTGCTTTGGCAATCAGTGGTATAATGTTCACCTGGTAAGAAAGAAACAAAATCTCACTATTGAGAATTTGTTGTTAACCCTGGAATTTTTACAGTCAGAAACCTCAAATATCTGACAATAAATATCTAGATAGATAATCACTGACTATCATGCTTTCCTCACAAAATTGCTTTCCAAAATATTCAGTTCTTTTGAAGATATATTTTTACGAGAGTTTAGGCTTAGAAGTCTTAATTTTTGTTGTTTTCTCAAATTTTCTATGTTTCTCACACATCAGGAGGTAATAAACTGTAAGTAGTAAGATGATATAATGTATTTAATTCATTAACAATTTGATTTCTTATATAACTGTGAAAAAGCAGAAGAAACCTTTTCTCAAAATTATAAACAATTTGTCCTCTACCTGTCATTCATTTGTATCACCTTCTTCATAAATTCATCTTGCTTTTGAATAGATCCTTGCTCTACCTGTATGTCTTTGCAGATAGATTTGCTTGTGGTTTCCAAAGACCACCCAAAAATAATATACTTTTTTTTATTGCCATACTCTGAAGGCTAAATGTGTGTGTTTATATAGCACCTTGCTAACAAATTTGTTTGTAATTTGTAAAAAGGAATTATTTCCATATACCATATTTGAGGTTGAAATGTATTCATATTTTCTTTCTAGTTCTAAAATATAATTATTCCTGTCTCCTTGTGTTTACAGCTTAATAATTGAACTTTGTAGAAAATAATAATATGCAAAATTCTAAAATGTCTTATTACTATTATAATAAGATACTTTGTTAAAGCATAACTATACAATGTCAAGTTCTGTGATATAAGTAGAAATGTGTAAACGCCTGTTTTAAACATATTGTTTTTGTTTTAGAATCTTCAAAGTATTTTTTAAAAAATCCTTGTTCCAATCTAGGGCTTCCATGTTGTCACATAAATGTTCAAAATTTTGTCTAATTTTATAATTTTAAACAATAGCTTCCACAGTAAAAGCAGACAGCTGCTAAGATAGATTCAAGTCTAACATAAATGCCTTGGGTTGTATTGGTGACAAAGCTGGGAAAAGAAACCCTCCGTGATAGCAAATCGTTAACACATAAAAATTAAACTTTCGCCTGGCTGGCATGGCTCAATGAGTGAGCATTAACCTATGAACAAGGAGTTCACGGTTTGATTCCCGGTCAGGGCACATACCCAGGTTTCAGGCTCAATCCCCAGTGGGGTGGGGGGTGGGAGGTGGAGAGTAGGGTGTGGAGGAGGTAGCCGATCAATGATTCTCTCTCATCATTGATGTTTCTAATCTCTCTCTCTCTCTCCATTCCTCTCTGAAATTAATAAAAATATATTTAAAAACAAAACATCAGTGGTACCAGAGAAATGTTAATGAGATCATTTTGTAATACTATAGAGCAATTTCAAGTTCAAAAATATGGGCAAATGACCACAATCTGAATTATCATTCAATCACAAGAAAAACTAAATTTTTATTTTTTTAAACCTGCATCTCATTATCCTAATGCATCTTCTAATGAAATTTCTCTAGAAAGCAAGGTAAGATGGAAATTTATCAAATGCTGTTATGGGCTAAATATGTCTCTTCTCCCCCATGCGTATGCTGAAGCCCTAACCCTCCGAATGGTCTGTATTTGGAAACACAATCTTTAAATGGGCCCTAATCCTGTCTTACTGGTGTCCTAATAAGTAGGGGAAACTTGGACACACAAAAAAACACCAGATGTGTGCATAACGGGAAGGCCATGTGAGAACACAGTGAGAGGGCAGCCATCTGCCACCCAAGGGGAAAGGTTTCAGGAGAAACAAAATTTGGCAACACCTTGATCTTGCACTTCTAGCCTTGAGAATTGTGAGAAAATGAATTTCTGTTGTTTAAAACCCATAAGTCTGTGGTGTTTTGTAATGGTGTTGTTGGGACACGAATACAAATGCTTTAAAAATTAACGGACACATTTGTAATACCCTAACCAATAAAGAAATTAAAGGTAAAAAAAAATAAATTATAAAAAATAATAATTAATGGGAAAAATATGACAAAAATATGACACATCACAAATAAGTTCTTAGATGAGAATGGCTGAAAGATATATATTATCTCAAAATAAGGATCAAATCTTGATCGGCTGATGGATTTACCAAACACACCTTACTGTCGATGTTCTTCAAGGTTAATAGATCCAGGGCCTTCAGAGAATGCCCCGTGGGTGCAATGAAGTAAAGGCACACGTGGATACGCGTGTCATGGTAGTCAGCAAAGGAACGTTTAATTTTCAGTTCTTCTTGAAAATAGGCCTCAAATTGAGCATCTATGTAGGAAACTATTGGTTGGTAGCTGAAACAATGAGTATTTAAACATTTAGCATAACATAGTAATAATATCTGAAGTCTACATTTTTACCATCTAGTTCATAGTTAATATGTGTACTCAATAGCTTTTCATATAAATAAAAATGTGCATACCATGTTCTAACAAAGGTAACAATCACAAGCCAATAAAGGCCCATTGTTTACATGTTTCTAGAAATGGCAAAATGATCTTTCAATTCAATGTCATCCCGATCAGAAGCCAATTTCTATGTGTATATAAAAGTACAAAGGACCAAGCGTGGTCAAGACGTATTAAAGAAAACCAAGGAGATATAATCTTCATATGCCAGGTCTCATTAGGAAGCTGAAATAATACAGTATGGCAGCAGCACAAGAATAGATAGACTAAAGCACAAGAGAATTTTTTTTAAATATATTTTATTGATTTTTTACAGAGAGGAAGGGAGAGAGATAGAGAGTTAGAAACATCGATGAGAGAGAAACATCGATCAGCTGCCTCCTGCACATCTCCTACTGGGGATATGCCCGCAACCCAGGTACATGCCCTTGACCGGAATCGAACCTGGGACCTTTCAGTCCGCAGGCCAACGCTCTATCCACTGAGCCAAACCGGTTTCGGCAACAAGAGAATTTTTTAATGTGATAGAATGTTTCTATGTCACAGCTGAGATGATGGTGCAACTCTATGCAATTTAAAAACCTACACTTGAAATCTGTATGGTTTTATTAACCGAGGTCACCCCAATAAATTCAACTTTAAGGGACCCCACAGAAATATACACCATAAAAGTAAGTTTCACTGTATGTAAAATTTCAGAAGAGTGACATCCTAATCATGGCAATGAATACTTTTGGGCTTTTTAACAACTAAAAACCTGATCTATTCACTAACAAAGGTACCTCTGTGGGAACTGTGGGACCCGCACCATATGCCAGGGAATCAGGAGGAGTTTTGCCCAGCTGCACCTCCCTATGAGCTCTGAAACCAGCAAAAGCCAGCAAACCTGCCCGGACCCCACTCTCAAGCAGTCAGGGGAAAACTGGAGAGTGTTTACTTGCGCATACACCCACAGGTGAAAGGTATTTGTACAAGTTCAGCAATCAAGATGGGAGATTCCATTGGAGCACACAAAAAGAATGCATTTGGCCCCAGGCAGTTTGGCTCAGTGGATAGAGTGTTGGCCTGCGGACTGAAAGGTCCTGGGTTCGATTCCGGTCAAGGGCACATGCCTGGGTTGCGGGCTTGTCGCAGTAGGGTGCGTGCAGGAGGCAGCTAATCAATGATTGTCTCTCATCTTTGATGTTTCTATCTCTCTTTCACTCTCCTTTCCTCTCCGAAATCCATAAAAGAAATATTAAAAAAAAGAGAGAGAGAATACATTTGGATGCATTGGAGAAGGTAAGAGGAACTTTGCCAATGTCAGCCTTCCCTCAAGGCAGCACAACCTGGGGCTGAAATAGCTGATAGCAATCTCTCCCGGGGCAAAGGGAGTAAGTGCCCAACAACCTTAGAGAAATACCCTTTCCTCCCAGCAGTACCCAGGATACTGAGGCAGGAACTCCATAAAGGACGGAGGGAGGAGATTGGGAAAGAAGCAGATAAAAACATCAAAGGGCATGAAGTGCATTAAAGGGTCATGGTCCGTGCTGACTAGGCTCAGGACTTCAGCAGGAATCTCACTCATGAAATTGGAGAGAGCCTCAGCTTCTGATTCCCGCACTGGGCCTGTGGGCACTTCCAAAGGTCAAGTGCTAACCTCACACATCTCCCCATTCTGCAGCTGGCTCTGTGTGCACACACCGTCCAGTGCCATTGGGAGAGTGAAATCTGGCAAGTGAAATGTGCTCAGAGATAGCAGACCAGGCTCTGTGAGCAGCGGAGAAACCACTTTCTGAAAAATTTAATCTATAGCAGTGGTTCTCAACCTTCTGGCCCTTTAAATACAGTTCATGCTGTGACCCAACCATACAATTATTTTCATTGCTACTTCATAACTATAATGTTGCTTCTGTTATGAATCGTAATGTAAATATCTGATATGCAGGATGGTCTTAGGCAACCCCTGTGAAAGGGTCGTTCGACTGCCAGAGGGGTCGCGACCCACAGGTTGAGAACCACTGATCTATAGAAATGCTGTCTGGAAAAAAAGAGAAGTTTCCAGCAGTCAGTCATGTGAGCTGTGAGAACTAGAGAAGAAATAAACTCTTAAGACTTTCTCCACAATCGGGAGAAAGAAATGTGTAGCAGGGATATCATACAAGGCCATAGAAAGCCCCAGATACAGCAGGACCAATGAACAGTCTATTGCACCTGACTGCAACTAGCAAAGATTTGAGGATGTGTCTGCTACTTCAAATGTGAAAGCAGCAACGTGAAACTCCAAGGAACATGAAGCATCAAGGAGATGTATCACCACAAGTAAGAAAAGCTTTTAATTAAAATAAGAACACGCTCACCTGGCTTCTTTGTTCATTTGATCACCATATCCCACTGTAGTCACAACAGTTAATTTCAACTGAACATTGCTTTCCTGGAGTTGATATGTCTGAATTTTAAGTTCAACATTTGGGCAAAAATGTGAGGATTTTTTTTCTCTCGAATTAGTATTAAACAATGTGTCAATCAGTGTTGATTTTCCGAGTCCAGTCTCCCCTGTAATAAACATGGATACAGTACACAGGGGTATAGATGGCTGAGAAGTAACACTCTGAAGTGGTTTAAAGGGTCCCACATACTCAAAGACAACGATGTCCTTAAAATATACATGCTATTCCGGACACCTTCGGTCATTAACATAATATAGAAAGGAAATATACACAAAGTTGTATCAGATTTTGAAGCATTTAAAGAAAAAGTGTGTAGATAATATGGCTAAGAAGATGGAAACTAATATAAACATGTAGGTATGTTCTTGAATGAACAGCACCAGTTTTGCACTGCTGAAAGATACGTTGAAATGAGCATTTGGAAAAATTAAGTAATAATTCAGAGAAGTCTGGCACTTACCCACACAGAGAATATTAAAAGAGAATCCTTGTTGAATAGATTTATTGACCATCTGATGAGGCAAACATTCAAAACCAAAATGACCAAGCATAGTTAAGCAACGGATATTCTCTTCTTTTTGCTGAAAGAAAACACAAGTTAAAAGATTTTAATCAGAATAGAAAATATCATTTGAAGATCATTATAATATTTCTTTTTAAAAATATTTTTATTGTTTTTTAGAGAGAAAGGAAGGGAAAAGGGAGAGAGAGAGCTATCGATATGAAAGTGGAACATGGATCATCAATTGGCTGGGTGCCTCCTGAACACCCCCTGCTGGGGTTTGAGCTGAAACCTGGATATGTGCCCTGACAGAAAACATTTCTCTCTGTCTTTCCCTCTCTCTTCTACTCTCTCTAAAAATCAATGGGAAAATATCCTCAGGTGAGGAGAAAGAAAAAGAGAGAGAGAGAGAGAGAGAGAGAGAGAGAGAGAGAGAGAGAGAGAGAAAGGGAGGAAAGAAGGAAGGAAATGAAATAAAGATATTTTATGCAGATGGAAATGAAAGAAAATCTGGAATAGCAATACTTATATCAGACAAAATAAACATTAAAACAAAGGCTGCAACGATAGACAAACAAGGTAATTTCATAATGATGAAGAGATCAATCTAACAAGAGGATATAACTCATAAACATGTATGCATCTGACATAGGAGCACCTAAATATATACAGCAAATATTGATGGACATAATAGAGTATAATATAACATAAGATGGATATAATAGCTTTAAGAAAAATATTTGTATTAAATTAGTAATATTACTGTGATTAGTCTCAGAATTAACTTACTCTTCTCATGTCAAAATAAGGGTTAAGATCTAAACTGTCTCTCAGTAGTTGATGGTTGAATGAACAGTGATTAGTAGGGAAGGGACCTGAGCCCTAGATACCAGGAATCAACCAAAGATTAATTGATAGGAATTCCATGGGGCTTTCATATTTAAAGAGAGCGTATTTAGCAATACCAAACTGAAAATTTAATCCAATAAGAAATTTTTTAAAAACTTAATTCCTTACTATTTGTGCTCTTAGAAGATAGGGCTTTATCTATATGGTAAATTCTTAGTTCTTCTCTACATATAAACAGAACATTTTGATCCATATAATCTGAAGATTATTCCATTTTTTAAAAATATATTTTATTGATTTTTTACAGAGAGGAAGGGAGAAGGAGAGGGATAGAGAGTAACATCAATGAGAGAGAAACATTGATTCAGGTACTTCCTTCACACTCCCAACTGGGGATGTGCCCGAAACTAAGGTACATGCCCTTGACCGGAATCAAACCTGGGGCCCTTCAGTCCGCAGGCCAGCGCTCTATCCACTGAGCCAAACCAGTCAGGGCATGAGGATTATTTTAATGTAACAATAATAGATTTTGACACTCCCCTGTCCTCTCTGGCTTCGACTCCCTTTTAAAAGAGTTTTCTCATTTTTAACTCTGTAGCTCAGGGAGGTATCAGATCAAAATGCTTTGTGTGTCAAAATATAGAACAAAATATAGCCCATTGTCTTATTAAGATAGGACCTGCAACCTTGGCCTCATCAGCACCAAGTTCTTACCACAGAACAAACAGCAAGCAGGGATTTCCATAGCATCATCACTATTACTTAACAAATGTCTTCTGATGGGCTGAAAGTTCTTTCTTACAGTATTTATTTTTACAAAATGTCCATCTTATGTAGAAAACAAATATTTCAGATTCTACTAATTTGGAATCTGTGGTTATTCAAATCTTGTCCTTGAATGCACCTTTGCACCATGCACAAGTAAAGGAAATTAAGAAGTAAACAAGGTAGTATATAAAAATATAATGTTTAACCGACTGTTAAAAGGATTGCTTCATGTATCTTCACATGAAACTGAAGTGCTAAACAAAGATTATTTTAATCCCTGATAACAAATACATCTAACAAATGAGATAATGTACATAAATTCATAGTTTGTAAACTATAAAAATCTCTTCAAGTTCTGACAAGCCCTAACGTTAACTGTGCTCACTGAACTCTGTTTTTCAGGGGCACCGGGAAAAGTTAGCTGACTAAGAAAATTCACTAGTCATTATGAGCCTCCCTGACCGTCACTTTTGCCTCTGTTTGCTCTGTACATTCAGAACATTTAACTAGGTAAGTTTCACATTTTTTCACACTCCAATATTCCATAAGTCAGGAGTCTTACTTATGAAAAGCCTACAATTTGAATGAGGATGAAAACCATTCAAAAAATGTTAAAACACTTGTTAATGTCATACCAAGTACCAAAATTCTACAAAAGTAAATATAAGGAACTTCGAAGAAGGATAGAAGACTGTGGTATGAAGTAGTTAAAGATAATTCAAAAAGACTGCAGATAGCAGATTACCTCCTAAAGACAGGATAATGCTGATGGAGGAGGTAAGTATTATGAACAGGAGATGAATATGGCAACAAGCTTAGCGGCAGAACTATGGGCTACTGTATATGCCCTTGCAGTAAGGAACTTGCACACTTAAAGGGAAAGATTTAAATTGGGAAACTGGCTCCAGCTGGTTTGGCTCAGTGGATAGAGCATCGGCCCTTGAACTGAAGGGTCCTGGGTTCAAGTCCAGATATGGACACATATCACAGGCATGATCAGTCCCCTCAGACCTCAGTGGAGCATACATTAAGCATAGTCATTGAATGGCTTTAACATGTCAACCCAGCTTTTTGAAAAATGTTTTAATTTTTTTTTAATAATCTTGCCAGTTTTCTACAATCGAGGAGAGTACACTCTCTATCCATCCTGTCCTTTTTAAGGTACATGGTAACCATGAAAATTCTCCATATTAATCTTACTAATTTTATGGCAAAACTCTAGATACTAAGTTCCTTAAAATAGTATATTATAGTGGTAAACAAGTGAAGCATAAATTATAATTTCATTTATGTAATCTTTTATTTGGTTTCCCTCTTTTTAGAAAAAATATATTAAGGTTTAAAAAAAGCTCTATTTGCATGTACATGTATGTATATGTGCATATGTGTTTATTCCTGTGTTTCAATATTAAATTACCTACAGCATTAAAATATCTTGATTAAGGCACAGTTGGTACTATATTTGAAACATAAATAAAACAAATCAGAGAATGATTTTTTTTAAAAGATAGTTTGGTGGTTAAAACTAAAATATAGAAACACCTGTGTGTTTGAAAAAAAAGAGAAAACACCATAAGACACAAATGAATACTACTTAATATAGTTCAATACTCATGTATATATTTGACATTTTGGTCAAACAGAATTCTAAAACCAAGTTTTCACCCATTCGGACATACTATTCTCTCTTTCCATGTAGATTTTTATGTAAGTTACTACAAATTTTCCCTAGAACAGAAGCTCATCTTAAAATGGAACTTGGTTCAATCTCCCACTCAGTAAAGCAATAAATAAGTAGCCACCCAACCACTTCCAAAAATAAACTTCATTTGAAAGTTATTTATTATCAGTACATAAAGTTCCACAGACATTTGCATCCAAACAGCACTATTCTTGTTACCTAATGGGAGGCTCTGGAGTTTAATTTGTCATTCTTTGGTGTTAAGCGGGAATAATCTCTCGCACCACTAATAAGGTCTGCAGACTCAAGAAACATGCAATAATTATTTAAACATCATCGATGCTTCACTCTAATCAGTATAAAAGTTAATTCATGTCCAAGCATAAGCCTTTCTCATCTAGGTTCGTCTCGGTTCACTGAGTCAGTGTTTTGAAACTATACAATCTTGCTGAAGTACAGGATGAAGAGTTCTATCTGAAAGATGTACTCAACTGTGTCTTCATCATCGGGTGTTTGCATGGATGTGCACACTGGCGTTTCTGCCATGTCAGACTGAAAGCGCTGAAAACAAAGAACAAGACCCTTTTAAAAACTTCCTGTAAAAGGCAGTGTTCCCACAACATAATTTAGAAAAACAAGGGAATCGAATATAGACATTATCCCAGGTTTGGGCTTTCAGTCCACACTGTTGATCTGCTTTTAACTGTGGCTGTTTTGCTATACAGGCTCTTATATAACACATAATATTCAATGTCTAATGTACAATAATACATTCAGCCACAAACATGAGAAAAGCATCCAACAAAAGGTAAACTCCCTTTTGAAATCAACAGGACAAAGAACATTCTTCTTTAAAGGGCTCTCTGGGCATGAAAGGGAAATAGGGAATTTTGCTTTAAAAAGGTGCCAAAAGAACCAGGTAGACACTTATAAGTACTTACCTTTCCAGAGTAGATTACCGGGGGAGACTGGAGTGCCCAAGTGTACTTACTGAAGGAGAATTGAGAAATCAGAGCTTATAAAATCTGAACAAGTTTATTAGACGCTAAACAAGTTCATGATAGTGTCCCTTATGAAGTATTTACTATGTACCTGGTGCCTATATGTTTTACCTCTTTTCATCCTCATTACAGTTAGGAAATGCATAGACTTTCATTGCCATATGCCAGGTGACAAAATTCAGATTCAGAAAAACTAAACTCTTACCTGCCCAAGAGTTCAGCGATGCCGCAGACACAGGTCCGAACTGACTCCAAAGCTGGTGTTGTTTGTATTTATGGACCAAATCTTCCCTGATTTGCAACGTTGGAACCAGGGAGGACAGATACAAGAGAGCACGTTGTACTGATTGTCAGCAGAACTCCCTTTGAAGGACAGGCTACCCTGCTTTTGAGGACGGCACAAAGATACTGAGAAAATGAGGCATATTTGAAAAGAACATGTTATAGATGGGTAGAGCAAAGGGAAAAGCAAACAGAATTAAAGAATGGCTCTGGGTATCATGGTTTCTTCACTTGCTATAACCTGAGGATTAATCCACTTTAGTACATAGATTTATCTCACTTTCCCCTAATGGTAAATTGTGTTCCCTCATACAGATAGTATTTTGTTGTATGGTATGGTTTATTCCAGTCTTGGTATAAATAAATGTTCTATATTATTTAGCAGAATGTTAATGATATTGCAGTGATTTTCAGTCTTTAGTTGCAAACAACAATAAGCATTTAAAGCACTGAAAAAAGGTTGCTTCTTGACTTCTTATACTTATCCTTTCTCAGAATTGGAAGCAAGTTACTATCATGCAGATAAAAGTTCTAGAGATCTGCCCTGACTGGTTTGGCTCAGTGGATAGAGCATCGGCCTGCGGACTGAAGGGTCCCAGGTTCAATTCCAGTGAAGGGCATGTACCTTGGTTGCAGGATCAATGTTTCTCTCTCATTCGTGTTCCTAACTCTCTGTCCCTCTCCCTTCCTCTCTGTAAAAAAATCAATAAAATATATATTTTTTAAAAAGTTCTAGAGCTCTAATGTACAACATGGTGACTACAGTTAATAATAATGTATTCTTGAAATTTTCTAAAAGAGTAGATATTAAGTGTTCTTACCCTCCCCTCCCCCACATACACACACAATCTACTTATATAAAAACCATGGGTGGTGTTCATCACGACCATCAGAATTACAACCAACCGGAAGGAAGTCAGTCCTGCAGGAGTTGTCTTGGCAACGGCTGCGCCTTTCCCCAAGCTGTTTCCCGAAGCTGTTTTCTGTAAGGGTGGGTTTGAGGCAGATCTCTCTAAAGTGTGCCACCTGCCAGCATGGCCAGGGCTGAACCTGAGTGGGGGCGGCTAAAACACTTAGAAAAGACTGACAAGAGAATGAAAGCCGGGTCTCGGTGGGATGCTGCTTCTCTGAGAGACAGCAACCACGCCCACAGCCATGCCTTTATTTTATAGCAGATGCTAGGAGGCAAAGTAAGGGCGTGACCAAGATATTTACAACATTCTCCTGAGTTTCAATCCTACTCAACTACATGCACCTGAACTCTATCAAGCCTACATCACTCAGGCACGGACCACAGGTTCAAGCTTACAACTACAGCTGTTGGCTATAATTGTGATGGGAGGGCCCTGCCCTCCAAGCTGGGACTTGCAGGTGGCAATGAGAGGACTGTGCCCTCTCATCAGTCCAAGGCTTGAACCTGTCCAAACACTGTAACAGCTCCCCACAATAAAGTTTTAATTCTGTTTCTTTGTTACTGATTTTGTGGCCCCACCCCATAACAAAGAAACAATTTCTGGAGGATGAGGCCCAGGAATCTGGATTTTAAAAAGATTCCCAGGTGATTCTAATGTGCAGCTAAGGTTGAGAACCACTGTATAGATAATATTAAAAATATATCTAAATGTGCAATTCTTTGTCCAAAAAATGAGCATGTTCAAAAATTAAATGAAGAAAATTTGGATATACTCGATGGAGATTTTCACACATATTTGAGTGATGATTCCATTGATTCCACAGATGATGCTGAAAAGGAAAATTTTCCCATCGAATTTCTTAATAGTATTACTCCTTCGTGAATGCCGTGTCATAAATTAAAATTGAAAGTGGGTGCTATCATCATGCTATTGAGAAATCTCAATAGTAAATGGGATCTTTGTAATGGTACCAGATTTATTATCAAAAGATTACGACCAAACATTATCGAAGCTGAAGTATTAACAGGATCTGCAGAGGGAGAGGCTGTTCTGATTCCAAGAATTAATTTGTCCCCATCTGACACTGGCCTCCCATTTAAATTGATTTGACGACAGTTTCCCGTGATGCCAGCATTTGTGATGACTATTAATAAATCACAAGGACAAACTCTAGACAGACTAGGCATGTTCCTACCTGAACCCGTTTTTGCACATGGTCAGTTATATGTTGCTTTCTCTCGAGTTTGAAGAGCATGTGATGTTACAGTTAAAGTTCTAAGTACTTCATCACAAGGGAAATTAGTCAAGCACTCTGAAAGTGTTTTCACTCTTAATGTGGTGTACAGGGAGATATTAGAATAAGTGTAATCACTTTATCAGTCATTGTATCACTGTTGTTTTTATATCATGTTTTTGTTGTTTTCATATCATGTTTTTGTCTTTTTTATATCATGCCTCTGTTATTGTTATATCCTTTTGTTAATGTTTATTTATTAATAAATTTATATATTATTTTCATATACATTTTACTAATTTCCTTTCATCTCTCACATTTCTATTATAGAGAAAGGGCAAATAACAATGTTAAAATATCTCTGCTAATTAATTCCCTTTTTAAAAAAAATATATTTTATTGATTTTTTACAGAGAAGAAGGGAGAGGGATAAAGAGTTAGAAACATCGATGAGAGAGAAACATCGATCAGCTGCCTCCTGCACACTCCCCACTGGGGATGTGCCCACAACCAAGGTACATGCCCTTGACAGGAATCGAACCCGGGACCCTTGAGTCCACAGGCCAATGCTCTATCCACTGAGCCAAACCGGTTAGGGCAATTAATGCCCTTTTAATGTGCACAAATTTCGTGCACGGGGCTACTAGTGGTAAATAAGTGAGGTGATGGATATGTGGATTAACGCGATTATAGTAATCATTTTACAATGTGTGTGTGTGTGTGTGTGTGTGTGTGTGTGTGTGTGTGTGTATCATCACATCGCACATCCTAAATATGTACAGTTGTTATTTGTCAATTACATTTCAATAAAGCTAGAGACATTTTTTAAAGAGCATCTATGTGTGACTGCTGACTTTTTGGCAAGTCTATAGTAGATGGCTTGAAAACTAGAGATACAGTTATCTTGCACTTAAAAACCTAATTAATGCACTTGTGAAAATGGGGGTTTACTTCTCTCATAAACCTAGAGCAGAAGCTCTCAAAGTATGGCCCCCTGGCCGCCAAGCACCCCGAGACCCTTTCAAGGTCTTTATAAGGTCAAAATAGTTTTATTAGCACTAAGCTAATTTGCTTTTTCCACTGTGTTGACATTTGCACCGATGGTTCAAAAGCAATGGTGGGTAAAACTGCTGCTGCTTTAATCAAGGCAGTTGTGCCAAATTGTATTATTACTCACTGCGTTAGTCATGTCACTCATTCACGGCAAAAAGAAAAAGGTGAGTACCCTATAAAACACTTAAACTGTATACAAGTGTGATAGCTGTCTTGAGTAGAACAAGTTATGTCATTGTGAGAAATAGTCGTTTCTTTTTTTTCCGGAACACCAATTTCAACTGCAAAAAACAATGGACAGATACTTGGTTATTTCTAAAACAGTGTGCTTTATAACATGAAAAAAAATAACTGAAAATGTATCTTGTAAATGATAACATTTGAGCTTTAAAGTTTTTGGAGAACTTGTATCCACCATCATGATCTTGACAGCTTTCTAATACTGACAAACTTTCCCCCAAAAGATTAGTGGTGATACTAACAAATAGAAATTGTTGATATTGTATAATGCAATATGCCAGCATTAAGTAGACTTGGCTTTTCCAACCTCAGCTTTATTGGCATTGAGGCTGTATAACCTTTGTTGTAGAGGGCCATCCTGTGCGTTGTAAGATGTTTAGCAGCCTCTCTGGTCTCTAACTAGTGGACGTCACAACCAAACCTGCTTCCAGACATTGCCAAATATTTTCCTGGAGTGTAAGATCACTCCCCACCCCCCCACTTCCCCCAGCCCCCCGCTATAGCTAAGAACCACTGCCCTAGATAACTTAGTAAACAGATATTTTCCAAACGCCCAATGTGTGATATTACAAAGCCATACATGATTTTACACAGATTTTAATTTACACAGATTTTAATGTAATAAAACAAAAAGTGTATAATATGGTTTCAGATTCTACTGATCTTGTTAAGTTTTGGTGGAGTGTCAAAGAACTATAAATGAACTCAGTGAAAACTTCAACAAATACATGGGAAACATAAAAATGGCAGGAGAAGGAATAAAGGCAGCCTCTAGGAGCAAAGACTGACTCCTGCTGACAGGCAGCAAGGAAAGGAATGCCGCAGTCCTACAACCACAGGAACTGAATTCAACCAACAACCGAATGAGACTAGAGGTATAGTCTTCCCCAGAGCCTCCAGAATGGAACACAGGCCTGCTGGCATCTTAATTTTAGCCTTGCAAGATTCTAAATAGAGGGACACTGAAGGACACTATGCCTGAAATTTTGCCTTACAGAATTACTAGTGTGTTAATTGTAACCGACAAGGAACCTGCCAAACCATCTACTCCCTTTGTATCTGATTGGCAAGCTGAATACAAGCCAGATATTACCATGATAACTGTGTCAAAAAGCAATGGTCAAAAAATTTAGAAAGTTCAAAATGAAATATATCATCACACTGGAATTTCTTCACAAAAATAAGGTTAAAACCAAAGTAAATTTGCTTGGCTCCTGGTGAGTAAACATATATTATGGATACTGTTCAATGTGTTTTTTATTCAGGAGTCAATGCCAATGTATATATACTGTATATATAATTCATTTCGAGAGGAAGGGAGATGAAGAGAGAAAAACATCAATGATGAGAGAGAGTCATTGATCAGCTGCCTCTTACACGGCCCCCCTATTGGGGATTGAGCCCACAACCCAGGCATGTGCCTGGCAGGGACTCAAACCAGGAATCAAACTGTGACCCCCTGGTTCATAGGTTGACGGTCAACCACTGAGCAACACTGGCCAGGCAATGCCAATTTTGAAGTGACTGAAAAATTAGCTTTTATGGGTAGTCTGTGTACAACTTCAGGGAGGAGAGAAAACCCTAATTTCAGTACTATATCAATTAGAATTTGCTAAGCAGGAACTTTGTGGAAAATATTTGAATCTACCATGGGTTATTGAATTAGTAATGTCAATGGTAAACTCTATTTGCTCTCATGAACTTAACCATTGTTAGTTTCAAGAAATTTCATCAAAAATGGAAATTGAAGCCCTGGTTGGGCAACTTAATGTGGAGCATCATACCATGTACCAAAAAGGTTGTGGGTCAGGGCACATACCTAGGTTGTGGGTTTGATCCCCAGTCAGGGCATGTAAGGGAGGCAACTGATCAATGTTTCTCTCTCACATTGATGTTTCTCTCTCTCTCTCCTTTTTCCTCTTTCTCTAAAATCAATTTTTTTAAAAAACCACATATCCTCAGGTGAGGATTTAATTTTTAAAAAAATTAAGCATCCTGATATAACTTACCACATAGTCAGCAGTTTGATGATTAAAAGTGGTAAAGTTGTGTGTGTGTGTGTGTGTGTGTGTGTGTGTGTGTGTGTTAACATTTTATTAAGATTTGACCTCAGGGCCAAGATCTAAATTTTTCTAAATGAAAAGAACTGCCCTTAATAACTTACCAAACACTGAATGGCTTTGGAAATTAGCTTTTGCTGCAAACTATGAATTCCACCTAAAATTAGAAGATAAAACAGCTTATACCATAACTTTTACTGTAGTCATTTCGATGAAAACTAAGATTGTTTGAATCACAAGTGACGTTAAGCTGCTTTATACACTTTCAGTGCTGTCAAAATCTAAAACCAGAAGTGAGATCCCTATCCTCACACAAAATTAGGAGAGATCACATCTTTTTTCGGGCGCAAATTATTGTTCCAATCTCATTTTCAGACTGCTGTGCAGGTGCAAAGGACGTTTCCTTATTCCAAAATTCACTTTACTGTGCAGTTGAGGCGATGCTACTTAACCTTTATTTGGAAGTGATTAATCTGACATTTAAGGACATGCTAGCAGGTGAATGTAATGGGATTCTATAGACTCCTTCCAAGCAATGAGTATGCTCAATGTAAATCATATGCTATGGATATCCGTATTTGCCAGTATCTATTTATTTGAAACGTTTTCGAAGATGGAAGTATATACGATTTCATCAGACAGATGAACGTTCACAATCTAACTTTTAATCCCAATTAAGCAAAATATTCTCTCCACTAAAAGAATTCCATTCTTCTCATCAGTAGACCTGTATTGCCAAATAAAAAATGTACTCAATCGTTACTATCATATGTAGAGCCTCGTCCATATAAGACGGCAGGGCGGGGGGAGGTATGCCAGCACTGAGAGCCGGGACTTGCATGGTCCCCTTGGCTCGGTGCAGCGACCCCGCGCGGGGGCCGGGCGGTCGCACGTTTCTGATTGGCAGGGCTGTGGGCCTGGGCCTCGGCCTCGCCGAAAGCCAAGTTCCGAGATGGCTGTGGGCGAAGGGCAGGACCCCGGCTTGCGAGCCTCTGGAGCAGCAGACCCGGGGACCCCGTGGGAAGCGGTCCGCCCGGGACACCGCCCGCGCATGCGTACTGGGGGGACCCAAGCCCGCGCCGCGCGGACGCCATCGCGGGGTTTTCCCGTCGGAGCGCGCCTGGCGCCGGGGGCTGGGCCAGCCCGGGGCCCGGTCTCTCGGAGCCTTTGGCTCGGCAGTCGGGGCGCGCAGCACCCTCTCCCGCCGGGTCGGGGCCGGAGGCGGAGGCGGCGTCGGGGGCGGAGCCGTGCGCGCGGCCCTTTGTCCGTGGAGTCCGGTGAGTGAGGCCGGCGGGAGCGAGCGGCGGGCTCCGGGCTGGGCGGGCAGGGTCCGGGGGTCTCCGGACGCGGGAGCCGCCCCTGCACTGGACATGAAGAACATATTTGCAACATGTGTAAGAGATGGAGGATTAATGTTCATAGTATGTTGCCTGGCTGGTGTGGCTCAGAGGTAGAATGTCAACCGTCTGAACCAGGAGGTCACAGTTCAGCTCCCTGTCGGGGCACATGCCGGGTTTGCCCGCTGATTCCTCAATAGGGGCGTGCAGGAGGCTGCCAATTCTAGGTGTACCGGTTCATAATGCGGGTTTTGTAATCAAAGAAAGCACGATAATTTCAAGAGAAACATCAAAAGTGCTTTATTCAAAGTAATGTCCATCGCTAGCTACACATTCCCCCATCTTCCAGGTAATTGGTGGATACCGTCCCAATAGAACTTTTCTTGTTTTGAGGCAAACCATTCAGAGACCCAATGTTCCACTTCTTCGCACGTTTTGAAGTGCTGCTCAGAAAGTTCGTGTGCCATTGATCGGAACAAGTGGTCATCTGAAGGAGCAAGGTCTGGTGAATACGGCGGGTGGGTTAATACTTCCCAGGCAAGATCTTTCAACGTGTCTTTAACTGGTTTTGAAGTGTGTGATGGTGCGTCATCATGAAGCAGAATTACTTTGCCGTGTCTTCTGGCTCATTCTGGTCGTTTCACATTCAAAGCGGGGTTCAAATTGATTATTTGTTGTCGGTAGCGATCAGTATTAACGGTTTCACCTGGTTTTAGAAGCTCATAATACACCACACCTTCCTGATCCCACCAAACGCAGAGCATTGTCTTGTCTTCTTTCCGAAGCGATTTGGCCTTGCAGTCGATGTTGATGGTTGACCTGGATCAACCCATGATTCTGTGCGTTTGGGATTCTCAAAATAAATCCACTTTTCATCGCCAGTTACAATTCAATGCTAAAAAGCCTTTCGTGCTGTTGAAGCAACATTTTACTGATGACTTTTCCGTTTTCCATTTGTCTTTCATTCAGTTGATGTGGCACCCATTTTCCTTCCTTTCAAATCTTTCCCATTGCTTGTAAACGATCAGAAATTGTTTGCTGAGCAACATTTAATCTTTCTGCAAGTTGTTTTTGAGTTTGACATGCATCTTCATCCAATAATGCTTGTAATTGTTGGTCTTCAAACTTTTTCAGTTGACCTGGACGTTCTTTGTCTTTCACATAGAAATCATCACTTTTAAAGCATTTAAACCAGCGTTCACAAGTATCTTGAGATGGAGCATGTTCACCATAAGCTTCCCGAAGCTTTCAGCAGCACTTTTCTTCAAAATAAAGTAATGAATTAAAACTTCCCGCTAATGCTCTTTTTTTGGCATGAAATTCGACATTTTTAAGCGTAAAAAATATCTATGATGTTAACACCTTCAGCAAATTTGACATATGAAGTTGTGAAGCTGTCAATACAACAAAATAGCATACATATCAGATCGCATATATATCAATCCGCATATTAACCGCTACACCTAGTAAATGATTCTCTCTCATCATTGATGTTTCTATCTCTCCCTCTCCCTTCCTCTCTGAAATCAACAAAAATATTTTTTAAAATATATATATATATATAAAGGATACCTGTTAACAAAAGAAAAAAGAAAATGGGCACAGGATATGCACAACAATTTATAGAAGAAATATAACTAACCAATAAACAAAAATTAAGCTTAACCTCATAAGTAACCATAGCATGCAAACACATTTTTCACCCACTAGACTGGCAAAATATAAATTCATATATTGATGTTACAAAGTGTTGAGGAAAGGGGGGAGGAGGGAAGAAGGGCACCAGTTGTAAAATTGAGGAAGATATTTTGAATGACAATTTGACTAAACCTGCCAAAATGTAAAATGAGTTCAGTCTGTGGCTGAAAAAATCCACTGTTGTTATCTGTTTTTGCAGAAATACTTGCACAGATACAAAGATTTATGTACAAAGGTGTTCATTACAATATTAATTGTCATTGTGAGAAATGGGTACGGCTTAAATGTTCCCTAGGGATATAGTTAAATATATTATGGTAGAGCTATCCAGTGGAATACTATGCTGCTATATAATAGAATAAGATAGTTTATTATCAAGTTAACAAGCAGAGAAAGAGACATTTAGTAAATAAAGGATGTGGTAGAATAGTGCACATAGTATGGTGTGCATTAAGTATGGTTATATGTGTTTGTAAATGCACAAAGATGAAAAACACAAGGACATAGAGGTTAAATAACATGTTTCTAAACAATGAATGAGTTAACAATGAAATCAAGGAAGAAATCAAAAGATTCCTTGAAGGAAATGCAAATGAGTACACAACAACCCAAAATCTATGGGACACAGAAAAAGGAGTCCTAAGAGGGAAAGTCATAGCGTTACAGGCCTATCTCAAGAAAGAAGAAAAATCTCAAATAAACAATCTAACTTTACTCTTAAAGGAACTTTAAAAAGAACAACAAACAAAGCCCAAAGTGAATAGAAGGAAGGAAATAATACAGATCAGAGCATAGCCCTAGCTGGTTTGGCTCAGTGGATAAAGCTTCGGCCTGAGGACTGAAGGGTCCCAGGTTCAATTCCGGTCCACATGCCTGGGTTGTGAGCTTGATCCCCAATAGGGGGTGTGCAGGAGGCAGCCAATCAATTATTCTCTGTCATCACTGATGTTTCTATCTCTCTCTCCCTGTCCCTTCCTCTCTGAAATCAATAAAAATATGTGTGTGTGTTTTTAATAAAAAAGATCAGAGCAGAAATGAATGAAGTAGAACATAGAAAAACAAATACAAAAGATCAATGAAACCAAGAGCTGCTTTTTTGAAAAGATAAACAATATAGACCTTTAACTAGAATCATCAAGAAAAAAAGAGAAAGGATGCAAATAAAATCAGAAACAAAAGAGGAGACGTAACAACTGACACCAAAGAAATATGAAGGATTGTAAGAAAATATTACAAACAACTACGTGCCAACAAATTGGACAATCTGGACGAAATGGATAAATTTCTAGAAATAATCTTTTAAAATTGAATCAGAGAATCTGAATAGACAGGTTACAACTACTGAATTAAGTAAAATAGTAGGATACAAAATAAATACTCAGAAATCAGTTGCACTTTTTTATACTAATAATAAGCTATCAGAGAAATTAAGAAACAATCTCCTTTACAATTGCTTCAAAAAGAATAAAATACCTAGGAATAAATTTAATGATATGAAAGACCTATACTCAAAAAATTATAAGACACTGAGGAAAGAAAGAAGATACAAATAAGTGGAAGCATATACCATGTTCATGGATAGGAAGAATTAACATCATTAAAATGTTCATACTACTCAAAGCAATCTATAGAGCCAACACAATTCCTGTCAGTGGTGTATTTTACAGAAGTAGTATGAATATTCCAAAACTCTATATGGAACACAAAAGACCCTGAATAGCCACAGCAATCTTGAGGAATAAGAAGAAAGTTGGAGGAATCATGCTACCTGATATCAAACTACACTACACGGTCATAGTAATCAAGACAGCATGGTACTTGCATAAAAACTCATATAGATCAATGGAACAGAATAGAGAGCCCAGATATAAACCCACACACACCTTTATGGTCAATTAATATTTGAGACAGGAGACAAAACATATAATGGGGTAAAGACAGTCTATTCAATAAATGGTATTGGGGAAATTGGACAGATATGTGCTAAAAAACATGGAACTAGACCACCTTCCTACACTATACAGAAGAATAAACTAAAAATTTATTAAAGATTTCAATGTTAGACTCAAAAGCATAAAAATCCTAAAAGAAAACATAGACAGTAAAATTTCAGATATTTCTCATAGCAATATTTTTCTGATATATGGCCTCGGGCAAGGGAAAACAAAAGAAATAATAAACCAGTGGGATTACATAGAAGTTTGCCCAGCAAAGAAAACCATCCAAAAAATGAAAAGACAACCCACTGAATGGTAGAACATATTTGCCAATGATACATGTGCTAAGGGGTTAATATCCAAAATTTGTAAAGAATTTATACAACTCAACACACAGACAAAAACCACCAATCAGTTTTGAAAATGGGCAAAGGATCTGAATAGACACTTCTCCAAAGAGGACATACAGATGGCCAATCGACATTTGAAAGATGCTCAATGTCAGTAATCATCAAAGAAATGCAAATTAAAACCACAGTGAGATATCATCTCACACCTGTCAGAATGCCTGTTATCAATAAATCAACAAACAACAAGTGTTGGCAAGGTTGTGGAGAAGAGGAAACCCTCATGCACTGTTGGTGGTAATGCAGATTGGTGCAGCCACTGTGGAAAGCAGTATAGAATCACTGGGGATCGAGCACGGGTCAGGAATCAAACCATGACCTCCTAGTTCATAGGTCAACACCCTACCACTGAGCCATGCCAGATGGGCTGTGTGGCCCTTTTATATTGGCCTCTTTGCTTGGCGTTGTGCATTTGGGGTTCTTGCATGTCCTTTCATGGCTTGCTATCTCGCTTTATTTTTATTCGCTCAGTGGTGTCTTATTGTCTGGATGTACCACAATTTATTATAGATGTACCACCTATGGAAGGATGTGGAATTGTGTTTTTGTACATTGCCCTAATTTAGCTTGAGAATTTAGGTTGTACTAGAATCATAAAAGAAATTTTTGTTCTGGAAAATTTTATGCTTGGTATGAGTTCAGTATTCTTAAATTTATTGAGGCAAGCTTTGTGCCCCAACAAATGATCTGTCCTTGAGAATGTTTCACATGCACTTAAGAAAATGTATATTGTGTCATTTTGGGATCGGAAGCTCTGTAAATATTGATCACACCCATTTGGTCTAATGTGTCATTTATGGCTAATATTTCCTTATTTATTTACTGTTTGGATGATCTATCCATTGCTGTCAGTGGAGTATTCAAGTCCCTTACTATAATTGTGTTTTTGTCATTTTTCTCTCTTTGATTCTGTTAATGATTGCTTTATAATTTTGGTATGTCCAGCATTGGTGTATATATACTAATAAGTGTTATGTCCTCTTGATGAACTGTCCCTTTTAACATTATAAAATGCCGGGAGCCGGTCCATCCTTGCTGTTTCAAGGGACCTGGTATATATGGCATACAGTTCTTAATATGTTTGCTCACCTTCTTGGCGCTGTGTTTTAACCAAGGTCACCTCTCCGAGAAAGGTTGAATCCCCAGGTAGGGATTTTCCCCTGAAGTTAGGGAGGGAATAAAACCCCTCAACTAAGTGCCAGGCGGGTAATTAATCCCTTTAACTACGAACAATCATGCTTAAACTACATAATCTTTTCTCCCTGGAATGGAGATAAGAAACGCCCTAACCTTTGTAATAGAGATTGATAGGATTGAATCAACTGGTATAAATACAGTTGTAACAAGACAGAAACACTCAGAACTCAGAACTCAGAACTCAGAACACAGAACTAAGGACACAGGGCTTGGAAGACAGGACCAAGAGAGACAGAGCCTAGGCACAGAACCTACACAGAACGTTCTCTAGAGACAGAAGAACTTCGCTGGCGAGAGCATGCCAGAGGATCCTGGACAGGGACTGGCTTCGGAGCCTAGAGACAGAGCCTAGCGGGAGAACATGGCAAGGGATCCTGGACTGAACCTGACTACAGAGATTGGCAGGAGAACCTGACTGGAACCTGGTGACTGAACCTGACTGGAGAGCCTAGACTGAACCTGGCTGGAGATCCAGAGCAGAACCTCTCTAGAGATCCTGACCAGACCCTGACAAGAGAACCCGGCTATGATGATCAACTGAACTCAGCATCCGTGTCATTTAGTCTTCACCGACTCCGTCCACACCTTTGGGGACCCCTGGACCTGCTGGGGTTGGACCCCGGCATCTGGCGCCCGAACAGGGACCCCTAGGTAAGCGCCCCGCACTCGGGACGGATAGGACTCCACCGTAGGAAGAGGGTGGATAGTCTTCGCCGACTCCGTCCACACCTTTGGGAATCCCTGGAACAGGATTCCCTTAGGTAAGCCCCCCCCCCTTGAAAACCCCCACACTCGGGACGGATAGGACTCCACCAGGGTGCTACAGACCCCCCTATAGAGGATAAATAGGGTAAAAAGGTGGATAGTACAGAACTTAGATTGAGAAGATGTGCCATACTGAGTCCAAAGAAAGAAGACTCTGTATTGATCTTTAGATTAAGAAGATGTGCCATACTGAGTCTAAAGAAAAAAGACTCTGTATTGATCTTTTAACATATATATGCTTGCTAGCAGAGGAGTTAAGGTTACTCCCAGTCAGATGGAACATTTTATACAAGAAATATGTCCATGCTTTTCTGAGGAAGGAAAGGTGCCAGAAAGGTAAATGTAGAGGCATGGGAGAAGGTAGGCCCAAGGAGCCTTATCCTTAACCCCACTGCAGCCTTTCCACCCCGGGAAAGTGCAGGATTGGCAAGCTCTCCCTGGGGTGATAGATCAGGACTCAGGTAATAGCAGAAAGCGCCAATCCTACTCTTAAAATGGATACAAGAGAGCGTTTCAGGTTTTTCTTTTTAATGCTTGCTTTTAAAAAATAAAAAAGGGGGAATTTGCCGGGAGCCGGTCCATCCTTGCTGTTTCAAGGGACCTGGTATATATGGCATACAGTTCTTAATATGTTTGCTCACCTTCTTGGCGCTGTGTTTTAACCAAGGTCACCTCTCCGAGAAAGGTTGAATCCCCAGGTAGGGATTTTCCCCTGAAGTTAGGGAGGGAATAAAACCCCTCAACTAAGTGCCAGGCGGGTAATTAATCCCTTTAACTACGAACAATCATGCTTAAACTACATAATCTTTTCTCCCTGGAATGGAGATAAGAAACGCCCTAACCTTTGTAATAGAGATTGATAGGATTGAATCAACTGGTATAAATACAGTTGTAACAAGACAGAAACACTCAGAACTCAGAACTCAGAACTCAGAACACAGAACTAAGGACACAGGGCTTGGAAGACAGGACCAAGAGAGACAGAGCCTAGGCACAGAACCTACACAGAACGTTCTCTAGAGACAGAAGAACTTCGCTGGCGAGAGCATGCCAGAGGATCCTGGACAGGGACTGGCTTCGGAGCCTAGAGACAGAGCCTAGCGGGAGAACATGGCAAGGGATCCTGGACTGAACCTGACTACAGAGATTGGCAGGAGAACCTGACTGGAACCTGGTGACTGAACCTGACTGGAGAGCCTAGACTGAACCTGGCTGGAGATCCAGAGCAGAACCTCTCTAGAGATCCTGACCAGACCCTGACAAGAGAACCCGGCTATGATGATCAACTGAACTCAGCATCCGTGTCATTTAGTCTTCACCGACTCCGTCCACACCTTTGGGGACCCCTGGACCTGCTGGGGTTGGACCCCGGCAATAAAACGTTCATCTTTGTCTCTTGTCACATTTATCTTGAAACCTATTATTTTCTAAGTACGGATACACTCACTTTTCTCTGGATGCCATTTGCTTGAAGTATTATCTTCCACCCTTTCACTTTGAGCCTATGTTTGTCTTTGTAGCTGAGATGGTTCTCCTGAAGGTAGCATATAGTTGGGTCTTTTTTTCCCCCCACTACACTTTGCATTTTGATTGCTGTGTTCTGTCCATTTACATTTAGGATGATTATTGATATACGAGGATTTACTACAGCCATTTTAATTTTTGTTTTCTGGTGGCCCTGTATCTCCATTGTTTCTTTGTTTCTTGTGTTTCTGTCTGCTATATTAGTTTGGTGACTTTCTATGAGGTTTTCCTCCGTTTATCTTTTTTTATGTTATGTGTCTCAACTCCAGATTTTGTGTGTGTGAGTGGTTATCATTAGGTTATGTAAAAAAAGTTTCAAATATAACAATCGTCCTTTTTTCTGATTGCATCATCTTCATTCACTTAGGCAAGTTCAGCCCTTTCCCCTTTATCTTTTATGTTCTTGTTGTAACAAATTATTCCATTTTGTCCTCTGTGTTCATTTCCAAATTGCAGAAATTAGAGACCTTTAAGTGCTTTTCCCTTTTAACCATTATACTATAATTAAATAATTAAAACCCTATTCTGAAATAGAGTTGTAATTTCCTTCCTTTGTGTGTTTGCAGTCTGACTCAGAGTTTCATATCTTTTTGTTTCTGGTAGAAGAGCTCTTTTCAACATTTCTTGTAATACAGGTCTTGTGGTAAATTCCCTCAGCTTTTGTCGGGAAAAGTCTTTATTTCTCCTTCATATATAAAGGGTAGCTTCTCTGGATATATTATTCATGGCTGCTAGTCTCTCTCTTGAATTTTTAAATATTTCATTCCATCCTCTCCTACCATGTCAGGTTTCTGCTGAAAAATATGATGATAATCTAATGGGATCTCCTTTATACCAGTAGGTTACTGTCTTCTTTACTGCCTGGAGATTTCTTTCTTTGTCACTACCTTCTGACAGCTTTAATTTAATGGGTCTTGGAGGTCTTTTTGCATTGAGATAATAAGGTGTTCTGAAAGCTTCCTGAATGCAAAAGTTCAGCTCTTTGCCTGGGTTTTGGAAGTTCTCATTAATTATTTGTTTGAATAGGCTCTCTGTTCTTTTCTCCCATCTTCTCCTTCTGGCATAACCATCATTCTTATATTGCTTTTTCTAGTGGAATCAAATAGTTCTCATAGAGTTTTTCCATCTTTCTTTTTTTAACTCTCAGTGCCCTCTCTTCCTCCACCTGAGTCATTTCTACATTTCTGTGTTAGAGCTCACTAATTCTCTCTTCCATCTGGTCGTCTCTGTTTCCCGTGCTCTCTAATTTATTCTTCATCTCATTTATTTAGTTCTTCAGCCCCAGGATTTATGTTTGGTTCATCTTATAGTTCCAATCCCTTTGGTAAAGTACTTCTTTTGTTCATTTGTTTTATTCCAGAGCTCATTAAACTGCTTTTCTGAGTTTTCTTCTGTATCATTGAGTTTTTTCAAAACTACAATCTTGAATTCCCTGTCATTTAAATCACAGTTTTCCATGTTTTTTAGTTTGGTTTCTGGAGAGTTTTCATTTTCTTTCTGAGCTAATTTGTTACCATGGTTATTCATGGTTGATGGATTGTTTCTCTGCCTTGACATTTGAGAAAGTGAACTCTTCTTTTTAGATATGGTTTATATATTTTAAAGATTTCTTTCTTTCAACTGTGGAGAGGACAAGAATAGATTTTGGAAAATTATAAGGAAAAACAATATATAAATGGTAGGCAGAGGAAAAGGGATTAGAGCATAACCCAATGAGAGAGACCATGGAAGTAAAGCAAGACACAGCTGTCAGCAATATCAGATACCTTCAACCCTTTAAATAATGAAGTCTACTGCATGAGCAACCTAAGGGTTTTTTTATATTACTAACCAGGGAAATTTCAGTGGAGTTCTGATAGCAGAACAGAAGCAGCATTATAGAGAATTGAAAAATCAGTGGGTAATGAGGATGTAGACACAAGTATGGACAATCCTTTGAAGAATGTTGTCTTGAAAAAGAAAGGATGGTGGTTGCAAAGGGTTATGTAGCCAGTGAAGGTTTTTAATTTGGAAGAGACATTAAATGATTCTAAATAACTATAGGAAGTAACAGTAAAAGTGAAAGATAGCTCTGGCTGGTTGTGGCTCAGTTGGTTGAACGTCATCCTGTGCACCAAAAAGTCACCAGTTTGATTTCCATTCAGGGCACTCCAGTTGGGGTGCATGCAAGAGGCATCTGATTGGTGTTTCTCTCTTCTCTCTCTCTCTCTCTCTCTCTCTCTCTCTCTCTCTCTCTCCCTCTCTCTCTCTCTCTCTTCCCACCATCTCTCCTCCCTTCCTCTCTCACTGTCCCTTCCTCTTTCTGTAAAAATCAATAAAAATATATTTTTAAAATAAATAAACTGTCATCCTAACACAAAGCAAAAGCTCCAAGTTTAGGTTCAATTTTTTTAAATATATTTTATTGATTTTTTACAGAGAGGAAGGGAGAGGGAGAGAGAGTTAGAAACATCGATGAGAGAGAAGCATCGATCAGCTGCCTCCTGCACATCCCCTACTGGGGATGTGCCCGCAACCAAGGTACATGCCCTTGACCAGAATCGAACCTGGGACCCTTCAGTCCCCAGGCCGACGCTCTATCCAGTGAGCCAAACCAGCCAGGGCTAGGTTCAATCTTAATACCATGTATTGACAAGATGCTTTTTTTTCTCTTTTCCCATTTATGCCTTCTTAGAATGCTGTACCTTTTCAGGAGGAGAACATGGAAGAGAAGGAAATGAATGATAGGTCACAGATAGTCAGGTCCAAGGTAAGTTTAGTTTTACTCTCCTCGGAAATACTATTGTAGTCCTCAGAATGTGGGCACTTTTACTTTTTTATTCTCAGAAGTGCTAAGCCCCCTAAACTCCAGAGCCCTTTAAACTCTTGTGACAGATGATTATCTCTATTGGATGTTCCCCATCCACCTTATATACTCCTTTATAGCTTTTTCCCTCCAGCATTTTTACCAAATCAAGTACTCATGTCAGTGCTAGATGTTGAAAAATAAAATAAAATAAAAGAAGCCATAGACTGCCTTACAATCACCCTTCACTTACACAGCTCACCAGAATTCCAACCACACTGTAAGCAATGAGTGATGCTCAGGTCACTGTGACTGCTTGGAACTAATAGCATTACCCAGTACGCCTGAGGACATCTGCTGCCACAAGTTAATTTTTATCTAGGACCCGTTATAGCTTCCCCCAAACCTGTTTAAACCTGTTGTTAACAATTCTATAGTTTGATTAAATATTAGGTAAACTGAAGAGATATAACTGTTTGTTTCTAGGAAAACTAGCTGGATGTTTTGGAAAGATTCAGTAAATGCCATTTTTTAAAAATTGCTGTCAAATTAGGTGTGAGCAAAACTGTAAAACACAGATGGAAAAATCATAAAAATCTCGGAGGATTCTATGCCTACATTATTTCCCAAGTGTCATTTGCTTGTTCCACTTTAATGAACCAGAAACTGATACATTATGGGTATGGTCACTTAGTCATTAAAATCTCTCTCATAGACAAAGGTTCGCTTTACATCAAAAGGTTAGCAAAAATATACATGTATATATTTTAAATTAAAATAATATGTTTAAGATATCTTTTATGGATCTCTACTTTAACCAGCTTTTTTGCTTAACACATGAGATATCAGTCTTAGTTGCTTCACATAGAGGACTTCTATTGTTCCAAATTCTATGAGATAATCATTATCTGTACATAGCAAATACACTCATTGGAAGAGATTTTTAAATGCCTACATCACACAATTAATATTCAAAAAGTGTAAGTAGAATGTTGGATGCTGTTATGCATGCAAGAGATAACAAATACAAGAATTACTCAGAGAAGGGAGAAATCTGGTTGAAACTGGAGGGACGAGGGAAGACTTCATGAAGAAGGTAGAGTTTTAACGTGTGCTGATATCAGGTAGGGTTTGGAAATTAGAGAAGACTGAACCATTGCAAAAGGAAATAAAACTTGAGCAATAGCTAAGACAATAAGGAGACCAATAGCTAGAGCTGAGCACTTATTTAGTGCATTAGTACTTTGGGAATCTTAGATCTGCAAGGAATTCAGTTTATGCTTAATTATAAAGCTCCCCACAGACAGGAACAAAACGACATTGAGAACTAATGTGACATATGTGCCTCTTGGCATTCTAGCCAGAGGAGTTTGTTTTAATTTTCCAGAACCATTTATTGTGTTACAAAAGAAGATGATTCATTCCTTCAACAAATATTATTGAGCAGCTACTGTGTGCCAGAAATTATGCGTGGCATCGGGTATATGTCAATGAGCAAAACAAACATGGTCCTAAGCCAGCCGTGGGCAAACTATGGCCCACGGGCCGGATCCAGCCTGTTTGAAATGAATAAAACTAAAAAAAAAAAAAGACCGTACCCTTTTATGTAATGATGTTTACTTTGAATTTATATTAGTTCACACAAACACTCCATCCATGCTTTTGTTCCGGCCCTCCGGTCTAGTTTAAGAACCCATTGTGGCCCTCGAGTCAAAAAGTTTGCCCACCCCTGTCCTAAGCCCAAGTGGCTTGTAGTCTAACAGAGACAGTCATTCAGCAAATATAATAATAAATTGCAAATGGAGATGTATATTATACAAAATAAGAATAAGGTGCTGTGAATGTGCATTATGGAGTCAGGGAAGAACTCTATGGAGAAGCAAAATTTAAAGTGAAATGTGAGGATATATAGAAGTTATAAAAGGAAGTAGAAACGAGCTTTTTAGGCATATGCTAAACAAGTGTAAAAACCAATACTGTCCTGAAATATTGAATCTTAACTTTTAGGAAAGAGCACTTGTTTGGAACACCACACTCTTAAGTAATTGGAATTATTGTACCCATGAAGTAGATTGTATTGGGGTGGGGGAGTGTTAGGAAAGAAGGAGAAGGAAGTATATGTAGGTTGTGTGTCAGTATGTCTGTATCTCTTAGAGCAAAAGGGTTGCTTAGGCAGCATTGATAATGGAGGAAATATAGATGTTACCCTTTTTATTTGAAATTCCTACCTGTAACAAGACAGTTTCTTTTACTGATATCGACATGCATCATATACCTTTTACTCTTAACCTATTTGCCCTGGTTATTTTCACTTTTTTTTTTTTTAAGACACTGAAATATCCTTTCTCCCCTTCTGTCCAAATCTTAAAACTTTTAAGGACTACACAAGATACACCAACTCGATACCTACTTTCACTATTTCAACATATCCTGAATTCTGTCACTTCTGAAACCTTATAGCATGAATTTCCCATATTGTTTTTTAATTGTTTAGATGATCTGAGATTCCCCTGCAACAGATTATGAAAAGCTGAAAAACAAGCATTACTTTGTGTATGTTTTTATCTGTCTTGAAAGATGATAGAAAGATAGGCACTGAGTCTTGTTTCAAAATTTTGACCTGGATTACTCAGGGCCCTGAGGACTCTCAGCACAACGGCTTACTCAGCCTAACCTTTGTCTCCTGCTGTACCTTTGCTCCTTCCCCTGAGGGCCCAGTTTTTTAAAAAACTGTTTCTGGCTGAGCAGGGATGTACTTGATGTTTCAGGAGTCCCTGACATTCCAGGACGTGGCTGTGGACTTCACCGGAGAGGAATGGGACCAGCTGTGCCCTGCTCAGAAGAACCTCTACCGAGATGTGATGCTAGAAAACTACAGGAATCTGGTCGCTTTGGGTAAGGAGGGAGACCTTGTAAAACTGGAAGCCATTCCAATGGGTTTATAGTAGTCCCCCCTCCAACCTCCTTGACTGCAGGGGATGCCTGAAACCATGGCTAGTACTGAATCCTACATATACTACGCTTTTCCTATTCATACATATCTATGATAAAGTTTAATGCCTCGTCCATCTGAACTAAGCACTTCCATACTCTGGCCATAGCTTTTACGGTTTGAGGTGTGACAGCAAAACTAGCACGAATTTCTTTTTTCTTCACAATTTCATGGATAGAAGATGTGCTCCTACCATAATTCTAAACAACCTCAGCATATAATTTTTTTCTTTCCTTATTAAGTTGAGAACTTTCGCCTTTTTACTTGAAGAAAGAACTTTATGTCTTCTATTCGGCATATCTGAATTGCCAGCATCACTACCTTTGTGCTTTGGGGCCATAATTCTGTAAAGTAACTGTTACCAGAGCGTAAGCACTTTGTTACCAAGACAGTTGGTTTGATAACCAAGATGCCTACTATGTGACCAATAGGCCTGGAGCATCTACAGTGTTGATATGCTGGACAAAGGGATGATTCATGTCCTGGGCGGGATAGAGGTGATGGTGCAAGATTTTATCACAGTTTCTGGAATGTATTATGCTCAGTGAAATAAGCCAGTCAGAGACAGACAAACACCATGTGATTTCACTTGTATGTGGAATCTAATGAACAAAATAAATTAACAAACAAAATAGAAACAGACTCGTAGCTGTCAGAGGGGAGGGAGTGGGGGTGTGTGAAAAAGATGAAGGGATTAAACAACAACAAAAGCCTCATAGACGGACAACAGTATGGTGAACACGGATGGATCTTGAGACTGTCATGCTAAGCAAAGTAAGTCAGAAAAAGTCAAGAACCAAATGACTTCACTCAGATGTGGGATATAAAACTGAAAGCAACAAATGAACAAATAAGACAAACAAATATACAAAACCTCATATACACAGACAACATGGTGGTTATCGGAGGGAAGAGGGATGGGAGGTAGTAAAGGGTAAAGGGGTCAAATATATGGTGACGAAAGGAGATTTGACTCTGGGTGGTAGATACTCAATGCAATAGGCAGATGATGCATCATAGAACTGTACACTTGAAACCTATATAATTTTATTAACCAATGTCACCCCAATAAATTTAATTTAAAAAGTTTAAAAAAAAAATAGCCCAGTTAGTTTGCCTCAGGGGTAGAGCACTGACCTATGAACCAGGAGGTCACAGTTCGATTCCTGGTCAGGCACATTTTTGGTCCCCAGTAGGGGGCATGCAGGAAGCAGCCCATCAATGATTCTCAAACATCATTGATGTGTCTATCTCCCTCTCTCTCCCTTCCTCTCTGAAAGCAATAAAAATATGTTTTAAAGTTAAAAAGATAATAAAAATAAATAAAAAATGAAACTATGAATTGTTTTTTTCTGGAGTTTTTCATTTAATATTTTTGGACCATGGTTGATCATGGGTAACTGAAACTGTAAAAAGTGAAACCAAGGATAAGGGGGGACTACTCTATATTCTCAAGTAGTGAAAACCTCCAAACCTTCAGGCGGGGACAGAAGAATGCTAATCAGTTTCATAGACAGAGACCTTTGGGTCCTGCTCTTTCTCCTCAGGTAAAAAGTCTTGACTTTGCTGAGTTTGAGGCGGGCACCTTTATTTTGCTGCCTTTCAAGACTAAAAATTTCTTTGTTTCCAGTACAGATTTCTGAGGTACATTTTCCCCCTCATGAATAGGTCATCAACTTTATAAGCCAGAGGTGATCACTCAGTTGGAGCAAGAAGAGCAGTGCATGATGGAAAGAGACAGACCACTGGACACTCCTCCAGGTGAGAAGCAAGCATTTTAATATTTGCTATTGAGTAAAGGGCAATAGTCACTTTTGAAATACTCAACTGAGTGTGCTACAAATATCTCTCTCTGGATTTAAAGAATACTGAACACTTCTTAAAAATCTAGTTCATATTTGACTTTTTCACAAAGTGGAAATGGCTCTCTTATTTTTTTCTGATTAAGCAGATAATATATACTTATTATTTAAAAATTAGCACAACACAAAAGTTATTTTGAAGGTGTTATTTTGAATGTACATAAATACCTTGAAGTTGCAAACCTCCACATAGCATTTTCTATGTTTTATTTACACATCCTCTCTTGGTAGTCTTTAAATCTTTCTTTTCCGTATCTCTGCCATTTTTACCTACTTTTCAGTATTTCGTTTTTCTTTCATTCTCAAACTTTTAAAAATTGTCTAAAACCCATAGCCCTGGCTCTTATTCTCGTGCTCACCTTAGTGATATATCCTGCTTGTGTTACTAAAATTTTTTTCTGGGAGATTACCACTAACTTCCTTCCAGTCAAATCTGGCTACAAACCACAGTTATTGTCTCCTATGATCTTGTATTTGACTTTGTTGACTTTACTTTTTTGAAATTTTCTTCCATCCTGGTTCATGATATACACTATTCTTGCCTCTTTCAACCTTTCTCCTGCATCTTTACCTGCTCCTATACTACCTTCTCTCCCTCCTTATTCTTCTAAAGGTGTGTATTCCTATGGATTTGGTGTTCCATTCTCTAGTACAGTGCTTTTAAGTAGACTTATCTGTCAGTTTCCCCCATTCCTACATTTCTAATCTAAGTCTTTCACCCACATTCTCTTTCCAGATTTTAGATTATATTTTTGTTTATGAATGTCATGCTATTTTAATTAAGTGCTGTATTTCAAAACCTGGATCTGTTGGCTTTGTACTCTCTTCTTTAAAACATCCCACTAAATATGAGACTTCTTGGCCAAAAGAAAAACCTCTTTCATTCCCGATTGTTAGAATAACACCTACAATGATCTGCCTGGGTTACACTAGCAAATAGTTGACTGCTACCTGTCTGCTATATTCCACTCTGGTTCACTTATTCAAGCTAACTGCCCCATCTCTGTCTAGTTTCCCACTCTGGTTCTTTGTTCTGGCATCGTGTTTCATCATTTGGACTTGGTTTTGTTTCATTCGAACTTATGCTTTTTCAATATGACAGACTTTGCTGTGCTTCTTGCTTTTAGTGCTCTAGGTTATCTTAAGCAGGAAACTTTGTCCCTATTTCAGTCTCACTCAACCTGAATTTTGGCCTGACCAGTGCTGGCATTCCATGGGTAAAGGCTGATAATTAAAATACTTTGTCAAGAACCCCTAGCCCTTTCCCTGACAGCAGTGGGTGACATTATTTCTATGAACCTCCACGCCTGGATCCCAGGGAATAGGAAACTAAAGGAAGAAAATCAAAAACTCCCTTTGAGGGGAATTGCCAGGGTAGGAACCTACAGCAGAAGGCAGAGCTGTTCTTTCCCAAGGGTACATATGTGGCCATGTGCAGGACCCACACTGTCTCCCATTTTGTCCCTACCCACAGACTACCCTCAACTAGAGAAAATAATTGCTAACTTAAGAAAATGTGCAGACACCATTATGCATCTATATGTGGATACACAAGGCTCTTTATTCATAGATCAGCTTAAACAAGGGGTTTTTCACATCCTCCTTGTCACAGACAGGCAGGCTAGCAGTCTCCTCCAAGGAGTCTGTTTTTGCATTATCCTGTGAGACACCATAAATGGTTCCTCTAATGAGAATGTGGCAAGACATTTCTGTTGCTCAAAGGACAGATAGAATGATTTGGCTTTTGTGCTCTCATTCTGATGTACTCTCTGGGGTATTGCTTGCCTCATTGTCATTGGCATCTGCTGATGTCTGTTTATTTGGAAATCTCTTCCTATGTAAGATGAAATCTAGGAAGTGTCCAATGGGTTTATCAACAAAGAGGTTAGTAATTATAGTAACGAGAGATGACCAGGGAGTAATTAGAAAAGCAATCAATTTGTGTACATTTTCCAGTGAACAGGGATTAAAAAAAAATAGAGCTAGTAAGTGTATAGTACTCTCACAAGAAGCTAGAATGAGAAGTGGGGATGATAAAGAGGATTTTGCTAGAATAAGAAGGTACTGTCAAAAGAGAATTGCATCTACAACGATGAAGCCTTTTCAGAAGGTTTTCAACCTACTTTGCCCAGATCCATCAGAGGAATCACCATCTGTGTCAGCTATAGCCTTATGAGATATACTTCTTAAATAGTAAGACCTGAAAGTTAAAATTACTTCTTGATTCATGGGCTGCAGAATGTATTCTGTCTTAGTGAAACCAGACACAATGGACCCGAGGCTGCCTGTCACTACTTGGACCAAATTAAGCAGAGACAGGGTTGAATCATATATGAGCATTTATTCCAATAATGCCAGCAGTATGGGGAGAGCAGTCCGTCACCCTGGAGATTCTGATCTCACTCCCCCTTGCCAGCTGGTTGAGGGAGAAGATAGCTACATGTAACGTGGAAAGGGGAGGGGAGGGACTAAAGTTATTTGAGCTCCCTTCAGGAGCTCAAAGTCCAATAACAAGGTGGCTAATTTTCTATGATGTTACAAGCAGCTCAGCCCGTTCCTGGGACCAGAGAATGGTCAGCATTCCTGAGAAAAACTCCCGGAGGGGTCAGGGTCCAGGCACAGCAACCAAATCAAAATGTCCTGTCCTTGGTCTGTTCTCAAAATGTATTTATTTTCTGAGTGATGGACCCATCGAGCATCTTATCTTTTTACAGCCTTGTTTCATCCTCCAGTTTCCCAGGGTTTGTAAGAAAACTTCTCATCTATAGATAGTAAGGTGAATAATTATTAGACAACTATGGCTCTATTCTTATTACATGCCCTTCCCCACTATTGTTAGCAAGCATGAAAATAACATTACTCTCATTGTACATTTCCATCAGAGCTCCTGGGTGACCAGGTGCATTGTCAGTAAGCAGTAATATTTTGAAAAGAAGCATTTTATCTGAGTAGTAAGTCTCAACACGGGCTTAAAATATTCAGTAAGCCATGTTGTAAGCAAGTGTGCTGCCATCCGAGCTTTACTGTTCAATTTATAGAGCACAGGCAGAGTAGATTTAGCTAATTCTTAAGGGCCCTAGAATTTTTAGAATGGTAAATGAGCACTGGCTTCAACTTAAAATCACCAGCTGCATTAGCCTTTAGCAAGAGAGTCAGCCTGTCCTTTGAAGCTTTGAAGCTAGGCATTAACTTTTCCTCTAGCTATAAAAGTCCTAGATGACATCTTCTTCCAATATGAGGCTGTTTCATCTGCATTGAAAATCTGTTTCGTGCAGCCCCCTTCGTTAATCATCTTAACTAGATCTTCTGGATAATTTGCTGCAGCTTCTGCATCAGCACTTGCAGTTTCATTGTGCACTTTTATGTTATGGAGATGGCTTCTTTCCTTAAACCTCATGAACCAACCTCTGCTAGCTTCAGACTTTTTTCCTGCAATTTTCTCCCCTCTCTCACCCTTCAGCAAAACTGAAGAGAGTTAAGGCCTTGCTCTGAATTAGGTTCTGGTTTAGGGAATCTTGTGGCTAGTCTGATATTCTATCCAAACCACTAAAACTTTTTTTTTTTTTTTTAAATATATTTTATTGATTTTTTACAGAGAGGAAGGGAGAGGGACAGCGAGCTAGAAACATCGATGAGAGAGAAACATCGATCAGCTGCCTCCTGCACACTCCCCACCGGGGATGTGCCCACAACCCAGGTACATGCCCTTGACCGGAATCGAACCTGGGACCCCTGAATCCGCAGGCCGACGCTCTATCCACTGAGCCAAACCGGTCAGGGCCAAACCACTAAAACTTTATATCAGCAGTAAGGCTGTTCTCTTTCTTATCATTTGTGTTCACTGGAGTGGCACTTTTCATTTCCCTTAAAGACTTTTCCTTTGCATTCACAACTAAGCTAACTGGCACAAGGAACCTGGCTTTTGGCCTATCTCAGCTTTCAACATGCCTTCTTCCCTAAGCTTAATCATTTCTAGCGTTTAACTTAAAGTGAGAGATGTGCAACTCTTCCTTTCACTTAAACACCTAGGTGCCATTTTAGAGTTAGTTGGCCTGATTTCCATATTGTTGTGTCTCAGGGAATAGGGAGGCCAAGGAGGAGAGCAATAGAGGAGTGGTTGTCAGTGGAGCAGTCAGAACACACACGTTTGTAGATTAAGTTCACTGTCTTACAAAGGTAGTTCATGGCACCCCAAAACAATTGCAATAGTAACATCGAAGATCACTGATCACAGATCACCATAATAAATAAAATAATAATGGAAAAGTGTGAAATGTGGTGAAAATTACCAAAACATGACACAGAAACATAAAGTAAGCAAATGCTGTTGGGAAAATGGTGCTGGTAGACATGCTCTATGTAAGGTTGCCACAAACCTTCAATTTGCAAAAACTGAAATATCTGCAAAGTGCAATAAGTGGAGTGCAATAAAATGCGGGATGCTTGTACATTCCCTATGGTCAGAAGATCAAGACTAGCACCTCACTCACATTTGAGAAAGCTAAAGCAGTCAAAGGCCCAAGAACAGCTGGCTGATGAAGTGGCTTTGGTGAGTGAGCCAGGAGAAGCTGATGACTTAGGATCCGTGTGCACTACTACACAGCTTGTTGGGACAAGGTATCGTGAGTGTTTTTCATGCATGGGTCAGCCAGCAAGAAGCTTGGATCTTGGCCAATCGAATTTATGCTCTTGGGCTGGTCCCAAGGGACTACCCAAGATAGAGAGAGATCTATCTAGGTCACAGAAATGACGGGAGAGAGAGCCTCCCAAGAGCCACAGATGTTTCCAAAAGTGAGTCTGTTTAACCATCCACTAAACTGAGAATATGAAGCCACCCAGTCATACAAAAATGGTCCTATCTCCTAATCCCTCCTGCTTCCAACTTTTGTTAGAGTGGAACTAAACAACAGTAGTGAGTGAAGGAAGAGGTAGGTGAGCATGGAAATAGTTAAATGGGGAACGAAGAGAATAGAGTCAGAGAAAAGACTACTAGCATGGAGAGAGCAGAATTGGGGGAAGGGTGAACAGGAAGAGAGTGGAGTGGGAGAATAGGCAGGCAGGGAGAGAGAAAGAATATGACTCTGTAACAGACCCAAGAGAGGGGAAAGGGGTTCATTTTGGACTTTTACTGTTACATGTGACTGAACATTTTAATTGCTGAATAGAGACTGCATTTGTGACAATGTAATAGGAGTATCTGTTACAAAAGAATTAAAGGGAAAGTCCTGGGAACTGTCCAAATCTTCATGTAGAAGCAGAGGAAGAATACCCCCACTAAACAAATTTTAAAGTGGCAGGAGACTGAAATGAAATTTTGTTTTTATCACAATACATGAGTCATGCTTGTTCAAAATACAGTTTACATTTGTATTTGTCTGGACATATGAAAAATCTGGCAGGATAAGACCCAAACTATTAACAATGATTACCTCTAAGGGGTGGAATTCTTTATGTATTTCCATATTATTTGAATATATTACTATAAGCAATCATTAGTTTTATCATTTTAAACAAAAGATTAAAAATACAACCTTTGCCCTGGCCGGCTTAGCTCAGTGGATAGAGCGTCAGCCTGCGGACTGAGCGGTCCCGGGTTCTATTCTGGCTAGGGGCACATGCCTGGGTTGCAGGCTCTATCCCCAGTGCGGGGTGTCCAGGAGGCAGCCAATCAATGATTATTGATGTTTCTCTCTCTTCTCCCTTCCTCTCTGAAATCAATAAAGAAATATATATTTTTTAAAAAAATACAGCCCTGGCAGGTGTTGCTGTGTGATTACAGTGTAGGTTCTTGCACCAAAGAGTCGCAGGTTCAATTCCCGTCGAGGGCATGTGCTTGGGTTGCAGGTTTGATCCCCATCCTGGTCAAGGTGCGTTCAGGAAGCAAACAATTGATGTCTCTCTCACATTGATGTTTCTTGCTCCCTCCCTCCCTCCCTTCCACCCTCTCTAAAAATCAGTGGAAAAATATCCTCAGGTGATTATTAACAACAAAAAAGATTTAAAGTATGAAGAAATGCTTTTAAAATAAACAAGTTAGCTGTCTTATAATAGAATAAGTCACAGATGAGACCTGTCTTCTCTAATTACAGTCTTTTCTCTAATATCTCCCACCTCTGAGCACAGACATTTCTCTGGTATTTCTTATTCTCCTTTCCATTTCTTATTCTCCTTTCCATTTCTTTCCAGTATGATCTCTTCCTTTCATGGTTACCACACATGTTTTAAATTTTCCTCCAACTCACTGCTTCTTATCATCTTTTTATAGTCTGTCCTCTTGTTATATGGCCACATTTTAAAACTTTCCAATGCCACAACTGCCTCATTTGCATTATTGTCACTTTCATTTGGTAATTCATTATGCAACAATTTTTTTTCAAAACATAAAGAATGCTGCAAAGTATTAGTATGTTCTGAATTTCTTTTCTTTTTTTGTCATTAGAAATAAATATTATGCTGTAAACCCCCACTTACTGTTTTTTATTAGTACCTGGAACCATACATAGTTATTATAACATTATTGAATATATCCTCCATGCTGTACTTTGCATTACCATGACTATTTTGTAACTATCAATTTGTACTTCTTAATTTGTTCTGAACTTCTTTTAGATGCAGAAAATAGACCTGAAGTCAAAAAATCAACTCCAAACCAGAGTATTTCTGATGAAATTCAAACCCATAACATGATAATGGAGAGACTAACAGGAGAGAGTTTCTGGTACTCCATTCTAGGAGGACTCTGGGATTTTGATTATCAGTTAGAGTTTAATCAAGAAAATCACCAGAGACATTTAGGACAAGAATCTTTTGCCCAAAAAAAGTTCCCACAGGAGAGAAGCCCTGGATGTAACGAATTTGGGGGAAACTATAAAATGATCTCAAATCTTATGCATCAGCGAATTTCTTCAATTAAGATACCCCTTAATTCAAAAACACAAGGAAATAGCATCAAACATAATTCAGAATTGATTTACTATCAGGGAAACCATGTGAGAGAAAATACTTATGAATATAATGGATGTGGGAAAATCTTCAATCAACATATTCTTCTTACTAATCATATTCATACTGAAGAGCCCAGTGAATGTAGGAAGACCTCCAGCCACAACTCAACTTTTACTCAACCTCAGATAGTCCTTACAGGAGAGAAGCCCTATAAGTGTGATGAATGTGGGAAAAGATTCAGCCAGAAGATACATCTTATTCAACATCAGCGGATTCATACAGGAGAAAAACCTTTTATATGCAATGACTGTGGGAAAGCCTTTCGTCAGCATTCATCCTTTACTCAACATCTGAGGATTCATACTGGAGAGAGGCCCTACAAATGTAATCAATGTGGTAAAGCCTTTAGCCGTATCACATCCCTTACTGAACATCATAGACTTCATACTGGAGAGAAGCCTTATGAATGTAATTTTTGTGGGAAAGCCTTTAGCCAGAAGACACATCTTAATCAGCATGAGAGGACTCATACAGGAGAGAAGCCCTATAAATGTAATGAATGTGAGAAAGCCTTTAGCCAGAGTGCACACCTTAATCAACATAGGAAAATCCATACTCGGGAGAAATTATGTGAATGTAATAAATGTGAGAAAGTTTTAAGCCACGGTCCTTCACTTACTCAGCAGTACGTAACTCCTGGGGGAGAAATAATATGAATATATAAATGTAGAAATTTTTTTGTCATACTTTTCCATCCCATTCAATATAAAGTTATTCATAATGGAGAGAAAGTTTATAAACAAACATTTAATGCATAGAAACCAAATAAATTTAGACTTTAAACTGGTAGCATATTATAACCTCAAGAGAGGCTGTAAATAGTAAACATAATTTATTTTA
The DNA here is from genome assembly GCF_963259705.1 of Myotis daubentonii. Lineage (NCBI taxonomy): Eukaryota > Metazoa > Chordata > Mammalia > Chiroptera > Vespertilionidae > Myotis > Myotis daubentonii. Next base: position 28,030,206 of record NC_081843.1, read on the forward strand.
TAAACAAGATTATATTATAAGTCAGGTTCCAAATCTGATATAAAACGTTTTTTAATGACCAGAAATTCTGTATGCAATAACCTGTGATTATTCACCTGTAAGTTTTATGGCATAGTTCTTAAATTATACAAACATTGATTACTCAAAGCAATGATATAGTGTAACTAATCACATAAACTTGAAATAAACAGAAAAGAGCAATATTTCTCAAACTTTAGCATTTGCACACTTCATTTACAATTTTACCATATGTAGTGTTTACTTAAAATTTTAAGGGATTCAATTTTTAGCCTTTTCTTAGGAAATATTATTTATGAAAATTGAGTTTTATATGCTAACTAGAGGCCCGGTGCACAAAAATTTGTGCACTGGGGCGGGGGGTCCCTCAGCCCGGCCTGTGCCCTCTCGCAGTCTGGGACCCCTCGGGAGATAACGACCTGCTGGCTTAGGCCTGCTCCCGGGTGGCAGAGGCAGGCCCAATCCCTAGGTGCAGCCCCTGGTCGGGCTCAGAGCAGGGCCGATTGGGGAGTTGGGGCGCCGCCCCCTGTCATGCACAGAGCAGGGCGGATTGGGAGGTTGCGATGCCACCCTCAGTCACGCTCAGGGTAGGGCCGATTTGGGGGTTGGGGCACCGCCCCCTGTCACACTCAAGGCAGGGTCGATGGGCAGGTTGCGGCGCCACCCCCTGTCACGCACAGAGCAGGGCCAATCAGGGGGTTGGGGAGCTCCCCCCTGTCACTCACAGAGTAGGGCCGATAGGGGAGTTGGGGCACCGCCCCCATCACACACAGAGTAGGGCGGATCAGGGGGTTGGGGCACCACACCCTGTCATACTCGGGGCAGGGCCGATGGGGAGGTTATGGCTCTACCCCATCACACACAGAGCAGGGCCCGTGGGGGGGGGGGGTTGGGGCGCCGCACCCTGTCAAACACAGAGCCGCAGGGCAATCAGGGGGTTGGGGAGCTTCCCCCTATCAGGCACAAAGCAGGGCTGATCAGGGGATTGGGGCGCCTTCCCCTGTCACGAACAGAGCAGAGCAGATAGGGAGGTTGTGGCCCCGCCCCCTATCCACAGCCGCAGGGTGATCAGGGGGTTTGGGCGCTGCCCCCTGTCACACTGATCCCGGTGCCGGGAGGCCTCGCGGTTCCGCTGATCCCGGTGGTGGGAGGCATATTACCCTTTTACTATATAGGATAGAGGCCTGGTGCACAGGTGGGGGCCGGCTGGTTTGCCCTGAAGGGTGTCCTGGATCAGGGTGGGGGTCCCCACTGGGGTGCCTGGCCAGCCTGGGTGAGGGGATGATGGCTGTTTGCAGTTAGTCACACATCCTTCAGGGTGGGGGTCCCCACTGGGGTGCCTGGCCAGTCTGGGTGAGGGGCTGAGGGCTGTTTTCAGGCTGGTGGGTGACTGAAGCTACCAAACGCTCTTTTTTTTCTTTTTCTTTTTTATTTGGGCCAGCTTTAGCTCTGAGGCTCCAGCTCTTAGGCCTCCGCTGCTGAAAGCAGGTTTCTGGCCCTTTTTTTACCTTCTGTATTTGAAACAATGTTGCGATCCTGCTGGCTGAAGCCCGGCAACTAAAGCAGGTTTCTGGGGTTTTGTTTAGCTTCTATATTTGTAACATAGTTGCTTAGAGTTGCAGCTCAGAGGCCGGCAGCAGCAGGCGGGGAACGTTGGAGTCCTCCGTCACTGAAGCAAGCAAGCCTCATGTTTGCTTTAAGCTGCCTGGCTGCCGGCCGCCATCTTGGCTGGCAGTTAATTTGCATATCGCCCTGATTAGCCAATGGGAAGGGTAGCAGTTGTACGCTAATTACCATGTTTCTCTTTTATTAGATAGGATTATATTTGTTCTAATTTCCATCAATGTCACTATAAACTTTAAAACTGAAAATATTCATTGATGTACCACCTAAATCTTCTGTACCATTATTTGAGAAACAGTGTGATAAGTTGACAATATTCTGTTATTAGGTTGTTTTTTTAAAGCAATCTTTTCATTACATTCGTCAGATAAGTCCTGGGATTACCATAAAAAGGAGTCCTGAAGGAGACTGAGGATTATGTTGATGAAATGTGAAAAGTGATTCAGAGACGTCTACTTTTCTATCATGTTCTAGTTTTAAATTTCCCTATAGCAAACATAAACTTTTAAACTAAAATTGTGGTTGCTGCTATATTTGCAGATTTGAATAGAGATAAGGTTTTGTTGTTGTTGTTGTTTCTAATAATGACCAGAAGCTTAGAATCCCTCCGCCTCCCAGCCCCACTCTGGAAGACAAGAATAGCAAACTGTACTAGAGGTTGAGCTGTGGTACAAAGTTGAGGCTAAGAACCAGGGAAGAATCATAGTGTCTTACATAAATAACTAAAGAAGGACAATTAATTGCCTTAATGATACACTTTATTAATTGAGACATATTTTTTAAAATATATTTTATTGATTTCAGAGAGGAAGGGAGAGGGAAAGAGAAACAGAAACATCAATGATGAGAAAGAACCATTGATTGGCTGCCTCCTACACGCCCCCCACTGGAGGTCGAGCCCACAAGCCAGGCATATGCCCGTGGCCAGAATCGAACCCAGGACCCTTCAGTCCACAGGCCGATGCTCTATCCACTGAGCCAAACCAACTAGGGCAATTGAGACATATTTATGTAACACCTTTTTCCAAGAAGAATTCAGATAATTTAATTTTATTTTTATCACTAGAGGCCTGATGCACGAAATCAGTGCAAGAGTAGGCCTTCCTTCACCCAGCTGCTGGCACCGGCTTCCTTTGGCACCCGGGACCCGGGCTTCCCTCAGAGCCCTGGCTTCGTCCAGTCTAATTAGCATATTATGCTTTTATTATTATAGATTATTGCCTTGTTTGACAAAAATCACATTTTGATGTTACATAAGTCATAGATAGCTGTAATTATGAGGCTGCTTGAGTTTCTTGGCTTTTCACTTTTGTCTCAGTCTTCTCAGGCATGGTGAAAGAAGCCCTGAGGCTAAGGCAGGAATGCAGTTTCCTTGCTGTCTCACCTTTCTTCTAGCATATCTCCCAGCTCAAGACTTCCCTGTGAAGGGCAAAATTTTATACTTCTTGAGCCAAAGCTGAAATGATTTAAAGACTTTTTAAAATTAAAAAAGCCAAGAAATTAAGAAAAGTAAACTCATTTCATCACAGAAGTTAAACTTTTTTTTTTTTTTATTGATTTTTTACAGAGAGGAAGGGAGAGAGATAGAGAGTTGGAAACATCGATGAGAGAGAAACATCGATCAGCTGCCTCCTGCACATCTCCTACTGGGGATGTGCCCGCAACCCAGGTACATGCCCTTGACCGGAATCGAACCCGGGACCTTTCAGTCCGCAGGCCCACGCTCTATCCACTGAGCCAAACCGGTTTCGGCCAGAAGTTAAACTTTTGAAAGTGCATTTATGTCCCACTCATTGGTGGATGTGAAATCCTATATAATAAAAGCCTAATATGCAAATTGTCCAATGGGGAGTTTGGGAGTTCGCTATGACATGTGGTGACCACCAGGGGGTGGCACGGAACATGGTGGGCGTCAGCGATGCAGTGCTGGCAGTGGGCAGCATTAGAGGTGCTGCTGGCCCCTATGAGCCCCGACGATAGCAGGACTGCGGCAGGATGGTGGAGCGGGTGAGCGGGCGGCGCCAGGCCCCGCAGATGGTGACCAGCAATGGTGGCGGAGGGTGGGGCCGCTGCCTGGCTCCCAGACACTGAGGGAGCCAGGACAGGGGGGCCTGGCCCCGATTGATTGCCCCACAAGTGGGATGGTGGAGCAAGTGAGGAGGCAATGCCAGGCCAAGGCAGGGTGCCAGGCAGGGCTACAGGGCTGTGAGGCTGGGAGCACAAGCTGGGGCCTGATTCCCATAAGCCACCCCTAAGGGCCCCACCCATGCACGAATTCGTGCACTGGGCCTCTAGTATTTAAAAAAAAACTCCAAGTTACAGTAATCAGAGAGTATGTCTAGTAGTATTTTGTGTTCAAATATCATTATAGTGGAGATCCATTTTCAGGATAGATCAGTTCTGAAAGTATCTCTTCACCAAAAGGAACTACATTTAACATTGATTTGCCATAGGAGGCAGGGTATAGGGCTCTCAGATTTCAGGAAGAGAGAGAGGGAGCCAAGGTGAAGTCTGACAGCAAAGGTATGCAATAAACAAGTAGTGCCCTGACTGGTTTTTTTCCGTTCTTGGTCAGGGTATATGCCTGGGTTGCAGGCTCAATCCCTGGTGGAGAGTAAGCAGGAAATGGCCAATCAATGTTCTGCTCTTGCATCAATGTTTCTCTCCTTCTCCCTTCCTCTCTCTCTCTCTCAAAAAAAAAATCTTTCAAAAAAAGTAGTGACTAATTAATTACAACTGGTGAATGATTCTATCAAAGTTTAGTTTCGCAACCAGAAAAAAAACCAACCTGCATATTCCACAGAGTACTAAGGGTTCCAAAACAAAGCAGTCTAACTCAGGATAAGTGAAAAACGACAATATGGGATTTTTAGAAGAGGATCAGAAAATTTTGGACAATCTCAGAAAAGAAGTATCTGAACTAAACCAGACCACAGTTGGCCAAGGATTTTCCCCAATTCTTCATAAATGGGAACTATAAATTAGAAGTCTATTATATATTCCTTAGAGTCATAAACTATTATACTTATGCTAATTTACAGTAAACCATGTTATTCTTGTGTGAATTCATTCTCAGATTGTCCTTTGTTCTCTTCAAAATGTTCCAAGTTAAGGAGTGAACCCTAAATATTGGTGCTCCAAGTAGGGAAGCCAAAGGAGAAGTACCCGTTCAAAAACCTTTTATTGTGACTTATTTCTGTCCATTTCACATATATTAGTTCATTTGGACCATCCAACCAGGTGTTATTGCCCTTCTGTTATGAAAAGAGAACCTTGCCTGGCTGGTGTGCTCAGTGGTTAGAGAGTCGGCCCGCGCACCATAGCGTCACAGGTTCCATTCCCAGTCAAGGTTATGTACCTGGCTTGCAGGTTCAATCCCCCCTGTGAGAGGCAACCAACCGATGTTACATCTCTCTCTCTCAAAATCAATGAGGAAAAAAAATTCTCAGATGAGAATTAACAAATAAAAAACTTGTAAGAAATAAAACTTTTTAAAAAGTGATTCATAAGGCTAGACATGTAAATGATTTATTACTCAGGGTTTCTTGACTGAAATGTCACTCAAATCTGAGTCATCCTACTCCTAAACCAGTAGATACAAACAGTGCCTAGAAGAGTGTTTTATAATATCTGGAAACATTTAATAAATATATCAGGACACTAATTTGATAAGATTTATGTACCCCTATGTTCATTGCAGCATTACTTACAATAACCAGGATATGGAAGCAATGTAAGTGCTCATCAATAGACAGTTTGATAAAGAAGATGTGGTATGTACATACAATGGAATATTACTCTGCCATAAAAAAATAATGAAATCTTACCATTTGGGACATGGATGCAACCAGAGAGTATTATGCTAAGTGAACTAAGACAGAGAAAGACAAGTGCCATATGATTTCACTTATATGGCAGATCTAAAGAACAAATAAATGAACAAACAAAACAGAAACAAACTCATAGATATAGAGAACGAACAGGGTTGCCAGGCGGGAGGAGGGTTGAGGGGCTGGGTAGAAAAGGTGAGAGGATTAAGAAGTACAAATTGGTAGTTACAAAATAGTCATAGGAATGTAAAGTACAGCATAGGGAATATAGTCCATAATATTGTAATAACTATGTATGGTGCCATGTAGGGGGCATGCAGGAGGCAGGCAATCAATATTTCACTCTAGGGGGGAGGCTGGGGGTTAATGGGGGGAATGAGGACACATTTGTAACACCTTAACTAATAAAAAAAAAATTTCACTCTCACATTGATGTTTCTCTCTCACTTTCCCTTCCTCTCTCTGTAAAAATCAATTAAAAATCTTTTTAAAAAATGAATTGTAGTTAGATGTAAAGAAGGAGTACTCACTGGTTACATTGAGAGTGAAGGTAGAGCTGAAGTTACAGAGCTATTACAAAAATGGGAAGATTAACAAATTGGGATAGATTTAAATCAAGAGCCTGCCGAAACCGGTTTGGCTCAGTGGATAGAGCGTCAGCCTGCGGACTGAAGGGTCCCGGGTTCGAT